>NC_086195.1:109474013-110109695 GCF_035770615.1 Melospiza melodia melodia | reverse complement strand
GAGGAAGGTAAAAGCAAGAGAACTCACGGGTTGCGATAAAGACAGTTAAATAGGAAAACAAAAGCCACGAAGGCAAGCAAAGAAAAACAAGGAATTTATTTGTTCCAAAAAAAGCAGGGTGCCATCACCTGTAACATGGGAAGACAAAATTCCATCACTCCAAATGCTTCCCATTAATTGTTCTTCTCCCTACTTTATGTACTGATCATGATGTCCTATGGTCTGGAATATCCCTTTGGTCAGTTTGAGTCACCTGTCCTGGCTGTGTAACCCCTGCTCAGCAATAACAAAAACATCTCTACATTACCAACACTGTTCAGCAAAAATAAATCCTATACCAGCCATGGTGATGAAAATTAACTCTACTCCAGCCAAAACCAGTACATCTCGCTAAATCCAAGAAGTACCTTCTACTTGCCTATAAGTATCAGGTATCTACAACTTTCTCTTTCTTGCTTCCAGGGTATTGAAGGGTGTAAGTTATTAACTCAGAGATATTTTTTTTAATCACAGCAGAGATGCAGTTACAAATAAAGAAAATAAACATAGCCTTTTATGAATGGCAGTGAAATAGCCAGGAGCAGCAGTTAAAATAGTGAAGAAGCAGCATTGTCAAAAACATCACTATCTGTACTGATGTCCTTATTCTTGCAGAATCAGTGTCTCTCTCCAAAAGAGGACTCTCCCTATTTGTTGGTTAGACCTGTAGACAGCTAATGCTTCTCCAATTTGCTTCATTCATGCTTTGAACAAAGGACATTGGTCCAGGAATTGGAGAACTGAAGTTTAGTTGCAAGCTTTCGACTCTGATCTCCACTCTTCAGAATTCCACAAAGTTGCATATTTGCTGTTGTTAATTAAACATCAAATTATTGTTGTTTTAACACTCACATCACTTGTGGGATGAAGAGGTCAAGGAGAAGCCAAAAGAAATGTGCAGGCAGTCTTAAATGCATTTTGACATGGGTGGTTCTCTACCTCTGATGTGTATATTCTCCACTAACACAAACATAGCAGACTTCAACTTGATTTATTGTTTTGATTTATAGTCAGGAAATTCTCATCTAGTTTTCATCCTGAGCTCCATACATAACCTGGACTGGTTTATGAAGAGATCCTGCACAGTGTTTTCAGCTTTTAAAAAATATAGTTAATAAAGATATTGTACTATGCAACTAACTCCCCATTGCAAAAGAACAGTCCTTATTTATGGAACATTATTGTCTGCCACGCTAATAGTTACAAACAGAGGAGGAATTTTAGGCTTTGGAGGTGTTTGGCAGAAGTTGAGCTAATGGTGTTCAAACTTTATAGCATCTTTGAACTGTACAGTACATCTCAATTCTCAGTGCCTCAGATGGATTTCAGGGATTTAAGATATTGTAATGGTAATGATTTTCCTTTATTTCAAATTTTTCCAAGAGTTTCTCTACATGCATCTTCCTGCTTTGGGGACGCTGAACTAAACGAAATAGATTTGCACAGTCATTTAACTCTTCCCATCAATAAGTGCTCTTCTGCACAATGGGGATTTTGCTTTCATCAATATCCAAACCAGTCTAGATATTACAAGTTCTATTTCCTTTGCATGCAGTCCTTTATTATAGTTTTCAACATGATGATGATATCATAGATTTAAGCTAAATTCCTCTTTGATCACAGAAATAGGTGTTTTCTTGAGGGGAGGGAGCATGGATGTATACATATATGTGTGAGCCAGCGTGTTGGTGTGTCTTTGACCATGTATATGTGTCTATTCTCTAATTCTCTAAATAAAGTAGAGTTTCAAATGTAAGTTTTTGGTCATTCTATCATTCTACCATCCAGGTTTTTAAAGCAGCCTGAAAGCTGTAAGTTTCCTAGTAGAAGGAGCCAGAAAACTGAAGCAAAACTGGTCTATTAAGCACTGTTTGCAGAAGGTAATAAGTTCAGCAAATCATCAATTTCTCATTATAACTATTAAAAATTTTTAGGTCTAATCAGGGGAATAATAAGCACACTGAAACATACTTGCTTTTATTTGCTTTTCATTCATTACTAAAAGAAAAAATTGTAATTCCATGACAGATTCAAGGTCATTGCCAATCATTTTTCCATACTGATACTGTCAGAAGTCAAGTAACAGAATTTTGACTATCAAAAAGATCGAGTAATAGTATTATAGACTCAAAAGTACTCAAGAGACAAACTGAATTATATTAAGTATATTTATATCTTAAAAGTCTTGGTTGCTCATTACCAGGAACATTTTTCTGTACCCAAAAGAAAATTCTACTGGTAGCATTTTAGTACTCAGCTTAAATTGCAGAATTTGAATTATATAAGCACTTTATCTCACCAACTGTAGCTGCCAGAAGGCCAGGTTAAAGTAAGCAAAACCCAGGCTTCACATTACTGACATTGGGCTTACCTTTGAACAGACTGATTAAAGCTTTCAGGTTTGGGTTCTTTTCAGAAAGATTCAATTACCTTAAATTTAAAAAGGAGCCCAGATAAAATAGAACAAGAAAAGTGTTTGCTAATTAAAAAATACATCCTTTATCTTCAACTTTTTCTACAGAAAAAAGAATTTCCCAAGGTACCAGATGTATCTTTCACTATTTTGATTTTGTGTGTTTTGGCTTTTTTCCTCCAAATAATATATTTTTCAAGCAGTGCAAAACAATTAGTGCAGATGATTGGTTTCTTTTACTGTTCTCAACTGACAGCTCCAGCAAACTACTGTGAAGACTTTTGTTAAAGGCTTTTTGCTTTGGTTTTTTTTTTTTTTTTTTTTTTCATTTAAAGAATTTGATTTCACTTTTTCTCTCTTTCATAGTTCTTTAAACTTCCCTTATGAGATCACTGAAAAAAACCAGCTTTTCTCTCAAGAGAAAAACATGTTATTCAAAATTGTTCCCTTCTTATTAGCACTATGTTAACCAGCAACCTTCAGGGCAGGTTCCCAACTAGTCTAGATTCCATTTAAATGGAAAAAACCCATTTGTTGAGAGGGTACATTTTTTACTGTAGAGTGTCTACAGAATATGAAATATATCAAAGACAATACTTTAATGCAGAAACACTGTACTTCTTTATTTGGCTGCCAAGCAAGAGAAAAAATAGTTTTTCTTCATTCATTCATTTTATTTCTCTGGTGGGCTTTTTTGCACAGCATGAGTGATTCCCAGGTTAGATCAAATCTGCCATGCAGTTTTCACTGACCTACATACCTACTTTTACTGAAGTAAATATTTGACAACAACAATTATAATCGTAATCATACATGAAATCCTCATTCAGGTGTTGGACAAATTGTTATCCAGTTTCTTTCAGTGAACCTTTGGCATTTTTGAACATTTAATTTCTCATTCTTTGCCACAAAAAACTGGAAATACAGTTGTTCAGCCACAGTAATATTGCGATCATTTTTAGGCATCTTATTCGCATAAACATGCATTAAAAAAACCAAAAATCTCCTAATTTCCAATGACCAAAAATTTGTTAGCAACTCTTCTCTTCATATCAGCAAATGGTAATGTAATCTGCCCTAGGTCCTATATGAAAGGTTTGTATGGGTTACAGAGAAATAGCAATATGGTAATTTGGTTTATTTTCCTTAATGAGGGGCTTTATCTCTTTGCAGAATATGCCAAACAAGTTATCTCCCTCTGAAAGAGTCAGAGACTGAGATTACTCCTTGAAGTTTGTACTAAAATATTCTTTCAAAATGATAGCTGAAGGCTACTATTCTGAAAATCGCTATCAATAAAAACTGAGATTTTCATCACAGCTAAATTAGTGTAACAATTAAAATATTACTATTCCAGCTATTTTTTTTTTTTTGGCCATTTGTATTTCAGTTTGAAACCCTTCAAGTTATTACTTAGATTATAGATTTTTAAGGCAGTAATCACCATTAAACTTTCAAGTCCTGCTGCTCCCACATTTAGAACAAAGCTACAACCCTCAATGTTTCAAAATTCATACGTATTACAAAATGGGTATTTCCACCCAAATAATTTGCTTTCAAATCTTTAACTAAAAAAAGTTTGCTTGATTCACCACAATGGAGATGTAATAAGGATGTGCAAAAAAGTATTAAGAGTAGGAAACATTCATCAACACAAATCATTTCCTGTAAATTTCTTGTCAACTGTGAGCATGGTCTGAAATATAGGAGTCAGTAGGAACAAAACAAATGGTGAGTGCAGGGGTTTGGGATGCTCTGCAGATCAAGTCAGCTAGCCCATCTGCTGGTGGGCTGGTTTGGAACTGCTCTTTGAAGCTGCTGAGGACATCCCTGGTTGTAGCTGCTCTGAGAATTGCAGAGCGTGGCTGCAATGGCTGCATTTCAAAGCAGGGCTGAGAGAACAGACACACAGCTCTCCACTGGGTACTGCAGCTCTGGGCCACTGGTTTTCTAAATAAAATGCTATAACTGCCAGGCACTATTTCATGATCTTGAGTGCTAGCTATACTTCAATTTTGCTGCAAACTTGACTCTCCTGAAAGCCATTTAAAAAAAATTATATAAACCCAAGAGTTTGAA
Organism: Melospiza melodia melodia; assembly: GCF_035770615.1. Lineage (NCBI taxonomy): Eukaryota > Metazoa > Chordata > Aves > Passeriformes > Passerellidae > Melospiza > Melospiza melodia. The sequence goes on along the minus strand of NC_086195.1, from coordinate 110,105,164 downwards.
AAAGCAAAAAATTCTGATTCTTGTGTCATGCGGATTTTTTTGCTTGGTAGGAAATCAAAATGAAACTCTGCTATACAGTGTCATGTTGAGATTTTTTAAGCATTCTGTATATGTAAGGAAATGAAAAATATAATTTAGGCTAATTATTCTTGACATTTTGAAATTATGAAAATACTGAAATTCAAAAGAAATTTTGCTTATGCACACCCTGTGTGGTATTCTTAATGAGGATGAATGTAATTTTACACCACAATAACTTCATAATTATTTTGTAATTAAAAGGTCTACTCCTCTGATGACTTGTACTTACACTTGACACATAATTAGATGTAATATAATTGATTACATAAAATAACAGAAACTGAAAGAAAGAATAATGTTGAGAAGTAGATAAAATAAAAATATGTATTTGAAACGACACTGTTTTTTTTAAAAGAATAGTTTCAGTGGGCACTCTAAGATTTGCACTGATTACATGCTGAATTTTGTTTTTAAAGTATTTTTTGTACAGTGAGATAATTCCTTCATCACATATGAACTTTTGTTCTTATTAGCAGGTGAAATTGGGATATACCCTCACTCACCCTCTTCTCTTTTGCCATGCCCTATCCCACAAAATACCTGAGCTGTCTATCTAAGATGATAGCCTGACTATTCCAAGTACATTTTTTCCATTTTAAGTGTTGGGAAAAAAAAGGCAGCTGTTGCCCACAGGCCCCCTTGAGACAGGGATTTCTGATCTTCACATAACTCTCTTGCATGGACTTTTTTATGCTGTGACAGCAAATGCTGCTCCTCTGTGTGCCACTTTTGGACAGAGAGCACGTGTCCATTAAGGAGGGGCTCTGCCCCTAAGGATGCACTATTCTGTATCCTGAAGTGGCGACAGCTGTGGATGTCTCTATGGCAGCAGGATGGCTGGAGCCTCTGTGGATCTTCTCTAAGACATCTATCTACTCCTACTGCTCCCTCAAATCTAAATTTTCTCACTTCTTTCTTCCTGCACACACTTTTAAAAAAAGTTCCATAGTCACTTTTCTGAAAACAATGAGGTCTACCTCCTGACATATGGGGTACCACTCTTTTCCAGAATAGCAATGTATTTGGGCCTAACTTGACCTTCTGATTTTCTGCTTTAGGGATGGTTTCCAGTCTCAGACAATAGCAATTCTTCACCAAACTGACCAGAGAGATACAGAATCTTTTAAACACAGATACAGGTGATTCTATCTACAGTATTAAAACACATGACTTATTTTATTGGCATGTATCAGAAAAAACAATGCAAGCCAAAATCACCTCTACCAGGGTGTGTTGGTAAACTTTTGCATATACAGTTGTTGTGAAGATGAAGAGATTGATTTAGTATCACACAAATTACAGAGTCACTCTGGGACTGTATAGGGAATAATAAATTGCTGTTCAAGTGCCAGCACAGTCCCTGGTGAGAGGCAGACTGGCCACACTCAGAGCATGAAAAGTTTGGATCAAGAATGGACAAGCTTTGAAAACACTTTGAGGAAACAACTTGGGGATATTTTGTTCCTTTTCAATTCACTTTTTTGCACAAACAAGGAAGCAGAGACGTGGTAGTAGATTGCTTCAAGCGACAAGAAGATGAGAGAGGTTTTCCTGTTTTGTTTGCATAAGCAGATGGCTGTTCTTGATGTGTTTCAGTGGGAACATAATCAGTGCATTGCAGAGGCATGCAAAGACTCAACAAAAGTGACAGAAGAGCAGCTGGGCTTTAAGACTGACATCATTGATGAAACTGGGGTGGCATGGCTTGAGATTTATGTGAAAGTCAAACTGTCAGGAGACTGTGAAGAACAGAGGCATGTAATTAAAAAAGCATGCGCTTTAACAAAGCAGATTTAAATGGGAATTTCACGTTACAGGAGGTTTTTTAATCAGATATTTTTTAACAAATAAGGAAAAACATCAAGAAAAAAAAAACAAAAGATAGAAAAGAGTTGTACAAGAAAATGTGCATGATTCTTGACATACCAAGCATTTCTTGTTAATTTCTTGTAGCATCTTGCTACAATACTGTCTGGCACTTGGATTATGTATTGTTAGATGAATGGGTATAGCATATATTTTCCCACAAAGTTGATTTCCTTTCAATATGGATTGTTGAATTTGTTCACATAGGGGATTAAAATGGGAAGAATCACACAAAATCAAAATATGGGGTTCTTTTAAATTATTATAGCTGAACATTCACAGTGAAGGAGCAATTAAGATTTTTACATCTTAAAAAAACACCCTGATACTTTGGCATGAGTGTGCTTACCAAAATGTTATCTTTAAGCTACCTTATGAAAGCATTTCAGTCAATATGTCATGAAAAAAATCAAAGTGCTTATACCATCTGCAAACCCTCCTTTAGAGCATGATAACAGTTTGAGCAAAAGTAACTATTATGCAAACCAGAAGCAAATAAAAAGAGTCAATTTACTATGGCAAATTAAAATGAGATCACAGAAATTCCATCTCCACACAAAAAATATTTAGATGTCTCCTAATTGACTTACAAAAGTATTCAGAACAATTTGATTTGTAATTCTGTTCTGAAACTGCATAAACAAAAGATTAATTTAAACATCTTTTTTAGAAGTGTCTCTGAAAAAGCACATTATGTTTCTCTTTCCTGTTTAAAAATTCTCATTGAAGGCCCCTTCATCACCTGACATACACTGCATTTTACTACCCCCAAAAATCCCATTAGACCCAAATAACACTTAGATAAATTTGTGCGTGCATATTTTTAATTTATGTCCACTACAGCAAGTCCATCTTGGGAACATTAATACAAATTGCAAATTACAGACAACAGGAGAACTACAAGCCAACACTCTTGGCTCACTTTGCTGTGCTTAATCTCACTGCTAGGCAAAATTAAGGATTCCACAGTATCTGCGGCCTATCTGTAAAAAGGTTGAAAAAGTGACATGATGATACTGTTAATTCAGATAATATCAGTGCTGGAAAAAATATCAGGACATAATAGAGAATCTGAGAACATCAGCTCCTTGTCTGTTTCTCTCTTCTCTTCCCGTCATCTTAGCTAGAATACAAATACCACAGGAAGATCACATGTTTAAACATGGGCACAAAGGGCAAACTTTGGGAGTCATGATAAAAGGTGGTTTTCCACTGTAAAAGAAATGACAGGCTCAGGATGGGAAGTGCCAGTGTCGTCTGTGTCTGGTGGGGCAGAAGAACATCAAACCATGACCAAGCAGCAGTGCCCTCACAGCATTAGTGCACCATTCCATCAGGAGGGCAGACAGGATCACAGCAGCACAACTTGGTTTTTATTTAGGGCTATTCTCACTCCTGCAATAGCTTGGCTGTAATTCAAAAATTCTCTGATTGCAGTTTGGTATAGATTACCCCATGACCAAGAAGATAAAACTCACAGAGCTATCTGTTTATGCCTATGCCACAGTATATACTCACTTCCCTGACACCAGACTTGCTCTGAAAGTGCTAGAGAACTAACAGCAATTAGCACTTTGCTAAAGAGAAAGGAAAAACATCCAGACTATACACTACATTTTTTCTTAAAGCTATGCAGCACCTGAGTTTTAAGAGCATTAACACTTAATATCTGTCATATTACTCTAATCGACTTGATTTGCAGCTGTGACTGCTGGGCACTCCTGCAGCCATAATGCTGACATTTCTTAACATTTGAGGATGTGGCTTTTGAGCCTTTCCAGACCCTGTTTACAGGAGTCTAATGCTCTTTTAAAAGTCACTTTTTTTGCTGTATACAAACAAAGGAAAGTAAATGTCACATATGCTTTGTGAAACCATAATGAGCTCTGCACTAAATGTTAGATGCACTGGACGTTCCAGCTAATTCTCAGTTGCTTTTGCAGGGTACATACATGCTGACAAGTAAACTGGAGCAACAGAACAGGATCAGCTAATCAAAACAGATGGCACTGCAGCCCCTGCAATGATGTATCTGGTACAGGAGTTTTACCTCAGATGAGATAAATCCAGTTCCCTGGACTAAGTGCTCGCACCAAGGACACAGAAACTGAGTGATCCAAAGGACTGGTCATGGGGAACAGCCCTTGCTCTCCAAAAAGGGGCAGACTCTATTTGGCTTGCACCTGAGTCAGGCTTTTATGAAGGGAGTATGGTTTGAAGATTTTATTGCTTTTCTCTGAAAATACAAATAGCTCTGTGACTCAGCTCTCTGATGTGCAACACGTGGGGATGACCTGTGAGCTCTGCCCACAACTTCAGCTCTGCCTCAAAGCAAGCAGTGAACATAGGCAAAACCTAACAGAATCAACTGTGCAAGCAGGATGCTATTTTGTAAACCTGACAGATATTTTTCAGAAGAATACTGGTTTTGTCTACAACATTCTGAAGGAAATATCTTTAGACCTCCCTGCTCTCTCCTTTCCGTTTCCCTTACCTTTAACGTACTTGAATTTCCCCTTGTCATTTTGCTACTTCTGTAGTCCTGCAAATTGCCAGTAACCTGATTGCATCCTTCCACTTCTCCTCCACTTTGTCCCCCTATTTGAATGATACTTCCACTGCACACTGATCAGGTACCAAGCTAAGGAACAAGAACAGGATAAACCTTCATTTCCAGGGACTGACTCCAGGGTCCCACAAGTGGGGCAGAGAAATTCACTTGTTCAACCCTGCTGCAGTCAGAGAGGTCTTGTAGCGGTGAAGGATTTGACTTTTGCAGTTCAGCTCCCAAAGAGACAATAAACTTAAGAAGGTGACAAAAATGTTAAAAGGAATGGAATATTTTCATACAAGGAGGAAATTGATAAAACTAAGGCTCTTCAGCTAGGAAAAGAGATTACTGAGGAAATTGTAAGGCAGATCTGGAAGACGAGGAATAGCAGAGAGAAGAGCAGGGAACTCTTCTTGCAATGTGAATCCACATCAGTGTTTTGTTTTGATCTGGAGAGCACTTGAACCAAATATCCTCTTTGGTTCACACTACAGAAGAGCTTCAATGCACATTAAATAGATTCCTTCAAAAGGAAAATAAACTGAAAGATGCACTCCATATACTCACCTAAAATGAGTCAAACACTAACAGGTGTGCATATAACTAGACTGCAGTTAGCTTGATGTAAAATCCCTTCAAATGCATATTGTAGGCTATCAGGTCATCAGCATGAATAATTTCATTCTACATATTCACTTTCATCCCACTGTACTACTTGCTAGGGAAGGCATATCCTATGCTGTAAAAAGCAGAAAGCATCAAATCAAGCAGTGACTTTAAAAAGCAGATATTCTGTATTTGGCTCATTGGTATGTTTCATTTGAGTGGAAAAATTCTATAAGGGTTCAGGAGTTATTGGACAAATAAGATGTCTGCAGAACATATTGACACAGATGCAATTTCCTGCTCAGAAAGCACCCAGATTGCAGACTATCAGCAAATCAAACCAGTGGACAGGTCATTCCATGCTTGTCACATTACTGTACCATTTTTGTCAAGTACATCACAAACTCCTTCTCTCTTTCAAGCTGAGTACTCTGAATTCAGTTTCAATAGATCTGGGAGATTCAGAGTTCCCTAGCTACATGATTTGCTTAATGACCATAACTTGAAAGATGGCTTTCCAGCGGTGCCTAGCAAACATTCCCTAGCATCCTCAAGGAGGAGCAAAACACCCTGCACCAAGTACAGAGCTAAGCAAGTTTTTCAGTGCTGTTGCATGACTCTACACAGAGCTTAACAGCACCTTGAACACATTTTGGAGTTGCTATGCTTTTATCAACAATCAGGGCACCTTTTTTCTTCTGAGAAAAAGAACATTTTCCCCTCAGGTATTTTTGCCTTGTTGATGTTCTATACATGTTGAATCCTTGGGTGTGCTACTTTAGCATTTTCATTTGGACCAGGAAGGAGAACTTTGAAGAAAATATTGCAGTCTCTGCACATGTGATGCTTTGGTTTATGTCATATATCAGACAGCAGGCACAATTTGCATTTCCTTCCAAATAACTGCAGCAAGTGAAAAGATGCACTTCAAGACCTTACCTTAAGTATCTAAGACAAATACAGTCCACAGAACCATTACAGCCCAAGTGAAATAAACACCCTGAAAATGCATATCAGATCCTCAGCAGCAGTTATTGACCTCTACAGATCCACTCTTACTGGACTGCACTTCTTGCTAACCAATAATGAGCTGTTTTGTTTCATTTTGACTTTGATAAAATTAAATGAAAGAAAAAAGAAAAAAAAAAAAAAAAACAGAAGGATCAAAATGAAAGCAGTTATGGGAAAGTTAATGATGAATCTTCTCTTGGCTATGTTAGAAGTCACAAATTTAAAAGGCACCACTGACAACCAGGGCCAGCAATTACAAATTACAGACAAGATCCCAAGGGAGCAATTAAGGCATGTGAACAAGCTGGTTGCAACGACCAAACATTTCCTAAACTTGAATGAAAATTTTGTATACAGCTTAAGAAAGAATATATTTTATCCACACTAATTCTATGCATATGTATATGTATATGTATATGCATATGTATATGTATATGCATATGCATATGTATATGTATATGTATATGTATATGTATATGTATATGTATATGTATATGTATATTTATTTCTATGTGATGGTTTGGCCTCATCTTTTCATGTTGTTGCACCAGGAACTGAGAAATCAAGATCTACTACTTATTCAGTATTTTACACTTTCCAAATTAAAAGGAGCTTCAGATTATTACTTCTCTGTAAGTGCTCCACAGCCAAACATGCTCCTAATAAAGGTGTGGCAATATTACTTGACTGCCAATGCAGTCAATAAGCTGAAATTTGTTCCACATTTTGGCTTCCTTGGTCCATTACACACAGACTTCATGAAAGAAATCTGTTGAAATTTGAGGAAAGAAGATTGGTCACTATTGCTCCATGAGTATTAGAAATTTTACATTGGCTATATGCACTGGTAGGAAAGCTAAAGTTTGTTCCTCTTAAATAAATCTTCCAATCTTGTAATTTACAAAGAAACTTGGAGAAATTTTTAAAGCCAGCTTAGTCTGAAAGATGCAGATTTATAGTGATTAGGTGCTGCTACACAAACTCTAAGACTAGAAATACAGCCTTGTGCTGTGACCAGCAACAGGGGAGGCAGCCTAGCACAGCTTAAACTGCTATGATTTTCAGAAGTTTGTCTTTAATGCCTGGTCCAGAATATAAATTTGCACAGATGAAACACAGATGATTCACAACAGCCCCTTTCTCCCACATTTTTTAGATTCTGTCTCTTTCCAGCCTTCATGTTCCACTTTGTATTCTCGGATCCCTGGGAGTCATTCTTTGTGCATGTCTGCAAAACATCTCCTACAGCTGGAGCTGAAGCTGTACTGACACAGAAGCAGGAGACTAACAGAGGTACAGAGGAGCAAAGACACTGACAACTGGAAGGAAGAAAGGAACAGGAACAAGTTAACCCGACTGCAATGTAAATTCCTCCATGTCGGGAAAGGGCTCCTTCACTGTTCAATGGTGTGCTGAATACGTGTGGGATCTCAGCACCTCAGGATGAAGGTGCAGAGTGACCGAGACCACCCTTGGGGGGGCTCAGAGGTCCTGGAATGTTGCCAGAAGTGTCTGGTGGCTGGACTTTGATCCTACACAGGAGACGACACCTGTATGAGGATGGGAGGATTTCACTGGGGTGAATGGTGAAGAGATAAGTTAATTAGGGTGTAAAACACAGGGTTTAAGATTTCTGTACAGGGGGGTCTAAAGAAGTAAGATGGAGGAATTGGGGCGTGTCCTGTCCTTCTTCTTCTTCTTCTTAGCCTCCATCTTCTGTGGTGATGGTGGCACTTTAGGATTGGTCTTTACTAAAAGTGCACCGGTTAATAAGGGTAGAAGGTATTGGAGAAAAATTATAAATATTGTACACGTAACTTCGAGTATAAAAATAAGTGACCGCCCCGGAGGTTGCAGAGTGTGCCCATGGCTGACTTGCTGTGCAGACCTCTGTCAGGCTGAAAGAAAATCTTTTAGATAAACAATTAATAAACACCAAGACCGAGACAAGATCAGAAGTCTCTCCTCGTCCTTTGAAGCGCCGGGCTGTCCAAGGCCACTCTGAGCCTTTCCAGGCCACCTAAACAGCCGAGAAACCAAACAAGTGACATCCCTGAACTATCTCCAGACATAAATCAGCATAAATCAGCAAAGAGAAACATGAGAAACCGACAAATACGGTTCCTTCTCAAACAGCAAATGTAACATTCCTTTACAGCTGGAGGAGGCAGTGTATTTAAAGCTGGATTCCACCCATGACACAAGATAGGTTAATTACACTTGATCAGCCAGTTCAGTTAAGTGTTAAAGACTGTTACTGAAAGCTTTAATTCTCCAACATTTGTTTGCTAAGCTCACCTGATCAAACAAAACCTCAGACTCCATCTCCTCTTGACTTACCCATTTAGTCAAAGTAATGCAGAGGACATCAACATGATTTACTTTTTAAGTACAAATACATCATATGCTCTTGGGAGTCTGATCTCAGGCTTCACAATTAGTGAGTACCTACTACAGAGAAACTGTAAGCAATGCTCTCAAGAATCTGATTGCTAGCTCTAATTTAGTAGCTTTATCTACTTCTCTTACTGCTTCAGCTCAATTGCTGCTTTTCCATGCATCAGAATCATTAGTGGTCACACAGAGATACTTGTCTCTGGGTTAAAATGTCTGCAAGCTGTCAAAGTGTTTTAGTGTAAACCTCTGTGACTGAATATCCAGTGGTGCTCTCAGCATACAAGAGATAGGCCTGCCAATATTATATACATATGATGATGAATGAGCAACATTATTCATTTTAACCTAAAGTAAAAAGTGTTGTGGGGATGCTAATTAAGATTTTTTTTTCTCCTATTGCAGTTTTCTATTCAAGTGTTCTAGTTTTACTTTCTTTTTTTAATTTTTTTCATATTAATTTTAGGCTTATCACACATGAAGAAAACCATATGGTTTCTCAAAAAAGAAAAAGAAAAAGCCACTAACCTGAAAAAAGGGATTAAGAGAAAAATACTTTTGGATGTTTTAATCTGCAGCAAGAGGAGAGAAATAATTCATGCCAGCAGCAACCGTAGCTCAGGGATTTTTTTTCTACCTCTTCAGAATATATATTAGAAACATTTTTTTCATTGTATAAAAAATATTCTCTGTTTTGTTTCTTTTTATCTTATTAAAGATACTTATATGAAATTATGGGGGGAGGGGGGGCAAAAAATGTCCCAAATCTTGGAGAAATTTGAAAAAGATATCCTTTTTAAAAACATTTTGTTTTACTATTGTAATCCTTACCAAGGATGTTAATGTTAAGTTAGAATATTTATTTCCAAGAATTTGTTTGTTTCTCCACCTGCATCTGTACCTGAACTCTTAATCAGGTTTGTAACAGTGTAATTATTTCCACAGCAACCAGTTCAGGCACCACAAATAGAGGATTATGACTTAAGTGTACAAAAGAGCAGCAAGAAGATTAAGTTTTAGAAACAGCTTGGGGGCAGGGTGGTTTTACTTAATTTCCATAGTACTAAGGAATACAGGAAAATAATCAAACACATACAATCACAGAACAGTTTCTGAAGAAAAGACATGCAAGCAACTTTTCATGAGAAGTAGGATTATTTCCAACCACTAATAATTATATTATTATGAAGTCTAGAGTGGGATTTAAGTTGTACATCAGATACCCAATTTACAGGCTATAGGGGGGGTGGGGGTGTGTGTGGATGTGTGTGTGTGTGTGTGTATGGAAATCAGCTCCCTAAATGTAGGTGCCAGGCTTCATCTGAGACATTTTGTTGTGCCTGCCATATCTGAATATCTGGCATATCAAATTAGAGAGAAGATATAGGGGAGATGTGTGACCTTCTGAATTTGCAGCTGAAGTCAAGCAGGATGTAGTAGGGCAGCTCAGCTGGTACCAGATACCTGAACTGAACTGACACTCAAATTCTCCTGTTCTGGATTTTGTAGCATGTGTCAGAAAAACCTGAGTATTTATGTTAGGCAGGTGGATTGAGTACCTACAAGGAGGTGCTTGAATCACAGTCTTGCTCCTGCCTTTAATGACAATTTAGAAATGTAGAGACATGCTTCATTTCAGTGACTGAACTTCAGTAAAAAAGCCCAACCAACCAAAAATTCCCAAAAACCTAATAACAACAACAACAAAAAAAAAAACTCAACAAAATGAAACCAACGCTGCTTTATCAGAGACCTTGAGGAAGTTTCTGCCGGCTTTTAGAAAAATTTTTGATGGCTCTCTGGAGGGAGATTAGTCCTATCTGAGCATGAGAAGCATGGGGCTCAGATTTGGATTAAGGAGATACAAGAACACTGAAGATCAGTCTGTATTGATTTCCTGAGTGCCAGCCTATCTCATCGGCACTGCAGAAATCAGAAGGGGTTCCTGCATTTACCAGGCATGTAGCAGGCAGCAAACATTTTTAACAGAGGGACAAGTAATCAGGTGAGAACAGAGAAAGAACTGAGAAGGGAATATCTGGCTTAATTAGATGTTGCCAAATTGACTGGATCTCAGGAACTTTGCCTCAGAGAACATGAAACACTGACTACAACAATGTCAGAAGCATTTGTAGTTATCTTTCAGAATTTTGAGAGGACAAGGACATTTCAGAAGATTTAAAAAGGTCAAGCACAAGCTTAATCTCTAGAAAGTGGCAAAAGGAAGACACAAGGAGTTATAACTAACTACTCAACTTATGTTCAGTACCTGAAAGAATACTGGACGAAATTAAAAATTTTATAAAATTGAAAGATAACTCAAAGATGAACAGCAGCCAAGATATATTTACCAAGAACAAATCCAATTCAATTTTCCTTCTAAGAACAAGGCCTTATAAAAAAGCAGAAAATACATTACCTTAAAAAATATTTCTGACATTGCTCCAAGAGACATTTTGATAAGCAAATAATGTTCCAGACAATACTATTCTGAGACCCCTGCAACATCACTTTCAGAACAGCACTCAGGGAGCAGTTATCAATAGTTCATTGTATGACTGGAAGGTATATGACAGTCAACAGATACAGATACAGCACTGCATCAATAGCCTCATACTTAATTGACAACATAGTGACAGAGCAGAGAATATAACTATTGAATTCACAGGCATCAAAATGAAAAAATGTTTTAGAAAACAAAACCAAAGGATTGACAAAGTGGTCTGAATGAAACAGGATGGCATTCATTATGAAAAAAAAAAATGCCTATGCAATATTCTCCAGTGAGGCAAAAAGAACAAAACGTTGCAAAAACCCTAGATGGGAAACAAGTGTCAGGGAGGCAGCTGTAAAAGGAAAAATCTAAGGCATATAATGAATTCTCAGGTGACAGTAAGCTGTCAATGCCAGCTGAGTGGTAAAAGGCTATCATACTGAGACATATAAAGAGAAATATTTTTGCAAGCCACATGGAATAAGTCTTTTGGATTGGCAAAGCCTGTTATCTCTACTGAGTCTAGTTTTGGGCCTTGCATTTAAAAAAAAAAAAAATTGACCACTTAGAGAGATCCTACAGGGCAGCTCCCAGACGTCTAATAATCATAAACTACAGAAACAACTAGATTTATTGTTCATAGAAGAAAAATTACTGAAGCTGGAATATAAGAATGATCTCCAATATTAGGAAGCAGTTATAAGGAAAAAGGAAATAAGCTACTTTCCATGTCCTCAGTGGATAAGAAAAGAAATAACGGTGCTACACTTCAGCAAGTAAAACGTAGTTAGGAAATATGAACATTCTCTAAGAGTAAAGCTATTTGAATACAGGAATAGATTGTCTGTGCAAATTGTGAAATCATAAAAGGTTAGATGTGCAGTTTTATAAGTATAGGACTCTGTAGGATGAAAATGGGGAACATGAACCTTTGAAGTTCCTTCTAGGAAGCTGGGGTTTATGGAGGGGGGGACTCTTGATATTTGTCTCTTCAGCTCACCAGCTCTGAAGCAAGGAACTGCACTTTTATCATCTAATTTAGTTATTTTGAATTTAGGTAGGAATTTTGTCTATTCCAAATTTTATCTAGTTGGTCCATTTATTATTATTTCATTTCTTGCTTATTTCATAATTTCGGTACATTCACAAAGCCTTAGAAGAATGTTTAGTGCATCACCTGTAACTTGCATTAGACTAAAAGACCTGTTAGAAACAAACCAGCTAGTATTTTCTGATACATGGGACAGAGAGAAGAGATGAGCAGAATTTGATGGAGTTGTACTCATTCACTGAAAATGGGAAGGACACATGAGAATGAGAAGGACACAAACACTGCAGTCCCACTGACAGTTTGAGAAATTTAGATGACAACACCATATTTACATGTCAGGAATCCTATAATTTTTTCACTGTACAAACTTATATTCTAAAACTTTGCTTCATACCTAAAATGCACTCCAGCACTGGTTTTAAATCCAGCCTGAAATGGTACTGGCATTTTACTGAAATTCCCAGCATAATTGTTCTTTCCAGGTGCTTCCTCCTTCTTTAACAAATATCTTTTTCTTGCATATCTCAGGTTTCTTTTGAAAGCCCATATTAAATTAAGTTGTTACTCTGTTTACCAGATCACAACTTTACAGACTGAGTTTCCATTAGTTATGGTACTATTGCAGTTAATAGGCAGAGGGTTACCTTTCTTGTTACTTTGTTACCATTTTACTTCAGTGTTTTCTCATTTCCCAGTTTAATGTTATAATTCACATGCTTCATTCAATATTTATTTGTTGTTTCTTATATACTGTCTCCTCTGGAAAATGGAAAAAAAAGCTAGCTGTCTTTCATCCAAATGTCTGTGCATTTGTAAAGCTTTGAGTAGAGTGACTCAGCCCATAAATATCCAGAAAGTTTGAAAATCATTGGACATTTAATAGCTGTTTATTAAATTGTAAAGGAAGTTTTCCTTGGGGCAAGAAAGAAATCCACCCAATGCTCCTGCAAATGGTCTAGGAAGGGAAACATAATAGTTGCAGACAAAATACTGTCAAAGCAGTTCTTTGCTCCATTTCAGTATCATCAGCTGTTTAATGATCTGAGAGAGAAGATAATGGCACCAAATATTGACATCTGAACTGCTCCACTAGATATTAGTTTTCTGTGTGCTATTTTGTTCTTTATCATTCACCTTCCCCTACTTATTTTTTTATTGTAATTGGTTACTAGGGTCTAGGACTAAAGAAAATGCAGCCAAGGAAAATAGTCCTTGGCTTGGCAACTGAGAACAAAATTAATGTCAGAGATCAGGATTAGCTGGAGAATTGCTATCCTTCTTAATACTCAGTATGAAATGATTTGAGGGAAGAAATGAGGCTGTTACAATATTCTGCAAATGTCAAGACAGGGGACCAATGTTAAGTGACAGCTCCCGGCCTCCCAAGACCCTCTCCAAAACCATCACTGAGGACTGAAGAATAAGAGGTGCAATCAGAAGCATTAGGCTGATGTGTTCCTACTTTCAAGTGGCTAATTCAAGTGCACCATCCAAAATTAGCCCATTTGTATCCAGGTTTCCTGAACTCTGAGCGTAAAGGTGACTGCATGAAGTACACAGAAGTCTATAGTATAGGAAGTATATTAACACAATTTCAATGACTAAACTACAATTGTTGATTTTAGTGACCAAAGCAAAGAGCTGTCCTGTTGAATATTTTGTTAAAGACATATTCAAATACACTCACAATCTCTGGATAGACTTCCTTAAAAAAAAAACCAAAAACAAACAAAAAAAAAAAACAAAAAACAAAAAAACCCCACAAAAACCCAAAGCAAAAACAAACAAAAAAAAACCCCAAAACCACCAAAAAATCCAACAAAACAACCCCCCCCCCCAAAAAAAAAAAACCAACCCAAAGCCCAAAATAACAAAAAACCAACAGGAAGCAAACAAAGAAACAACAACCAAAATACCACCAACCTCCCTCCCCCCCCAAAAAAAAAGCCCAAACAAACAAACACACAAAAAATGCAAACCAAAATAAAAGCAGTTCTTTTTTAATAGGGACTAAAGAATATAATTTCTTATGATCATCTTTTTGGAACGCAATAAGGTATGGCAAAAATCCCACCCCAAATAATATGTCAAACAAAGACTTTTTGTGCTCACTTGATTTAGGAAAGAGCCAGAACAGATTTAGTTCAGGGGGACATAAGTGTTCCAAATGGACATAAGCATTCAGGTGCCACTTTCTGAAATACCTAGATTGAAAACTAAGCTCCTCAAAACCCAGAGAGCAGTGCTGCCTAACACCAGCAGTACACGCCTTCCCCAGGGCTCTGAAGTCCCACAGGTGTGTTTCCATCCTCCCATTCTGAGCACACTGGGACTGCAGGCTCTGAGCAAAGCAGGCAGGCAGGTTTCTGGCACAGGGATAGCCACTGCTGGGCTCACAAGCTCAGTATTCCTGCCCTAACATCCCTTAAATGACTAAAGTGAATATGTGCTTTAAGAGATGCTTCTTTGTCAGTATTTAACTGGATAGTTACTCCAGATGAAAGAGAAGTTTGGTTCTCCACCTCTGCCTGAGGGAACCCCATCCAAATTCTTCTGGTGCTCATATTATTCATTCTGGATACATCTCGCCTATATTCAGTGGTACAAACATTGTTAATTGTCAATGCCAACACCTACATCAGCAATCTATTCTTGATGATCACTTTAGGATGGAGTCCTTTAACTTAGGCTATTTTATTTCTTTGCCATCAGCTAACTCCTTCTATTACCTAAATTACTGCTGAAATCATTAATGTCTGTTTATTGCCCAAAGTTTTGAGAGTTGAATTCCAGACAGGATATTTAATGCCAAAAGTTGATTCTCTATCATTCTCTCCTCCTAAAACTATGTTCTGTGGAATAGCTTGACATATGTAAGACATGTAAGATATATAAAATATCTTCTGTAAGACAGATATTGACAGCATTCAAGCATTTATGCTGCACCAGAGTTTATAATACACAGGAAATCCTATGGAGAAAAGCTAATGATTAGAAAATATTGAGACAATTTTATAAAATGAGAGTTTTTGTTTAAATAAGTGTTTATGGGCAATACTTGTAATTTTCTCTCATGCTGAAAGTATTGTTTTATTTCTCCTACAGGTGCATACAAAAGACTGCTGTGAAAATAATTTCTACTGTTTATACATGAATATTTTTGCATGCTATTTCTGTGCCTACTGAATATCCTTTAAAATAATTGTAAAGCAAAAGAAACATTAACAATAAAGCCACATAACTCATTTTGATATTGCTTTTGAATAATGTGGGTAAAAAGTTAAGCCCTGTTTAAACTGCTCTTTTTCACAATTGTTCTAGCAGCATAATACAGCTCATCTGAAGTGGTAGCAAAAAAAGTTCAAAATTTAGCTGTTTATACAATCTCATAATCAATTGCTTCACTAATGGTTTACTTAGGAAGATAATGAAAGATGAACCTGTAAAGTAGCTGATCTCAGCAGAAAGGCCATAGCATACTTATGATACAAATCAGGAGAGATAAGTACATTTATCCCTTAAGACCTCTACTAAGATCTGGATTAGTAGCTTTTGATACTTTTCCCAAAATGAAGAACAGTCCAAATCTTTGCTAGTCTTTATAAGCCATGAGACAAATAAAAGTGAATATGAGGATAACATGCTTAAAAATCATGTCAATCCTTCAGAATATTTCTCTAGAAAATACACAGTATGTTTTTAGTGAGGGCAGAAGGACAAAAATCCTGGGATAATTATCTATTTTAACATTAGAGTCAGTACCTGACTTGAAAATTTCTAGGTACTTGCTCAGTCTTTTTGTCTGGGTACTTGTAGAAGAAACAAAGAGTGCAATGCCTGCACCATTCCTGAGAGAAACCATAAGAAATTTATTGCTTTCCCGATTATCTACTCCATGTATTTGATACAGCTGAGTGTTAGCTTCTGCCTGTGCTGGTGCAGATTTACCCAAATGAGCGAAATCAAAGGACCTGCGTTTAGATTTGAGTAAGGTGGATACTAAGTTGCAAAAAAATGAAAATAGATTATACACTTTAGTATGAAAATTACTATCATAAGAGAATAAAATAAACCCACAATAAGTTATTAAATAAGGAAACACTGCTTGCATTACTTTTCATTATCTTTGGATGTGAATTTAAATAAACAGAGGACAAGTTCTAAAATCAGAACTCGATAATAACATTTAAAAACATCATTAGTAATTTAGGGTATTGTGAATCTTTCAACTCTGAAGACCAACTGATGACAGATATGCCTATTTATTTCTATTTTTTTGTGACAGCTATGGTTGCATGATCACTTTCAATGACAAGGAAAACTCCACCTTCACGCAGAAGAAAAATTATAGATGCTGTGAAATTTTCAATGTTGGCTGCTGATTTTATTTTCCTCTCTCCAAATGAGAAATTACATCACAGTCGGTAAAATCCAGATACTGTTCCTTCAAGGAGAGTGTGCATAAGACACAATGCAGTTTGAGGTATTAAGGAGGTAACATGCTGCTTTGGAGGATATGTGGCATTCAGGATTTTTCTGAATCTCTCCCTGAAAACAGAACTGTTGGTAGCAGACTGAAGGACTGTTACGACTTTGCTGTAGAAGAAAATAACGTGGTTTTAAGCTAAACTAATACAAACTAAATGCCTAAAAAGTCTTATCTTAAAAATGCATTGTTTTTGAAAGGTGGGGTAAATATTCTGTATCAAAACAGTAAAAACGTGTACTTCTATAATCATGTTAGACTCTCTTTCTAAAAAGGGCAACAGATGAGGAGGACTTGTTAGTTGACGGAAAGGTATGAAAGTTAAAATGCTTTTCAACATCCAAAGCATCCAAGGATGGATTTAGACTGGAAATGCTTAGATTTCTTCTTGCTTATGCTGCTTATGGGCATATGATTAAACGCAAACAAAACATAATCTATTTGAAAAGACCAAAATGTAAAGAACCAAAATTAGTCTCGATGTCAAAGTTAATAAATGTCCAACACTATTAGGGAGCCAAAAGCAATGGAAAATATTTCTTAAAAGGAAATAAATATTCTAATATTATCTTGTTCCTCAATTATCACTCTTCATAATACCAGCAGTTTTCAGGTGTTACCTTTGCTATTTATGTATCGTAAGAGCACTTACTGCTACTACAGTAGCAGCATGAACACAGATTTCTGTTCCAACAGCTCTTCACATGTGTTTGAACTGGAAAATTATGTTACATTTGAGAAAAAAAAATCTCTAAAGTATGCCTAGAGTTATGTTTGCTGCTTTTTATGAAAGCACTTATAATCTTGGATTAAAGTTGAAAACAACTTGAGGAAAAAAATGATGAAGGGCTATTAATCTGCATTTACACTTAGGCTATTTTAATGGATTGCTCTTTATAATACATTTCAAATAAAGAAACTACACAATGAAATGAAGCAGGAACACGCTGACAAATTAGATTTTCTGAATCCTTCATGCATTGTACTTTGTACAGGGATGGACATATCTTTGAAGCAATATATCTTCCTGTTACATCTTGCAAAGCCCATGCAAATCTAACTGGATATCAAGGCCAGCGTTTTTATAAAAACACTTCTATTTAACCAGTTAGGTTACTTACATAAATTCAATTTTTCATTGCAGAGTAAGTGAATCTCTAAAATTCAAGCTTCTGTTTCACTAATAATCTGATAAATACACTACTGCTTTCCAGTTTCAGCCACAAGGACTTGAAAGTCTCATTCATGCTCAATTTAAAATCCTGGATTTAGGTGCTTTAGGGTGGCTTGCCATGATTACCTATCCTGCCAGCTACTGGTCTGTCTTTTTCTTTCTGAAATGCATTTTCCTCTTGGCTCTCTGCCCAAATACTGTTAAGAAGCATTAGCTCCCAAGGCAGGCCTCATCCTTTTCCAGTTAAACAGAGTAAGAAGTGCTGATTCTACTATTTTACTGAAATTCTCACTATATTGTTCTTTATTTTATGGCTTGTCTCCGAATGCTCCCTGACCTAAGAACTTGCTGTTCATAAAGTGACGTGATTGCTCCTTTCACACAATTATAAAAGAACCCAATAACCCTGTTACTTTTACTTCCACTTCACTGATCTGAACACTGTTTGAATGTAAATTTGATAAGCTAGTATTTTGTCAGAAAAGCTAGCAAGATAATATTGTTTTAGCCTAAAGGAAATGTTTTGATCTTTTTTCAGGATTTCTTTATATGTAAAAATGGCATCTGGGAAGTGAAGTCAAGGCAATTCTCAAACATATTTTCTGTTTATTATCACTTACATGTTATTCTTGATTAATAATTCCAGAAAATAAAAGTGTAAATATTTTAATGCCAGGTGAGTTCTTTAGAATCAAAATCTTCAAAATGATGTGTCTTAGCTTTTGAACTAAATGGTGAAACTCATCCAGAATTAATTAAAGACAAAATGCTATTGCTTGTATACCTGCACCATTGTCTTTTTGCTACCACAGCCATGGGATGCCAGGTAATGCAGGTAGTTTGGTAAGTGTGGCTCAAGATCCTGCTAAGTTTCAGGTGTTGATCTTCAGTGAGGTATGTCAGGCATCCCTACAGACCTGAGATCTGCAATATAGCACCTCTCTTCACCCCTGTGATCCCACCTGTGAGGGCAGTTAAACCAGTCCTATCTTGGTACTGGGTAGAGCCACAGTTTGTACCCAGCATCTGTGTAGCTACAAGCACAGCACACGACTGTGCTACACCTGCAGGCATCAGTAAGAAAAGCTCAACATTCACACACTCTCTCCATCCCCTAAACCTCCTCTGGGCTCTGACAAATAGGGGCATCCATCAGGCAGGTTCAACGAAGTTAGAGTAGTTCTCTCAGCCTCTCAAGGTAAGTGAAAACAAGCCAAGTTCCCCAACAGATCTGACTTGTCTGTAGACTGTGAGCAGATTTGCCTCCCATTGCTGATGTTCACCAGGACAAGCAATCCCAGTGACTTCTCCTATCCAATCCCAGGTTTTTTTTCAGGAAGAAACTTTGTAATTCTCTATCTTGCTTCTTTGTTATGTTCTTACTTATCTAGCAAGAAATATCAGTATCTTGCACAGCGTCTCATAGGACTAAACATCATAAAACCTATGAGGAAGAGGAAAAAAGCCTTATAAGAATGTATATGCCTTGAGGATGAATATCAAAAAAGTATGTTTTAGAGTGATTTTTGAAAGAAATAATATTTTAAAAGAATGCTTCCAAGTAAAAATATGATAAAATTTATGGGCTAAGAATAGATGCCAGACTGGGTTTGTATCTAGAAAATAAATTATGTAGAAAATACTAATACATTGTGGAAAATATAGATGTATTTTTTTTCTGACTTCCCTAAGCATTAGATATGGTAACACTTTAAAAATTGTTAGTTTATATAAAGATGTTTAACATTTATTACTACAATAATTTAGATGAAGACAAATTTAGTTCAAGGGAGGAAAGCTACATATTTTGCCAGAAGGAAGTTACTCATAAGTTCCTTAAGAATATTTTAAATAGTGATTTTGGCAATAAGAGCAGAAATACACTAAAGAATGTTTTTCCAGAAACAAGACAGGAATATATGAACACTATAGAGTGAGATGTAAATCTTCAGGAATAACAGAATTAGGAAGAAAGGTAACACAATTAGGAAATAATGTTACTGAGAGGAATAGCAAAATACATGACCAAAATAGGTTTACTCGTGGAAGAGAGGATAACTGAAAAATTCATAATGAAGGCTACAGCATGCATATATAACTTGTCACACTAGGTATTTGCAGAATTGAGGAAAAGTATTACTGCAACTTTGTAAAGAAGAATATTTAACCTTATCTGGAATACTCCATGCATAATTCATTATTTACAAAAAGAAAAAGATGAATACAAGCTAGAATAAATCTGAAGCAGTGCTACCTGGATGAAAGAAGAGTTTTCAGAAGAGAATTTTTACTTTCATTTACATTTAATCTGAAAATATGAAAGCCTTGTGAAGTTTATGGAATAAGTCCCAGTGGATCCATTTCCAAGCACATTAAGGACAACACGTGACTGTGAGCAGCCCTCACAGATCTACAAAGAGCAAACTGCACTTGACCAACCTGATTGCTTTTTGTGAGGAGTTAACAGTCTCTGCAGATCCTGGAGCTGCTCAGGAGGAAGCACTGGAAGAAGTTTTTTTTATTTCAGTAGAGCTTTTGACAAAGTCTCCTAGTAGCCAAACTAGGTAAAGATGGGCTGCAAGTATAAACTGCAAGTGGATGAAAAACTGCCTGTGCAAATTAGAATCAAAGCTAATAGTTCAAAGTCTAGCAGGCAACCAATTTTGGGCATTGTTTCTCAAGAGTTGATTCTGAGGCTAATGACTCAGGTGAATGAATGAATGAATCTTTGTCAGTGATGTGAGTGATTGCTCATGACAAACCTCCAGTACATTAACAAATGGCATGTGGGGGAAACCTGTGATTGCTTGAGGTCAGAGCTACTAGTCAGAAAGAGAGATGGAGAAAGGGCCATCATAAACTCCATGAAATTCAACAAAGACAAATAACAAGCTCGTGCATCTTGGGGTGCAACACCAACATGCGACTGCAGCAATTCTGAAGATGGCTTCAGGGTCCTGGTAGATGACATGTCAACGTGACAATGTCTATTTTGCACTGGGTATCCCAAAAGTGGACACAGTGTTCCTTATGGTATGGTCCATACCTGATGCCATGCAACCCATATTCTCCTTATTCTCTCTTAGTACCTGAAGAGCCTGCTCTGGCAGGTTACAAAACAGTCTTTGTGATATTTCAGACAATCTTATTTTAAAAAAAAGTGCATGCACACAGACATAAAATAAGAATTGTGTGCTAGGGCCACAGGAGCACGACACAGGGCTGGGAAGAGACTTAGCCAATCTGCCCTGGAAGGACTAGTACAAAAATGGACAGGAGGCTGTCTATGAGCTACTATGAGATACTTAGCCTTCAGAGCCTTAGACCATTGGAGTAAACAGCAGATTACCTAGAGAAGTATAAGAGCAGGGAAAATGTGCAGCGATACTTTTCTTCAACACTTTTCCAGCTGTGAGAAATGTACTTGTGTTTCTCTCCAACTTTATACCCAACAATTTAATTGAATGTCAGTAACTTTTCCTTGTACAATAAAACAATGACCCACAATGACCTGGCTATTTTCTCCATCTGTTACAGAGATCTCCAGCATCTCCTTTGACCTGAACCAATCATTTCCTTTCAGTGTTGAATACTCTTACACTATTTAATAATTCTGGTTGCATGGAAGTCTGTATTTCTAATGATCTTTTTCCAAGAACCTTTGCACACTTACGAGATCTTTAGGGATTTTTTTTTGGTGGATTTTTCTTGTTGTTTTGGTTTTGAGTTTTTTTGGTGGTGTTGGGGTGGTTTGTTTTGTTTTTGGGGTTTTTTAGTTTGTTTTTTTTTTTTTATGTGGCTTGGTTTTTTGGGTTTTTTCACTTAGTTTATGAGCAGAATTGAATGAAATGTTCAAGATGAAGGCAAAACATTTGTTTGGATACTAGCATAGTGATGTTTCTTTTTGACTGGGCATTCTTAAAAATCCCATAGGTTTTGTCTTTTTAACAGCTGTTGAGAAGAGAGATTTAATAACTGTCCTCTAAGAAACTCTTTCCTGAAAAGTAATATCTTATCTATAGATCATCATTGTGTGCATTCTTATTGCTACATAATGCTATAAGTAAAATGCAGATTAATTAGGTTTATTTTAATTTCATCACCCTTCATTTGAAAGGACTGATAATCACTTTAGTTTTATCTGCCTTCTGTTACCTTTTTTTAAAATTTATTTTGGTCAATCATAGCGAGGTTAAAGAGCACAAGATTCATAAGTTTCAGCCTTTTAAGGTCACGTCTAAACAGTAATTTTCCAGTTGCCATCTCCCATTACTCTGTAACTGTGGAAATATAAGCAGGAGAGTATACATTTTCTATTGGTTTTTAGCAGTACTTTCTGCTAGCATGTAAAGTTAAGGCAGTTCCTTCTACCGCCATCGCAAGAAAAGAAAAACAGTAAAATTATATAAAAAGGAAAGTAATTTAGCCATGAACCAGTGTTCTGGCACCACTCCACTGCAATTCAAACTTTCTCGCTTGTGGTTGCATTTTCCTTAGGCATGTTTTTCAAAAGTATGTAGAGAAATATTCCAAAGCAGAACCTAACCCAGAAGTAGAAAAACAATAATATACCTAATTCTAAACAAAAATTTATTCATCTTTTATTTCCTGTTTCATTCATAGAATCATTGAGTGGTTTGGGTTGGGAGAGACCTTAAAGATCGTCCTGTTCCAAACTCCTAGCTATAGGCAGGGACACTGTCCACTAGACCAGGTTGCTCCAAGCCCCATCCGATCTGCCTTGAACACTGCCAGGGATGGGGCATCCAAAATCATTCTTTGTTCTTTTTCATCACTTGGGCCTCCTGAAGCTGGTGCTCCCCGTTTATCAGTCAGTAGAGATAAATGAGCTTATTGCCCATCAAAGAGTTTGACCATACCCACAGATGAGCCAGGAGCATTGTGTTCTTGCAGTGACAGAGTATTTGCAAAATTATTTTCTTAGCCTGGAAGACTGATTTCTTTACAAAGGAAATGTCTTAAGTCAGCTGCATCTCATCTTACTGATGGTGGCCATGTCATCTCTCCTTGATCCCAGCAGAGTACTCTGCTCCACTACACCAACTCCCAGGAACACAGGAGAATAAAGCTGAGTATCTGTTTACCTACCAGACTCCTCATTCTTTCTAAACAACTACTTATAGTTCAGATTTCCTAATGCCCTGCTGCCCCTGAATACAGCCTCCCAATCTCAAGGCAATGTTGCTGCATTAACTATATTCAGCTGTTTTCTTGTGATTTTCATGCCATCCCTGACTTCAGCTCTCCTTATGTAAATATTGTCCATGAGATACTTTCATTTATTTAAAAAAAATTCAATAAAAAAAAATAATTTTGTTACTGAGAAAGGAAAACATTTCAAAGCAGATTTTTTTTGATAACAGGTATTTTTACTGCTGAAAACCTGAACACTGTTAGCACACATAGCTTTTAAATCAAATCTCTGCTTCAACACAGAGTGATATTTGAATGGATTCCTTTTAATGAAATAAGACTTAGAAACATATGAGTTTAGTTAATCAGCCCTCTATAGGAACACACGTAGAAATGATCATTTTCAAACGGATAAACATAGGAATTAGTAACTTTGACATATTAAATTATGGAAAATAATAGCATTCCCCCTCAAATACATAAATATTCAATTCTTCCCCCATCCTCTTACTCTTTGGAAAGGGAAGTACTGCTGCAGTTGCTACCTTATCCAAGTAACTTATTTTCTGAATTAAAAGTGCACCTGAATTTATTGCCACAAAACACTGGCTGTTGGAAAAATATTTCCCAAATATCTCTCAGTCTAAAGGAATAGGAAAAGTCTTTTCAATCCTGAGATTGGCTTCCTTGAGGTTGACAAGTTTGTTTGATTTTGGCTTCCAATTATAAGTCCTGAACCATAATTATATGTTAGATAGTAACCATTTTATATGTCTGGCTGGCATTGGCTCTGCCAGACACAGGGGAAGCTTCTCACAGAACCCACCCTTGTAGCCCCCCCCCCACCAAAAACTGGCCATACAAACCCAATACAGCATCTTTTGCTTCTCTTCTACCCAATTTATATATATATGTGCATCCATCACTGTCGTTTCTCTGCAGTTAATGGGGATAACTTATTTGCTTTTAGAAGTTCCTGACTGTCTCTCCTACCTACATAAACGGAGCTGACAACTTAAACAAAATTAGTAATTTAAATGGATTAGAGATTAGATGAACTGAAGCATAGCTCTCAGTTATAGAAAAGAGTAGAAAAATATTATTTTTGAACACATGTTAGTGCGCATTTGAATCATTCCTAACTGTTTCAGGCCCAAAGTCAACACTTCCACAGGCAGTATGGATCTCTGCTGATCTCAGTCATACTTGAACCACAACATAAAAATTCTGGATTCAATTGCTCTGTAGAAGTTGTTCCCATGTTTATCACTGCTGAAACATTACTCTGAATTTTCACAAACCTCTCCTGTAGTGACTTAGACTGGGAAGAATCTAGTTTAAACGATTCAAGAACCTATTTTTAAGTACAAGCTACCAGGATCAAGGTCTTAGATTGTTTTCCCCATTAACCTTCCTAATGATGACTCAATTAATTCAGAATCTCAAATTCAAATATTAATACACTGAATTTAGTTTGGCCCGAAGAATAAAAAGAATTATTCTTCATTGTGTCACTAGTGTTTAGCAATAACTTTTAATGAACAATTTATTTGATTAAATTAATCCTTTTCTCGGGTCATGAAGGCTTCATACTCTTCTCAAAGTCTAGCTACAACAATCAAGTCTCAGCTACAAAAAGTTCATAATACATTTTTTGTATTGTTATGAAAGATTTATGACTGATTTGCTATTTCAGTATTTCTGTTTTTAACAAATTTTGACTAGAAATTTACATTATATTTTATGAGTGAAGGAAATAGCTTGTGAAAAATTAAAATTGCAGTGTTGCCTTTTATGGAAATAATGTGTAACATTTGTACACAATTCAGAAATTGCATTACACTTCTTTGCAGTTCAGTTGTAGCAATAGTTCAAAGTGAGAAATATCTAGTTAGAAAAAATATTTCTGGCTTTGTCTTCTTCTGTGAGAAACTTAATAGTTACTACAAATACCATTATGTTTCCAATTATTAACAATATGAAATAAACGTGATAATGGCAAGCAATTACCTTGCTCTTATAACATAAAATGACCTGTTTCCTTTCATTCTTCCAAAGAATACAGAGACTTTTTTTCCCCAGGGTAATTAGAAAAAGTAGAACAAAGGCACAAAAATTCACAATCAGACCTCTAAAAACTATTTTATCATGGAAGTGTAGCAATAAATTGTATTTAAAAAACGAGCAGTATTCAGTGGCAGTATCAAAAAGAACTCTTATTCTACCCCATTCCAAGTACAGAGAAATTAGCAGAAAACTCAATTTCATGTAGACTATTCACATGATTCTTTTTTTTTTAATATTTGCAGTCTTTGGTAATTCAGTTACAGACCAAAAAATGCCAGCTCAATCAGTATTGATATTCAGCAAGTGCTCAATCTCAGTGGGAATGTACTGACAAATTTCTGGACAGTCAAATAAAATTATTGAGTATTCATAAAAGACACCAATCAGAAGATGCCATGATCACAATGTGCAGGACTGCAGCTAATAAGTCTATAAAAAAAAAAAAAAAAGGAAAAGCAAAACAAATGTGTATGACAGCTTTCAAAAGGAATTATGCAATACCATAAAATGGTAAATATTTTGACAGTGTTTTAATAGAGTGCTTTATTTTATGAATAAACATATTCAAGTTTTCTCACTTTTCTCAAAATGAAACACTGGTAAACTGAAAACCTTCAATATATCTGAAAATACAAAACAAAAAAAGAAACCTCTCAACTCTCTGCACTATTTGCCTGTGGTATTGGATTATAATCAATGGCATATATACTAGCAACATTCTTATGCACTCTAGAGTACAAAATCACACTCATGTAGGGACACAAACTCTCTATTTTGCATGTTCCATAAATATAGTACCTAAATGTATACGGTGTTGACTAATTAGTCGTTGAGTCGCTGTTTCCACATTACAAATTGAATTATGCCTATCTAAATTTCGAACCAATTCCATGGGTAAGTCCCTCCACGACACCTATATTTTTCTAGGGCAAAAAGGTCACCTTTCAAGCACATGGAGCAGTACTTGCTACACCAGAAATGTGGTGGCCAGTCAAAACTCAGTTCTTTTATCTGCAATAATTTTTAGGGTCTCTTTTAGCCCTCTGAAATCTGTGATATATATGGAATTGGATAACATTTATTTTAATATTCGAATAGTCACTAGAATTTACCAACGTACATATATACAGGTTCCTAGGCATATACATACATCAATACTCATAAATATACACCCACGTATACACTAACATATTTTGTATAATTTTTTTCTTCTAAAGATTTTAGCTGCTTTCAAGTAAAGGCACATTTTCCTGGCAAAGTCAAGACCCCATCTGATGCCAAATCTGAGCAGGAAAGGCCACAAGGACTTCTAGAGGTCTATCAACAGCAAATGAAAAAGTGTGGGCCTGCTGTCAAATGGGAATGGGCACCTCATGACACAGGACATGGCAAAGGCTGAGGTGTTCAACACCTTCCTAACCCTGACAAGGTGATCTTGGCAAGACCAGCCTTCATTATTCCCCACCCTGAGACCTACTGGAACAAGGAAGATGAAAGGTTGGTGGAGGAGGATCAACCCAGGGAACATTTAAAATGAATGGACAGAGACCATTCCTATATGGATGGGATGCAGCCATGAGTGCAGAGGGAGATAGCTGCCACCATTCAAAAACTCTCTCAAATATCTTTTTAAGGTTAGGGCAATACAGGGGGGTTTCTGAGGTGTGGAAGAAAGCAAATGTCATTTTTATCTTCAGGAAGAAGAAGATGGAGGACCCAGGGAACTTCCAGTATCACCAGGGTATCTGGGCAGGTGATAAAGCAAATCATCTTGAAAGCCATTTCTAAACACAGGAAGACCAAGAAGGTGACTGGGTATAGTCAGGATAGATTTATGGAGGGGAAAGCATGCTTGATCAAACCAATAACTTTCTACAGTGAAAGTACTAGAACTCTGGATGAAGGAAGAACAGTGAAGCATTTTATCTTGACTTCAGCAAAGACATGACCTGGATGATGGGACAGACTGCACCCTTTGGAAATTTGCAGATTACATGAAGCAAAGATGATTATCTGGTAGACCAGATGGTTGTGCTGCCATCCAGAGGGACTTCAAAAGAATGAAGAAATGGACTAACAGAAACCTCATGAAGTTCATCAAAGGGAAATAAAAGTCCTGTATATGGGGAAAAATAACTCCACACACCAGCATGGACTTGGGCTGACTGGCCAGAAGCTTTTCAGACAAGGACCTGACAGACAAGAAGTTGAACAAGAACCAGTAGTGTGCCACTGCAGAAAAAAAAAAAATCCCAACAGCTTCCCAGAGCATTATTATGAGTGTTGCCAGCAAGTTGAGGGAAAATTACCTTGCCCTCTGCTGAGCTTTGGTAAGTCCACACCTGGTGTGCTGTGTTGAGTTCTGGTTATCCAGTACAAAAGGAACATGGAAACACAAGAGGGAGTACAGCAAACGCCCACAAAGATGACTAAGGGACTGGAGCATCTGTCATATGAGGAGAGGCTGAGAGAGCCACTGTTTAATGGCAGAAGGAAGGTTCAGGGTGATCCTCTCAGTGTGGATTTGACAGGAGTAAAGAAGACTGAGCCAAACACTTTTCAGTAGTGTCCAATTGTAGAACAAGAGGCAAAGAAAACTGACACATTTTATTTAAATCGTAAAAAAATCTTTTACTAAAAGGGTGATTGGAAGAAGTCGCCCAGAGAGGTTCTGGAGACTCCAACCTTGACGTTATCCAAAGCCCAGCTGAACTCCATCCATGGCAACTCGTTCTTGTTGACTGTTTGGAAGCAGACACGTTGGACTAGATGGTCCTTGGGGACTTTGTCCAACCTCAGCCATTCTAAAATTCTGTAATATATTGAAGCCTTCTTTAATTTAATGCAGGGAATTGCTGCTGCCACCAGAGGTATAGTTTCTCTGGCTTGACTTTTTCACCAGCAAGAAAAGAACCTCACATCTTAAAACAGAATCCCTAGCGCATGCTTATATGCACAGTAATGTGTATTTTTTTTTTTCTGTGTGTCAACATGAGCCATCATCTGAATCAAATCGAACAATATTTTTTTGTAAAAAAGTTTCTAAAAGTTAGTGTTTTTCATGACCTAGGACTATCAGGACTTGAAAAAGTGGTTAACAAAATCACAGTAATTTTCAACAGAAATCACTCAAAATTTAATTTTGAACAGACTTTAAAATATTTACTGAATCTCTGAATTGTTGCAATTTTTTCAAAGACACATAATAATAATTTCTTATTTCATTATAACTCAAGGCAATTTTTTCTCCTTGTTAATCAAATATGCCCTGATCTAAAGCAGCAATACTAACTAGCACTTTTAAACCTAATTATATTATTTTAATGGGATTCAATATATAGATGCTTCAGTAATTTAGTGCAATTTGCTCAGCTTGGTTAGGAAAAAAGAGAAAGAAACAAAGCTTACTTTTAAATTTCATTATGCTGTCTTGAAAAGAAAAAATAAAGAACGATCAAATTTATGTACAGTCTTGTTACAACTGAATATGTTAATTACTTTTTATCAAAACAAGTTGATGTTACTAGGAAACAGAGTGACAAAGGCCACAGGTGGTAATGAAAGAAGGATGCTTTATCAGAAGTGACTAATACTGCTTGAGTTGCCAAAGTAACCAGATTGTCTCCTAAAAATGTATGCTTTGACATTCGCTTATCAATGCTACTGAAATGCAGGTCTTATCATGACTGCATAGCAAATTTCATTTCCATATAAGTGATGAATATGCAGATTCTTCCATTATTTGAACATCCCATTTATTTCTTTTTCATGCACAGAAGAAAAGAAATGTTTCTTGTGGGTAGATCTCACCCTTTGAAAGGGATAGGCAGTGGCTTCCCTGATTTCTCTTTTGAACAGTTTTGCTTTTGGGTCTTGGGTGATTAAGCAGTAGTTTTGCTTTGGATTGAGGGGCTTCTCTCAGTTTCTCTTTCCTTAACCGATTTCTTTTTGCTGTATTTTTATACATCTCATTGCCTCTTTCAGCCAGATACTGCTACCTAGATATCAGAAAACACTGTGAATGTGCTGTTTCACAGAGAATCAAAGACTTTTGTTTCATTTTTTTTTTATATCTGTATTGCCATAAAATCTCAGTAAATTGTTTGGATCTGAGTCACTAGAGCCTTTGTTCTACCTTTAGTTGCCATTTTCATCTGTGCAGTAAAGACAAATGTACATTTTTCTTAGCTTTCTCCTACAATATTATAGCAAATTATTCATGTTCTATGTTATCACAACATCTACACTATTGCACACAGGGCTCTAAAAAGGGAAAATGCCTTTTTGTCAGTCCCTTAAAGCAAAACTAGGCGACATGAAATGCTCTGGCAGCAGTATGGTACTCTATAATAATTTATTTCTCTATTGACTCATTTTGTATCTGCAGCTGTTCAATAGATCCCTGACCAGGAAGTGCAGCATTTGTGCAGGGACTTGTGGAGTGGGAGAGAGACCATGGCACCACATGGCAAAAGTACAGGTGTAGTGGCAAAGAAGCCCAATAAAATAATCAAAACAGAAGGGCAGGACTCTCATGTTCAGTGCATGAGATTTGACAGATCTGAGCAGCATAAAGCCAACTATTTTGACTTGCTAAAGTTCTGTTCTTGGCACATATGTAAATGACTATCAATTGAAAGAGTAGAAAATCAAATCCTACTTCCTTTGTTGATACAAAACAAAAATATGACTTTCTCATCTTTGGAAATTGGCCATGAAAAATGTCTGAACAATTTTCAGCAACACAGGCACACAGTATCATCTTGGGAATAAGCGACTTCCAATAATTCAGAGCAGAAAATCAGCATGTTTCTCAGCTGTTGAATACTGCAGGTTCTTCTCAGAAAATGGTATGATTTCATGAGAAATTAAACCAATGAGTAATGAAGCCACAAGAAAAACTGTTGAAATTCCAGGTAAGGCTTTTTCTGTTAAATAAATACTTTTCTCTGCGCAGTAGTGCAGTAGAGATTGTCTAAAGGGCTAAGTTTTATCTTCTCTAATTTTGGACATCTAGGCATTAAATATCCACATTTGGTGTTTGGATACATACAACAATGAAGAAAACTAGACTTCTCCAGATGGAAATTTGTTTGACTCCCACAGATACCTATCTCAGGATGAGATTAATTGCTCTCTGGAAATACCTCTTCCTTGACTTTAAAGGGAAGCTGGGAGTTGAAGCTGGGACATTAAAAATATAGTTGCTCAAATTAAGGTGCAAAGTTATTCATGGTGACTGCAAGATACAAGACTGCTTAAACAACTGGCACTTGATGTGAATGCAAAAGCACTGAGCTGAAACAGTCTATAGTATGTGGTCATCACAGAAAGTAAACATTAATCTTGAGACAAATTTTATTATATATTAAAAAGTTTGAGAGCAATTTGAATTATGAATGGCTGAAACAGTGAGCCTTTTGTACAAAAACCTTGTATCAGTACCATCCAAATTTTAAAAGCAGTATCAAAATGTTAGAAAATATATATATTTTCCCTTAAGAAATCTGTCAGTTTTTGAAGACTTTAGTAAGAATGTGATCTGAAAACCTTTTTGTTTCATTACCAGTTGCATTGAATGCAGTGTTAATGCACCTACTTAGAGAACATATGGCTCCTCAGCCATTTTGTTTTCATTCAGCTCAGAAAGGTTAATCAAAGGCTGAAATTGAACTTGCAGGTCAGCCCCTGTCTTCTTCATGAAAAATCATGAGCAGCCTGAAGGTGCCACAGAAAACTGGACTAGGTAGGATATTAGCTCTCCCTGTGCTGATGTACTAGTAGTAGTAAATATTCAGTCAAGCATTAGTAAAGATCTCAGGCTTTCCATTCATCCACATCCCATGTACCAATATTACTAATTTTTGGAAAGAAAAAAAAGAAAACAGACTGAATAATTGCAATTTTTTCTTCTGGAATTCCTTCTCTCTCCTCCAAATGCTGTGTGCTATACAAAAGCCAAGTTATTTATATGATTATTTTTATTATAGTTCAGATCCAATTAGAATTCTTTTGACAGAAGGTTAATACAAACTTATACGCTTTAATATTCTGCTGGAATAGTTAATTCCTTAGTTAATGCTTTACAGCTAAGGTACTGGTCAAGAATGCACCAGAATCCAGAATATTTCTGATTCCTACATGTTGTCCTATCTGGAAATCCTTACTGACTCACAATAGGCTCCCAAGAGGGCCACTTAAATCAGAAAACTGATTAGGTTGGAAGCCTTAGCCCACTGAAATAATTCAGAAAAGCTACTCTACCTGAATATTCTACTGAGGGAATTTTGTTAACTAAAAATTGTCTCATGGGCTTTCATCCCTTTCATGTGCAGGCAATTCTTTCCTCACAATGCCTGCAAGTAATGGATCACTGCAAAGTTTATATTTACTATGAATTACAAACTTTAAAACCAATACATTATAAAACTACTGCATCAACGTTTCTGATTCAGAACACAAATGCATGCAAAACGTTAATACAAACCTGTATGTATAAAATGGTCTGGGGATAATATGTCTGGCTTCTTTGAGCTATCACACAATATCCAGTGTTAGCAGTTAAAGCATTAAGTTTGCATGTCAATTGAAATAGATATAGAAAAAGAGTTTTATAATGCTTTTATAATGCTAGAAGAGATGAAAGATAACAGGACTTGGATTGCACAAGAAATAGAGGCAGACTACTAGAGTCAGTATTATAAAAAATTCTTATTCAGTTCCTTTTTATTGTTGTTGCTGTGAATACCACTGCAAGTGAAGAATATTAATATTTTAAAGGGAATAAGCAAAAACCAGATTCTGGATGAATAGGACTAGTCTTTCACTGCAAGACCTCATGTTTAACCAGACTACATGTGTACTGTACCTTACAGCCTTTCCTTTTCTGCCTTACATTGTTTTTGTTATTAAATAATAATAGTTCCCTAAAGTATTCAGTGGAACAAGGGTGGTCATGTTGCTAAACATGCAGTGAGATGCACTCCTTGCACTACTTTCTAAAGAATTAGCCTAGGCAAAAAATTTTACTCTCAGTCAGTGACAAGTCAAGGGCAAAAAAAAAAAAAAAAAAAAGAATCAGATCCTTTCAGCCTAATGTCCCTTCCCCCCAAGTCATTTAGCTCCATGTTATCATATGGCTATTTGAAGCCTCTCAGTTTTCTATAATAGTGGTCCTTTATTGGTTAATGTGGAGTGAAAATGTTACTGTACTTCTTTTCCAAACATCTTACTGTGCTGTCACTAAGGCAAACCAAACCACACAAATAAAAAAAAAAATTCACATAGACTTTCACAGTAACAAATGCATTATTCCCATCTGCTTCACATGCCTTATTATGTGGTCTGAAAATTTTACAGTGCCTTGGGAATTTGCTTAAAAGAATACATGAATAGCTAAAAAGTGTGTTAGTCTCTCCATTTGGATACAAATTCCCAGTCCCACCCAAAAAGCCTACATGGCTACACTACTTAGTTCTAATTAACACATACTTCTACCATGAAACACTCACAGTAAAGTTTAAATATCACCGATTTATGAGGTTAAAGGTTTGGGCGCTCTAATCCATCCCAAGTCCATCCTGAGGTGAGACTGTGGCTTACTGTCTTTTGCAAGAAGAAGAATGGTATCTGGGGGAGACAAAAAGTGCTCTTTGTGACTGAATTCTCTCTGAGAACCAAACACATCACTCTCATCTGTCTCCCATTTCTCAGAGTTTGTGCCTTCATTGAAAGATTCTTGTCTAATCTGCTCATGAATTCTTATTCCAATGCTTCAATTGCCCTAGTATTAGAAAATTTGGGATTCTGAATGCCTATTTGATTTCCCTCTTGTAAACTTTGAGAACTCATTTGAATTTATTAAATACTTTTTTATATATTTGAAGACTATTCTCTTAACTGAGAAACATAAGTTTCTCTCACCTTTTATCAGAGGTGTCATAATTCTTTTTGCTCTGTATGGTCTATCTCCAATTGCTCTTTCTTGTATTCAAGTCTGGACAAAATTTCCCAGCCTCGCAGCACAAGGGAGATATATATATATGTATATGTATATGTATATGTATATGTATATGTATATGTATATGTATATGTATATGTATATGTATATGTATATGTATATGTATATGTATATGTATATGTATACGTATATGTATATGTATATGTATCTTTCCAAAAGTACTTCTGTGCATCCATCTCACTATATAATTTGAGATTCTTTTTGCCAATATCATGCCATTTTGACTTTTGCTACTTTTATTATATAAAAAAAATCTTTAAAATGGTACATAATCAACCTTTCCCTAGCCCATACTTACACTGCTCTTTCTCCCACATTTCCTTTTCATTTATATTCCCCCTATTTTCTCCCCAATCATTTCTTTTCACATTTCAGAGTCTTTTCCTTTCATGTTGAAGGTTCCACTGTGTACAGGTTAGTATCACTGGAAAGCTGAATAAGTATTGCTCCTATTGTCTCATCCAAATCAATACCATGAATATTAAATAACACCAGACATAGTACAGACACTGCAGAGCCCTTGCAACGCATTCATACAAACCACCACTGAAGTGCTGATAACAACTCATTGAGAATGACTTTCCAATCAAGGTTATGTATAGCTGGATAACAGAGCTGATAAGTAGTAAATAAACAAAAATAGGATCAAAGCCCAGAATGGACCTCATGCGACTCAAACTGTGTTGTAAATTTATAATTGCAGCAGCTTGACAGCATTGTTACATATATATGTTAAGGGAACATGAACAGAGAAAGAATCTTTCTTATTCAGAACACTAGTCAGTCTTACAGCATGAAAAATTATTTTCCAAGACTCTCTTATTAGCAACATCATGCATTATACAACAGCACTGCTTGTTCAAACTGTTTTTCTGATAAGAAACACTGCATTTTAAAAAGCAACCTCTATTTTAATATTTAATACCACAGCATATCTAGATCTCCAAAAGTAGAAAGCTATTTAGGCAAGTAGAGCACTTCGTGTAATGTTAAAAGCATTTCTGGCATTTTATGTTATCTACTTTTTAATGACTGTATTTTCCTAACATTAAAAATGAATTAATATCTTTCCTTAAGTAGTCTGCTGAATGCTGCAAGAGTAAATCTGACAGGGTTACTCATACCTTGCCTGTACTGTAGAGACCTACACATCAGTTTGTTTTTCATACTGTTGAAGGAAAATGGGTTTGCTTCAAAACTCAGCATCTCCAAAGCTCATCATAGATATGCCTGGGCACCAAGGAGAAAAACATACACTAATTACCTTCAAATTTCTTTAAACTCAAATGTCAAATGCTAAGTCACCACTGCTCTTGCTGGCATTCAAATCCAGTGAGGAGTGAGCTGTATCAATTCTTCAAAATTGCATGTGGTCTAAACCTTGCAGCAAAGAAACCCTCAGAGTTGTGCAGTGAAGTCCTAGGAAGACTATCAAAAACACCAAAACAAAGATCAAGTGTCTCTTTATTTTATCCTCATCTATAACATAAGTGACTTCACTTTCCATGTTTCCACCTTCCTTTTCCCGAGGTTTTTGTCTGCCTCTTACAAGTACATTTTTTATTGATAGCAAACAGAAACAAAAATGACCATTCATAGAACTCCTACGGTAAAACAGGAATCCTGGAAGTATATTAAAATATTTTGTAGTGTATTTATGTGGTTTCCTATTTTTACATTTCTTCTCCTCATATTCACTTCAGGTTATATATTGAGATCTGAAAACAGCCTTCATTCCAAGCTGCTAATGGCCCTGTGTCCTATCAGCCTTTTTATCTTTACACACTCCAGTTCTTACTGGTAAGAAGGCAAAAGAAACTGAAGCCTATATATCTCAAATGTCCAATTTTGCAGTGTTTTGTTAGACAAAGGTCAACATTACTCCAACATTCTCTAACAATTAGAAGTATTGAGTCAGACATCTTATCTAAAAGCTATTGTAAGAAATAGTTCTCAATGACAAGGAATGTGAGAAAAAATATGGGAGACTCAGAGCCAAATCAATAGTAAGGAAAGAAATTCCCTGACACTTTTTTTACATATTGGGAAGATCATGCTGTTGTTTCAAAATTTCTGACTGACTTCCTAATTTTCTTAAGAAACCTATAATCAACTATAGCTGATGTTAGAAAACCACATACCAGTATTTTCTCATCAACTCGTCATTCTGTTCTGCAAATTATGGCAGTGTTTAATGGGAAAGAAATGCTCCACTGATACCACTATATTAAGCTATTCCCTAAACTAGAACTGAAAACAGAACAGATGCAGTGGCAACAAAAACTATGCAAAATATTTGCAGAACCCTGCCTCAAATCAATACCTAAGGATTCCAACACAGATCTGCTCGCCTTTTCCTCTTCCGAGACCACATGTCTTCACAGCAGAGAAAGAAGAGGAAATCTTCCCTGACCTTGGTGTGCAAGGTGCTAATAGCTGTGCAGGAGTTAAGGCCTCAGTCAAAAGCGTGATTGTTCCAATGTTCTGTAGCCCACATAATGCAGCTTCCTTCAAAATGCCTAATGCCACAGATTCAGAGAGTCTAACTCTAGTATTCTTAAAATGTATGCACAATGATAGAATTAATGAGAATTTTTGTACAGGTACAATGAATTTTCCATTTTCATTTGTATTTACAGACCTGCAGCTCACTGTGTAAACCCAAAATGTAAGAGACAAAAGGGTTTTATGGTGCATAAATGGCAAGATCAGTTATAGCACCTATTCTTGGAGTGAATATTCTTTGTAGGCATATTATCAGTTCTTTGAAAATGTTGTCCCCCATTATACTGAAAAGAGGCTTTATTTTAATGGTTATATATTGATTTTCTCCTAGAAGCAATAAGTTCCTTCACCCACATGATCTGTTATTCTCATGCATGCTGACATTTCTAATGCAGTATATTAAATAAAGTACATCCTACTCACTGGAATTACTTTCTGGAAGCAATGACAAGTATTTCACAGTATTTCACAAACTTCCTCAAAACCATCTACATCAGCTTCTAAGAAAAGCAGCTATTACTTGCAGTTTTCCAGACTTACAAACAGTGCTTCATTATCTTGACCTACTAGTCTACAGAAACTTTCCCATAAGGGAAAGCAACTATTTCTCATACTAGAAGCATCACTATAATTAGACCCCTACTGAGCTGTCCTTAGCCCAAGGCTCAGTCAAGAAATTATATCTGGAAAACAGCATTTGATTAGGATAAACTTATAAATTCATTATGCAGGTCTCCTAGCTATCATTTAATGTGGATAATTCAAACTCCTTTTCATAAGTTATTTAATGAGACAATAAGTATCCATGGGACAGGTTATTAGAAGTTCCCAGTAATACATTTGAGCTGGTATAGGTCATATATATGCCTTGGCTCTGTGTTCAAAAATAGGTGTTTGAAGATAGACTAGGAATTAAAAGCCATGAGAGAGCATGAATATCTGTGTAACTGTAGCAACAAGGTTAATTTAAATAATGGAGTGGTACCTGAGTGATTCATGTAAAAATCAAATGTAAAGGACTAAGATTTCCTTCCAAGTCTAATCCTTCCATCCTTAAAAATAAAAAGGATGACTTTCTGCCTGTGACAGACTTGCTACCAACGTTCTCGCGAAAATTTAAATTAGCACTAATAAGGAACAAATCTCAAGTGATTCAGAAAGCTGTTAGGGCTTAGTTCTGCATCTCAGAAACCGTGAGGCATATCCTGTTGGAGCAATTTCTGAGGCACCATACATGGGCCTGCATTGATTCATCTTTCTGATGTCAAAGAAAAGCAGCAGTGAAGGCTGCTTCACTACCACCTAGGATAACTCATCCTAGTTATTCAAGATGTAGGTGTGGAAAGAAAAGGATTTATACTGTTCCTTATCAAGGCTGGTTCCCCTCCCACTCTGCAGCAAACGTCTCTGTCACTATGTACTCCTTCCTGAATTCCATCCCATGGTTCTGACGTGGAGATGGGCGCTAGAACACAGCCCTCTCCAGTGGCCTTGCCACTCGGGTATTTGGCATAGCCATGCCTCTGACAGCAGGGAATTCCCTGCCAGCACAATCAAGAGTACAACAACAGGACCCATACTGCTTGACTGCTTGAATTCTCCTCAATGGTGGCACTCCCACGGCATTTGTGCTCCTCTAGTAACACATTTGTCAGTCTGAACCCTTGGATGGGGTGTTTTTCACAGGGGCATCCATGCCTGGGAGCCTGGTTTCAACTTGCTGCACTGCAGCAGCCCCAGTGTGAGAGAGGAGAGCATCTCAGGCAGGTCTGGCAGCTCTGTTTCGAACATTTGTGTTATTCCTACCACTCCCTGATAATAGTGCAAGCAGATGGGAAGCCCTATATTGGTATAGATTTCTGCAACTTTATGCAAATCAATACTAAAAAAAATACAGTCTCAGGGTTAGGAAGGTCTTGCTGCCAGGAAAATATAGCTTCTGCCAGGAAGAATGAAGCTCTTTAGAAAGTTTGGGGCACTTGAAGAAAAACTAAAACAGGTAAAAGCACAGAAGAACCCCAAAGCAGGACAATTATGGACCATTTTCCTTTCTGCAGAGGCACCTATGGAAAAAATGGAATTAGGAGTGGCACAGGGCAACCTTTGTTCCCATGGGCATGTTGCATGAAGCAACACCTTGAGGTAGAGAACTGAATATAGAGATGTGATGGCCCCCTGCAACAGGACAGCTCTGGATAGACCTAATTTGTCATCACTTTTGTAGCCAGAACCTAAAAGATTAGATGAAATATTTTTTGTTCAAATTTTTTTTTTCTTTTGTCCTGGATTGCAAATGAAACTAGTGGTTTTATTTTTATGTGATTCTGACTGAGATTTCACTCTACCTGGAAACACAGCAAAGGGCCTGACAAGAAGTTAGTCACACCTTCCCTCCTACGAAAAGGATGAGTGACAACAGCAACACAATCAAAGGAGTGATAAAACTCCCTGTCCAAGAGTCAGATCGAGTCTGTCTTCCCCTTACTGATCTTCATTTTTCCAAGTGTTCCAAGAAGCCCCAGTGAAAATGAATTTACTCGGCTTCTCTGCCTGCCACTACTACCAGATCACTTTCCTCATGGTCCTCACACATGATGAAAGTGTAAAAGGATTGCACAGTGCCTTTCACCTCCTCCCACTGTGAGCAAAAACGTGGCAGCATCCTGGATTTAGGAGACAGTGAGAAGTTTTACATATGTAAACAGTCACTTCCCACTTATGTGATATATTATTGTTATTCAGAAAACAGCCAAGGACACTGAATCTGAAAGTAACTATAATTCTACCATGCAAGCACCATAACTTCATACTGTGAAGTTACCTTTAAAAATATGATTGGAGTATTATGTTTCCATGTTATTCTCTTGCCAGAACACAATAAATTCTTGTCAAGCCTGCTAAGATTGGAGGATTTTATTCAGCTAAAGCTTAAATCAGTCTGACTTATGCAAAATTTGAGAGGGATGAGAAAGGTGCCCTTTGCCATATCTCACTGGTACCTCATATACCTTGAGATCAATGTGCCTTTCAATATTCATTGTGTCAGGCTTTATTCTAAATCCCCACAGGTGCAGCAGGCAGTGGGAGTGAGAGCAGGCACAGTACTGTTCCACGTACCTTCAGCCTGGAAAATTAAGTTAGAGATGATTTGTCCATTACCATTTGCAGACCTGCAATTGGGGCTATTTTTGGTTCTAAGTATTTCTGTGCTCAGGCAATTGTCTTCCCTTTGCTATTAGCCTTTACTCTGCTTGATCATGCAGCCTGTCATTTGGTACCTTCCTGTTGCTTTCTTGGCCTCACAAGTTTTGATAGGCTTTTATGGGCAGAAAGGTCTCATCATGCCTTCAAAATGTGAAATCCACATCTGCTAACTATTGGGGGAGGGAGGTCCAGACAAAATAGACAGCTGTAATTGCATGGAGAAGCTTTATGCTTTCAAATCACAACTAGATGGCTTTGTGACATGTAGCGTGCACAGTTTGCACCTGAAATTTTAATTAACTGTGTAGGGAACAATCTGTCATAAATGCATGCGATGAAATGGTCTCACTTAAGAAAATGGATTGCAAGTCAAAAATAAGGTTCATTTTTACCATGAATAATCCCTTTCTTTCATCTGGAAACCCTGCTTAATCCCTTTTCTGAAAAAAAAACCAAAAAAATCATTAAAACCTCTGATGCTCTGTCTGCTTTCTATATGCTTTACAATTTCTGAAGGATTTTTCCAAGGATGATGAGGGACAAGATCCTTGTTAAAGAACACTTTGAATCTCATCCAACAAAGATGACAATAAATCTTCAAACCATTTCTGACCATATGTCACAACTCCTGAAGGCAAATGAAGGCTTTTACAGCTTTTAAATAATCTTTGGCAATGACAGCTGCTAAGGCACCCTCCTCCCCACTCTTTCTTTTCTCACAAACGGGAAGGAAAAGTTGTGCTTTCATTTACTCTGCTCCCAGAGTCACACGTCATGACCTGGGTTACTGTAAACTAAACATTCAAAACAACATGAAAGGTCTACTTAATGTGTGCAAATTGAGAAACCTGTTATCCACAGAGCTCACGCAGTTTTCAAAATAAAGACACTGCCTTACATTCCTAACCATGGCACTTTTCAAGGGCAAACTGTATTTGCTTTGGTGTTTCTAGCACTAAATCAGCCCCAGACACAGAGAAATAAGTAATTTTGTTAACCTCTGTATAGGAAACTTGCAAGGCGTGAGTCCTATAAATTACTATATTTACCATACTTAATAGTATGATTTCTGCATCCATTTTCTCCTGTTGAAAGGCTCAGATTAGTAAATCAAGAGTGTAAAACAGGACCTGAATTTTAAGGAAACAGTAGTCCTTGTGACCTCAATAGAGCATTTGTCTCCTTGCAGAGAATCTTGTGAGTTATGCAGATCAGTCTAGCAAGCCTGGGAGAGGGATGCTTTGAAACAGAATGCATTTATCCATGGGCACATTTTCTTATATCACAGGGTTCTAGATGGAAGAAAAAAACAAGCACTGCATTTTAAAATATTTGTAGGGGCAAACAGTGTATGCAAGTGTCCCCAGCTGCACTGGTCAGTATGCAGCTACTGGAGATGGGTGATTTCCAGAAACTGAAGACTTCATCAGTAGTGAAATGCTATATTTATTGCATTTTACCTGCCTTAAAACTACACAGGGAATCCAAATACAAAGTGCATTCTGTGTCCAACCATATAACTTAGATTTTTATATTTCTTGGAGAAGTCTTAGTCTACAAATCAGTTAATTAATTTCATAAACACACACATTTTTTCTCAGTATGTGTAATAATATATGTGACATCCATGACTAATATAGTAACAGTGTTCTAAATATTCTTTATCACATTTATCTGTCTCCAACATCAACTTTAAAAAAAGCCCAGAAAAACTAAAAACCAAAGCCCTCAAAACCTTGATATACTTTTTAAAATCTTACTTGACACCAGGCTTATTTTTATTATAATATAACAAATATCTACAATTACCTGCCCTAAATGGATACACAAGTCAATGCCTTTAAAGTCCCCCTGTGTCTTTAGGAGCCTAAGTTCTACAGGTATCAAACAGCGATATCCTCAGTTGACATTTGTTATATTTGCATCCTCAGCTATACAAAACCTGATATTTAAAATCATCTTTGGCACATACATGCTTTCAGAAGTCTAGCCACTGAATTTTGAGTGTTTTAATTGTACAAGTCTGATGCCAAGTTGGTTCAGAGCACGGCTGGTATGAGTTTGTAGCTACCCTATTCTGATCTGGGCTTTCCCATTGGTAAGGACAAAGAGAGTGTCTAGGAAAAAGGCATCTATTGATTGTTGATTATGACAAGTTTAAAAAAAAAAACCAAAAACAAAAGCAGAAGAGAGATGGGATCTAGAATCTATTGTGGATTTTTGAACTGGTGGGAAGAACAACTTGGGATTTCTGCAATCACACACAACGATTTTACACATCTCATTAGAGGCAATTAGTTGATTTCTTGATTTATTTTTTCTTTCAAGAAAGAGAAGACAAGAAGCACCTGATGAAGGCAGTGGCTGTTCTCACCTTAGAATCTACCCCTTAAATGGAAGATTTAGGTTCAACACTCTCTTTAGACAGAATATACATAAACCTTTTACTTTCCAAGAACATGCCATCATCCATTCTGTGTTTTGGAGTGAAGATTTCTGTTCCTTTTGCAAAACATTCCCTATGGTGACTAAACTGATAGGAATACGTCACCTTCTGAAGTCTATCTCAGTATGACAAAGTCAAAATAGCACTTTAGGCCTAAAAAAATAAGATATAAATACACTCAGTTGCAAATTTATACATATATTTTATACATCTCTGCAGATGTTTTCCTGCAAATTGCAATTACAACAAATGTGTTTGGTGAAACAGGTGTCTTCACTTCCAGGACACAGTGAAACACATGACATAGGTCAAGTATTTGCTGACCAAACAAGCAGAAGCTGGTGTGCATATACCTATGTACTTTCTATGGTGAACAAAAAGTACACGTGCTTTCAAATTCAGCCAAGTTCCTCCGAGCTGTATTTTATACCCCCATTAATTATGTAAGAGAAATGGGAAGATCTGGAACTGGAGCAGTTTTTAAGGACAGAGGCAAATAAATAATTGAATACTGCATTGCTTTGGATAGCTTCCACATTCTTTTGCCCTAAGATATCTCTTTCAAGCTTCAGGGAATTAATGAATTAGATCACTGATCCATCTATTACACCTGTTTTGGGGGAACACAAAAAAATGGAAAAAAATATCCCCACAAGGTGGAAACATCTTGCAATTTATTCCCTTCTGTGACTGCTTGACATCTTCCCAACTGAGTGGAACAGTAAAAAGCTTGTTTAAATACACGAATTTAGAAGTGGGTTTATTCATTTCTTTTATTGGATTACATGAAAATACTAAAAGTATAATGCCAAACATTCTCAGGAAACAGTTTATATCCATAGGCAAATTACCTTAAATACATATATATGTTTTAGATAATATTCAGTTTTTATCTAAGATAAACAACTTTTGATAAGTTATGTTAAATCATAAAAGTTACAGGAAGAAACAGTTTGAAAAATAATGAATCTATATTCTTGAATTTATGAGAAAGGGAAAGTCAATCTAAATTTAGCCAAAACTCATGAACTGTCTTTTTTCTAACCTGAGCTCGCACTCAGGCTGTGACCTGAGAACATGCACATACTTCTATCCAGTCCTTCAGAGTCTGAAGGCCCCTCTCCCATGCTGGGATATTAAATTTCCCTCTCTTTTAAGGCGAGGCAGCTGAAGGAAGAACTGATAGGACTGTCCTGTAATGTTGGCAATAATTTATTTCTGACGAACAAACATCATAATTCAGTAAAATACAGTTCCTAGATGAGAAGGTAGAATCTCAAGACTGCCCCTCCCCTCCCCATTACAATCTTCACAGCCTAGAAGCTGTCTTATTGAGCATTTTCTTCAAACTCACATGCTGAAAATTCATACCCATGGCTTCAAACAAACTTTGAAATATATATTTCTGTAAAGATGTTTAGGCAGCTCCTGCACTGCCCCATTTTCTAATCCCTAGTCAAGGAAACAGAGTGTACCCAAGAAAACACTGTGAAGGAGCTGTCCCTCCCTCATTATAAAACCCACCAAGAAATGCCCTTAAATACCACTGTGTGATATGGAGAAAGATTTAAACATTGTTATTAAGCTTTCAAACTGTCTAGTTCCAGATTTTGCTGGTTTCTTTCCACTGTTGTCATTTAATTATAAATGCTGAAGCTTTTAGCAGCACAGAATCAGTTATATTTGGTTATGAATGATTAAGTGTGCATGAAGTTTTTACCAGCACATTAATCATCAGGTGCAGAAAGAAGCACAACACTAGCTAAAAATTCACTTCTTTACTGCCCATGGGAAGTGCAAAGTCTTCACATACAGTCAGAGATTGCTTACCTTTATGACAGAACAAATGCTGAGTAAGATGCATTGAATTTGCATCCCCCTAAAAACCACTTCCATTTCGTCAAAGAGATTAATTATCCTTGGACAGTATGAATGGCAGCAGCAGAAACAGCAAAACAGCAGTGGCAAAATCAGGTTAGGAGTTTTTATATTGCTTTATTTGATGCCTGATGCTGGATCCTAAACCACACACTGCAGAACAAACTAGTTCAGGGGAATGGGTATCTCCATGCATGCTTGCATTTACCTGCCAAATTGCCCACTTCTACTCTCATGTGATTCAGCTGAAATGGTTTTGTACAGCAGAGCAGCAACGTGCAGAGGCTTGGGGCAAAGTGTGGCCCCTCTGTGGTAAGTTTTGAAAACACATTTTGTAAAGGGCTGTATTTCTATTTTCAAGTGTGAACAACTGTAAGGACCTTTGCGGTTTGGGACATTCATGTGACCTTTCTATTAATTTCACATTAGAAGAACCTTCCCAAATGTCACCTATCTCCGAGAGAGAAAGTCCCTTTCCTGGCTTCTGAGATGTTAATTTACAGACTGGGACAAGTTATGCCTATGTGTCAAGCCTGAAAATAACTTGTTACGAAGGTAGGTTATCATAAAATGTGTCTCCAGCAGTCCAGGCTTTGTGTTCAAGACTTCCTTCTCCCTTAAAAGTAGTCAGAAGCATTTTGACACACCTGAATATTTTCTTTAACTCAGTTAGGGTAGAATAAAAAATAAACTTAAAAGCAAATGTAAAATACAAAACAGTTGCAAATGTTTACAGCAATCTATATTTAAGCTATATGAGTGAATGAACACCCAATCTAACAGATTTCTCTGTATATCCAGCTCCCAGATGCAGCCTCAGGAATCCTGCTGTCCTCCCTTCCCACTCTATGTCCTTAATGAGCATCTGTTCCTACTTAAACACACTGGGTTTATAGACTACTTCTCTGTGTGCTCTCCTGGATTTATATACACATTCACTTCTTCCCAATTCCCACATTTATTTACCTCTTTGACTTATGGCAGAGATGATTAAGACAGCCCTCCCATCCAAAGGAAGTTTGTCCTGCTGCTGCCGCGGAGATGGAAACACTGGTGCAGCAGAGCACTGTCGCTTCCTGCACTTGCGTGACCCACTACAAGCCTTTTGACTTATGAATAATTCCTTCTCCAGCCTGTGTAAAAATTGCATTCATAAAATCAGATGCATTTTTTATGGTAGCTTGGAGATTATCAAATGTACTTGATACTAACATAAAAACAAGACAACTGTGTTTATTTCACTACATGACCCCATACATAAATATCAAACTATTGAATTAATCCTGCTGAGATGGCCACTGTTTTGAAGTGACTGTCCCTAAAACCTATCTTTGGTAGTTAGTAACTAGTAAACTGGAGAATTTAGTAGTGCCACCAGCTAGCTAGGCAAGATGCACCAGAATAACCCAAATACAGCAGTACTAATTTTAAAACTGCAGAAATCCAGACTAGCATTTTGCAAGATGCAAGCCTCCTATGCAGTGGCAAGCACTCTGAAAACTCTGAAAAAGAAGAATATGTATATAAGAATCCATGTAGATTTTAAGTCATTTGTTTGCTCCTCTTGTTTGTAACTTGGATATAGAAACAGTTTATCAAAGATTTTTAAGATTT
The DNA here is from genome assembly GCF_035770615.1 of Melospiza melodia melodia. Classification (NCBI taxonomy): domain Eukaryota; kingdom Metazoa; phylum Chordata; class Aves; order Passeriformes; family Passerellidae; genus Melospiza; species Melospiza melodia. The sequence goes on along the minus strand of NC_086195.1, from coordinate 110,060,562 downwards.
TTTAGGGGAAAACAAAAATATCCATGGCTATGACCTGCATCATTGATAGGCTTACTATTAGATAATCATGTTAATTTTCTTTCTAAAACAGCAGATGAAGCCTGTGCAGTAGAGCTCCAGAAAAATATTAACAGAAAACAGGGAAACTTGAAGTATGCAACAACAATAACCTTATGCATCTTCATACAAAGTGACTGAACACTCCTGAGAAAGTATTCACCTAAGGTATTAAATAGACCCTTAATAGTAAAACCCTGATGATTATTCTTCACTGGACAGGTGATGGTATTTGAGGAATCTTTATTGTTTTGCTTATTTGGATGAAAACATTTGGTTTTGCATGAAAATATGCTGAAGTATGACTATTAAGCAATTTCAGTAAAAGCAACTTTCGTGTTCTACTACAGTAACCACCTAAAGAATAATAAAGTCTAAGAAAGTTTACAGCAGCACGAAATAAATATGGTATGTATAATGGTGATGCAAATTAAGGCTATCCAGCAGAAACTAGTTCCTTTAGCATAAAATTAAAACTCAACTGCGTTTTCTTTCAGCCTCTCCCTGCAGGACCAGCTATACCTCCTTTAAAGTGAACTTTCAAGATAATAAAGCAGTGGCATGATGAATATTCTAAAAGGTCAATACTAATTAACTACATTAATGTATTTTACATAGAAACAGCTGTTTGAGGAAACATTGATTTTTTTTCACATGCACCAGCAAAAGTTCCTTTAGCAAGATTTCTGTGATAAAACACTTGAAGAAATGCAGACTAGAGTGCCTTATGAACACTACAGCATGTTTGATTTGCACGTATCTGTTGTATGCATGTGCATGTGCATATTTACTCATACACATAAATGTGTTAAGTTTGCTCAGATCATTAGTTTAACAGTGTCAACATTTGCAAAGAAAACAAACCATATCCCCAAATGTACACCACTACTATTGCAGGAAATCAACCAGTGGCCCAGATGTTGTGAAGTCAGCTTTTGCACTGACTGAATTGTAACCTGAAAGCTCCATCTGAACACTTTGTACAGTTTTAGTTACAAAGCAGCTGCTACTACAAATGATCCATCACCTGGTCCATTTCTCTTTTAAAAAGATGGGGAATGGTCTGTGGTTCAAATGGTCTGTGAATGACAAAGAAAATTAGTTCCTGTGCATGTGCGAGTGCATTGTGGGTTGTTTTTTTACATTAGTAATTCAGTGCACTGCAACAAGGTGTTTTGAACAGCAAAGTACTTTCTGTTGAGTTTTTAAAAGCTTTTACTACACATTCATTCTAGTTCATTCTTGTGGCACACATAGGATTCGCAAGAAGACATCAAGACATCTGGTTAAGCTTCATCCAAAAATCCTTCATTTTCCACAATCAAGCACTGATTCCATTATCCATGCTAGGATCTAAGAGGCAGTTGCTGTATCTTGCTTTTCTCTCTTTCTCTATTTCTGTTCTTTTCTGCTCCTGATTTCTTCTTAAGGTTGGATGGGTTAGAGTTTGCTAAGTCAATGTTTTGTGAAGTGCATTGTTTTGACTGAATGTTTGCTTTAAATTTTGCTTTAAACTTCCTGACCTTCTAAAGTTTGCCAGTAAAGTTTGGTTTTTTAACCTTTTGAGACCTTCGTTGTGTTTCTCCTGTGTGGTCACCTCAGGAAAAAGTAGTATCTTAAGCCCTTTTTAAATAAACACTCAGCAAGAACCAGGGCTTTAAAAGGCCCTTTAAAGATGCAAGAAGCTATGAACATTACTCTTTATATGAGTCTTAGACATCTCCATACATGAACCCTTCACAGCTCATTTCAAAACTCAAAACTCCTTGAAAAGGAATTAAGAAATAGTTTGAAAGAGCTTCAAAGATGCTAAGTCTGGGCCCTGCCTTCTTTATGAATTAATAACTCTTCCTTTGCTTCCTCTCAGACACAAAAAGATTCCCTCACCAATTTCACTTTGCAATTCTTTTGGCTTTCCAAGTGACAAAAGACTGGTTAACAGCATGCAAAGTCTATCTGTACATAAAAACTTAATGAAGATACAGTTTGATTCTTGAAAAAGCAGGCATTTCTAATTTGCCTTACTCCTCTTATGGTATGCTTTATAGAGTGGCTTTGACAATTATCTGTACATACATCCTTGGAAAAAACTAGCAGCTTGAAAGCTGTCAGGCCAAAAAATGGCCACAAAAATGACCAAGGTTTTGGAGCATCTCTCATGTAAGTAAAAGCTGCAAGAGATGAGACTGTTGAAGAAGAGAAGGCTCAGGAGGATCTCATCAATGAATGGAAATACTTGAAGGGAGTGTGTAAAGAGGAGAGAGCCGGGTTTTGCTCAGCGGCGCTCAATGATGGGATAAGAGGCAATGGGCAAAAACGTGAAACATAGGAGTTCTCTCTGAACATTAGGAATGCCTTTGTCACTGTGAGGGTGACAAAGCACTGGCACATGTTACTCAGTGAGTTTGTGGAGTCTCTGTTTTCAGAGATCCTCAGAATTCAACATGAGTTATGCACTGTAGCTGACCTTAGTTTGAGAAGTGGAGTTGTTGTAGTTGGTCTCCAGTGGCACCTTTGAACCTCAAATATTCTGTGATTTCCTAAAGAACCTTCTAGGATTCATGTGAACTTTGGCCTTTTCTCGTGGAGGGACAGAATGTAAGAAAATAAAGATAGTGCAGAAGGCAATCTCACACCTGAGGAGTGGCAGCTGTACTAATCACCAAAGATTAGAAACAAACCTGTCCTTAACAGGCCACAGCTCTGTCCAACGAAGATGAGTGCTACAAAAGAGTGGGAGGGGAGAGCTGCAGTTTGTTGGCTATACTGTGATGAAGGAGTTAGTGCTGTGAGAAGCTACCCTCAAGAAATCACCAAGAAGGTATGGAACTTTTGCAATAAGATGACAATGTTTTCTCTTTTCCTCCATTTTAATGAAAAAGGTTGTGAATTTTCCTTCTTCAGCAGAATAAGGCATGTTCTGACTCAGAAAATTATTTCAATTGATGTTTCCTGCTTTGAGTTGGAGTAACTCAGGCCTCACAGTCTCTGCTGTAGGGCAGCCATTCATGTGGGTTTATAGTATTTAATGTTTTCCTTAGAGCCACTGGCATCTGCAGTCACATGATTATATAATCCTTGCAGTTTTCTTTGAAGAAAAGATTAATCAACTCAGTTGTATACAAAACTTGATACTGTGCATTTTAATTCCCTAAAAAGGAAACATTTCTCTTAATGGTTCAAGTTTTAAAAAATTGTTTCAGTTGAATGGTAGTCTGATTCTGGAGACAGAAACTAAATGCCCAGCTTCACCAACACTGGAACCCTGCAGCTGGTAACTCTTCCACGGAGACCCTAAAAAACTTTTCTGCACACAAGGAACACCTAAGTTCCATCTGCAAGTAAGTTCATTTAGAGGAGTAGTCTTTAGCCTTTTAGCATGAGTTTTTGCTCCTTAGCTAGAAAATCTTTCCTTTGCTTTGCTGTCCTAAGGACTACTACAGTTAATCTAAAAATATGGTAACTCAAGCATTGGACTTAGCTTGTGTGTCTGGAGATTTCTGTTATTTCCTTACTATTTGCAAGGAACTAGCAAGTTCAAGGGGTGTTGTTGGTGTTTTTGGAAAAGAAAAACAGCAGGCAAACAGCTAATATTAACTCTTGCTATACCATCAGCATATATAAAAAGGAAGAATGGATTTTGCCTCTGCAACCCACTGTTTTGGAGGAGGAAGTCCATCTAAAAAAAAAAACCCAAAAATTGAAGTAATGAACTATTATTTAAATTAAAGCAATAAATTAATTTTCCTAAAATATTGCCTTTTCTCCCCTAATATTTTTTGTACTTCTTCAGTTCACTTCTGGCAATAAATGCAAACAAAACCAAAATGTAGCATTGCAATAGATTGTTCAGAGACTAAATGAGATTTCTCCTTAGACGATCACAATGGGGAGTTTCATATTTTTCAGACATCTAGTTGGCAAAATAACAATCAACTTATTTAGCTCATATATAATATTTAGCACTGTGTTTTAGGCTGACTAGTCAATAAAGCCTCCGTTTCATGAAAACTGAAGAAACCATTAAAATGATATAAAGAGGAGAGATATGGCAGGAAAAAAGCCTAAAAATCCTTCTTTTTTTTTCCCTCTGAGGGGAGTATATGCCACTGCATTCTTTAAACAGACAGAACATGAATCACTTTCCAGAAAGCTTCTCTTTATTGGATAAAAGTATAAATAATGCTAGTGCCAAATCTTAAGGCAAAAGAAAGTAAGAGTCACATTCTTCTTCAGAAATAGTACCTTCTTCCTAATGAAAGATATTGAATTTACCAGCTAAATGTCAAAGAACAGAGAAAGAAGATTTACCATTAAAATCTCCAGACAAAAAGGACATTTTCATCATTCATTTGAACAAAGGGGCTTTACTTTTTTCTTAAATTCTGGCTTTTCTAGAGGAGAGTATTTTTATTTATACCACTATAGTGGTCAATACAGTAGAAAAAGGAACAAAAATCAACTGTTCAATGTCATGAAAGTAACTGTTCCATAGTCCTTTTCTGTTCTCAGTAGAGAATAAAAAACAAAAGGAAGACAGAATAAATGGCGACCCACAATATTGTTGAGTATTTCAGTTCAAGAGATGGGTTGGAAGCTACCAAGTAAAAAACTTACACTTGATTTCAGAGTGTAAATAGCTTCACCTTGCTCATTTTTGTGCACTGATGGTGTCCTGAATAATTGTTCTCTTGTATATAATGCTGTCTTTTTTGACCTCTCTCTCCATACACAACTGTAAGGGATTTACTGTGATTTCCCCTCATATATACAAAAATTATAACTCCAGGAACCTTTTGATATCTGTAACTTTGACAAGATCACTTATATGCATAGTATAAATGTGTAGATCTTAGATCTCTTTGTATCTGTCCTCAACTCAAAAAAATAGTTTGGCCATTTATTTCTGTGTATGAGTGAAAACCAGTATAAAGCTTTAGCTTCCATAAGAAGATCCAGATATTAGGAAATAGAGTCCCCACCACTAAATGGCCTTGTGACATTATAACTGAGGCTTGCAGAGTGACAATACCACTTCCACTTCTGGATGTGAAGTTTAAGCCCTAAGGAAAAAAGTAAAGGTGAATTTGATATTGTTCTGGTTGCTTCAAGTTTCACAAACTAGCACTCCAATCACTAATCTTTGCCCAAAGCAGCTCAGAACAGTAGCAGTGGGAACTCTCCTAAACTGGTGGGTAGATCTGGAAAAAAAACCTCAAGACTGTGTCATCTATTAATCTATCAAATTCAGAAGTGTTAAATCCAACTACAATTCTAAACATAAAACCAGAAAATCCAAAATTTTTGTGATGCTCAACCTCATTGTTGAGAGGAAAGGTTTAAAACTGCTAAGGAGAAGGGAATAATCTCACTGAAACTAACCTTGCAGCTGGGAATGCTAACAATTGCTATAAATAAAAATGTCAGTGTGGGAAAACTCAGTTTTTTATGCTAATGTGGTATATCCTCTGCCTGTTTTGAGGAGCAGAATTCTTGTAGAGAAATGACACATTCTCATAGACATGTGGAAGCCTTTTGTGATCTTGGGGCAGGCAGTGAGGTCTCCCTCTCCCCAGTGCTTGGTGCTGGGATGAACTAAGCCTAACAGAGCCTGTGTCCCCATGTGTCTCTGCTGCCCAGCATTGCTACCAAGGTAATGAAATAAATCTGCTCCTCACATTTTAGCTCTGGCTTGGTGGTTGCCTTGGCTACCTCCATGTGCTGATTCACACACTCACACTCTTCCCTCTTATTATGAAGCCAAAATTATAAAAATCTGAACAGCACTGTCATTCTATTGCTCATCTTTTCAGGTATATTTCTACAGGAAAGCAAGTTGAAGCTTTTCAATGCATCATGAAAGTGCAAAATAAATTCTAGAACCCCCCCTTTTTTTCCCTACAGATTTAAGTTAATTATGTTTAAGGCTGAGTTGATTCTTACTCCTATTTTGTCAAAAGACACTTTCTCTAAAACTGTTATCTCTAAAACTGTCCTTCCTGCTGGTTTTCAGAATCTGTCCTGGTCAACATTTTGGTATGTCAGATTTTCTAGGAATATTATTGAGAAGTGTAAATTTGCTTGCATTGCCATTTTTATCTGGGTTGTATCAAAATTTGCCTAACACAAGAAAGACATGGATTTCTTGGAATGAGTCCAGAGAAGGTCACAAAGGTGATCAGAGGGCTGGAGTACCTGTCCTATGAAGACAGGCTGGGAGAGTTGGTGCTGATCACACAGGAGAAGATAAACCTCCCCAGAGACTTTTAGTGGCCTTCCACTTCCTAAAGGGCCCCTACAGGAAAGCTGGACAGGGTCTTTTTACAAGGACAAGGGAAAATGGCTTTAAGCTGAAAGAGAGTAGATTTAGATTAGATATCAGGCAGAAATTCTTTACTGTAAGGGTGGGTGAGGCACTGAAAGGGGTTTCCCAGAGAAGCTGTGGATGCCAGAACTCTGGAAGTAGTCAACCTAGTCTGGATGGGGTCTTGAGCAACCTTGCATCTAGTAGAAGATGTCACTTCCCGTAGCAAGGAGGTTGGAACTCCAGGATCTTCAAGGCCCCTTCCAATCCATTCTGTGATTGTATGAAAAAAATTTCATTTCAGCTGCTGAATACAACAGCTGAACTTACCACAATCTTTGGCCTGGCTAGAAACACTGAAATCTTGAAAACCTGCTGAATACATTGAGCTACAAGGGTAAAACCAAACTCTAAGATAAAAAGAACTCCACACTTCAAATCACCTAGAGTGATAAGGCTGAGGAAATCTAAAGTTTGGATGATTTTTCTCTTTGGTGCATTTGGTGCATTCTATAACTTTTCATTGAGCTTTGCTGCTAAAAAGAAGTAATGTGTTTTTTTTAATACCTAGCGTTGCTCCATGAATTGCTTCAGAGTCTGTACTTTTGTCCTTAAAGGAAGACTCAGCCACCTAATTTACATCCTAGGTACACTGCAGACACAGATAACTCTCTTGGCCAGGACTTTATCCTTTATCTTTAACAATTACAATTATTTTAGAAAACTAACGGTACTCCACTTAAGTGACAATTTTGAGAAGTGAAGGGAAAAAAGAAAAAGATTGTATCTATTAATAACTATCAGAGCTAACAGGTCATATAACCACTAACTTTGACTGAAGACACAGCAAATCTGTAAATTTTTATTTGCTGAGTGTCTGTTAGGATACCCAGCAAATGAAAAAACAGAAAAAGCTGTACCAGCCTTAAGCATGCTACAGGCATTTTGCCACTTGTTATCTCACCTTGAATTTTTATAAAGAAGAACTATTTCTGAGATACAGTGAATGAGATTTGCTGCTTATTATCACTGGGTCATATTTATGTGCCCCCCGGACACAGCGTGTTTATCTATGTCTTATATTTGCAAGTCATCACAGCTGAAATCAAGAATGCGGCTGCACTTGTCCAGCTGCAACATTCTGCTCTTCTGGCAAAATGAGGATGTCTCAAGAGACAGTAATCATTTATGACACTGTTTACATCTTTCATTTCTAGGGGCTATCTAATCATGCCTTCCAAGTAGAGTCTCATGAGTGACAGGCTTGAGAACTTCCCCAGGTGAGCAGACAAATAACATCAGTAAGATGCTAGCAAAAAAAGTTGAAAATGCCTCTCCTGGTTAAAGTATGAAATCCAAATATCTTCTCAGTTCATCTGGAACAATCAGGATAGTGTGAAAGGCCTGACACAGATCATGACAGATATTTTTACTGCTGAGATCCAGGAAACTGTAAAGACTATGTACTTTCCTTTGGCAACAAAGCATCATTATGACTACATGTGATCTACTCCTGCTACTCTCCCAGGAGAGCTAAATGATGGTTGTCTACAGGCATCCATAGTGCTTTCTGAAGCTTCAAGAAATAATGTAAAAATATAGCATGTGGTGAACCTTTCAGACCTTGTGAGCTACATTTGACAATATTTCAGGCATTTTGGAACTGCTCTTCAATGAAAAATATCAGGGGAAAAAAATAAAAAAAAATTTACGAAAGCTCACATTTTTTGCCTACTACACTGCACACAGCTTTCCCATCTTTCACCCTTGTCCTGTCATTCTGAATATTTTTATTCCACTATTAATAATACACAGAACCATTCTGTGACATTTTTTCCACACATTACATTCTTCTAATGGTAATACCTTAGTGTATTTAGTATAAAATCTCTATAATCTTTATCTATAAAATAAAGCAGTTTAATCACTATGTATAGTCTTTGCATATATGAACATACTTACATTTAGAAAGATTGCTGGACCTGTTAATTATATTTTACTCACTGAAATAACCAGAAATAATTTTGTCAGTAGAATGTCTTTCTTAGTTTTTTGTTAACCATGTCCATGAATACAACAATATAAACAAAGACAACAATCTGAATGATGATGAGTATCACATTTTGGTGTGTACTGGGCAAATCTGGAGTGCTCAGAGAAATGTGCTGTTTAGCTAATTGGCTGCTTCCCTTTAATTAAGGTATGCTCTAAAATGACCTTAAATGGACCATAAATTCCTGACTTTCTCCTGAGTATCTATTACAGTTACATTAACTATTATACAGTTCTGTGTTTTAGACTGTGTTTATGTTTGCTATGAAGTTTTCTGTATGTAGATTCACAAATAGTTTCAATTTGAAGACCTTTAACACAGACTTTTTCTGATTCCTTACTTTTTTTTCTTGTCTGACTCTCTTTCATAAACTGTCATGAAGGAAGAAAGTGGGGAGGGCATTTAAAGAAGATTAAAGACATGAGAATATTTTGGTTTGAGAGGAAACTCCAAAATGTTGCTATTTTTATCTGCAGCTCTTTTTTAGCTATTGTTCCTGGGACATATTTTCAATTACTGTTGTGAAGGCAAACTTACATCATTGTGAAAAGGTTATGAACCAATACTGGTGTCCATGAAGCACCTGGACATTCCAGTTATCCATGTTTGACTGACAGGAAAGGCTAAGCATGCATCCCTGGTTGACCTGTGCACAGCTTTTTTTGTAGACATTACAGGAGGCTGACATTTGCATATGCAAACCCTTAATGAATTAGCGGAGGAAACCGCTGTACAGAAGGCTAATTGAGGAACAGCTCCTTGTACACAAAACTTTCCTCCTAGGAGAGTCTTGCTTTCTGTCAGATTTTAACTCAGAATGGATATGAACTTATACACAGTTCCAGATGGCTGAAAATAGAATTGAAAGGAAGAGTAAGAATAAAAATACAACTGTATGGCTTGCAGTCCATGAAGTAGTTCACAATTTCATTCAGCTCAGGCCATGATGACACAAGATGATGCACAGTGCCTTATGAAGAGTCCATCTGCTTCTTAGTCAAGTTTTACAACCTGTGCTAAGCCCTTCATTGCTAAGGACAAGATTAAGACAACCCAACAGCTTTAAAATTATTCATGATGTATTGTCTGCTTTAACATTAACCTAAAATCCTACTTCTAATGGAAAAGTTAACATTAGAATTACACTGGAATAGAAAATAAATTTTTAATCTAAAGAGAAAATAAATTTTTAATTTAAAGATGAGGCACAGAGAGATACCATCTAGCAAGACAGAATTTTTTCCAAATAAATTTACTTTATTTCAGTCTAGACTGTAATAAAGAAAGTTAAGGAAAAAAAGGGACAGACCATCTTGTAGATCTGAGACTATCTGTTTATGTAACTTTTAACAGAAGATAATGAAATAAATATCCTCTGGTTAATTTGAAAGAAAAAAAAAAATCAATTTATTTAATAGTATGCAGAGCCAACCCATATGTTTTATTACCTTTCTGTAGTGACTTTAACGTGTCACTAGCCTAGAGGAACTAGACTAAATAAGTGTGCAGTAGACATCTTACGCAAATGAGAGAAGGAGGGAAAAAATGAAAGCAGCAATAAACATTAATACATTTGATTAACACTTTGTCCCGAAGGCACACCAGGGACAAACATGCCCGTGATGAAGTTCTAAAGCAGCTCTCTGCACTTAAGATTTCTTATAATACTTATGACATGTCTGTCTTGGGGAAATTTAATGAAAGTGTATGCCCTGATGGTCTGCTTTATGCCCAAAAATGGTTGCTGCATCTTTAAGGTGGGTGTGGAGGGAGCTTTGGGGCTCTTCAGCAGCCATTTGTCCCTGGCATTTTGGGGTTTTTTCTGGCATGTGTGTGTGAGGGTTCTGACAGTTCAATAATTAGCATTTATTTGCCTTTTTCCCATGCTGTGTGGGTACTCTATCTGTCAATAAACAATTGGGGTTTTTTTTCACTTTTATCCACTAGTATTCATTCCTTATTGGTGAAAAGAGATTGTTGGAACCCTTTTTTAGAGGAAACATTCATTCCAGAGTCTTTTTCTCCTAAACTTGTCTCTAAACTGAAACAATTTCTTATAAGGAAGGAAAAAAATTTGTAGAAAATCTAATAATTTGCATTCACATGGTAACTCACATAATTAAAATATCACTTCTATCTCTCTTCCTTACCAATACCTGTTTGAACTTTTCCTGTATGACCTTAGCTGGCCCATTTTTTGGTACTCAGGAGAAATGAATCACCGTGAGTTCCCTGAACAGACAAAAAAAAAAAAAAGAGGTAGCAATTGTATATTCTGGATCGATTTTCAGCATTGTTTGGAGTTCTTAAATATTTTCATTAATGTGTGGAAGAATCAAAATTCCTCCCAAATCATGATATTGAGGCTGAATATCTCTGTCTCTCAGGTGCTGTGGTTTGTAGAAAAATTGAAGCAATTTTACTGCTTATATATAAAGTTGAAGCTCATCAGGATGAAATAATCTAAACCAGTTAAAAATGTTATAGACCTAAATAGGCACCCTGAAAAAATGTACAAGAAATCTCAGTCCTTTTCCAAGCAGTTGTGTCCATCCAATATTTCTGTAATTTAGCAGCCTGACAATTTTCTTAGATTTCCCAAGCATGATGTAACTGTATTCCTTTTCCTTATCTGCTTAAGTTCTTCCATCATGCCTATCACTGTGAGAAAAATTATGATGTAAAAAACCAATACAAACAACACAGAGCACCCCCAAATCAACCATATTTATCTCTGACCAAGGCAGAAAGCCTGACCACAGATCTGCTCCTGATAAAGACTAATAATGTATGTCAAAATATTGCCACCTTGGGTGCAATTCAGCTCCAGCTTACAAACCCCAATGCTGGATTATAAATAATATAAATACAGACGTGTAGTCGTGCTTGAGAGGCCCTGGGGTATCACCTGAGCCAGCCACAGATACAATAGAGGTGTAATGTGAGCACCAAGGCTGTCTGGACTGGCAGCTGGAGAGCAGCTATGATGTTCCAGGAAATTGAATATTTGCATGGCTGACCAACATATTTAGTGGAGATATCTTACATATATTGTATATGTGTGTAATTTTATACCTATGTTTATGTATACATTTTAAACATATGTACAATTTTATAGAGATACCTAAGTATTTTACCTTTCCTTTCCATTAGTTCATTTTATCTAAGTTAAATAAGCTTGAGTGATTGGTTTGAATGGAATAAGGGAAAGCAAAAAAAATTAGCAGTTGAAAATAAATACTGTTCAGTACTGTCATAAAAATTTCAATGAATAAAATATTTGCTGCTCTGTTACAGCATGTATGGTAATTTCATTTGGCATATGAACCACTGAGGCATACAAATATTGAAGGATGATTTTTCAAAGAACTTACTGCATTGGCAGTTCTGTAACAATATTACAAGGCAAGAGGTCTTCAGAAAGTAATATGCTGAGATAGCATTTTTGTGCCAAGGCATTTTAATACAATTATGTTTGTGTAGCTGCTGTGATGTCTTTAGAACCAGACTGTATAGTTTAGAATAGTTCTTAATGTCTCTTGATATCATGCTTGTATTTCTTCTGATCAATCCTTTGTAATCTCAAAACATGTCACCTTCCACTTAATGGGTTTTACTTTTTGATTTAGGAAAGTATGTCTAAGTATATATATGTAGTGGGCAAGAAATGTATATTATATGTGTGTGTATATTTATACGCACACATTTTAAAAGTGGGGAAAATTAAGTCTAAAGATTGAATTCTGATACCAAATTGCTTCTTTTTCTTTCTGATGAACAAAATTTACTTTGAGAAAGCGATCCACCAATCTGCTGTAACATGAAAGGAAACCCAGGCCTTTCAAGACATTTTCATTCTTTTCAAGGATTTGCTTGCTGTGTATCTAATTATGCTGTCCCTTTACAACTTACAAAAGGAATCTGATAATCAGTATTATAGATTTAGTAATTTCAAACATGTAGCACATTACTGTGTAGCTGAATTACAGCTGCTGACACAGCTTCAGTGACAATTTGTCTTGAATGTGGTCAAAACTTAGCAAAAGTCTTTGCTTTATGCCAAGCTTTTCAATAAACTGCCAAGTTTAGACAATGCTGATAATAGCCAGTCCACTGGGACAGATACTATATTTTACTCTTATCCTCCAAAATAAAATACAAGCCTGCTTAGGTTAGCAGTAAGTTAAAGCTGTAAAACATCTGGACTTGGGCACTGACCGCTGGGCTAGTGCAGAAAGGAAATAGTGACTCAGAATCTGGCCCAGCAGCAGAATCACAGTCAGCCCCAAAACCTTGCATGAGGTCCCCTGCTGCATCATTTGTCTTACCTAGGTCACTGTACCTGGCAAAAGTGACAAAATATTTTATTACTTTTCAAAGATCCACGCTTCACAGAAAAATGCACCAACTTTTCCAAAACCTCTACAAGATGTGTGGAAGCTACAGAAAAAATTTAATGAATAGTCAAGCCCTGATAATTAAAAAAAAAAAAAAAAAGCTACAAATCATCTCAGGTCTTTTGAACTCTCTTGGTTATACTTAACAGTAATTATTTTGCAATCTAATTAGATATTCAAAGACATGATTTTCATTAAATAAGTAAACAATATGGGGTTTACAGAACAAACACACTTTTAACTGTTATCATTAGCACATTTAGCCTTTCTCTTTGAAAGTCAGTTACTTGCAGAGCTACTTTTGTCACTAAGTCACTCCTTCCATTAGCAAAATTTTTGCCTTTCTCTTCTACATTTTATGACTGAAAAAGTTAGAATAAAGCAAAATCATTTTCAGAATATGAGCTTTGAGACCATTTATAAAACATCTTTGTCTTAGAATTGCCAAAACTTCTTCAATCTAACATACTGTGAGCATTGCAGTATATTCTACAATTATTCTGATTTAATGTCTTTCTAGAGATATTCTTCAAGACCATGTTTGTCTTTTTCAGCTTACAAGCACCAGCAGAGACTCTTCGATAAGCTTTTATCATAACCCTTTTCCACTCCATTATGTGAGTGCCAGTGTCCTTTTTTTTTTTCCCAAAAGCAATCACTGTTACTCAAACAGATGACCCTAATTTCATTATCTTGCAATTTATGTATTAAACAGACAATGTAATTTTCTGTAATTACAGCAAATTTGGGTTGCTGAGGTGTGTTCATATGGTTTTGTTATGATTTCATTTTCAGATTAATGGTTTTGTGCTATACAAACCTCTGATGCTTTCCTAATTAAAACCTTCTCAGGTAAAATATGCCTCATTACGCTTATAACAAACACATTAATCCATCAGGATTACCTGATAGTCCAATGTTCCTCGACAAAAAACAATTCATCTAGAGTATTTTTAAAGTATTAATATGGAACATTACAACTGAGGTTTACAAATTACATTTAAAAACACAATATGCAGTAATTGAATCAGTACAATATGAGCTGAAACAATTTTCAGGGGTTATTCTCATAGCTGTTTTGACCAAAAAAAGCTTGTTTGCAGCTGGGCAGGCAATGCACACTAACAAGATGATGCCAGCTGAGATGGCTGAATTGACAATAAGTAGGTTAAGCAATTCTCTGAAATTCTAATTCTCTGAAAGAAGAGAAATGAGTACTAATGCTTTGGTAAAACATGGAAATATTTTCCATGTTATTTATTACTATGGTTTATGTTTCTGCCTTATAGGCAGCATGCACCTTAGAGAGACAGAAAAGTTGTGGGTGGTTTTGAGCCCAGGGAGCTCAGAGCATTTCTAATCCACATGACTGGCATCCTTCTTTTACTGAGGAACCAATCACTGAGTTAATACTAGGAATCAGCAAGTGTTGTAGTGTGCTGTAATGTCCCATTTTGGCCTTCCAGGTCATTTCCCCAAGTGTGCCTATACCTCTCTCCCTTCCCCCTTGCCCCCATGCTGAGTGAGTCCTGTCAATCAGGCTAAACGTTCCAGCAAGGCGTCGTGTGGTTGGTCAAGTTCAAAGGATGCCCCTATGCGCAGAGGTCATTGGCCTGTCTGGGTGTCATCTTCCCCTGAGACCCTGCCCCTCTCACCTGGTTGGTGGCTCACCTGTACCTCCCCTCCCCCTGTCCCTGAGCTTAAAAAGGTGATCAGACCATGCGGTCTTGGTTCTGTTGGAGCAGGTCCTCACGTTCAGACCTCTGTAACCATGGAATAAACCTCTGGACATTAAACCCTCCAGCAGAATCATCTCCTTTTCTCTTCACCATCGCCTGAAGCTATCCTCCTGAGGTAACGGGGTCCCTTACAAGCCTGGACTTGTTCAGTGCCCAGCTGCAACCACCAGCAAGCCAAGGTATCTCTGGGGTGATGCACCGCAGTTGCTGCCTTTGGCCCAGCAGTGAGGGTCAGACTGGCCCAGGCACAATCTAACTGGTAATATTGGGAGCCTTTTTCCAATAAGCAAGCAAAAGAGAGCAGATTTGAGAGACCTGGTTTCATGTCCTGGAGACTCCTTGGTAAAACCCAACTCCCTCTGAGGTCCCTGCAGGATCAGAGGCATTTGTGGGCTCTGGGGGTCCCGCAAGAAGAGCAGAGGAGTCAGCACATGGAAACAGTCTGGTGTGCTGGCTGCTGAAGTATGTTTGTAAACCCACCCAGCAAGCATGACTGAGAGATTCCAAGAGCAGAGAAACAGTCTACAGCTTTCCTTCTGAAGCAGAGAAAAAGCTGCCAACCAAATTATAACAAGATCTTCACCGAGGGAAGCTTGCAAGGGAAGCAGCATTGAATACAAGAATGTCATGCCACACATAACATATACAGATATAATTTTTACTGTATCTCTCCTTTTTTCCTTTAAAATTTACCTATCATTTACAGATATTTGAAAAACTCACGGCTTACTGCCATTAATAGTTTTAGCTTGTGAGGCAATCCATGTTTCCTTGTCACTGGAAATCTGCTTTGGTTATTAGTGACCTCTCCCCTGGCAGCAACTGGTACCGTCTGCTATGAAAACACATCACAGCATCTAGCAACTGCTTGGAATGGGCAGGGATGTGCACAGAACAGTTACAATCTCATTTATTCCAGAAAAAAAGCAGAGAGGATCACAATATGCAAGCACTAGGCTACTTTCCTATTAAAATATATATTGCTCTCACAGTCTGAATAATAACTTATCAATTTCTTTGTACCTTCGGATTTGTTAATAATATGTTTAAAACAGAATAATGGAGATAAATATCTTTAATTTTCTACCTCATTTTGCCTTCAGAATACTCAGGCAACCTGCAGCTTTCTTTTTGCTACTAATTCTTGACACATTGTAATCTGAATATAAAACTTGAGCAGGGAAATCATTTAAACATTTAGAAAGACCACAGAAACTTAGAAAGAAGAAATCTTAAAACTGCACAGATGGACAATCATTGAGAGTGAAATTGCACCCAGATTCAGTGGCCTCACCCTACCAAGTGCACTTTCAGATTAGAAACAACCTTCTATTTGAAGTCACTGTCTAACCCAAGACTGCACTGAAACCTCTGACAGCAAGATGAACTTGCATTGGCTAATTCATTCCTTGTATTCCACAGCTGAAATTTGTCCATCTGGTAGTTGTCTTTTGCAGATTTTGGGGACCTGCTTTTTCCATCTGTGTTTTTACAGCACCAAATAAAATTGGATCGTGATGCTCAGTTCATGCTATTAAACACTCTGAAAATACAGATACAAATTTAGTATATGAAATACTCTAAGAGAATGAGGTCAGGTTTCCCAATGGGTTTTAAAAAAGGAAAAAAGGGAGTTCTGTGGGTAATAATTTCCACAAAACAACATTTTTGAACAAGCATTTGAACAAACACTTGCTGAAAAAGGAAAGAAACCTCCTTAACTACCTTGAAATACTAAATGCATTTTGACCTAAATTATCCAATCTGCCAGGATTTAAGAGAGATGAGAACTCCAAAGCAAAGGTAGAAGGCAAAAGATGATACCCACACTTTAGGCATTGACACTGTGAGATTTTCTGCATCCCAGCACACATCTTCCTCCTTCTGAGCCCTCATAAAACAGAGTTTGGACATCATGGTTTGGGGAGATATCAAGAGAGGATTTAATGTGATATGAGAACAAATAGACATTACAAATATCCTAACTTCTATGCTTTTTTCAGGCAGGCACTTTCCAAACTCATCAACATTGCAGTGCTAGAAAGAAGATGCAGAACCAGGGTCTGAATATGAAGGGTTTTATTGGGCCTTACTAAAGCCTGTAATTTATGATACCAGCCTCTAGGATATGAAATGTTTACCTAGCCTTTCCTCCTCTGATGTCAGGGAAAAAGTATCTGGATGGATTTTAAATTGTATTACTCAAAATAAAGTAAAATGGAAACACGAAAACAACCTTAGATAAATTGCTTCAATGACCAGTTAAACTTGACAGCATAGCAAGTACTTTACAGCTGGATTTGGTTCTATGACCCATTGCCTGAGAGCATCTTTCTTTTTCTCTATTTTCTAAATTACAAATGTACATTTTTGACTTTCAAAGGAAAAAAAAATTAAAAATTAAAAATCTCCTAGATTGGCACCATTGTTTCCAAAGAGCCTTTCTGGCTTATATTTGTATTCTCAGAAACCTGTTTTCCTCCCCGCTTTTTTTTTTAATGGTTTATTGCAAATACAAATGTATAATTATATAAAAATTACATTATAATCTCTTGTTCTTTATATATCCATGTTTTCCTTTTAAATACAACAATATATGACTACTTCAAAAGCACATTAATTTATTATTTCATTAAGTCTTCACTGTACTTATATTAACTTATCTGAACATCTGCATTAACTGAAGCAAGCTACAGCTACGTCCCCTTAATATTAAAAGCAAAGCAGCAGCTCATCTGATGAGGCAGCAAATTAAAGTTGTTTCAGCCCGACTCAGTTTATGATTTTTAGAGTAGGTACCCTCCATGTTTACTGTTGTGGTCTGGAAAATACACATATACCTTCACTTACTGTCTCCTTGATCCATGGCTAATTGCATCTATCCATCCTGTTGCTTGATGTAATCATCTTTTAGTGAACCAACTTTCTCAGGAACCCTCATTGCATGAAATATGTTTTTAAAATTCTATGCTGAAAGTTTCTTTTTCTCATTTTTGTCCATTTTTGACACATCACTCTCCACATATATCAGGCTTTCTTTAACTCTCAATAATACTCTACAGTACTTATGATTAAGTACTCTAATACTTAAGAGCCTTAAAAGGATTATGATTATTTTTTGGTCCTGCAGCAGCAACTATAAAAACATACCTAGATGCCTAACTACTGAGGAAAACTTTGAAAACGATTTTTTACCAACCTTTCTGAAGTTAGCTGCACATGTCCTCTACTGAAAAAATACAAAGCAATTAGGTCCTCAATAAGACACTTCATTTTCATGTGTGTGGTACATATACATTATTCCCATAGTGTTCTGACAAATAATTATTCAGAATACTTCAGAATTCATGAATATAAGGTACTTTGCCTTACTCTTTTTTCATCTTTTGGGATGGGTTGAAAAAAAATACTTTTAAAGGTCTATGACTGCAAGCTGGCCTTCCCTCTAATCTTATTTCACTTTTATATTTTAATCAATACTGAATATTAAATAAAATTTTAAGTATTATTTAAATCTTCAACTGCTACCACAATGAATGTATTTAAAAGTTTGTTAACAGACATTTTGAGTTAAAGGATGTCCTGTATTTTCCACATTATAACTGAGGTACTTGATTTAAAGCAAAGACATATAGAGAGATCTTTTCCCAAAATTCAGTCCCAAGAAAGAGATTGCTAGTTGCTCCATGTTCTATAAAATTCATGTCCCTTTACCTTTTCTCTTCTTAAAACACATTTTATATCTTCCAGAAAGCAGATTTTTCACTTTTGTTGCCCAAGGGTATACTAGAGTTGTTACTGACCAATTGCTGCTTTTCCACTGTCTGCTCCTCATTTAAGTACCCACAGGGACATCTCGTTTGACTAATTTCAACAGCCCTCTGTTCCCAGAGAAAACCAAGAAATACAGTTTCAAAATTCTGTAGCCTTTTCAGTACAGCCCTCAGGTCTGACCTTCTTCCTAAATAATTACTGTGGTATCTTCTTCTGGATCATGTAGATAAGGAGCTCCCTCTTAAATTCAGCAAAAAGCAAACACAGGTAACAAAGGTCACTTCCACCTGAAGAACCAAAAGACACAGGAGAAAACCTTGACACAGTTGAGCATAGCAACACAAGCCACTCTCTTTAGCCCTATAAACTGTTTCCAACAATGTCCAAAATCAAACTATATGGCTCAGGTAAGCACACAGAGACCCACCTGTAACAGTCAGCCCTCATGTTTCTGCAGTACACAGGTTTCCCAATTCTGGGATGACACCTCTGCATTCAGAAACTCTTGATGGAATACATCTAATTAGATTTTTAATGAAATTGGCCTTTGCAGTCTTGCACAGTTTTGGTATCCATAATGGCCTACGCCAAACAGTTTTACAGTTTATAAGAGCAACAAAAAGCAAGCCCTTTCTCAGTTTGTGGTGATGCTCTCTTTGATTTATTTTTTTTTGTTTTAATCTTTAACTTTCTCACTGACATCCTCTTTTGTCAGTGAAGTCGATGGGATCTCCCTTTCTCCAGTCCTGGAGGACAAATGACTGGGACTGTAGATGTGGCTCCTTTGCTCTATCCACTGCACTTTGATGGGTTACCACCTTCTCAGGACACATCTCAAGGCAGGCAATGCAGCACTGACCATTCCAATAAGAAATCAGCACTTTGCTGAGCTGCAATTAGGAATTCACTTTATTTCAGGGACTTCAAGAACCATCCACAAGGCAGTCATTGTAACTAAGCACACAGGGCACAGATGCCACTTCTGCACCAGCAACACAGTCATCCTGCTCAAACTCAGCGGGCACACAAAGGCTCCCTGTATCCCTTGGCTAGAGAACAAAGATCTCTTCCTGATGCAGACAGCTGTGGAAATTGAGAGATGGCTATGGGGGAACTCAGAGAAAATAAAAAACTGGCTGATAAAGGTTCTCCCTTTTACTGATCACATTGAACTGCTGTGCTGTCTTGTATCACGTAACAGCTTGGACAAGGAACCCAAATGATTTCGTTTTGACATACAATCACTAAAAAAATATATTGACTTTTTTGCTTTCACTATTTCCTTTCACATTACATCATGTAGGTGTAAATTTTTACATTAAAAGATTAAATTCCTTTCCTTACTTTTCAAAACGACATCTTTGTAATTTTAAACACCTTCTAACACCATTCACAAACACACATGAAGATGGTCTTGTGAGATTCAGAAGCTGGGGAGCAGAACCTAATACTTTTTGAAAAGGTCATGCTACTTCCTTTGGCAAATGTACAGCTGATTATTAGTTTATTGCACCAGGCACATAACTTACATGATACAAAATATTCCCAGTGCATTTGCATAGCTTCATCTTAAAATCATACTGAGACCATTTCTCCCCACTTATCTGAAAAAAAACCAGAACCTATCCTCAGGTCTTGCAAAAATTACCATATGAGCCATGATATTTTTTAGTTTTGTATTTAACTTCTTATTTGTGCCAGGGTCATCAGAGCAAAACACAAAAATGTTTTGCTTTAGTATATGAAAATCTTTTTGTCAGTGATCATTTGTACTTTTTAGACAAGCCAGTCCATAGTCTGTATTCCCTTTGAAGAATTTATCTTCAATGCCTACTCACATTCCCCTCTCATTCAGCAATTTCTCAGCTTTCATGGTTTATAAACCACAGAGATCAAGTGATTCCAAAGGAGACACTGTTTTTTCACCATGCAGGGTGTTCCAGCTATGCTTTGGATTGTGATGACATTGCAGGTAGCACTTCTAAATCTCTTGGCTTCATGATGCCTATGCTTCAAAAAAAATCAAAATAGTATTTCAACATTATTTCAGTGAATAAATTACTGTGCAACTCTTTGACAACTCTTGCTTTTAATGGTTTGTATTAAAATACATCAGCACTGACTGACACCTAACAAGAACACTACGTATAACACAGCAATGTAACAGCAGGATTTTTCCTGCTATTTTTTCAGTAAACCAATATGCAGGTTCCCCTTCCATATGTACCTGACAATAAAACATGATTGATCAGTCAGCTCTGTTGATTTTTCAGAGCCAATAACATCTCATGTACCATTGCTAATGTTTTAATCAGTTGAAATAATTTATTTTTCTTTCAACTAGTATCTCTCTGATATGGACCAGTTTCATCCGTGCTATTAAAAGAATAAAAAGCATGTTTTCAAGAGAACTGTTAAAAACACATACTATTTGTTCAATGTCTGGGGTTCACTTAAATAACATGACAAAATATCTTCTCATTATAAATTGTGATACAAACATGCAGACTTCCAAATTCACTTAAAAAGACAGAATTTTTTTAATCTTCTTAAAGCATAAGTGAATCATCTGACTGCACTTAAGCCATTTTTAATTTTTGAAATATCTACCATCATGAAAGCATTTATTACCCTTTTGAGGTCAGTCAGCTGAGGAGGTGGGAATACAAAAAAAACAGTTCTATTCCAAAGAATAAAAGATTAAATTTTCAATATTGAGATCTCATGATCCAATTAAAGTGAAATTTACAAGCAACAAAAGAGATTCAGAAATTCTATTAAATCCTTAGTATCAGAAAAAAAAATCTCTAAGAATGCTCTAACAGTAATGTAATAGCAGGACTGATGAAAACTGTTCTATTAGCCCAAGTGTGAAAATCAATCATAGGCATAATGTATGAAATAAGCTGAATGAACTTCATTTAGAATTCACTTTAATTACAGTTTTACACCAAGTCTTCGGGCTATGAGCTCCCTAATATGGAACTACCTCTTTCACCAATAATAAAGCTTCCTTATGAATAGCACAATAGGTAGATCTCCAATAAATGACAGAGGCATAGGCAGTTTTTCACTGGCTTTTTACTTCTGTTGAATGACATGAACTAGCTATCAGAACAATTGCGGATATATTTGGGTATGAAGGTTGTTTAATCCCTAACCACACCACAGTTTTTATTGCATATAAAATATTGTGGAAAATAAAGAATTTTCTTTTCTTGCTCATTTCTTCATTAGTCTTGTTTTTTTACTTGGAAGAAATTTATTTCTGGCCTTACTCTTGATTTCAAATGGTGATCACCTGTGGAAGACCTACAGATTGTAACCTATACATTATTTTTAAAGAGGCTTTCAGTTGACTAGAGAAGTTAGAACAGAGAAGCTGTTAAAATTGGCAGATGGTAACAAAAAAAGTATTTGAGCAGAGTGTTTTGGTGCTCCCACAATCAATTATGTGGTCAGGAACCTATTGATCTCTCTGAATCGCCCACAGCTGAATTAATAAACTTCTGCCACTTCACTCTTCAATGGGAGCGTTCTATGCCCATGATATAGCTAACACTCCAATGGATAGACTCCATAAAAATACTGGAGCCAGGTGCACCTCTGTGGTACCTCTGGAAAAACAGCACTGCAGAGTCACATGTTGTTCGCATGCTGAAGGAACTACAGAATATCTGTCTTTTTCTGTGGGGGCCTGAATATATGTATTGTTATGGAGAGAGTCCCTGTTAAGATCTATGTATTGTAAGATCTGTGTGGGTCCGAGTTACTCCAAACGAGCTACAGCTGTGAAGTCCTTAGTTGGGCAGCAGCTGTGGCTCGTGAAAGTAACTGGAATAAATAGGGGTGGGTCGAGAGCTCAGGAGGAGCCCCTGAGAAGATGCATGAAGGACTGTGTGGCAGAGAAGAACAGCTTGGTGCAATATGGGATTTGAGAATTATGAAATACAACAAGAATGCAACATTTTTCTCCTTCAGCACAGCAAGCTTCACCTTCTCTCTGCCCACTGGTGTGCTGTGGAGCTGGCAAAATTGCACAGCCAGACACTGCCAAGCTGAATTCTCTTCAATACTGCACCAATGTAATAAATTTTGGGTTACTCCTTATTGTCTACCACTGAATTTCCTCCCATATTTGTGAATTTGACTGTGAGACTTCTGCTATACTTTAAATTTGTGGAAGTTAGCAACTGGGCTTCAGACACAAGTGTGAAAACTGTATGACTGCATAAACCTTCTTTCAGAATTCTCTACAATCAGGTTATCACCTTAAACCCACCAAGATTTTACTACAATGAAGCAACAAAGGCATCATCAAGTTAGATTTCTGAAGGTGGCTGAAGCTTCTAACAAGCACAAAAAATACTGTTGCTACTAGTATCTCAAGAGTATTGTGAAAGACTCCCTGCCTAGATATTGTTTTGAAATTTTTTTTTGTTATTTGTAGTGAAGCAAAAGAATATATTAGCTAACTGAGGTGTAATTGCATCAGAGAGTTATTCTGAACAGCTAAACAGTGCAGTGTTGATATTACTTAAAGATATGACTCTGAAAAAGCTTTAAGAACAAAGGTAAATTAGCCTTTGTGTGGCTTAAAAGAAAAATAAATGTAAGGCTTAAATAATTTTTTTCCCATTAGTTTATTTTCCCTAGTCTTCAACATTACCAAAGTCCAGAATATGACAGCAGTGGACATGATTTTACTTTTTGTCCCTCATAAGGCAGCTGGAAGAAAGATGTCTACAAACAACATTTATACACAGAAATAAGGTTTGCTTAACTAAACTCTTCTCTCAGTGGACCATAATTTACAAGTTCCTCTAAGTCTGCAGCTATATTTTGTATGTGTTGTACTCTTGGACCCACTCTGCTCTCATGCCTTTGCCAACATTGTGTGCTGAGAGATCTCACAGTCAAGGATAATACTTGTATTACCAGTATGATAAACAATAGCTTTTATTTGCAAGCTTCAAGCATAACTGGTAAATAAGATGAATAATCAGTGTTAGAAATTAGTACAGAGAGAATATTCAGCAGTGCAATGTGGGCCATCAGTTACTTTTACATATGTAACTTCGGATTACTGCCTTAAAGACTAAATGTCTGGTCACAGATTTTTTTTTTTTTGATGTGCATGCCTTTGCCTGGAGACACTGACAAAGGAGGTTTTAAAAAGACAGAACATTCCTTCAGGATGTAGACCTAATGTCTCATTAGAGATTTCCTTGATTTCTTTCGTGTTTTTAGGCTTTTAATACTTGGTTATTTTAAGAGGTCTTTGATGGAATAATGTAATTGCAATTAAATCCTCACTAGATGCATTGAGATCTGCTAATTGAACATTCTGAGTAAGAGCCCAATGTATTAAGTATTGTGATTCTAAAATTAGGAAAAAACAAGCACTGCTTAATTTTCATTGCAGTATGATGATAGCTTTGTCTTCAATTTCACAGCTAAAATCCTTTTCTACATTCTTCTTTTCCAATCAACATCTGGTGTAACTGATTCCCCTAAAAAGTTTTGTGTAAAGATTTTTAATGAAGTAAACTAGTTAGTTTGTTAGTGGCTAAAAATACTTTGATATGGAACTTTGAGATGTCTTTACAAAATAAGGGGGTTTTATTTTTTTTTATGTCTTGGGGAAAACTGCTTACCAGTTTTGACCCATATTCATGAATTCTTTCACTGAGCTCAAACTGCTTATTTAAAAAAAAATTAAATTAAGCATCCCAAAAAGATAATTAATAATATCTGTAACAAAGCCAAACTATCTGTGATTAAATAGCTTTCTATTTCAATATGTTTTTATGGTATAGCAAAACCCAGAAGCACACCAGAACAAATCAATTTTTCTCAAATGAATAAAAGATATTTCTTTATCACCAAAGTTATGAGAATGCTTACTTGTTAGAATAAAAAAAATAAGCTCAAAAGTGTCTGATAAATAACAAGGTGTCTATAATAATTGTCATCATTTGCTAAAATGGGCATGTAACTTTCTGCACTTTTGCAAGAGTGTTCAAACAGCAATGTAATTCATAAATATATCTGTCTTAAATCCCTGTATAAAATTTCCTAGAACAGCAAATAAAATTATTAAAGAATCATATTGCACTTGTATCTTAAACTTCTACCCCACAGAAGTAAAGCCATACAAACCTGGACAGAGAGTTCTGGCACCATTATGAAAATAAAAATTCTCAGTAAAAAGGGATCTTAATCTCCAAAATATTTGAAAGCAGAGTCTATTTAAATAAATAAATATTTTAAGTTCTTCTCTTGAGTTATGAGAAAGATTTCACTAAGGTGTATAATCTCAAATATAACAACTAGTTGTTTAGAGGGGATTTTTTCCCTTGGTATTCCCCCTATACAATCAATTAACTACTAAACACAGATTTCCATAGCATCATTTAGAAATTTGTTTTTTTTTAATAGTGATGAAAACTACTTATTTCATAACCCACCATTCTCTAGAGGTGAGAAAGAATCTCAGAAGACAGCAGGCATGGCATTAAAATGACCCAGCTTATCTTCTTGGCCTCCTGAGATCTCTGCATGGCAATTCCTACCCAGCCCCTCTGTGCACATCTTGGCAGACTTGCTGACATCAGAAAAGACCAGGAGTGTGAAACACCTCTGCTCTGTAAATACTTAAGTATGAACTATTTGTTTCTGCTGACATTTTACTGCCCTCTTGCACAATGTAGTACCCTTTGTTTCATTTTTTCACAGTTGCAGCGTTCTCGCTGCCTTTATTGGCTCAATTATTTGAAGTGATATGAAGTGATTTTTTTCTTTTTTTAGCAGAAATAAGTTTACACTTCAGCCACAAGTCAATTACAGATATTAGAAAATTCAGGTGTGTGTGTTTTAAAATATCAATCCACTCTTGACCAAGTTATTGCTCAGCTAAAAAGAAATGAACAGAAGGATGCCATTCATCAAGCAGTGATTAATTAACTAAGCATATCTGAGTGCTCATATTGGCTGTATTTTCACGATAGGAGCACAGTTCAATTTAGTATATTGTCGCTCCCTTCCAGCAAGTTTCTCAGCTGCATGACGGCAATCCTCCTCCAGGCACTTAAAAGAAATAGAGTTAGCAAGCTGTTTATCTGAGATAACTTTCTGCAGCAGTGAGAGGAAACCATTACTGCTGACCAGTGGCAGGTCTTGCTTGTGTTTCTTGCAGTGCCTGGGTGGGCTTGCCAACAGAGACTGGAAGGACTGTAACATATAATTCTGCTCTCAGTGGAAAAGCACAAACCATTCATTTCAGTATCCCAGCAGAGGGGAAAAGAGTGATGTAGAATTCGTGCATAATCTCAGAGTCACTAATTTCACTTATGCATAAACATGAGTACTAAAATAAGACAAGCAGGCTTGAAGGACAGTCTCCCCTAGGAATTCAAACTCTATGTTAATACCCAAATCTCAAGAACATCTCCACCCTAGATATTCTGTAATCAGAAACCAGTGCAAAAGCAAAATTTAACTTCCTTTCATAGAATCCCATGATAATTTAGTTTGGAAGGGAACATCAAACATTTGCCCAACCACCTGCCCAAAGCAGCGTCAGCCACAAGCTGAACACTCCTGGACCTCAAGGGTCACTCTTTTTCTTCAGTATTAAGCAAGTGTTCAGTTCACTTCCTTGCATACGTGTGTCTGATGCATGTCCCAGGGAAGCAAACCCTCCTGGCGTCCAGCTGCTGGTCCCAGAAAGACTCTGCCTCCTAAATGTCACCAGCTGCTTTCCTAAATGCCCCAGTTGAACCTACAGAACTGCAAAGTGCTGCACACAAACTCCAGTGCCTCTGGGCTGCAAGGTGTGTATAGAAACAGCATGCACAGAGCATCATGACCCTGTGTGCCTCTCTCATCTGAATGACTGATAAAAAGTGCAAAGAATAAATAAATAGATGAAATATTCTTTGAGATAAGGACATAAGGTGTGGTGTTTTTTGTTTTTTATCAGAAGACTAACTTCTATTTGGCCAGAAAAATTCAGTTTCTTCTGAGAAACTCATACCGTAATAACCAATACATAAATACTTAATTATTAGAAGAAGATACTTTTATTAATTATTCTCATCACTTATTCCATTTTACTCCTTCTTTTTTCTTCCTTATGTATATATTTTTAACTATTACATTTATTACTAATTACATACAATGCATGGTAGTTTCATAATTGCAGGTCAATGCTTCCTTCACTGGTTATAATTGCCTTCCTTATACAAAGGAGCAAACATGCTTACTGAGATTCAAGTAAAGCATTTATTAATACTGAGCTATTGTCCCAACTCTGCAAATTTGCCTTTATCTGCTGGCAGGATATAATCACCACATTTATGTTATAGAATCACAGAAATATATAATAATTTTAGGTTGGAAAAGGCCTCCAAAATCATGAAGTCTAACTGCTAACCCAGCACTTCCAGGAATATTTGTGCAGTGTTTCCAGTTGAGTATTATCTGTACCTTTTAATCTGGTGATGTTAGCTTTATTTGTAACACTGGAAGCAGATTCTCAATGTAGACTGCAGTAGGGGTAGCAACAGAAGAATAATCTGTGCCTTTGTTGTCAATCTAACTTGTCATTTAACCAAGCCACGTGCAAGCCTCTATGTGTTATCATAGGTGCCACCGACAGAGGTGGCTTTTTTTGAGTAAGGACATTTTTGTAATTCTCAATATCTCTCCAGTGTAAGTGGGTCTGCACATGTTTTTGGAAAGGATTATGAAGAGTCAAGGAGACACCAGAGGAATTTTATAAACCACTGGGTGCCTCAAACAACTGTGCAACCAGGAAAAGCAGAAGCAGGCTGTGATTGCAGCTGAACAGTCCCTTTGTCTCAACATGATCTCCACAGATTTCTGTCCCCAGCTCACATAAACATTTTCCCTGCATCATGGCCAAATTCTGAGCAGAAGGACCAATCTGTAGGGGGCTGAGTGAATGTGTATCTGGGGGCCTGAGTTAACTTATGTATTGTATGTATGGCAGTTGAAGATCTCTCTATTGTATTAGTGACCCCGCCCTGGTTCTAGTCATTGTAAATGGGCTGCAGCTGTGATGTCCTTGATTGGGCAGCAGCTGTAGCCCATGGAGGTAGCTGAGATAAAAGGGGGCGGGGTGGTCAGGGAGGGCCTGGAGAGGAGCCCTGACCGAGAAGCAGCAACACCACTGCTGGGAAGATCTGCCATGGGAAGACCATCGAGAGAAGGTACGAGGCTCAGGAAATATAATTGTACAGCAATGTGAATGCAACATTCTGGTGACCCCGACGTGATTCGAACATGCAGCCAAGGAAAGAAGGTATGGAATCCCCCGGACAGCTGCAAGCTGTGGCAGCCAGAGAGCTGGGACAGAAGATAGGACAGCTGCGAGCTGTGGCAGCCAGAGAGCTGGGACAGAAGATAGGACAGCAGAGAGCTGGGACTCCAGAAGAAAGGACAGCTGAGAGCTGGGACAGAAGATAGGACAGCTGCGAGCTGTGGCAGCCAGAGAGCTGGGACAGAAGAAAGGACAGCAGAGAGCTGGGACTCGAGAAGTAAAGACAGCTGCGAGCTGTGGCAGCCTGGGAGCTGGGACAGATATACATATTGTAATTGTAAAGTAAGTAAAAGTAAAGGGGGAAATGTAGGGGGCTGAGTGAATGTGTATCTGGGGGCCTGAGTTAACTTATGTATTGTATGTATGGCAGTTGAAGATCTCTCTATTGTATTAGTGACCCCGCCCTGGTTCTAGTCATTGTAAATGGGCTGCAGCTGTGATGTCCTTGATTGGGCAGCAGCTGTAGCCCATGGAGGTAGCTGAGATAAAAGGGGGCGGGGTGGTCAGGGAGGGCCTGGAGAGGAGCCCTGACCGAGAAGCAGCAACACCACTGCTGTGAAGATCTGCCATGGGAAGACCATCGAGAGAAGGTACGAGGCTCAGGAAATATAATTGTACAGCAATGTGAATGCAACACCAATCCTCTTCACAAAAGGGTCTCACTGTTTTTTCTAAGCACAGAAGTGATGGTGGAAAAGGTTGTCTACACTGGCATTACCCCTAGGGACAATTTGGGAAAGATTAGAAGCAAAACAGCTGATTCTGAATTCTACATATAAATCATACTTCTTTCTCTCTTCTTTGTTTTTTTCCAAATAGCCAGTCACTAATGTTAAATTTAGATGGTTACCTGTACCCCAAAGTATAAAAGAACATGCACAAATATCTGAGTAATCTTAAGATTTTCAAAAAGTTTCTTGAAAATTCTGAAAAGTGTGGTTGAAAAATGCTTGGAATTCTTGGTTAGAATAATAACTGCTGGAGAAAAGAGAAATATGTTTCTAAATTTCACAATTATTTAATGACTTAATTTATATTTTTACGGTTTAAAAGTGAAAGAAGATTTTAATTTACCAAAGTATGAAAGAATGACCAACTTATTTTTATTTTTTTTCTCAATTATCATTCACAGGTAAATTCAGAATTTTCTAATCAACTAATTTTATAAAAAATTTAAAATTGGGACCTTTTTTAACCATATCTGGTTAACTTTACACTGTAATTAGTAGCACTATGTAGAAAAGGAAAACAATCACATTTTTCTCTAAAAATATTTAATTTAAGCAACTTGTGATCTATAACTATTCCCCATTTTTTATATCTTTCTATAACCATTTTATTTAATAGGCAGGGATTACTTATAATGTGTACTTTTTGAAACCCGTGTTGCACTGCATTTTTCCCTAGAACAGTAACAATAAAAAACAGTCAGGAAAATTCATCAGCGTTTGTGCATATCTAGAAGGTAGAAGTATTTAATTTCTCACATCATAATAATGCTAACAACATTTTCAACTTAATTTAATTTAAAGTAAATTATAGTTCAGCTCTCTAATGTTATTGTTTTACTTAATGGCCTTAATTCAGGCCTGATGTTCAGATTAGTAGCTTTGATTATTCTGTTTATATCAGCAACTGCTTCAGTTTACATACAAAGGACTCCAGAGCTTGGGGAAATATAACTCATGATTCACTACACTTATCACATTAGATTATTATAAATAGGGAAATGATGTCATTAGGTTCAAAGCAAGTGAACACATATTTATACAGATAGCAGATGAAAAATATAAAGGCTGCAGTTCAAAAATAATTTCTTTTGGAATAACTTTTTAAAGAAAAAAATAACTTTAGAAACTTTCTAGATTCTTGATTTGTGTTCCATCAAACTGCATGAACTTGTGTTATCAGAGTAGAAGCATCTATTTTTTTTAAGTTCCTTTGTTTGACTACAACATCAAAATAACAAAACTAACCTGAACATGTTCTAGAAAATGCTTTTCTGTTTCCTTTTTGCCTAGTAGACAAATTTTTCTTTTTATGCATCAACAATCTCACACTTCTGTTCATTGCCTTCATTCTTGATGGCTGCTTTACACCAGAACTTCAGGACTAAGCTTGATAAACACTACTAAAAGGTCACAGAGGTCCCTGATTGCTAGTAGGGAACTGCAATATGCCTACAGTGACTCTAAAATGTTACATTAAACATGCCTTGCTATCAATAGAAGATCTTTTCCAAGATACTGCTTTAGCAACAATTTTAAGTAGATTTAAGAAAATTTTAGCAGACCAACTTGCAGCCCACTGCTGCAGTTGTATAAAACCTACTAGTACGTCCGTAAGAAAATATAGTGGTTCAAAATTTGCTTAGCATTATAATTAATCTAGTGATTAAAAATACTGATAAAGCATGGTAAAAAGCACTGACAGAAGTAAAGAGCTGGCAGTCAGTCATTCTGAATATCAAACTTCAACATCCTGAGAACTGCTACTCCTCTGATACCATTTTAAGCAGCAGTGGCTGCTGCTTTAAGAATCAGTGACTTTTTTTTTTTCTTCTTGGAGTTGTAACCAAAAATTAGTCAATTTCCCATCAGCCTTTGGAAGTTATCAGTCTACCATGTTCCTGTAATAACATCTACTCCCAGTCTCTTAGATAATATTCCATTAACTGCAAATAGTTAAACCGGCATCACCAACTTCAATAGTCATTTGGGACAAGTCATTTAAGGACTAGTATATTCTTTTGGAGACTAAATTGGTTTTGACAGAATATTGAAAGATTATGTTAGTGTAGTGGAAAGGGATTATAAAATAACTTAGCAAATGGTATTATCACATATCCACAGAATCACAGAATCAATTAGGCTGGAAAAGAACTTTGAGATTTTCGAGTCCAACCTATGATTGAACACCCCCTTGCCAACTAGATCTTGGTATTAAGTGCCATGTCCAGTCATTTCTTGAATACTTTCAAGGACAATGGCTCCACCAGTTCCCTGGGCAGCCCATTCCAGTGCCCAATCACCCTTTCTGTGAATAAAGTTTTCCTAAGGTCCAACATAACCCTCCCCTAGCACAGCTTGAGTCTATGTCCTCTTGTCCTGTCACTGATTGCCTGGGAGAAGAGGCTGAACCTCACCTGGCTACAACCAGGCAGTTGTAGAATGTCATAAGGTCTCCCCTGAGCCTCCTTTTCTCCAGGCTAAACAACCCCAGCTCCCTCAGCCACTCCTCACAGGACTTACCCTCTTCACCAGATTTTTTTCCCTTCTCTGGACCCACTCCAGCACCTCAATGTCCTTCCTGATTTGAGGGGCGCAGAACTGGACACATGATTTGACATCTACCTAGACACCTGCAGCAGAATCTGTCATACAAGTGAAGGGTTTCTTTTTGTGACTGGTATGTATAGCCTAGAAAGCCAAAAATGTACCAAAAATGTGTTTTGAAAAGTCCATCAGCAGGATAGTTTACAGTGGAATTCAAAGTCATGTCTTTCTGTGAAAATGAGAGGTTAAATTTATACTGGATGGGATATATTAGGAGCTGTCTGAATGGGTGATGCAGTGCCTCTTACAGGAAGAAAAAGCTGAGGCTACAAAGCCGAAACGCCTGTAGTTTGAATACAGAGAAATAAAAAAAAAAATCCAGGAAGGTATTAATCATTAATATTATTGTCTGTTTTCTTGTTTTCTTCTGCTTGTTTGCTTTTATGTGTTTCTGTATGGTAAAATATGTTCCACAAACCACTTATTTGAACATGGAGCTCCTAATTGTAAAGAAAGTCTAGATGTAAATGTCTATAGGGCACATTTAATGCAGAAAAGCCTTCAAACCTCTCCAAAGCACAGAAGATTCTAAAAAGGTACATTTCTGCTTTGTAAGGTGAGTCAAAAGTGATCAGAGTAGTGGCTTCTCCCAGTATTTTCTTTCAAGGGCAAAGAAATAGAACATAAACAGGAAAAGATTACAGACAGAGGAGGAAGTGCTGCCTGGCAGAGCTAAAGGGCAACAGAAAAAAAAGCTTCAATTCAAGTGAGAGGTTTCTATTCTTAAAATTCATGTAGAACTCACTGAAGCATGTACAAAATGACAACAGGTTTAATATGTCTGCTACTTGTTAGACTAATAAAGCTGAATTTGAAAAAAATCCTGTATGCATACATTTTTAAAAGGTGCTGCACTATTGATGTAGAAAGAGCAGAAGGACAGTAACCTTCATTAAAACTTGGTTATGTGGTCATCTGCGTAGCTCTTGGCTGCCGTGCAATGTGTGTTTTCTGCAAAAAAAGACTTCTGAGAGAGCATGACCTTTCTGAAGAATAGACTGGTATCCTGCAGAGCCAGGATCTGTGGTCAAGAATCAATACAGGCTTCTGGAGGTGTCTCATTTGGTTTAATGGAGAGCGAGCAAAACAGCGCGATGAGCGGCATAAATCCATAAACACTATTCAAATGTCATTTAAGGTGCCTTCAAGGTTAACAATCACTGCCATCAAATCAGCTGGCAGAATGGCAGGAAGCTTTCATTTGCTGAGAGGTCTAAGGTCTAATGCGGTAATTAAACCCAGAATACAAAATAAACTGTTCCCATGCAGTGTACCAGTGAGCAGGAGAATCCTAATGAACAGTCAGCGTTGCTGCTGCTAATAATGGTCACAAAACTTTTATTTCTGCTCCATCAGCTTTGCCTTCTTAAGCATATGGTGCATTAAGTGCCTTATCGTGCTTCTAGGACCATTCCTTAGCAGTTTTCCAACAAAAATTCACTGAAAGCAATAAATTTTTTGACTTGTCACAACCTGTACCTGGATGAAGTATATCCACTTTTAAGCTAGCTCAGAATGATTTAGAGGCTGTAACACTGATAGGAAGAGAACCAAGTGTTACAGCACAGGTTGCCCTCATATGTGTTGTATCTTGTGAGTCTGAGTTCGGCAGTGTTGGCACACTGTGACTCTACAGGCCCATATAACCTTGAAAACACATTAAGCACCTTCTCTACCCTGGAAATCACACTGGTCGTTTATGAAAAGGCTACAAAATAGCCTAAAAGCTACTACTGCTCTTTCCCTACTAAACTTCCTGGGGAAAAGGAAAAGATTAAAAAAAAACCCAGACAAACAAACACCACAACAAAAAAGCATCTGCTATATAGATGGCTGTGTGGGGAATATTAAGACTAGGACTGTTTGGTGTGTTCCCAAATTGAAAGCTTCTGGAAATAAAGACAAATATCTTCTGTAAAGGCAAATCCAAGCAGCCCTGGCTGCCCAACAGCTTCCAGGTAAGAAAGGACTCGGTGGTGTCTCCTAAGCCCAAACTGCAATCATCACACTCATTGAAGGGCCAGCAACAGAATGATACAGGATACTACCAAATGTTTGAATGTTTTAAGGGCAAAGTACCAGTGAATAAACCTGTGCTGAACCTTGTTTTACTGCCTGTCATCTTTACATTAATAAATCAGGCTGAATTTCCAGAGTGTCACAAGCCTGGCTGCGGCCCTTAGGAAGACTAAGAAGTATCAGAAATTATTTTTCAGAGCTGAGGAAGTGCTCTGTTCAGTGATAGAAGGGGACACTGAAAGAATTTCTGACCCTGAGACTTGGCTTCATTGACATAAAAATGCCCACTGTATCCAGACACAGTTAGCTTAAAAGCTTTCGTGATTGAATAATTGAGTATATTCATATTGCAAACTACGAGAGGGCAAGGAGAAAGCTCAGTCACAGGAACTCTCAACACCCATTTAATTGCTTAATTGTTAGCTCTCTCCTGGCTCTTGCTGCATACAGAGGACTTGATATGGAAATTGGGTTTAGTCTCAAGACTGGTGGATATCAGACAACAGTCTAACAAATACCCTGACATACAGCACTCAAAGAAAAAAAGAACTTTCACATTTTTGGTCTCTGGCCTAATAAACTGTGTTTGCCTTAGGTCCTAAACCAACTACAGCATTATTTAGTTACTCAAGAATTTGCTTAAAAAAGGAAAAAAAATTACAAATACTGGACTAGACATTATATTTCCTTGAAAGAAGCAAAGTCTCAAACTTGGAAAATGTTAAGCTCTCAGAGAAAATGATTTAACAGTCTCTTAACCGTGGAATATACAGAGCAATAACTCTGACAAAAGATGACTTAACTTTCTGGGACACCTATCAAATTGATTGTGCAGATTAAATACGTGCTCCAAACTGTATGCGCACAGGTACTAAAATCACAAAGTACTGCTGAAAATGTCCAAAACCATCCCTTGTGTAACTCTATTGAAGCCAGGGGAATGACGCCTGGGAGACATTTGTCACATTTATAGGCAGGTTTCAATCTCAGTGACAGCAGAACAAAGGCCCCTGTCAGCAGGAGCTCTGCCACAAGTTCTCTCAGAGTGAGCAAGTGCAAGGCGTAGGCACGGGAGCCCCATTACTGACTAATTCAGGCCCCAAACGAGATTGAACCAGAGTTAGTAGGAAAGGTTCAACCTACTGCCTCTTCCTATATATGATACATCCCTGTGGGATCCCAGGTGGGTTTTAAGGTTCCTCTCCTGCTGCACCTTAGAAATATTAGAGCAACTCCTTCCATCAATTCAACACATGACTCAGATCAGATCAGCCATATAGTGGCATGAGGTAAAGAAAGAAATAACTGGTCAAGATATTAAACTGTCCAGTTATTTTTCATGCAGTTCCCCCCCTTCATCCATCCCTGTTAGGACACATTAAATAGAAAATGTAAACCAAAAAACGGAGCTCTGGGTAAAATAAATCACACATTAGTTCCATATCATTTGGGTAAAAAGTTTGCAATTTCTATCTAAAGATTTCTGATGATGCCTGCTTTTGAGTGACCATTAAGAAGTCAATGATAACAAACTGCATATACATCCAGAGGTGCTCCCATTGGAAGAGAAGGTTCTGTTCCAATGAGAGAAAATTTTATCTGAAATGAACACTTAACTTAAAAAGTGAAAGGTGGGAGTATGATGACAGCAACTACTGCACATGCTTTTTTACCTTACTCTGTTCCTCCCTTAACAAGGATTTTGCTGCTGAGCACTGAAACAACTGACCTCTCTTCCCATTTCCTTCACCTTAAAATCACTGTGCTGACTGAAATTCCTAATGACCCCTGGAGTAGAAAGTAAAACTGTGTAGACATATGGATTTATCAAGAGCAATGAAGATCACAGAAAATGGATGTCACAGATTACTGTATTTAATAAGACAAACAATAAAACTAATGGCAAAGTAAGTTTGAGAGTTTTTTAAATACACCTGGGAAAATACAGTAAGTGACATTCAAATGAAGAAATACTTATCTAAAAGAGATGGTTAACAAGAACAGTGGCTTTTTTTTCCCTGTCAGTTTTCAACAGTGGGAGAGGAGTTGTATGCTCTCTTAAAGACATTTTTCTGGAACTGATCCTTAGAAACAGAAATCCCTAGGGAAAACCTTAAGTGCAGCAAATCACTGAGTGCAGATCAGATACTTAGATAGCTCTGTAAAAAGATTATCCACTACAGATTTGGTTATGCCATAAAGCCACAAATAATGGAAGGAATATAAGGGCAACATCCTTACAAAGGAGAAGCGTCCATAGCTCCTGAGACAGGCCATTGGAACAAATTAGAGCAGTCCTCGTGGTCACAGCTGCAAAAAACCTAAAACCAAACCAAACCCACATTTTTTGACTCATGCAACTATCATGGATTGAGGCCCCTATTTCAATGGAAGTCCTTTTTGTCTATCTATTCAGCACAAAGAAAAAAATTCTTATTCCTCTGCAGTGAATATATACTGTACTGTAGATTACAGAGTCAACAGTAGAGTGCCTGCTTCTTTTTAGAAAAAGATGCAAACAAAATGTGGCCTAGCATGCAAAAGAGTATTAAAAATCATAATCTTGTGAGACTGTCACTTATCAAGGAAATAAAGATAAATTAAAATCTTGTGGTATTTAATAAAGACTGTTCTGAAAGAGACAGTTAATGTCAATATGCTAAGTAGATCTATTCATTAGTGTACTGCAACAGAAAGTTGACTAAATAGTTGAAGCTTGCAGGTAATCATTTCAGTTAATGAAGTATGGAATATTGTAAATAACTTCACACAGATTTGCACAAGATAGGAGACTAAATGAGAAACACCAATTTCTGGCAAAGTAAACGATCATTTCTATCAGGAACAAAATGCCTAATACTTCTAGCTTGAAACAGGACATTTATCTAGAAATTACACTAAACTTATCACTAAACAACATGTGTAAGTTTTAAAAAAGATGTATTTTGTGGAATTAAGATGTATTGGTAAGACTGTTTTATAAAACTTCAGTGCAATTTCAGATTTCCACAATTTTTCAAAATGCAAGAGAAGAATTTGAAAGATCCAAATTTCATATTGATTTTTGTTTCAATTTCATTGACATTGTTTGCAGTAGGATTTACTTGCAATGAAATTTGCATGCTCTGAGGCCCTTTTCTCTCTGGCTTGTTTTGGTTCTTATAAAGATGCAAGATAAATCCCACAAATGGGATTGAAAAGAAACCCCATATATCTTCTGCATTTTATTAGGAAAGTGATTAGGAGAAAAATTTGCATAAAGCAAAACTATTCATTAAGCATGTGAGAGACTCGAAATAAACATCAATATTGTAAATGTAACTCCCAAATATCCAGTGAATGCAATACTGCTGAAGCCCTTCCCATTCCCTGCTTTAAAAAAAAATGGATAAGAACACCACATATATACTTATATGAGAGTTTAGGTACTTAATTAACATGTTCATGTTTTACTATCACAAAAAATGTAAAAGCCCCATGCTGTTAAAACAGTTATTCATATATTGTGAGTTATTTTACTAATGTTCAGAGGGATCCATCTAGGTCACAGGACTCCTACTTCTGTATCTTTGAGAATTCAAACGCACAGATGATCCACCTCAGCGAGCCTTAGCATGAGAGTCCCCAGGGCACGTTTTAATAACGCCTATTCTAAAAACACTGCTATTTTTCCTCTGCAGTGATAAAGAAAACACAAAATTTAATGTTTACATTTAAGCACAAAATGTCTGTCTGTTAAAAATGCCTGTCTCTGTCAGCTATTACTAAGCAGGCCTAGGGCATATAATTTCATTTGAGAATATCAAAAATATTCCTAAAACTAGGTGTGTGTGATGAAAAGTTCTAATAAGACAATAGATAGAGGAGAAAGCTAAAAATAAAGTCACATATTTTCGAGGCTTATCTCCAAGTAACCTGAACTGTTATCTTGGTGGGTGATCATGCATTTACAACAGGTGATCCAAGGATTTAGAACCTGTTGCCTGGAAGTTCCAACATGGCCTGGTTTACAAACACATAGCATTACAGGAAGGTGTGAACTGTATCATAAAGCAGGGTCTAGAAATTTGCAAGAACAATCGAACATTCAACAACCAGGAAAAGAAATTAGGGGAGCTAATTCTTCCCCCACCCATGTTTAGACAAAATGAGTCTAACATGGAGCTCTTACTTTGGACTGATACATCTAACAGTACTTCAGACTGAACAGGCTATCTCTCCATTTTTAGCGTCAAGCAATCGAAGTTCTGTTTTCTCTGTTCTAACAAAATGTGCGCATGTGGGTTGCATGCCAGGACAAATTGTGCCCTCAGGCTCTCCCACAGAGACAGAAAAATCACAGACAGATAGCTCACATCATGCCTTGCCATCAATATCATCTCCCCTTCTATCTGTACCTTCCCAGAGCCAGCTAGTCCTACTCAAGGCATGACTAAAACCTCTTGTTCTCATGCCCATCCGTCAAGTGCAGTGAGAGCATGAGCATAATCCTGCAGTGAGCTTTTACTGGAACTGCAGAAAATAAACCCTTATTTAGGTGAAGGCTGCACATGGCTGGGTGGTGGTAAATAGGGGTGGTATGCAGTAAGTGGTAAAGTGCTCTTACTGCTAAGGGGGCTTCTGCCAGAGAGAGCTCAGCTGGAACACCAGAGCTGGGGCAGCACCAGTACGGCTGTCAGGTCTAGAAGAGTAAGGTTTCTTCATTCTCCAGCTAAGCAAGTTTTAGCTGAAAAATTTGGAAGACACATGAAATATGGAGGCCTACAATGCTATTCTTGCAAAGTCACTGCCGAGGTCAAAATCGTAATTTGAATTATCTGTCCTTTATGTCATTACTATGAAAGTTCTTTTTTACCCAGCTAAACTACCCTTCTTTCTCTCTACAATCTGGGATGTTTCATAGAGAGCTGTACCCTCACTATCTCCCTAACGTATCACTGTATGGATAAAACATTAAGAAAGAAAACTCTGGGATTCAGGAGCAGTGGGGGCTATACCAGTGATTTGATAGACTCAAAAGGTTAATCTTCAGCTACATCTTGTTCATTAGTCTAAATATACATTTAAAACATCAATGTGCTTTAAAGTACTTTGTCGGTACCCATTAAGAATGTGCGTTGCATATTTCAGACATCTTGATAGTAATAGGTGCCAAAAAGCAGGCAGTGTTCATCTTTTAATGAGTGGTTTTCCCTCTGAGTGCACTATGGGGCTATGATGCACCATAAAGTGACCTTGTATGCCCTGTGGACATGCAAGAGCAACCCATTCTGTGAAAATCAGGCAGTTAAAAGGTGTAATGTGTGAGCAGCATGACTTCAAAGCAGCCATTCTTTCAGGTCTTGATTGCAAGCCCTGCTTCTTCCCACTGATATAAGGAGGTGAGGAGGTCTAAGAAGATCTTTCTCATACTGGCCACCTACACTGGAATGTGGACAGCTGAAAAAAAGGAGCCACTGTAAGGCTATTATTCCGCCTCTGATACACTTTTTCACATCATGCTGCTAACAGAGCTACACCGTGCAAGTAAATATCCTGCAGGAGATAGATTAATTGCATCTGCCAAATGGGAACAAAACTACATCTATTCTGCTAAACATCCCTGTGCCCCAGGCCATGCAGTGTATAAACTTCTTGGTTGGGCTGGAAGTACGACAGCCCGCAGCCCAGTCCCACTTGCTCATGCCATCTTTCTGCCTCTTAGAAATAATTGTTGGGGCTTTAAGATGTTTCAGTTTGAATACCTGAAATAACAGGAAGGCTGTCATGCAATCTGTCAGCACAGAACGGTGTGTACACAGCATGCTGCTGAGGGAAGGAAGGATTTGGCATCAGAACATATGGCGTGTTTCAGAGTACACGGCCCGTTGGGATGGTGTAGAGGACTGTGTAGGGCAGAGGGAACCAAACCTGGCATGGTCCTGGCTGAGGAATGATTTGTCCTCAGGAAGAAGAATCTCCTGAACTGCACCTGGGTTCACCTTGGAGGGAGGAAACACTTTGATTTGCTTCACCAGAGAGCCTAAGAGTCAAGTATCATGTCATCACTTCACAAAGAAGCATTTGATTAGTTTGACAATGCCAACACATTCAAGGCATCCTTTTCCACCGAAGCTGCAGGAACCAGTTGTGCAAGTAATGCATCTGTTGTGCCAGCAGCTCCGTAAGATGTGAGGGCAGGAGCAGAGGGTTTCACAACAAAGGTCAGGGACAGCAGCAGGGGAATAGCACTGTGGTAGGAAAATTGTGATTGTTGGTTGTAGGAGCATCGGGGGGTAGGACGGTTGGGACAGACGGAGACGAGAGATCTCTGCAGCCAGGTCGTGGAACTTGTGGTTTATTGCAAAGGGCCGGGGTGCAGGGCCCTGCTGGGAGCTGCCAGCCACAGCTCGGAGCAGGCCCGAGAGAAGAGAGGGGTAGAGAGGATGAGAGGGTAAGAGGGTAAGAGGGTAAAAGAGCAAAAGCATAAGAGAGTAGAAGGGGTAAGAGAGCGCGAGGTTCCCGTTACAATAAATCTTCTTCTGTGTTGAATATTCTAATTGTCACTAACCAACCTAGTACAATATACAAAACTTATAGCATTTACATACAGCCTATAAGAATCATTACATTACCATACTCTGTTATATTTTAAATCCTAAAAACTACTCTTTGGAACCCTTCTGCCAGGCTAGTAGAGGGTCTGCAAGCAGAGGGTCTTTTTTCATCAAAATGGGATTACCTTCAGCCGGCCACACTGTTGTTTTCCAGTTGCTTAGTTCAATCTCGCTTATAGTTTCTATATTCTCAAAATCTTTTGCCAGAAAATCATATTTATAAGGCTTTCCTGTTCATCTTCCCCAACAGCTGGTTCTGATGGCAATGAGTTTCACCAACAGCTCCAGCACTGCTTACACTGGGGAAATGTCATCTCCTGCTGCCCCTAATCACACCCTGTGGGAGTGAGTGTATGTAATGTATGTAAAGAAGAAGCTGACCTGAGAAATATGAGCATGACTGCCAGCAGTCCACTGCTGTTTGCTTTAAAACATTTAAGTACCAGGAAAGCAACTCAGTGCCTCCAGCAGGGGTTATGCACAGTGCAGAGTAGCACATGAGCAACTGGATTCTACTCTCAACATATGGAACAAGAGGACTGCCAGGCTTTTAGCATGGTACCTTCCAAATGTTGCTATAAAAACACTGTAATGCAAAACAGTACTTTAAACTGAAAAGAGCTTTTGCCTCCCCCATGCACACATACTTATAAACACATGAGTAAGTGTAATGCTATCAGGATCATGGGGCACCAGGCAGGGCTCAGACAGCCCCCACAGCCAAGCAGTGTCTCACACAATATCATCACTGGCCTTCAGTGGAGCCCAGACCACCCTGCATCCCTCCTCTGAGGAGCTGGGAATGCTTCAGGAACATGTGCATTTACCCTTGCAGATGTAGACGACAAACAACAACAGCTGAACAAATGAGTATGGCAAAGGTAAGCCTGAGCTTACCTTTACTTTACCATACTCATGATGACTTGGGAGTGTCAGATAATGCCTGATCATATGTGCAGGGGTTTCTCTTTTCTTCTCCCATTACTGATTTGATCATTTCCCACAGGTGAGCACACTGCTCACTAAGGAATTGCTCTTCTTCACCAGAACTGAGCACAGAGCATAACAGCTTCATAGATTCCTTTAGGCAACTCTTTGCCACAGAGAGTTTGGGATAGATTAAAAAACACCACAATAACCTTTCCACTGATAGCTCATGGTTAGCAAATGACTGTTGCTTGTCCTTTGGAGGATCAAGTAATTTAAATTTTAAAATAGTTATAATTCTGCCTTTGACTATAACTCCTATTGCTGTTCCAATACACTGCCCTCAAGGCTATCAATAACATCACAAGAAACCTCTGAACCTCTGCCACTGCCTCTAGAAATGGTTTAAAACCATGAAGATGAAAGAAGAAAGTAAAGGTAGAAGAAAAACAGAATGGAAATGTATGCCTTAAAAGCCAGTGTTTGAAAGAAATATTTGAGATAATGGCTTGGAACTTATAAAATTATTAAGTGCATATTAATTCTTTCTTCTTAATAAATTAAATAAGAAAAAAATTAGTGCCAGAATCTTTTTAATTCATTGAATGCAGCTGAACATATGAAAAAATACTTGGGACTGTGTATTTCTGACTGGACTAGAAGATTTGGTATACCAAGCTCATTAAGAGTTCATGTCATAACAAGCATTGCTAGGCAGGAAATATTTCCATGAAGAAGAACATTTCATGTATCTGGAAACTTTTTTTTTTCAGATGAATGCCAGCAGAGACTTACTCAGCTAGAGTTTTTAGAGAATTGAGAGTCATTCAGCAATATTTTAACAATGCTACACCTTTTAGGAAAGAAAGCAGTATTTGAATTCTGAGAGTAAACCTTATAGTGAATAAACAAATATTAATTTAAAACACCCCCTTCTGATAAATTAATAAGAAGAATGAGTTAGATGGTATAAATACACACAAATGTACTGCAACTGTCAATTTATATTTATTTGAGTAAATAGTATCAATGTCACAGTAAGATCCCATATTTTTAGAATACTGAGTGGTAATCAAAGTAGCATCAAGAGAAATACACAACTCAGACTTAGGCCTAGATGCCCATTTGAACGCACTGACTTTGTATCTAGATATTTTTTTTTTCAGATACTTTCATATTCATCTATGAGTTTTAATTTTCTTTCTCTGAGACATTTGCATTTGCATTTTCTGGTAAGGAAATTGCATGCCTATAAAGCAGATCAAAATTCAAGAATTAATTTCACTTAGAATAAATAAAATACATTTCACAAACACTCTTGCAACATAACACATCCACAGGATATGTGAATTACATAAGAGTACTGGTGACATGAGCTTCAGAAATTGTGTCTTTACTTAGAGATATCTTTCACATCCGATATAAACTGTCTCCTAAAAAAGGATAGCCCTGTCGTCTCCTTCCCATATCTACCTTCAAACACTGAGCAAAATTCTTGTTTCCTCTTTTTTGAGCAGCGCTGGTTCTTTCAGGATTAATGTTTCCTGCATTCACAACTGGATGAATGTATTGCTGTCAGTCTCTTTTCTAACTTCTCATGCCTCCTAAGTTCATTTAATGCATTATTCAAAGCAAGGAGCAAGCTTTTCTCTTGTGTTCAAGATGTCTATTACACTTCAGGAAATGCACAAGCAATAACTGCTTCCTACAAAGTCAGAAGCTTGCACTGACAAACTGGGATGTAACAACTCAGCTGACTAATTGACTTTTACAAACTTTTATGAGATTTGCTTTGGAGTTAAAACACTGGAAGAAAGAGTCTATTTTACCACAGCTACCTGTATTTTATAGCAATGAAGAAAAAATGTCACCAGATCTTTAGCCTCTGAAGAGATGTGGATTTTACTGTTTTCTGCAAGTCTCCAGAAAGACTCTGTGGGCTGCTAGCATAGTCACTACACAAAATAAGATTGGTTCTCCTGGGCCACACTTCTATAAATTTTATTCCTGACAAGAGGAGCAAAGGCAACAAAAAACAGTCTAGGGAGATGTACTAGGAAACAATAAACATAGTATTATAAAGCTTGCAAAAGGAGAATTACCCACTTTGAAACACACAGGCTCTACCATACTGCACCCACCTTCTATTCAGAGGCAAATAAATTCTCTATGACAGCTCCTAATGGTCTCCACAGTTGTTCACTGAACTTGCCCTCAAGTTACAGGGTAATAAAGGGATAACAACCCTTGGCTGACTAAATGAGGAGGTGGGTCCTCTCATCAAAGTCCATCTTTCATTACTTGCCCTTTCCTTTTGTTCATCCAGTGAAGTAATATTTCACAACTACAACTAAATCACTAACAATTAATGGCCTAATATATCTTTATTCCAGTTAAATCCCTCTGTGGGGCATCACTGTGGTAATGCTCCAAAACTAGGTTATGGTTTGATTGAAAGTCAGCAATGTCGTAATAACAACAACCCTTACTTCAACTAAGCATATGGAGGCACTTGGTATTACTATCCCTAAAACATCATGCTGTCAGCCTTCTTTTTCGAGATTATTAAAATTTTTACACAACATATAATTGCATTTCTGCTGAATGCCACTTTTCCTATTCATCTGTTATTAGCTTGTTAAATTTTGGTCACCCTCATAGGAGGCCACCTACATACATCCTGAAAATTTGAGAATTACATCGGTGAATATATGCTCTGACCTGCTTTCAGCCTGACATTCCCACAAAGAGGAATATAATCTAAATTTATTCTATACAAACAGACAAGAATTTGCCCAGATAACCATATTGCTGCAGTGATTTTCTGCCAAAAATAGCTATTAAATTTAGATGAAATACTATCTTATTCTGTTCCATTTTCATATATGCAAGCTTCTTAAAAGGACTTTGAGTATAAACTAGGGATCTGATCCTTCTAAATTCTGAAGTCAAAGATGATGTGACCATTTTTTAAGGGTACTGATATCTACTGCACTTGAACATCACTTCAAACAGGCTCTCAATGCACTGAGCACTAGCCAAAAACTCAAGAGATATTGAAGGCAATCATATAGCCTCTAATCTCATTAGACACAATATTCTTACCACAGCTGTCTTAAACCAGTTTTACAGAAATGATGGAACTCCTGTTTTAAATGGTTATTACACAGGAGTATGCTATTATTTCCTTACATGTATAGAAGCTGACTTACTGTAAACTCAAACCAAGCCCAACTTAAGCTGAAGTCAATAGTTAGGGAAGTAGAATAAATAGAGGATTAAAATCATTATGGATTACTTGTATGAAGAAAGGAACCTCCTCACGCACAGTCATTATTTTCACACAGGAAAATAATGGAGATGCCCACCTCCTTCTCTCCAGGCATTCACTAACTGGGAATTTTCTATTTTATACAGTGAACAGCTTGACAGGAAATTTAGAGAAGGAAATCCTACATTGCATGATTTCTAAAATGGCAAACAACCTGAGAAATCAACTTTCACTAAGACTTGCTGATGTTGATTTTGCTGTCATGTTGATGAAGTCAGCATGTTGATGCTGGTTTCATTTACCCATGCAGATCATTGATTTCACCACATCCTCTGCATATTAAGGGCAATGAGATCAATTATAAGTAAGTACACGTTCTTTCTAATAACTTTTGTGTTTTCCTCTAATTAGTTAGTATGTGTATAAACATATTTTTTAGGCTTTTTGAAATTAATATTCTATTAGCAGTGGTCCCTTTTGTGGGTAAAAATGAGACTTCTTTATAGTTAAAAATGGGAAGATTTTAACGTATATGATTTTCGCAACAATATAAGCTTCCTTCCACCTAAACACACCATCTCAGGGATTTACAAAGGTATTTCATTGAACTGACACATGAACCATGTTTTATTTATTCTATTTTGTCAACTATTTGATGTACGTTATAAAAAGAATTCTGAACGCAAGCCCACTCAATTTCCTTTTTCACTTCCTTTGGGGTTTTTTTGGGTTTTTTTGCTGGGTTTTTTTGTTTGGTTGGTTTGGTTTGTTTGGTTTTTATTGGGTTTTTTTTTTGTTTTTTTTTTTTTTTTATTGGTAATTATTGTGGTTTTTGGTTTTTTTTTATTGTCTTCCTCTTTGAAATACTCCTTTTTGCACAAGAGTAAC
Source organism: Melospiza melodia melodia (assembly GCF_035770615.1). Classification (NCBI taxonomy): domain Eukaryota; kingdom Metazoa; phylum Chordata; class Aves; order Passeriformes; family Passerellidae; genus Melospiza; species Melospiza melodia. The sequence continues at coordinate 110,015,856 of NC_086195.1, read as the reverse complement.
AGGGCTTGCTATACCAAACTTGTAATGAAATTCAAATTTCACGGGATTTTTTTTTTAATTAGTAGATGCTGATCAGCTTTGCCATTGGAGCATGGATATAGCTTTTCTCAGTATGCTTTAAAACAGAGTCTCTGACACATTTTATTTTATAATGTGATAGGACATTTGTTTCTCACTTACAGTTCTTTTCTGTTGACTTTGTAACTGTTTATCAAACATGAATGTCTTTAAAACTCTTTGCAATTAAAATACCATTTTCATTCTACTTTCTATCACATGAACTCACATGAACAAAGAAATTAATATTGCCCTAAATTTTCCACACTCCAGGAGTAAGTACACTCCTTAATGGTGGTAAGGAGTACGGACTGGATTATGTGTACTGGCTGATCTTGTTTTACTGACTGTAAAACAGTGTGTTGTAAAATGCACATATGTTGGTCATTAAGATATTTTGACAAGCTCTACATACATCACAAAATCTATTAAAAAACCTCCAAACTAACAACACCAACAGAAAAAATTAGTCATTAGGGGGAAATTTTGAGTAATTTCTGAGGAAATGCCCATACTGATGTTCTGTGTTGCTAGAGGCAAAGTCCTTCATGTCAGATATGGAACTGTGGTCTTGGTTACTTACAATTAGGTGGTCCTAAAACACTTTTTCTGAAGAATTCAAGGAAATAAAGGCCCAGTATCCTTGCAAGACTCCAGTGCTGGTAATTACATTATATCTCTATTTTTTTTCCTTTAAATTGCAGCTGGGAAAAAAGAGAACATATTATCTCTAATGCTGATAGAAAGAAAAACCAATACCCCACTATCCTCATGCTGCTAATGGAAAAGGATGTAGTGATTCTAATTCAAAAGAAGAGTGTATGAAGGACCTGCAATTGCACTTTGAGCAGTGCAGAACAAGTGTGAGGTGCTGCTTTTAATCAAGAAGAGAAAATCTGGGGTCTTTTTCCTATAACATAGTTATATTACTCATTTACTTAAGAAAAACAGCATGCATTGATCATAGCAAAGCAGAAAAAGCAGTTAAGATTTTGCAGTCTCTTCATAAAAATCATGTACCCATTATAGGTCCGGTAATTTCCACAGAAGAGATTTAATTTTACTGTATTACTTAAAGTACTTGCCAGGTCTTAGAAGAAGTGTATTCCTGGGGTTCAGGTCTTCACTGCTTTTAATGTAGTGAAAATACTGTGGATAGTCACTCTGAGAGAGCTGGCAAAACTAAATTTGAGTAATGGATGGAAATCTTCCTTTGTTCAACTCATTTTAGGCCACTATATCCAGCAGCTATTTTTCTTTACTGTGTGTGTCATTTCAACACTTTTTACAAAGCACTTTGTGCTTTCCACCAACCTGGATTTCTGATACAATTCTCCTGGAACTAATGAGAGCTAAGGAGTGCAACTAATACATGCCACTTTGAGCAACTGATGCATTTTTTAGGAAAACTTAGGTCGTTTTTCCTTGAGGAATATAAATGAAAAGGAGAATGGAATTGGAAGACAAAGTTATATTACAGATCTGGATTCAGGGTCAAGGGACATGCCCTGGCCTGAAAGGCACCTTAATACTGCTGAAGAAATTATCCACACTGTCCACATGAACAGAGGACCTGGGTCAGTTTTCACCCTGCATAAAATCCAGTACCTTCCAGCATTCCAGATGGTATTATTCCAAATCCCAGAAATACAGAGAGATTGTGCATATCTCCTTTATACATGTGTCAGCAACAAAATACCTCTATGTTTCTTTGCATCTTCTGTAGGTGGAAGTGTCAGGGTAGCAGGGAGAGCCCTACCTTACTACAAGAGATAATTCCTACTAGAATCAGCAGAAAATCACTGAAAAGCACAAATGTACAGACAGAGAGTCTTACTTTGTCATCTCTAGTTAGGTATTTCTGTCTTGAATTATTTTTAATGGGTACAACTCCCACCCTTTTGCTTTCTGTGTATGTTTCTGTATTATTTGAGGGCTATAAGGACATAAAAGTCATTTGTGTAGTTTCAAGTACTTGAGAAGAGAACAAATGCATTTTTAAAGCAGAAAAAACTGAACCTTGCTATTCTAGAGGTAAATTGTTAACCTTTTCACTATGTAATGGTCCATGGACTTGAAGAAAAGAATAGGATGTGGATCATGGTCCCTTTTATATTTGTCTCTTTATTCTTTGGAAATTCAATTCACCTCAGGTTCAATTGAAGTTCTTTCTTTGTCATTAAGTTTCCCAAAAATAGATCCTAGGGTTTAAATATAATTTACATAACAGTCAGAAGAATAATCACATAAATAAGAATTTATGAATGATTAATCAGAACTGCTGTTATATTAGAACAATACTATTTTTAATTTATGGGGCCCACAATGGCATTTTTACTAACCTGCCAAGGGGCAGGTAGCAATTAAATAAGCACAGTGATTAACTGATGAGTCACTGCATAGGCTTATAATGATTGATTGATGCATTGATTGATTGACTGATTGATTGATGGATCCTTCCCCTGTGATCATGCTACAGCATACCTGAATGACAAGGAAACTTGTGTGACACACAGTATCCTCAACAACAAAAAGATTATAAAAGTATCACAAATATAGAGAAGTATAGTTATTTTCCCTGAAAGGGAACTATTTAGCTCTCAACAAAAGGGATGAAATCTAGACCCTGTTTCAGCTGCCATAATCTGCTGAGCACTTACAATTCAATGGGGAGAAAAGAGCTGTGTTGAAGTGCTCTGGTAATGATCCTTCTGCCTGAACAGTAACTGAAACTTTCAAAACACTCAAGATGTGCCCATTTTTACACTCCCGATAGTGAAAGGAAACACAGTGTTTTTCTTCTGAAAATGTCAGATAAGATTCGTGCTCTGGTTTTGTACCTCTTTTCTTGTTTCCCTACCCAGATATCTACTAATTCATACAGCTCCATGGAAACAGAACAACTGACAAAAACCAGTTAAAGACTGGGGAGAAGATACAAAAGGGAATTTGAAGAAGCAGCTTTTGGTTTTGTCATTCTTTCAGGTAGTAGCATGTGAAAGTTGTCCTTAAAATGTATTTAAAAGCAACAAAAGATAAAAGCATGGATGTCCATTTTTCTACGATAAATTAGGCTGGCATTTCAAAGGAAGATATTCCAGATGAAAGCAGTTAGAATTTTCAATCAAAATTCAGTTCTCATTTGGCTTGCAGAACCAAAACTTTCCAGAGGGATGAGGTGTTGCTTTTAGCAAAGTTACAATGGCCTGTGAAAGGGTTCAACACACAGATCTACGGCCAGTAAGCAGCTGGTCACAGAGCTCATGTGTGATGTTTGAGACAGGTTGATTCTGCTGTTCTCCCTGATTCAGACATGTAACTTCATCTTTATATTCTTGCTTTCACTACAAAGATATTGGTTATACTCCAGTGCTGTAGTACTGGGAAAAGCTTTGAAATAGCAAAAGTGTCTTAGGAGTGCAAAACAAAATTTCTTTCTTCCTTGCTTTGCTTTCAAGACTTAAATATTACATACAGATACAGAAAAATCCTCAAAATACGTTTATATAACTTACAATCTGCTTTCTATTCTCAAATTACCAAGATAGGGTCTTATGAAAAAAAAAATTAATACTACAAATATTCATCTAAACTATATAATTTTATACTCTAAACTGTCCATCAAAGATAGAGCATTCTTTATTGTAACATTCTACAGATTACTTAGTATTTGCTTTCTATTTTGTTCCCATACTCAGACCAACTAAGACAATTTCTTAATACCAGAAGATGTGCAGAATACCAGAAGAAGAAAACAAATGAATAGACAAAACTTCAGGAATGAAGGAGGGGATGAAGATCTATTTATTTAGTCATTGGACCAGATGAGAATGTAAATTAATATAGACAGTTCCTAGGTCCACTGCTTCATAATGTAATTGGAATTCTTCAAGCATGTCCCTTAAAATCAGATGTCCCTCCAAATTCATGCATATACTGCTCCAATACCTACATCTATACCTGGAGATCAAGGGAGAGACATACAACCCAAAGTGCTGACAGGGAGGTAGCTGGGACACTTCCACTGCTGTCAACAAGGAGGAAGGCAGTGTTTTGCTGAAAGCAATTGGATCTTCAGTAGGTCTTTGTCTGGAGATGTGTATCTGATTCCACTTTTTATGGGATAGCTGAGGGCCACATTTCCCACTTCTCTACAGCGCTTGATCACAATTCCAGAATTAGTTAGAGATTAGTTGAGGTTGGAAGGGACCTTTGCAGGTCATCTTGCCCAACCCCAAAATAGGTTCTCAGGTAGGTTATGCTTTGGTGAAATGATTTGGGAATGGAGAGCTGGTCTCAACGCTCCATTTCCCTGACAGCTGGGACAGGCCCTGAGCAGTTCTTGGAAGGAGAATGCTGAAACAGGAGATTCAGGGCACGATAAACCCAGGCCACTTCCCTGAGCAAAGGCAGGTGCCTGGCAGAGATGGACATGGTGCTTCAACAGCTCTTCTGGATGGTTTGAAGGCCTGCCCCATCTCTGAGACAGGATGATTTTAAAAAAATGCAGAGTGAAGCAGAGGCAGCAGGCAACAAAGCAGCCAGGGGGAAGAATGGAATCCGTGAATAAAAGCACATCTTACATACTGTGCTTCAGGAACAGCACTTTGACACAACCCTATTTATTTCACAAAGGAAGTACAAAGAGAGATTCAACCTCATTGTCATTTTCTCCTCTAACACAAAGGATCCTCGGGACTCTAATTACTAGCTAGCTTCTCGCATCAAGAAAGGGAAATGCTGGTAGGAGACATGGAATTTATTTTTAAGAAGATAAAACTGTGAGCAGGTTTTTCTGATGAACCACAAAAGAGCAGATGCCAGCGTGTTTAAAAAACTCCAAAACAGACACAGTAATTTTAAATAAGAGTAAAAGACAAGAGGTGCAAAAGGGGATCAAAGCAGCATCTGGTGATTTCTGAGAAAAAGAGAAGCTGACTTTAAAAACAGCTTTAAACCTTTGTTGGATTAGCTGTTATCAAAGGCATCAGTAGAAAAGCATCAGAGGAGCTGATGAAGTGACCAGCAGACTGCCTGTCATAACTAAAAAAGTTTTCTGTGAAGTAACCAATGCTAGTCAAACTTTTGTTCTGAATTTGCTAATGGAAGTGACCTATAACTTGAACTTCAAAGCTCAGAAATCATGTTTCATGACTACAGTGTAAGTCAGTCATCTGGATACAAAATTGAGCTTGCCATAGTTCTTTAACAGATTTTTTATTTATAAAATACATCTATTCATAATATACTGACACTCAAAGAAAGAGACATGTGGCTGTTCCAACTGAAACCTTTTTTTTCTTTTCTTTTTTTCTTTTCTTTTGCCAGAGGAAGAGCTTTCTTTGAAATACAGCCAGAGCAAATGGTTGTAGGGATCAGGAATGGGGTTCCTAACAGTCACTCCTAATCAGCTAAACATGCTAGACCTCTAGGGCACAAGGCAGACTCCAAAAACTTGCCAATACTATGCAGATCTGGCACAACCCTTGTTATAGATGCCTCAGTCTAAGTAGTTAATTTGAGTTGGCCAAAGACCAAGCAAGAGAATAAAGTTGCTGTCAGGCAAGAGAAATGAATGAGAAGGCTGTACTGACAAATTCAGCAGGGTACACTCACTACCAAGTCTATGTGCATTCAAAGAATTAAATGAAGAATCACTGGATGACTTGCTACTTTTAGCCTGGTTAGTAATGCCTAGACAAAGCTTCTGTACACTATCTATACTAGAAGCAACATATTTAAAAATTATGTGAGGCAATTTACCCATCTTCAAACTGAATGGAAATAGACCCAGTTTGTTTAAAAGTAGTGTTTCACACTGATTTCACCCATGCAAAATGAACACTCAGGTGCTACTAAATGACTAGATTCAGTGGATCCTTGCAGTAATCAAGAGCTTTACATATTCTACTCGTACTAGTGTAGATTTGAGTTTGCCATACTTGCATCAGTTTCGGCACAGACTGCATGAGAAACCACTTCTGCTATGAGCAGAGAAAATTCATTCCTTAAGAGAACTCTTGCAGGTTCTTCTGTTTCAGCATTTCTGCTTTAAACACCTTTCTAGAGCTGGAAAAAAAATATAGCACAAGGAAGCAATTTTTAGATTTCAATGTACATTTTTTGGTTTTTGGGGGTTTTTTGTTGTTTTTGTTTTTTGGGTTTTTTTTCTTGCTGTTTTTGTTTTGTTGGCTTGGGGATTTTTTTGGTTTTTTTGAGAAGAAAATCCAACACAAAATATGGGTAAGGTTTAAGTTAATACACTGCTTCACTGCTTGCAGTGTTATCTATGTTGGGAGAAGCTTGGGGCCAGGGTGAGCTCTATTCCCTTTCAAGAACTCTGTTGACTGAAGAATCTTAGAAGGAACTTAAACGAAATTTTACAGTGTTGCACGAATGTAACTAAGTAGGATAAGGTTAAAACTTTCTTTACCCACTGGACAACCACAAATATTACTATAAGTAGAAGAAAAGATAATTCATCATTTCAAAGAACACTTTTGCCTCTGAAAACGTGGTTACTTGTCTCCACAATCACAGAACAGAATCTTCTTCCAAAACAAATGCAAGTATACTGCAAAATAGGCATACAAGAAACAAACAGACCAAACCAATCAACCAACCAAAACCTCAAAACTCTGATAGATTTGTTAGTAAATGTAAAAAAAAATAGAGAAAAGCTTAGAAAACATAGTGACTTTAATCTACTAGGAGTAACTCAATCAAAATTTCCAACGACAAAGGAGAGTGTACTAGGGATCTTTAAATGAATTGCTTAATCCACTCTTAGACTCCCTGAAGTGTCTTAAAATTTGTCTTGCATTGCTGTAAAAGGCCTCTATCTGATTTTCTTATGAAGAGCAGTTTTCTGGTTTTCCAGAAGTACTGAGTAAATGATCAAGACCCTTCCTGGCATAACATGCTGAAGATTCAATTTTGCAAAGGCCTTTTCATTTTAAACACTCTGAATTTATTTTCTGTCTCCTACTTTTACAACATCATCAAGACTCATCAGCAAGTTCTTGTAGAAGCAAGAAAAAAGTGGATTGTTAACAGCATAATATTGTCCTTTTTTAGGGCTTAATATAAGTTGCAATATTTGGATGCAAAATTTTCATGATTCATGATACATCAGGAGAAAGCTTAAAGCAGAACTAAATATTCTGAAGTCTTATCTAGGAGTGGGTGAGAGGAAGGTCTGTTTATGGGTGCTGCCACATGCAGTGAAAAAAGGGTCTGAACAAAGAAAGTTACAAACTTGTATTATGATTTAAAAATTGCAGGTGACACAGTCCTTCCAAAAGCCTTTAAGGATAAACACATTTTTCTGTTGCATGAAATGCTAACAGAAAGTTGAGTGTGAAGACAAGACCGCTATCATTAAAGATTTTGCTGCATTCAAAGGTAAGGATTATAAACACTAATTTATACAACAAGCTTTCAGACACTTTTGTCATCCCTATGCTACCTTAAAATCAATAAACAGGAGATGAATTAGCTCCTCCAGAGGGTTATTAATTTAATTTTGTCTGAGAAATGTGAGATGACTTAACAGTTTAAGACAGAATTGATGCAAGAAGAGTGATCTAGATATTTCCACAACACGGCTCACATGAAAATAAGTGTGAACAGAATTGCTAAACTTTCACAATGAGTGAGAAAGTAGGAATTTTACAGAGGCCATCAAAGGCCTTCTGTGCTTTCAAAATTAGGTCGTATCCTGGGTTCCAAGTCCCAGTTGAGTGTAATTCTCAGGAATGCAATGCACCTGGGCATTCAAATTGGAATTCTGATTCAGATTTAACAACATAAATGAGTTAAAACTTCCTCTCTAACAAAGTAACAGATCCATAGTCTGTTGATGATCTTTGGCAGAGGTCAGGTCATTCTTTATATGCACATAACAGATTAAGGTGTTTAATCAAACTCAGCTATATTTCAATTAAAACAATCTGCCTAGGTACCTCCTAACAGTCAAACTCCTATTGGTGCAGCTAAGGTCACAAAGAATTTCATAGAAATCTTCCTGATTGAAAAAATATTAAAGTTAACAGGAGAATGTATTTCTCTTTACATAAAGAACATTAGAGAAGAGTTTATTTCTGACTTAGATCCTTACTGGTGTTTAACCACAATGTCATTCTCTGCTGTGATGCTATTACATCTCAATGAGAAGCTTTGGAAGAAACTGATATTTCACTGGAGTTGTACATCAGTGTATGTGGTATATTGCGAAGTGAAATGTGCTCTTTTGCATTTAAATGGGCAAGGAGATGAAAACATTAAATTGTGGTTCATTACAAACAAACATAGGGCTGTCCATTTGTTATACTCTCTTCCCCCGACTCAGCTGATGAACAACCAAATCACTAATACAAGCTTGATAGCACTGGATAGGTTTGTGCCTTTACCACACTCACAGAAAGATGTTGATTTGCATCCTGCAGAGTAACTAATATTCTGTAGCTAATTGTGTGCACTGCCATGACAGAACATCTAAAGAAGGACATTACCACATACATCTCAGAGGGAATAGGAAGATACTTCATTTACAGCCACCCATCTGTCTAGTCACAGCAGAATTACACACAAACACAATGCACAGATCACTATGTCCTTCAGGAACCAGTGTCCCATCACAAAAGCCTGGCTCTCTGCACAACTCAATTCACATACCAGTTCTCTGTGTTGCAAGCTTCTGTACACTGCATGCTTAATGACAGGCACAGAAATGTGAATTAGAGAATTAGAAGGAAGAAGATAAATGCAAAGGTTAATATAAGGATAAAGAGAAACAATCTAGCTTTATTTTTTTCCCAGCACAGTATTTATCTTGCTGATGTCTCCCTGTGGGACACTGTCCTGTGAAAGTGAAAAATACTGCAGAGGTCCTGTCAAAATGCAGTTCAGCAAAGATGAATGTTCCGCTGGAGAATAGAAATAAGTTTCTTTTCAGATTTAGATGACTCAGAGACTTTTAACAGCAATTAACTGTTGAGAATATTGATAACTTATAATTCATCATAAACACAAAAGTAAAGGGAAGGATTATCACACTGACTTCTCAGTGGCACACTCAATAAACACATCTTTTTTGGAAGAGTCAGAGAAAGCACTCTAATGTATAAACAAGGGACTCCACAGGGCATCCTTCCACCACGCTGCAAATCACTGAGGTCCTGAAGCTAATGCTGACCAAGCTCCTGTGTCTGCACGAGGCAGCTCAGCATGGTGCACGTGTTCTAACAAAAATGTAACATTACACCTAAAATAGAAGATTTCTCAGCAGGAAAACTGTCTGGATGTGGCATCATACAAATTCAGCTGCATTGCTTTTAAATTACTTAGTTGTATGTCATATCCCATGACTCCAGAGCTGGTGTGAGATGTTGCCAGCTTCAGCATTTCTGCAGCGGCTGCCATTAGGCAGTACAGTTGTCCAGTGCCATCAATGCAAGATTAGATTAGGGTTGAAAAAATGTCTTTATTGCACTTGAGGATAATCTGTATTCTGAGCAACTACCTTATCATCAATTAAAAAAACAAAGTTTCTTCTGTTCTATATGCTGACATATTTGCTTTGGTGTACTTGCGAGCATAGATGTGTTTGTGGGAGGCATCTCCATGTTTATGTTTCTGGCAATAAGTGTCAGATCAATTTCTATCACCCCATATGGATTTCTGCTTTATGCAGTTTTATCTACTCAGTGTCTTCTTCTGGCTGTTCAATCCAGACCAGATTTCCTCCATTTCTTTATAAAAAACAACTGCAATTTCATCCAAATATTATTACTCTCATGATTTTATTCAGTGAAAACAGCTTAACCAACATATACACAGACAGAAAATAAAACCCTCACTTTTGCTCATATTTCTAAAATTTTCATTACTTTTAAGAACTTACTTTGCAGATTCATGTTATACCTCAAATTTTGTGCCTATAATGGGAATATTTTTAATGATCGTTGTTTAGAGAAAAAAGTTCTGTTCAGTAAGGAAAATTGTCTTAGATAAAACTAGAAGGCACTAACACAGACTTTGGCGTCCCTTTCCCAGTGGAAAAATGAGGGGAAGAGTGTCAGAAAAGAATGAGTTGCCTAAAGGAAACATTTTATCCTTTTGTTGAATGAATCTTGAGAGACTGCTCTGCATGGCCACCATCACTAAGGACGTGGGGAATGGGAGACTTCCACATGACCCAAGTGAGGCAAATTCAGGAATCTGTATCAGGGAAAGCTGCTGTATGGAGGTACATCTGAGTTTATGGACATCCCAACAGGGGAGAAAAGAAGACCCCTGAAAAGAGGTGGGGAGGGGTTTAAACAGCACTGGGGGGAAGGATGCTTACATGGAGCTCCTCACCTTGGTGGTGGAACACCAAGAGGGAGAAAGGTGGGAATGGAGGAAGGAGAAGTGAGAAATCAGGAGATGCTGCACCTCAGCAGGATAAAACGTGGTGGCGAGTTGGAGGGCTGACACATGAGGACCCCAACCATATGGAATAGGGGACGGGGAGAGAAAAAAATGAATGCAAGGAGTTCTGGCTGCAGGCTGTGAACTTGAAACTGCTTATGAGACGTTATTATCCAAGTCAGGAAATGTAGGACACTGGAAGCATTTTGTATAAAATGTTGCATAACTGGGCCACCAAGATTTAATATTGCTACACAGCCAGTCATTAGAAGTGCCTATACAAGAAAATCAATCATTAAAAAAGCCTCACAGGCCAGTAAATATATTCTGCCCTAATTCAAAAGGCTTTGGCAATTGAGGGAAGGGTTTGTACAGGTTTTAAAAATGTACAGGAGTAAGTCCCTAGTAATAGTGAAGCATATATGAGAGGTCCTTGTTTCAAGTACAGAATGTTTTATCTTAGATCATGCTACTTCAGCAACAAAACTAATTAGTGACACAGCAGCAAGACTGGGATCATCTGTTTAAAAATAAAAATAAAAAAATTACAAGGAGACTGCTCACACAAAACAACACAAAGGAAAACAAAACAAAAAATTTACAAAGTTATAGAGGCCTTTGGACTAGGAATACAGCTAATTGCTTAAATATATAACAGGCACACTCTTACAGAGACATACTCTTAATCTAGGCAAACGTGGTAATTCCTATCAGCTTCTATTCATTGGCAGACTTTGTGCTCTTTCTCTGGCATACAAGCTACAGCATTTCCCGGGCATATCAGCCAATTAGGAAGAGGTCAACTTTCCAGGTTATGTTAAACTTAAATTTTGTTCAGATTTTAAAAAAGCTACTGTGTCAACTAAAATTGTTGACAGGAAGGCATGCACTTAACCAGCATTCCTGTCTGATGATAATTCAGCTGTGGCATGTTACAAGCCTGTTTCTGAAGCTCAGTGTAGTAAATAGGAGCTCACAGTCCCAGAAGAATACAAGGCTTGCAAGATATTTTTTGAGATAACAAATATTCCATGCGCGGCATCTTGTCACCAGTCTAACAGTTAAAGAACCATAATTTTAAGCAGCAAACTCGAGCAAATGGGAATTTGTAGGTTTTCATAAAATCCCATAAAAAATGTGGGTCAAATTTCAGTAGGAAGGCAATTGCCTGAAATAATGTTGTGGTTTAACCCCAGTCAGCAACTAAATCCCATGCTGCCATCATGTCAGGATGGGAGAGAGAATTAGAAGGGTAAATTTGAGAGAACTCATGGGTTAAGATAAAAGACAGTTTAACAGGTAAAGCAGAAGTCATGCAGAGAAACAAAGTAAACCAAGGAATTCATTCACCCATTCCCAGGGGCAGGCAGGTGTTTGGCCATCTCCAGGAAAGCCAGGCTCTATCACAAGGAGCAGATTAAAAGGATGAGAAAAGGCCATCACTCCAAATGTCCCCCTTTTCCTCCTTCTTCCCACAACTACACATTCTGAGCACGGTGGGAGCCATATGGTGTGGAATATCCCCAGTGTCAGCTGGGGTCAGCTTTCCCAGCTCCTCGCACACCCCCAGCCTGCTCACTGGTGAGGGTGGGGTGAGAGGCAGAAAAGGCTTTGGCTCCGTGTAAGCACTGCTCAGCAACAGATAAAATACACCACTGTTATTTTGTTGACTTCGTTGTTACACTGTCTCAGTAACAAAACCCAAACATAGACCCATATCTGTGCTACTGTGAAGAAATATAATTCTACCCCAGCCAAAACCAGCATAAAGAATGGGCATTTTATTCCAAAGCTGATTTTCAAGATAAACAAGGAGACATGCTCTCAGTGATGTAACAGCCCTAAAAGACTTCACTGCTGTTTCTCATACTCACAGGTTTCTTCACCCACTAGGCAGATAACGGGCAAAACTCACTTCATTTAGCAAAAAGAACTTCCAGCTATTATATAATTAATCCTCTAAACCTGAAGATAGACCTCCAATAATGCCAGTGCAACTATTAGTAAAGGTGTTCCTTTCCATGACAGGGAGATTGGAACTAGATGATCTTTAACGTTCCTTTCAACCATGGCCATTCTACAATTAAGAGCAATTCAGAATTTTCCCTTAAACCAGCTAGTCCTGAGGAAAGACTTTGATGGGATATTGAGTCTTCTTACAGCTACTAAAAATAGAAACACTGTCACATTAGTGAATAGAATAGAAGAAATGAAAGTATTTTAGGTTTGCAGAAGGACCCACCATTTGGTTGCAGCTATTAGGAAACAGTTTGCAGGAGATTTGAAGGAGCAGAAAGCCCTGACTGCTGCATTTCCATGTCCCTTCCTGCTGAGCCACCTTCCCTGTTCCTCAGGGGCACGAGCTATGGAAGTTAAATCCCAAGTACGAAGTTCAAGTTTGTCCACTGTTGCAGCTGGATATCATAGCTGTGCCTTCATTCACACCCAGCAGTGAATTCCCTGAGAAGCTCAGGATTTCCAAGACCAGTCTTGCACACAGGTGAGCTAATGGACTGGCTGGAGACAAGGGACTGTCTTCAAGCTAAGAGACTGACTGATCTTCGAGCCACCTTCTGTCACAATCAATTATGTGACTGAAGAACTGCAGATAAGTGAGCTCTCCATGGAGGAATTTTAAAGGGATGTAGAGATTCCCCCAGGCAGTTCCTTTGGTACTTTGTTCAATTTGTGAGCTTAAATGTCTTGATTAATGTCCTGAGTATAGTGTCCCAGTTGGATCCTACTGGGGAATTAATCCATTCATCTGTAGGTAAGCCACATGAAAACAGCCTGTAGGAACCTGCTGCAGACACAGAAATGTCCTGGTAGGACAGTCTTTAGCACATTCTTTTGCAATGGCTGGAAGATGTTTTCTCTGCCATTTGAGATAGCCCCTGATAATGCACCATGCATGCACTGAGGTTGCCAAGTAGTGCCATGAGCCAGCAGAAGAGTGGTCTGGGGAGTCTTGTCCAAGATGACCATACCAAAGACTTTTGCAATAAGGAGAGTTTCCCATTTCCACCCAGACCAGTTCTTTTGGGTGATTTCATTCCAAACAGAAGTATTACAGAATGCCATGGTCCAAAGCTTGGTTGGTTTTTTTTGTTTTTTAAGTAAATAGTCTGTCCACTATACATGTCACAATACTTAGCATAAAAGCACAGTCATTCAGAGAAGGTGTGGAACTTGCTAAATTCTCCAAAGAGCTGGAGGAAAGTGCTAACATCATTTCTCCCACTGCACACCCAAGAAGGATGTGTTGTGGTAAGGAATCACAGCAAGACGGGAACTGCGGAATGACTAACTCTGTTTCTCACCTTCCCATAGTTTGTGTTTCCACAGAATCCATAAAACTGTAAGATTATATACAGAAAGAGTAGGAAACATTGTATTTAAAATCCAGCTCAAATTTGGAAACTGAGAGCTTAGTAGTATTTGTTTAACAAGATTCAGCACAAAGCTAGGAACTGGGAAATGGCAAATCCTGCATGACATCTGCCAACAAACATAATCTCCCTAATTCTGCTTTACTCTGTATTGTTAAAAACCCCCAAACCTTAAAATCCAATAAAGTTCTTTTTCTTTTTAGTCCTTCTACTCCCATTGTGAATTTCCATCTACACTTTAACAGGAACCATCCGACAAATGTTTCCAAAACATGAAGTCTGAACAATTGAATCAAGTAATAAAGCCCCTGTCAGTAACATCAAGTTTGGAAGTGTCACTATTAATAGCACACCATGTCAGTTAATAAACTTCAGTGTATGTAAGGTAATCCTGCCCTATTTGGTACGTGCACGTCAAAGAGAAAAGTTAAGGGACTCTTTGATATTTTTTAAATTTTGAATTATCACAAAGACCACATTTGAATCATAGAGATCTGCTGTGCCTTATTATCAAACCTGTATTTCTAGGAAGAACTATAAAGAGCAGACTCACAGATGTATACACTTTTTAAATGAGCAGTGCAGTATTAAGTAAACTTCCAATGAGCAATACCAGGTAATAACACTTGAGAGAACTCTAAAAGCCAACACATCTCTTTAATTCAGTTGCTTAAGATATGCAACTTTGCTTTTCTGGATTATTAAATTTTAACTAACATATTTCTGTACCTAGAACTACCAAAGAGTCAAGGATGCTTCAAGCTGGATGAGAGATAATCGGAGGAGAGAGATAAAATAGAGGTCTCTTAAAATCAAAGCAGTTTGAAGAAGGTACATACAGACTGTTCATTCTTTTTTCCCCATACAGGGAGTAAGGGAATGACTTACTACCAAAACAACCAACCACCAAAAAAAATAACCCCAGAAAAAGCAAGGAAGGAAAACAAACATGATTTTTATCACAAAGCAAATTAAAGAGAGAAAGTACTTGTAAATTCTTACAATGTTTTAAAATTGACAGAAAAAATTAATGGGAAAAAAGCTTGGTTCGGAATAATTCAATACAAAACTACCATTATGGCTCAGGAAGCCCTGGAAAAAATTCTGTGCAGTGTTACTTCCAGCTTAGACTCCTCCTTAGGTTGTCAATACCCTATCTAATCCACTTTATTCAATATATGAATTGGCTGAATATTAGGTGTAATCTGATACGAACCTGAACATGTTCTTATGCCACTGTCTTGTGCTTTGAAATCTCCAAGCATTGTAAAACTACATATCTCCTGGGTTTTGCTATTTTTAAATCATTATCTTTGCCTAATACAGATAGGAACAAAATTAAAATATGAACTTTTCTATTCCAGAACTCACATGTGAAAATTTCAAAGAGAAAATGGATACATCCTATAGCTAAACAGATATGCTGTACTGAAAAAACCAACCAAACAAACAAACAAAACAAAACAGTCTCAATCATCAGATCTCATCTTTTTAAATATCTATGTCCAGCAGCTTTTGTATCATCACCAGCTTCTCTCCTCTATGGTCACTGAACAGAAGCCTTTTCCTGAAAAATATTTTACTGAAAATTACAAGAAATATAATAACATGAAAATAAAAGAAGGTTTATTTTTAAGAGCTTCCCTGCAGCTTAAGTAAGCAGTGCTAAATTCCTACATAAGGTATAAAAAAGAAGATTCCTGTCATTAAAACTGAAGATCCTAATTTGATATCAGAAAAACCTGTATTTTGTATTTCTAGCAGTGGACTCACCAATCTACTGCTTTCTTCTTCCTACATATGACACACTCACCTTCTAAAAAGGAAGCACTGATAATATATATTCCATTAAGTATTTTTCTTTTTTTCCTTGCCCTGTTTTTTCATTTGGATTACTTTGTCATTTCTGCTTCTTGATTACTTCTCTCTCATATTAAAACCAGATTTAAATGAACCACCAGCTTACCATGGCAATCCTGCAATATTCCTCTGAGTACAGCACCTGCATTTGTACTTCACAAACATCCTGACACCTTTATAGGGTTCTCAAAATAATAAACTTTGAATAAGGCTGCATTCTAAGTAGCGATGTTTAGGAAGGAGAAAAGATTTATGTATACTCATCATAGTGCTTTTTCCAGATGTATTAAAAAAAACAACAAACAAAACCAAAAAAACACAAATAAAATGTGTTCAAGTTAACAACAAACACATGCAATAGATTAATAATAAGAAGAATTCTATGTATTTATGGAAGTAGTGTGCCTAGGGAGCAGTGACCTGAAGACATACATTAAACACTGCAGATTTGCAAAACTCTGCACAGGAAGTGTTAGTGGGGAGCCAGCCTGTGAAACAATGCTTTAGTAAGAAATTAAACTACACATCCCATTTGTTAACATGCACCAAACATAGCAGTGCAATTGCATATCATTCTTGCCTTTATGTATTTATTAGTGTGCTGAAGGCAAAGCATGTACAAAATGTTTCCATACACACTGAATAAAAAAAAAAAAACAGAAAAAAAAAAGTGGGAAAACCTTCAATCTGCCATGTCAAATGAGAGGCTGATGCATCCTGGAGGTGTTGAGCCTTTGCACAATTTCTCATCTATGAGTTTTGGACTAGGTAATCAAAAGCTGCACAACTCATTCCTGCACCTAAAACCATCCTCGTGGCCCCTCCAAGAAGTCGATTCCACGCACTGGCCTCAACATGATTATTTTATTGACATTGCTCTGCTGAAAGACGCTTGCAAATACCATCCTATTTTCCAGCTCTTTCTAAAAGATCAAAAAGATGCACCTTGCATAGCAGGCAGGAATTTACACTGATGAGTGCCTATTGTCTTGAATACAAATGCTGCTCACAGTGTTTGCCCAAAGCTAAATGTGTATGACTGTAATAACTAACTGCAGTTAGGCCCTGAAAGCAGACTTGTATTGGAGATAAAAATATGTTTGTGCTGGAGAATAGCTTTTGCTCGAACAACCCTCAGGCTAAGATCTTCAGGGCCTCCTAATTAGGGAGGATGGCACTGAGCTTGAAACCTGTAATTCCAAACAAAGCAGCTGGAAAGGGCACACAGCTTCTGGTTGGAAGCAGTAACAAGTGTGCTAGGCTACTGCTGCTGGTAATGGATCCTGCAGGCTGAGATCCATTTCTGGCAGAGATCTGCAGGTGGCAAGCCACCCTGCCCATGGGTTCATTCATGTAGTGGGAGGCAAGTTAATGGACTGAAGAACCAGAGAACAACCTGGCCAGGACACTAACTTATATTTTTTCACTTTTTTTTTTTTTTTTCCAATTTCAGAAATAAGTTTGCATTGGGCTAAAGCATGCAGATAGTGCCCCTTTCTCAATCACCCTATTGCATAGCCTTTCCTGTTTTAGCTTTCCACATGAGACAGGTTGCTGCCCTTTCACATAAAAGTCACACATCAAGGTCAGCAATGAATCTGATTTTATCATGCTACTCATTTGAACAATATGTTTAACAGATGTGAAATTAATTCATAGTATTTCTTCAAAATTCTTCTAAGGAATAAATTATTTTCAAGTATCTCTCATAGTCTCTCATATTTTTGATCATAAAAAGGATTGAGTAATTTTAAAATTACTTGAGAAGAAAACCTGTAGGAATTCAACTATGATATGCTCACAAAATGACGTGTATATAGAGAAAAAAAAAATCAAAGTTACTTAAAAAACCCAAAAAGCTGCATTATGGTCTCTGAGCTGCATAATGCATATAGTTGAGATGCCAAGAACAAAAGGGTGCAAAACAATTCCAGCAGGATATGACTAGCAAACAAGATACTTGAATATTTCAAGTGACAATGCAAAACATGTCCTTCTTGAATACCTTACTGAAAATACCATCTCCTGCACAAGGTATGCACAAAGTATTAAATGTGCCCTCATGTAGAAATGTATCTTGACAGTGATTTTAAGATTGTGTTATATATGTCAGATCAAAAAGCAGCAATACTGGAAACAACATTTAAGCACATGGCCAACAATGAACCTACAGCGACTCTCACAGCTCCACAAACATGAAAATAAATTGTAGGCACCATAATGTTTGAGGCAATTCTAGAGGTTGGCTTATCCTCATGTCTATGTAATTATTTTACACCAGTACTTTTCATTTTGAAACATCTAATTGTACTGAACTACAAAGCAATTCACAGAAATATATGTGTTTTAGATATTCAGATAATCTGAATATATGCAGATATTGTAAAAATATAAGCAGTATTGTAAAAATAGACTTTTCTCTTAGCACATTCAGAGTAGAATAAAATAACTTCTTTTTCTATTCTTGTTATTAAACCATTGCAGAACTATTTTATCATGCAATCCATTGCAGAACTACTTCACTTTTCATTAGAAGCTCTGATTTATTCTTAAGTAAGCATTAGTACAGAAAAAAGAAATCTTAAAAAATCATACAAGAGGCTATGCATAAAGTATTTTTGAAAAAGGTATTCATTCTTTCATGGCACTAGGAAAAGAAATGTTAAACTATTTACCAACTCCTGAATATGCAGAAATCAAATAATCATTCCATTTTCTTGATGGAAATTACAATGCAACTAAGTTACCTCAAAAGACAATTTCACTGCCTTATCTCGTGACCCATATCTGGGTTTTTGGGGTTTTTTTTCAGATCATTGGTTTTAATAGCACTTGATAGTTTTTACGACTGCAAGACAAAATAATTTGGCTTGTCTAGATCCATTTGCAGTGTTTTAAGTGCTTCATCCATATATACCCATATATTTAAGCCACATTCTACAATTTCCAACAGGAACAATAAGGTGGCAGACAATTTTCTCAAAGCTCATCTTCGGTTTTAATATGGAGATATAAAAATACAAGCAATATGTAGTACTTTCACACCTGGGTGACTTTAATAATGTGATTTTATGCTTTTCAGAAAATCTGCAGAAGCAACTAAACTCACCACTTAGAAGATTTCTTTTGTATTGAAAAGCTAAGTTTCTTTAATGAAAGAAATAGAGAACTGCAAATAATAGCCGTGATTACAGAGTAGTAGAGTAGAGAAAGCCTGAGAATTTAGCACCAAAAAGCAGTGTTTCAGGGGGTTAAAAACCAGGACTCAGGCTTGCATGGGGAATGCTTCCAAATGGCATGTGTGGAAATGGCTGAAGCAGGGACCATCCTGGCTGTGCACTCCTCTCACAGCTGGAAGGGAACAGCAGAAAGGGAAACCTTCCCACTCCACTGGTCTTCACAGCCCTGTGTATTTTCTAAGTTAAAAATAACAGCACTTTACATTAGTAAAGCTGAGTGTTAGGTATGGCAGTAAAGGGGAAAAAAATAAGCATTTTTAGTCATCTTGAAAAATATCTGTGAACATGAGCCAGGGGCCTTAATACCTTCCTATAGACCATCCTGGTTTATAATCCTGCCGGTTATAAAATAATGCAAAAAGGGCATAAGCAAACAGAAAATCCACCAGAATTACAGTTTCAGATCATTCCACAAAACTGGAAAGTTGCCTGCCTTGAGGAAGAAACTTCCATGTGTGGTAAGAATCTTCACAGGCTTTGGCAGGTTCTCTGCTGCCTATAAGGAGTTTCCAAGTGATTAAGGATTTCCTCAAATTGTAGGTTAGTAGTTTTACAGATTCTGTATATAGCAAAGTAAAATAATTTGCTTTATATAACTCAAGAGCCCTCCAAGCAAGCAGGCTATAACTGCCATGGTGTTAATAAAACAGCTAGTTATAAATCAAGCATATTCTGTGAATAAAATACAACCAAATGTTATCAACTTCCTTAAATTAATTTTAAGTGTTGTCTGGCAGCTAACATAAAAATACCCTAAAACAGACTGAACTCAATGAAAATGATTCAGTGTCTCCAAAGGATGACCTTAAGAGACATGGAAATAAATGCAACCAAATACCATTATTCTTGTATGTACAAACATTTACTAGAGGCTCTTCAAGTAACTTATACATGTGGTAGAAACTATCCATCCTTTGTTTGCGACAGCTCCAGGAATTTGCAGCGCCTGCTACATTGCAGCGCTGACTTTTATTTCTGCTATTGGCAATGTATTTTTTCCAGCAACATAGCTTGTTTTGCATTCAAATGAGTGAAGAATGTGGCTCTTGTATTTTTCATGATCGCATAAAGCAGGTCATGTTATTCATATACTAATCTTTAGTCCCTATATATTTTCTTAGTCCCACTATATTTACATTCTCCTTACATCTACAATTACTCTTTATCAAAAATAAAGATTCCTACACTGAAATTACAAAAAGAGGGCTTTTGTTTCTTTAAGAACTAACGAATCCCATAGCATTTCAAGCTGTTTGTGTCCTACTACATTTGTGTCTCTCATTCTGATTCCCAGTAACACATTAAAGCTGGCAGTCTCACCGTTGGTGGGAGAGAGGTATTTTTCAAACACATTTACTGTTCAACATAGTGATTCCCTGTAGCAGCTTACTTAGGCCAAATGTTGTATATGTGGATATAGCCCAGCTAAAGTCAGCCCTCTTATTTCACGACCAAATTAGTATTTATGAGAGTTCATACCAAACCAAACCAAACTGAACCAAACCAAACCAGACTTCCAACTGCATTAGCAATATTAGTCCTTTGAAGTAGAGGGAACAAAGTCAAAATTGGAAGTGTATGGCTTCAAAAACATTTCAGTATCAACGTGACCAGATTTATCAATACCGAAGTGAATTTGGTAACTTCACTCAAGTACAGGCCTATCTGCTATCAATGCCATGGATTAGTGCTCCTTCTGTCACATCTTGCTCAAAAGGGATTGATTGGTTTTATAGACTTAGCTTCTTTAAATTTAGCTCACTGCAACATTAACTGACAAAGTGCAGGAGATCCTAAGCAATTCTTAAGATATGATTTTGGACTGCCAGTATATCCTGACTTAGGGAGCATTGGATACATATTTGTTATGATTCAGCAAAGATGGCCCAGCAGAGTTCCAAAAGCACAAGACACACTTCACCTCTCCAAGTCTTTACCATATAACACTTCCAATGAAATACATAAAACTTCCCTGTAAAAAAAAAAAAAAAAAAAAAAGAGAGAGAGAGATATCAACTCCACCAAAATGAGATAGAAGGAAAAAATTGCTGTTATATAATATTCAAGCACCATGTGCTCAGAAATGACATTAGATGCATCACAGATGTTAGGCAGTAGAATGGAATTGAAAGTTAGTTGGTTTAAGAAAAAGTAATGAGCTTGCTTTCAAAAAAACACTTGAAAAGTCACTCCTGAGAAATGACTCAGCTTAAGCGTTAACAGATTTTTAAAAAATAAAAGTAACTAACTAAAACTAAAGCTACTTAAAATAACACAGTCAAAATACCTCTTAAAAAAAAGATTCACTCTATTTCCAGACCAGAGCAGTATGATGTGTCTTACATCATTCAACTGCTTTAAATAGGTTTTAAAGTCTGACACTAAAATAGTGATTCTTAGACCAAATCCTTGAAATCTGACATGTATTTAGCTATGTAACCACAGTTATTAAAGTCCAAAGCTACAAAGATATAAAAAAAGAACATGCAGTGACACAATCTTTTCCCTAAGAACTATCTCTTACTTTCTCATCTTTCACAAAACAAAGCCACAATACCCTTATCTTTTGTCACCCTTTCAAATCTTGTTGTTTTTCCTGCCTTTTCTGAACATGGTAAATCATAGTAAGTGAAAAAGAACAATACTTTATGCAAGGAAATTTTGCAAAGACAAATGGACTGGGTCAACATCTTTAAAAGAAAGTTCTTGGCTGCAAGAAGTTAGGGAGGACCACAAGTGAAATATATGTCAAATTCTACTTTTAGCTATCATTTCCATAGAAAAATGACTGGTTTTGTCCAGTCATCAAATGCTCATCATCAAATTCACTGAAATGTGAAATGCAATGCTGCCTAAATCACAGAAGAAATTAATTTAAGAAATCTTAATAAAACACTTAAAACAAAATCCCAAGACATATAAACTCTTTGAGGCTGGGCAAGCACACAAACACCATTGTATGCTCCCTAGAACTTCTACCCCTCCTTCAGCAACTGACAGTGGTGGCTCTCAGATGTACAGGATTATAGTAAAATGTCTCTTCAGATTCATCCAGTGCTATCACTCACATGTTCTTACTGCTGACAAAGTTGTTCTTGTTATTGTTACTATCATCATCACTATTATTATTATTATTAATAACAGTAGTAGTGGTAGTGTAGCTAATACTGCTCTGGATCCTGGAGCTGCAATATCTATATGAAGGCAACTGTGACTTGTATAGGCTGTTTTTCAGTCCTCCTCACAGCACTGGAAGACAAAAGACCAACATGGTAACTTTAGGCACAGCATATCTGTCCAAATGCTCAGTCATTTCAGTTTGATAAAAACTGCAACAGAAACAAGTCATAATCAACCACCTACACTTGCTGATGCCAGTACCTTAAATATTTTCAAACAGTTATCTCTGAGTTCTTATTTTTCTCTAATTACTCTTAGTGTCTGTAGCTTCCCTACTTCAGCATAACTACTGTCCATATATTCCATGGACACAACTTTCTCAGAAAGAATGTTTATGGCTTTTCTTAGACAAAAGCAAAATCAATTATTAATTTTCATCCTCCTAATCTTCAAATGCTTCTGGCACAAGTTTTTTTCTTTATAATTTGTAGTTTTTGGGATCACTCCTTTTAGCTTTTATTCCTTCTTCTCTAATTTTGCTTTAGCATAACACCAATACATTTCAAGAAGGTCTTAACTGCTGACTTGATATAATAATGGCTCAAAAGAGAACTCTTACTTTCTGGCTTGTGACATCTTTATTTCTTTTCTCTATATCTGTGAATAATTCCATCCTCAGATATAAAGCCTATAATTTATCTTAAGTGATGTGTCTGGTTCTCTATACTCAGGATATATCTTCACTTTGCTGATTATTTCATCAAACTTTTGAAGAGATGTAGCCCTTCCCATCCAAACACGCAATCTGTGCATCCCTCAGATTCTGACCCTGTCCCTTCTGTGGTGCAACTTCTTTTTCTTTATCCCTTTTATGTGCTGCTTCATCTGCTTATTCACCTTTCTATAACATAACTCTTTTCACGGTAAAAACCAAAAATTTATTAAAATAATTGCATACACTTTACACTAGGGAAGGAAGAGTTTGAACAGTCCATTTTCATGTATCTCCAAGTTCCTTCCACTGAAGTCCTGAAGTACATTTATCAATTTGATAGAGGGGCAAGATGCAGCAGAAATGGTCATGAAACAGATTTATTTTTTTTTAGCTTTAGTAATCAATCCATAAAATCCTAAAATACTGTGGAGGGGAAGGGTCCCCATGAAAATTCTCTGACAAGATATACAACATAAAATCTATCACTCCTGTTACAGGCAATCAGAATGTTTATAGTCTTCCTTTAAGTGCAAATTCATTCCTCTATTTAGAGCATAAAGTGAAAAGTACAGATGGAAAGCACTACTGGAATATGATTTATTGGATTCCTAAGGTATGCAATTTAAAAACTTGGGCACCTGATGGCATTCATGAGAATTCCAAGTAACTTTAAGAATTTGGTGAACTTTTTCCCCCTCAGATCACCAGAAGTATTCCTTTCTTGCTCTCTTCATGTATAAATATAAAGCAATCATGTTTCCATCTAGTTCTAGGATAGCTCATTCATTTTCCAGCTTTCCTGGCATAGCAAAAACAAAAAAGAATCTTCCCAAACTTGTATTCAGACATGATCTTTGACTGCAATCCCCACAGGTAATAACCAAATTGTCCTCAGCAAACCCAAACTAAAATCTCATCTGCTACTCAGGAATGGGTTCACAAGAGCATTCTTCGAAAAAAAATTAGTTACATTTACAATCTAACTTTTAAATTGGATAAATATCCACGGGATGACCTACTCAACACCTGGCCTATGGACACCTGATGTGATGCACATATCTCAGAGGGGAGAAAGCCCTCTAGCACAGGAGCTAGGTGCAGCTCATTGACAGAGCTGCAAACTAGCTCAGAAGAGGGAAAGGGACTAAATCAGGCTCAAGTGCTGAGCAATGGGATGATGTGACAAACAAGCACTAATGGGGTTCCTTAATCTGCTTCATGAGATGGGCCCCAGGGCTGCACAGTGCACTACATGGATCCTCATGCTTTACATCTCTGGCTGAAGAAAAGGCAAAAAGACACACAGGCACAGTAGAAACAAAAGATTACAGAATCTTTCACTTTCCAGCCGAATCTTACTGCATTTAGTGCTGTCATTCCTCATTATTCTCCCTCATTGGTCTTGTTGAGACAACTGTAGCCCTCTTCTTCACTCACTTACTAATGTTAAACTATGGCTTCACTTCATGTCTAAACATTTGTGACACCTTAAGATTGAATTATGGTAATTCACATATTCACACTGCAGTTTTCATACTGCAACACTTTGTGTTGACACACATTCAAGTGTTATGAACCTTAGCGCTATCTCTTAGATTTTAGATTCATTACTGGGTTTTGGGATTCAGAATGGTATATTTAGAAAAGATAGGGCAGAGATAGACAAGGATATAAACTGCTTGTCCTCTCAAGTGGATAGCTACCATTGGTCTAGGAACTATCATGACACAGTAATGACTACACACATTATTTCCCATGCATGCTTGCACCAGTTCTTAGTACATAGACTCAGAGATGACATAACTGGACATAGAAGACATTGGCTGGAGACACTTTTCAGCAGGCCACCAGACAGGAGGGCAGTGCAAGAGCCCACCTCATTCCCTCAGAGGTGACCATCAAACACAGGAATTGCCACCTCACTCATCACAGTTATTTTTGCTCCCTTAAGGAAATGTCTGTTTCAGTTGGAGGAAGAGTAAAACTAGGTCCTAACAAAAGTAGAAGTTAATAAGGCAGGAGGAACTGAAGGAGAACGAGTAAATCTATCCAGATGCCTAGTGACATTCAAGAAAGATTAGCTATAAAACTAACACTTCTACTAGGAGGCAATTGTCTCTCAAAAGGAACTTCAATGGCACATAGAATGTATAATCCACTATGTAATGTAAACAGACGTAGAGACATCTTTCAGTTTTAATGCTGAAATCAGAAAACAATTTTTTTTTTTTTCTTTCACTTACTGATCAGTTTTTAGAAACATTTACAACATGCAAAATAGACAGCATGGAAACCAACTTTTTTTTAACATTTTTAATTTACACAGATTTGAGCTAGGCATGCTTGCCAGGACTTTTCATCCAGGACTGCTTAGCAGATTTCTAAGTGGGTATTGTGACATGTTAACAAATGCTTTATCTCTTCCACACAATTTCAGAATATCCAAAGTACAACAAAAAAAGTCTCTACTTAGCAAATACCTAGATCAGCTTCAGAGCTTCCAGCAATGGGGCTGAGGGATGAAGATGTGTCTTTGAGCGACTATTAAACAGAGCTTTACACTGGGGAATCCAAAGCAGTCCAAGGAGCTGGTTTTGGATCTCTTTCTTAACAGATGGATTAAGATCTGTTCGCTGCATTTCTATAATCACAGGTTTGATAATCACAGAATCATAAAATGGTTTGGGTTAGAAGGGACCTTAAAGATCATCCAGTTCCAACCACCCTCACAGAGGCAGGGTCATCTCCCACCAGACTTGGTCATTTAAAGACCCATCCAAGTGGACAACTTATTTTGTGCTTGAAATAAAATTATATTTACGTGTCTGTATGTTTAGTGAACTGAGTATTGTGAATTCATTTCCACAAATCCCCCCACCCAAAAAAATTTAATCTCATTTAAAAAAAAGGCTTCACATATTTTATAAATGAGACACAATTGAATCATTAGTTAACATATTTTCAAGCAGCTATGTGATCACTGAATTTTTATGTAAAACTCTTCACCTGTGCTATGAGAAGTCTGTAGAAATACAAAGTTTTTAGCAGTAGCAGCAAAAGCAAGCTACCAATGACTGTCAATAACACTTCATCAACATATATATATTATTAATGCAGTATTTCATCAATGCAAAATGATGTAATTGCTTCAGATGGCTGACCTTGAAAACACTAGATGTGAATTTCTGATTTTAGACAGCGATTTCAGAAGCCATGTAGTTGCACAGTCCACCAAGTATTTCCAGCATGACTATTGCTCATGATTGTATTCTAATTATTAAACTAATACATATACTATCAGAGCTAAACAGAAGATTATAGGAAGGGCAAAAGTCTGCTTGAGATCCACAAGCTAAAGATTTTGATTCAGTCATGATAAACACTCCTTAAATGAAAATGAGCAGAAAAGTAGCAGACATTTTGGAACTTATTACTGCAACCATCCTTAAATGCACTGCAACAGGACAGCATGCCTTTTAACAGCACTAAATTCAAACTGTCAGTGCAAGGCTGGAACTTTAACTTCTCCCTGAAACCTGTTCTGAAAGCCTGGACACTTTTCTATGAGTAAAATGGCCTTATGTTTCCACTCAATATTTCCAGATGGAAAGAGAAGATCAGAATTATTATTCTTTTTAACCAGGCAAAGTATGCATGGGGCAGCAAAAATTCAGAGGACAACTGAAAGAGAAACTACAGTTATAAAGTTTCAAAAAGTGTCAACTATTTGAAAACACAAGCCCTTATTATAAAAAGTTACCACATCTTTTCCATGTGTCATCACAGACTGTACAGTTTATAGGCCCTAATTCAACTCCCTGCAGTAAAAGCTTCCTTCAAAATTGGATTCAAAGCCTAAAAATTAATGTCAGCATTTTTGAGAGATTCAGCTCTCACACAGGCAGATTCTGTGAAACTGGAAGTCAAAACAGGAAACTGAATTTCAGACACAATCCTGAGATACCAATTAATACACATTTTTATAAACAGGCTCCAAAATAAATCCTCTTCCTTCCTAGCAGACCTCAGCATTACCTTGGTTACGCACATTAAACTGTGCATATATTTTCTTTTAATCACACTGTTGAGTTATTTCTCCAAACAATACTAAATGACTGAAGCAGGAAAATAAATGTATATTGTTTCAGCTATCTGCTTCCAAACCATAGGAGTTTTTGCATATCCCTTTTTTAGACAGCTACATTGCTTACAGATTAATGCATAAAGCAGCAAAAACCAAAGACTGACCACAAAGTACTTGAAACTACAATGGGTGCTTTTTTTTATGAATGAAGCTTCACCTGCATGCAGTAAAAAAAAAAAAATCTAAAACAGATTTCTTAAACAATTTGCAGAGAAGACTTCAATATGGAGATTCAGTCCAGTTCTCAGAAGACAGAAGCTCCTGTTCTGTGTGTGTCCATGTTCCCCACACTTTTGAGATTGGTATTTGATCTGCATTCAAACTCCCTAGCACTACTCTTCTGCTAGGGCCACCCTCTGATTCCCAGCAAATCCCTCCCTTTTGCAGCCAGCCAGCTGATTTCATTTCTTCGACTATTCAGAAAGATCATATGAGATTTACTTGAACAAAAGTAATCTGATGATAATTTTATGAACACAATGCAAATGCTAATACAGCATCCCTACTGCTCTGGCAGTATTGGTGCAGGAAGATAAGGGGAGAAATGTTCCAGAGACATTATGCAAACTTAACAAAAAACCCAAGAAAATTCTCCATGTGTAAATATTTTCACTGGTATTAACACCCATTTGCTGTTCCTTTACAGCAAATGCAATCCTCAGTGAAAATGCTTTTGCTTAGCATTTAGAATCTTCTACAAAAATTAAAATCTGCTCAAAGTAAGTGTAAAGTTTAGAAGTCCAGAACTTATAACAAGCAAGACTCCAAAACTTCAGAGTACGGATAAACAGATTTTGGAACAGAAGTACAATTATGTAATTATGAACAAAAAGATTTCTGCTTTCAAACTGTTTTGTGGTATATTGCATAGAAATGCCTTCTGCATTTTTTCTTAAACAGTCATGAGGACCAGATGACAAAAACATTGGTCTCATCCCAACTGGTATGCAAACTTTTTAGAATATACTAACTTTGTACATTCTATCTGCATGGTGCACCCATAGGCATTATTTTTTATCATTTGGTTTGGGCCATTTCTCATTTACACCTTCAGATAAAAAATTATAAACTAGCAAAAATATATTTTATTTCCAAAAAACAAACCAGCCTGGCATTTTGGAAAGTATCTTTCAAGTCCTGCCTGTAAAGAGCTAGAAATTAAATTATGCATGACCAAATTTTTCTCACAAGCTGCACAAAGTATAGCTAGTCAAACCTTCTGATATCTCTGTATCAGGAGCATACCCACTGGCTCTTGCATAAAATTCTCAGAACTGTGCTAAATCCCACAGCTTGGGGAAACAGGAAACCTATGGCCCACAAAATAACAAACACTTGATGAAGAAGAACATTGTTATTATGCAGTGACAGCACTCGATTGAACTTGGTCTCCCGATCTAGAGGGCAGTACATTCCACAATCGCCACATTTTGCAGACGTGGAAAGGGAAAATCAGGAACAGATTCTTGAAAAACCTTTCTTTTTTTTTTTTTTTTTGCAGTATGTAATGAGAATGCATGAAATTTCAGAGTTGTCTCAAACATTATTTCAGGAACTTGGTTATTTGGAAGTGTCTTAAATTAAGTGGGAGTTTCCTGTATGTTTCCCTTTTGACTGCTCCCTCCTCTCATTTTCCCCACGTCTCAACTAATACAGTGCTTGCATTGAGACTTACTGTAGCATGAGCCTGATTTTGATGCAAAATCCTCCCTCTCCAGGATATAGAGGAGGACTGTTTTTCAGGGCACTGTAGAGCATTGCTTAGTCCTCCTTTTGATTCCATGAGATTTTTCAAGTAAAAAAAGGAGACAATCCCCCCCTTTGTGAGATTCTGTATTTCTTTATCTTTTTGCTTTTTTCCTTACTCTGAAATCTTATTTCTAGGTCTGGGTATCTTGAGAAAAGTAGCAAGAAATATGGATTTGAAGCCACAGCTGGCATAAGAAAATTATTAATTAATTATTTTTCTTCCTTTTTAGTCACTGTAGTATTCCAACCATTCCTTAGAGCATGAAGAAAAACATAAAGAAAAGCATAAATATATAATATTTTAAAAGTAACTTTTCCCCACACACTAACTACATGTTGCAGAAAAGCTATAACTTAAGTTTATATTGGAAAGCAGAATTAAAAAGTAACACTCAAGGACAGATCCTTACTTTATTTCAAGGGGGTTTTTTTGTTGCTTCTGGATTTCATGAAAATAGAAGATTCTATCTGAAGAGCCTAATAACTGTTCCAGCTAAAATCAAGAGATATTGTGAAATTGCTAATTATTTCATGAAAGCCAGTTGAAATTAGAATGTCTGGACAATTAATTGCATCATCCCTCCCCTTCACATCCAACTCCATTTGATTTACCTAGAAGTAAAATCTTGACTGTAAGACTTAGAAGCCAAATCACAACCAGTTCTATGACACTCAAAAAATAATAGGTATCCACTGGGTCTACCTGAAGAGCACTCAGCAAAAGAGGCAGCAGGATAAGCACAGCACAGCTTTGTGCCATGAGGGTTGAAAGGGGTTACCTTGTGATAAATTATGGTTGCAATAAAATAAAACAGGAAGGAAGGTGCCTACAGCAGCACACACCAGCCTACATCCTTCTTCAGTATTTCTTTTTGCCTCTTACTGTCTCTAACTGCCTGTAAAAGATCCACAAAAATGGGAGGCAGATGGGCAAAGTCTGCTTGACCATTTCTGGAATTTGGTAGATTTTGCAGCACAAAGAATGCATCTGTATTATAACCCCAGTTTCTGAAACCATAAAACTGATGTATGTTTCCAAAGAGCCTACGTTTCATTTTTCTCCTGTTAGCAAGTTTTTGATTGATTTTTTTCCTTTCCAGAACACAGAGTAATGCAACGATCCTTTTCTTGAATTTCTTTATGTGACCATTCACCTTACACCAAACCTCTATAAATACCGTGCACCTTCATTTGTCCTGTTTTATGTATGCAATTATCAGTATGCATTCTGTGCAGCTGCAAGTACATACAGGGCTATAAATGCCTGTATAATGTCAGCACGTCTGGCCTTTACGAGACGCTTGTCACTCCACCACATTTGATATATGTGGGTTGCCACTATAATAGCAAAGTCTTGTAAACTGCAAGAACAACTTGTGACTACTGAGCACAGGGCTGGGCTGCACAATGCAGCCCCTAACGTTTGTATCTGCTCCGAATTTATACCTGAATTTATGATGAATTTAAACACAAACACAGGGGCTTCCACTTATCACTGGTGTGCCCATACCTGCCTGTTGTTACTGAGAAACATTCTGTGTCCTCCTGAACTAACAGACTGCTTCCTCAGATAAAATAATCAACATACGTTTTGATAGAAATCAAACTAATGTTAACACACTACACACCCCAAAAAAATTAATCTTTGCAAGGGAAGAGCGTTGACAACATTTGTCAGTTTAAACACTTCCTGGCAATAGCTCAGCTTGTTAACAGGCAATGAAAGACTGCTCAGGGTGATGTTGAAATGGTTTCACATGAGACGATAGCAATTTTCCTTACCACCAAGTGAGGCTGCCTGTTGAGAAAGGCCACGGCACGCTGCAGGTCTTTGCTATTCATAGGTATTGATTGTAATGAGGAAGACATTTTATTGCTATCCAACATCATAGTGAATTACACGAACAGTTATGTTTTTATTAAGAGCTAGGAGTCATATAAAAATGACTTAGACTGCTGCTTAATTTAATGGCATTTCCTTTTAATTTTAACTGAAGCAATGCTCCATACAAATAATAAAACATATTATAGAATCCTTTGGTTTTAATTTAAACCCAGAGTATGAAAGGGAGAAGATTTAATAAATGCTGCCTCTTAAAATTTACCGAACTACCACTTCCATGAATAAAATAGTTTTCCTGATCAGAACTAGATTATTTTGTTGCTTAAGTGAATTCTGAGTTCCTGGAAGTCACCCAAGTGTGTGTGTGAACCTGTCCTCAGTGTATACTGCAACACAAATCTATTGAAGCATAAAATAATTAAAAAACAACAACAAAAACGAATGTCCACTAATACCACTAACAGAGAGGAAAACATGGTTAGTGTCCAAAGGTGAAGAGAGAAGTGGCTTTTTGAACTCACTCTGTATTCTTCAGGCTCCAGACATCACACTGCAGGGTAGCATTTTTTATGTGGGGATCAATGTTGCCAGTCTAACACAAACTTCTGCTGAAAGGATGTTTTAAACTCTGCAGTTTAAATATCCTGCTAAACAAAACTTGGTAAATTCAGGACATCAGATGAGTTTTACTCTATTTCAAAGGGCAGTTGTATTTTAGTGCCTAAATAATCCCCTCTGCTAGAGGTGGGGGATCTCTGGTGAAAGAAAACCTCAAAAAAGAGGTTCCTGCTGGAAGATGTTTTTAACAGCTCTCCTAACTGGTGGTTATTATTTGTCCTTTGCATACACATTTCTTGTGAACTTGCCAGGAGTGCTTTAATCATTTGCATTCAATATCACCCTTCTATTACAGCGCAGACTTCTGGTTCTAAAAAGGACTCCACCAAGTCCACAATGAAAGGAAGCCTTTTCTACAGAAAGTTATAACACCACAGGTACAGAGAATTATGCTAAAAGATAAGGCACTCTTGGTACAAAATAATGATGCCTGATAACTTTCATGTTTAATATGAAATTATCTCTTTTAATTAAGTACCTTTGTATGATTTCAAAGGACTGTGTTGGATTGCACCTGTGCTGATGCAGTTTAACTTCAGTGATTCCACTTGATTTTGCAGAATCAGACCAGTGTAAGGCTGCTGTAACGAGAACATGAAAAAGGGATGAGCAATCTCCAAAAATTAACAAGCTTCAGAGTCAGCCTCAGTCTTTGTATGGCTGGATGTGCATGCTGGTTTCTCCATTCATTAGTGAGCAAAGAGATACTCTGCCCTCAAGAATACTTGCATAGCTTTCATTATGTCATCATTGTGTACAAAGATCACAGTTTTGAAAATAAGATTTCACCTATATATTCTTGTATTCTCTCTTCTTTGGTTCCTGTCACGACAGAGAAGAACCTATAGGAAAGAGGTGGAAAATGTAGAGAACAAAATTTCCATACAGAGCCACAGAGTCCAGAGTCCCAAATGCGGCTACAATGACCAACATTTACAAAATCTGAGCCATCTAAGTCTGAATATTAAAGACCTGAAGTTCCTTCTAGAGCCAGTGAAGATGGATATGCAAGTCTTTCTCAAAGTATCTCAGGCTGTGATTTTCTCCTCTAATGGCAGAGAGCTCACAGCAAGGTACCCTTCTAGAGACAGTGACCCAAGCAGGTGCCTGAAGTAAAGTTGAGAATGGCCTGTGTTAGCAAGACTTAAGAGTTCAAGTTCCTTTATACATGCAGGTTTGGTATACTAAAATTATATTTTAAATATTAATTCATATAGGAAAAGGTGAAACAGTATTTTCCCATTAATAAAGAAAAAAACTAAAAGATGAATGATCTTGATTTACTCTTCAATTACTATTTACTACTAAATTTACTAATTCAGAATTTGCTAAATATTAACCTACTATAACTATTAAAGAGTAATTCTTATTTACTAGAACATATTTTCTTGATTTACTACTCATTATGGGTCTTTTTATTTTCAAACCCTGCAAAAAATAACAGTTCCAGTCTTTATCGGTGACAATCTATATACATTTAACCATGCGATCTCTTAGACCAGATTGTGGATTTCAAATCCCAAACCCAAAGATTAACTACTTCAGGAGAGCAGAAGCTGTCCCCATCCAGCTCCTGCCCTATTTCTGCCTGGAGCAGAGCTGGGATACAGGGCAGTTTCTCTAAAAGTCCCTTTTCTTCTTAGTGCAGAGTCTCCTCCAGTGAAAAGACTTTTCAGATATCCCCAGTGGCACAAAAGAAGTTCCTCCAAGGCAGTGTATACCATAGCCCATAGTACTAGACCCCCTCACTGGTATCTCCACCTTCAGCATTACTTGCACTAGAGAATTATCTATACACAGCAGCTTTTCTTCCTGCAGTATTATTTCTATTCTATAAGATATGCTTGCACGATCTCTTTAATTTGAATCTATGGAAATGCACCCTGCATAGCAGAAGGCAGATCAACCTCTGGTTTTTAATAAATGATTATACTGACAATTAAAATTCCTGGTGACAGGTGAATTACTGTTAAAATCTGTGACTGATTTCTAACAGAAAAATCTGGAACAGCAGGGAGTAGAGCAGCTAGTAGAAAACCTTATTAAAAATCAAGGTAATAAACCTTCTGCGAATATCAATTTTAATTATTTTTTAAATTACCTTTTCCTCTTCCATCTCTTTCATATGGCCCAATCATGTGAAAAGTTAATCATATTTTATAATAAAAAAACATTTACTGTTCTTTTTTTCATCATCTTTAGTGGAGTTTTTCAACAATATGAGCCATTACACTAAAATGGGAATTTCTTCAGCCATCAGTGCACACAGCTGTTTTATAGTTAAACTGTTTCCATCAGTAGAGGTTTTTGCTCAAGTACTGCAGGTTCTAGAGCATGATTTTGCTACAGGGTTTTTATTTATAAAAACCAATTTTTAATTTCTAATAATATCTGTACAATGACTGGCTAATATTTTTGCTCTTAATAGGCTTCTTTACCAATAATTTCTGAAATAACTGAAAAAAATACAAGTTTCTAGAACACGTATAAAGAAGTTGTGGAAATTACATGCCCAGCAGAAAGACATGTGAAAAGGAAAATTCTTAGAAGACCAATGTAATTTATTTTCATCTCTTCCTCTCCCACAGGTTGAAAGGATTTTGTCAAGAAAAGGCTTTCAAGGTCCTTATTTTTGTCAACTGAGATACAGAGCCCTGCATCTTCATTTTCAGAGGTGAAAGATGTAGCAAATTTTTGCAAGCAATTTACTTAATGGAAGAAAAAGTGTCCTAAGGGCCACTGAAAAGTGTCACAGAGCAAGGAAACATAAAAACCTCTGTGCTTACCATTCTAAGTTTCAGTCATCTTTTTCTTTCCAGAATTCCTTTTTACTTACACTGTAATAATCTTTACATGGGTGGTAATGAAGAATAATGTACTCGGCGATGACTGGAATTGGTCATCTCTAACTTGTGAGTCACCATGGACAGGGTGTATATTAAACAGTACATCACAGTCAGGGGTTTAATTCCAGCTCCTCTTATTTATTTGCCTAGAGTACATCCTGCTCTTCTTGCAGTTTGGGGAGACTGACCTGCTTAGGGGCAGATAAAGGAGCAACTCCAGACAACAGCTGCAGGACTGCTCTGACATTTGCAGGGGCTTAGTGGAAGCACTGAACTGCCTGGTCCTTACACCTTTTTTTTCCACAGTAAATATTTTTTTTCCAGATGGGACATGAAGCCAATTGAGTGTATCCTTAATACATCTTGAACACATATGTGCATGCAACCAGACAGATATAGACCAGTTTCTTCAGAAGAAAGACCACTTAATTTAACAAACAGGGACTTGGCATTGCCCAACTAATGCATTTTAAATTCCTGCTCTTGGCTCAGCTGCTTTGACTTTCAGAATCACATATCTCCTTATCCTTATACCTTAGGATATGGTGGGTTGTAGCCCTTTTACTGACCCAAGATGAAGGCTGCAGCAGACACCCAGCCATCCAGCACTGGAGCTGTCAGCACTGCAGCACTGATGCCTGTATTGAGAGTGTGTGTGTGTATATATATATATATTTGCCACCCACAGCACAAATGAGCAGTGAGGGCCCATAATATAAGAGGACATTCAATGGAATGCTACAGCAAGCACGATTCACCAGGACCACAGCATCCTCCCTCCCCATCTCAAGCAGCTCTCAGGAACTGGAGTACTGACTGGCTTGATGCACTAAATGAAGTGTCTTAACAGAGCTCAAAAACTAATGAATTTGGGCTCACAATCCCATGCAACACGCTCACAAAGTTCAGCAAAAAACAACTTGAGACTGCATGAGGCAGAAAACCTGCCATTTACAGAATGAATTTATCAGAACTGATGTTTTTTTCTAGTAAAAGCTGTTGTACATATGAGCTCAATTTGATGCTGCATTGTTTAGTGGCAGACAGAGATAATACAAAACATAATGCAATTTAACGCTTCATTTCTTCATAAAGTCTAACCTGAAACATTTATTGCTCCATGTTACAGTAGAGAAGGAGTTTGGCAAAATGAGTAAAGCAGGGAATCTGGAAAACTATAAATAGTGCTCTCTGCTTTCCTAAATAATATTTCACAGAATGCCAAACCTGACCTGAATTAATTGTCTAAAATTTCTAAACTCAAGTTAGTCACCCTGGACTAGACTTGTATTTATTGTTTAATCTCTTAAAGAAATGGACAGCTCAGTCTGCTTTGCCTGTGGATTTTGATAACTGAGAAAATTTTTAAAAAGCGCAATCTAAAGCTTCTGATTTTGTTTTTAATCACAACATTGCAAGTGCTGAATTTTGCTCGGGTTTCTTCGCAGCTGTCAATCACATAAGATTGACAATTGCAAAATTAAAGGCAAAATATTTTAAAACAAAGCAACACTGATGCTTTATGGGTATGGTCTACTTTCCAACTTTGTAAATTGCAAAAGATTCCATTACTTCAGCCCCAAAACACAGAGCACCACATATATTCTTACTCACACACAAACTGTAGACTTCCTTTCAAATACTGGAGAGAAAACAATTATAATCTCTCTCTGTTTTCTGGGCAAAACAGCTGATAACCTCTTCTTTTAGCTTCTCTAGTACCCTCCAAAAATCCCCTTAATGACTTGCCAAGCATGAATTTTGGAGTTTACTATTTTTATATTTCCCCCTCCGCCCCCATTTTCAACCTCAGTTCTGGAAAACACATTTCTCTTTTAATACCTCTGTTAGGAATGGTGGCTATTTTAGCTGTTGCAGTTAATATGCATTTTGGGATACCAGCTGGTGCCTCTGTAGAGCACTGCACTGTGACATGTGGTAGATGCAAGTCAGATTAAGGTAAGTAATCTTTGTTCTGTATTCTGTTCCACAAAGTATATCTACCTTTGTCTAGTCTATAAAAACAGATAGAATTCAGACAATTGCATACATTCCCCAATTTTCTAGAAATCATAAAAGACAGAAGATGAATTACCTTAGAGTAAAAAGTGTCACTTCATAGGAAGACCTCAAACTTCACTGAAGATTTTCCAAAACAGAAATTGAAAAATTGTACTCACAAAGCCTTAAATTTTCACAATCCAAGAGATATTTTCACTAAGATATGAGAATGAGATAATCAAAAGAAGGAGGTAGATATAAAACCAATCTACAACCCTAAAGATAACCACTTGCAGCTACTACCACCACAGTTCCTTTTGATTTCAGATGATCTGAATCTACTGCCCATTGACAGGTGCTCAGTATGAAAGAAGCTGATCGTGAATCAAAAAGACAATTTCCACAGTTCAAATATCTATATTGACCCTATGTGGCTTAGTTCCAAGACAAAGTTATTCAAAGCAAAGCAACATTCAAAAGCCCATGGTTGATAACTTCTGTAAAATGTAGGCAATTTAACTGTAAATGTCTCACTCCTGCTGGTCAAACTCACCATCTCTTTATGCACAGGCACTCTCTGACTTCAACAGATCTACATTAACTGATCAAGCCATGTCAATTAAGTTCCAAAGCAAAACACAAAGGACGTTACACGCGGATTTCAGTTTGTGCAGTAAGGATGTGGAACCGTCCCCAGATCTAAATCACATGCTCGCATCTCTGTAGCTCTACAGCTAACTTACAACCAGGTCATCTTTACTGTGATGCTCCCATGCTCCAAATTCATGTTGGGACATTTCAATATAACGGTCAATTAACACTGAAATCCTTTAAGTACTTCATCCATTTTAATCCCAACTGAGTACTTCATGATTAATTTTATTAAAATGAATTCCAAAGGAACTGTCAATGATTAAGTTCTTATTGTAGAGCAACAGCATTATTTTTATGTATTTGTGTGGAGGTGACTGGTCTCTATACAGCACCTTTGAAAGATTTTTTACAGACAGTGGCCAGCCTGACTTAAATGAGGTGTGATACCTTCATGTCTAAAATTGGGTGATGTAAATCCAGGCTCCAGAATCTAACCTGAATGTCACTAACCTGACAGAATTCTTCTTGACTGTACCAGTGAGCTTTTGGTTTCCCTTCCTGGTTCTCTGCACATCCTGCTCAAAGATTTTTAAAAATGCTGAACTGTCTGCATGTACATACATTCTGGAATAGGAAGTAAGAGGGAAGCACCTTGATTCACCCTTTTTCCTCTGCCCTGGCTTCAAATATGGAGCAATTAGAAGTGAATGCTTTGTCTCCTCTCAAAGAAGATGATGGTAGTTAACTAACAAATATGAATCAGAGAGAATGCCTCTTTTCTAAATTTATCATTTATTTTGACAGAGATTGCAGAATCCTTGGGTTGACAATTTTCTTAGTTTACTCATGTTAGAGTAAGGTTACCTAAGCCTCAATAAAATTTAAGAGCACCAACAAATTGTATCACTTTATTTGATGCACCTTTTTCAGTCCAGGTAAGGTTAACATGTAATTTTTACTTTGCCTTTTTGTATTTTATATATCTCTTGGAAATATACTTTGCTCAAGCTGGCTATAGTATGAACATAAGACAAAAAATGCAATGATAGTATATGTGTAGAAGTAGGAAAATGTAAACCATAGAGTCTATAATAACCACACATACAGAAATATCATTTTAACAGAAATAATAATTATTCAATTAGCAAAAGACTGTAAAGATGTATAGATTATTACAGTCTTTTACTAATGGTGAAAATTTATGCCCAAAAATCTGGGTTTGCATCCACCAGAGAGATATTCTAGGGTATCTATTAAGATTTGATAAAATTTCTGGGGCCTTAACAGTCCTCAGAAATATATTTTAGAAATCTCTTGACTGAAAAAATTATGACAGCTGAACTTTTTTTGTTAGTTATTAAAAATATTGTGATGCTGTAGTCTGAACTCAACAACTATAAACCAGGCATAATTGTTCAAGACGAGCAAGGGAAAGATTAAAAAAACCTAAAAATCAAAATTTTATGAGGGTAGGATGAAAATGTACTGGATTCTAAGTTTTGCAAAAGGCAAATTATGTTTTGCTAAAATTCAAAAGCTTAAACTCCACCTTTCTTTCAACAATGCCTTCTAATAAATTAAAATTAGGGCCATTGGAGGACCTATATGTAATTTCCCCCTATTTACCTTCATAATCAATTATGTACTGTAAAAGTATTCAATTACTTCAAACTTTTCTTTAAAAAATGAATTTAAGAGTTATCATTGCAATAATGGAGATAACATTAATGACATTAAGAGAGAAACCCAGATCATTGAAAGTTCAATTCTAAACATGTTTGTATTTATATTTCTATCAGGATATTTTTTTCACTTAAAATAAGAACTTGCCTTCATCATCATAGAATTGTGGTGTAAGTGGATTTTTTTTTTTAATTTATACATTTTGGAATTCTCATCCATGTTGCTGATTCAGCTTATCCTTCTCTCTCACTGATTTTAGCAGAAATTTCATTGGATTAGTCTTTATTTCGCTGTCCATACCATTACTAAAAATGTGCAATACTACAAGACTGAGGGCATATTCCTACAGGACACATATCAGCTTGACAGGGAACAATACACTCTGCACAGCTTCCTTACTAATTATATGATCACATAATATAATGTAATTTTTTTTTTTACACCTTCTTATGAAAATGTCATGTGAAATAATGTCAGAAGATTTATTTATCAAGACAGATGACATCTCCTGGTTCATCACCTTCCCAAGAACTGTTATTCTGTCACAAAAGGACATGGGACTGGTATTACACAATTTCTCCTCGATAAATTCATTTTGGCTGTAACTCATCTCCCCCCTGTTCTGCAGGTGCTTACAGTTAATTTGATTTATTTGTTCCAGTTGTTTGGAGGTTTTTTTTTATGACATTTAAATTATGCTGATGGGTCTGTAATTCCACAGCTCTTCCTTCCTCTCCTTTATAAATACAGGCACTGAGTCAGCTCTTCTTGAATTTTCTGAAACTTTCTCCATTCTTCACAACTGAGAACTGCTAATGGATCTTGAGAAGGCTTCATCTAGTTACTTAAATACTGTACAATAAACTTCATTAAACCTGGATTGTTTTCAAATATGTAATTGTTCTATATATTCTTCAGGAAGCTCTTTTAGCATTCCAATCTCACATCTTAGCCCTTTCATAGGCTTAGTAGTTGCATTAATGCACAGTAGCTCCAATTAAGGAAAAGTGAGAAAGATATTGAACATTTTTTCAGGCTTAATACCATTTTTCAATTTATTTCCTTCACCGTTTGATAGCATATCAACTTTTTTATTTACCTTGCTCTGATTATTAATGTTTCATAAAATTTCTTAGTACTTATGCCTTTTATGGCATAGGCCTTTTATGTCCTTTTTCTTATGTCATGCATAATTTTGTGTCTTGCCCCTTCCAGTTTTGTCAGCCTTCCTATTAGGGCTATTTCATCTACAATAATTTGGTAATTTGACCTAGTTTCCACTTTCAGAGGTTTTTTGGGTTTTTTTCTTTTTTTTTTTTTCCCCTGGGCCTTAGGAAAAAAAAAGCCACTGAAGTCACGGCTTGCTTATGGGAGCTGATTCCCAGGCTTCACAAGTATTGAAATGGTTTGTGCTTCTCCCTTAAATACAATTTCTGGGGGGAACTGCCAGCGCTTGTACATGTTTTTCTCTTAGATTTATTTGCAATGAGATCTGACTCATCAGCCCTACTAGTTTGTTCTCTTATAATTTATTGGTTTTATTATGATCTGCACTTTCTGTTCCTTGATGTAATAAATTATTTTATGTCCTCCCTAAGCAGGTTAAAGAAAGTCAGAGCAAACCCCCTTCATATTTTCAACTACATTTTCTAGAGGCTTCCTGCTAGCTGCCTTCAAAGAGCCTCAGAGAGACAGAGCCTGGGAGGGACCTCTGGAGGGGATTAGTCCCAAGCTCCTGCTGAAAACAGCACTTAATGGAAAAACTGGATGAGATTGCTCAGTGCTTCAAGTCAGCAGACTTGAAGCAGACTTGAAATTCTCCAGGGAATAGACTGAAGTTGATTTCACCACCTCCCTGTTCAGTTTTTTCTTTACTGTAAAACACTTTTTGCCTAAATTATTGCTATTCCTTATACTCAGCTGAAATATTTTGCATTGAAGTTTACGACAGATCCTTCCATTGCAGACTGGTTAAAGTCTGTTTTCTCTGGAATGTCCTACAGGTAGGGGCAAACTCCCAGAATCAGAGATCACCAAATGGTTGTGAACAGGTAAACTAACATTTATCCTTGTGCACAAACACTGAACCTTGTATATTTCGGAGTCAAGCTTAAAAGTGAAACTGGGATACTGCAAACCCATCTACTCACAACACCTCACTTTAAACACTTCAAAAATTCCTTCCAGCCAATTGCAATACCTGCCAGGGGCTAACATGTTTAGGGCCCATAATTAAAATATTCCTGTTATGGCAAAGAGAAACTTAACTTTCTACCTAAACCACAAGCAAAGTAAGTAAGAAAGAATAACCTATATGGCATAATACCACAATGAAGGAAGTAACACTGAGGCACCGACATCTAAAATGCACAACTATCTTTGCAATTAAAAAATGGGTTTTTTCTTTGTAAAACTGAATGTCTACTGCTGCACTACAACCAATGTAAAGGACTTCAAGGTCATGATATAACTGATTTTTTTTTAAGAAGCATCACATGAAGCTAATTTTTCCTCACACATGTACCACTTTCAGTATTTTGCAAGGATTTTGCCAACCACTGGAAATGAGTAAATAACAGAAGTCAAAACAAATGACTGATGAGATGGGACCCAGCAACCCAAAGACAGCCTGTGATATTGTTTAACACTCTGTCTGAATATGGAGCATCCCAGAGGGTTCTCTGCCCTACCACCACCACCACCTGCCAGACTGCGCAATCCAGTGTCTCCACAGACAAAATGATTTTTTGAAACTTCTGAATACAGCAACATTAATCCACTTAATCAGTCATAAGTTCCACTTTTCCACTACAGCTCACAGAATACAAATCAGGGCTGGAGCCCACCAAGGCAGCCAGAAAACGTCCACTGAACTACATTTGGTCTCTCTCGCTCTTTTTTTTCCATGAATACTTCCCCAGTACATTGTAGAAAGGTCCTCAGCATTTGCTAAATGACAACAGTATATTTTGGTTTGTGTCTGCTGTACAGGTGCTTTAAAATGTCTGTAAACATAAATTTCTCAGGAGAAACAGTAAAGACGCTGCAAATAAAATTCAGCCACACTTTAGAACATACCAAGAAGCACAGTATGAATTTACCTTCAGATGTCCCTCTGCTATTTTTTTTCTTAGTTTACATGGAGTTTCAACTCTTGGAAGCAAAAGTGATTTGGGAAAGTAAAAAAGTCTTGATATGGATGGTAACTCTTAACATTTGACAAAGCTTTCTCACGTTCAGTAATAGGATCTCATTCAAATATTTAAAAGAATCCAACTTCTAAGACTCAGCAGTAACTACCCAATGTATAGCTAGCTCATTTAATCCCAAACATACTTTAACAACACAGCTCAGTCAGAAGGAAGCAATTTCACCAGAAGTAAACTAATGACTTCCATCAAAAAACAATGGAGAAGGCAGTGAAAGTGTTGTAGGAAAAGTACATTTTTTCTTTTTTGATCTTTGTTTTTTCAAGCTTTATTCAGCTGCATAAGGCCAATGCAATAATAAAGGCTAATTTCCTGCGGTAATCATCGTCAAAGGGATTTAAAATTAATGCATGTATTCTGGAGCCGTACTGATAAAAAAGGTTCAAACGATCCCTATTATTTCAAATAACATTGAAAAAATAAGTGGTTTTCAACTTATTTCTAGCTATTCATTTTGGATTAACATAAAATAAGCTACTTCAAGTTTTACTATCCTTGTGCAATGTATTTATATCAATGTGATTACTATCTTCAGTGAAAGGTTTAATATCAACATACATGTAATTACTGGAAATGTTTCAATTTATATTAAGAAATTAAACTGTAAGATCAGCAACAACTGCCTCAACTAAATCAAAAGGTTCTTCCCACAAGCCACATATAAATTTTCTCATTTATTGAAGTTACATCTCTTTCGCAGCAAAAACTGAGCCACTCAGCTTCACTTCTAAAATTATCCTTATCAACTTTGCTGACTGTCTTTACAACACAAGGATGATACATAGTTTGAAAGGATCTCTTCTGAAAGCATTTAATCCTTTTTCAAGGTAAAGAAAAGTTAAAGTCAGAAAAATAAAAATTTATCTTGTATAATTATTTCAATTTTTGCTTCTGTGTGACTGCTCTGTACATAAGACCTTGCAGTCTAGCAATAATTCAGTTAAGGTACTTAAATGTTTTGTGCACAATGATTTCTGTATAGTGATGAGGAGATAAAACATAAAGTGTGTTTCTAGTATCTAGGCCAAATAATACTTATTTTTAAATAATGTGACTCTAAGAAATTAATGGCATAATGAAAAATCTTTACCAGTTGATCTTAACAAAACATGTAAGAAAAGAAATCTGGAGCAAAGGCAACTTTATCTACTTTTGATGAAAATAAGAAAACATGCCAAATGTCTCAAATTATATACACAGGTAAATTTTGACACCATGAGAAAACAAAAGTCCATTCACGGCAAATATTATTCGTTTTAAATAGGGCCAGGTATCCCAACATGTTAAGTCTCCAGAGATCAGACAAGGCTCACAGATATGACACAAACCTATTAGGAGCAGCCTACCCTGCTTGGCCAGAAGATCTAGCACTTGGAAGCCAGGGAGAAAACACAGGACCTCTCAAACAGATCTAGTGTTTACATGGTACAAGTGGGTGTAGCCCCAGACCACAAGGTGTTGAAAAACAACACAAAAAGTGTTGCTGGTGTTTCTTCATTGAGCTGTGGACAATGGGCAACCATCCCTAGACCCAGCTGCATGCACGTTGGAAGATTGCAAGATGTTTTCCATTACCATCTGTATGGCAGACTACCTTTGCCAAGTGGGCAGTTTGCCTTATCTCTCTCTTTGAGTGACCACATTCACACCTCCCTCGGGAGGGGACATTGCTGATAACAGACTATTAGTGTCACTGCATGACTGATAACATCCCATTGTGAGCTGCTCCGCCCA
Organism: Melospiza melodia melodia; assembly: GCF_035770615.1. Taxonomy (NCBI): domain Eukaryota; kingdom Metazoa; phylum Chordata; class Aves; order Passeriformes; family Passerellidae; genus Melospiza; species Melospiza melodia. Next base: position 109,972,642 of record NC_086195.1, on the reverse strand, counting down.
GAGGGAGGAGCCAAGCACTGCTACCCAGATATAATCCAGAAGTTTTTGAGACACCGGCACGGCTTCTCCACGGGATTCCCCAGAGGAACAGCAGCTGTCTCTTCTTCCACTGGATCTTCAGAGGAAGAATACATCCTTCTCTACAGGTCCTCTTTGCTCCTACAGAACCACACCTGATACTTCAGGAGGACTGCAGCCACATTTCCAATTGGACTGCCACCAACACCCTGACCCACAGGGTGTCAGCTTGGGTTCTGACTCTGTCAGTGTTGTTATAGTGTAGTGCATTGTTTATTTTACCCTTATACTTTTTTCCTTTCCCTGTTAAAGAACTGTTATTTCCTGCTCCCATATTTTTGCCCGAGAGCCTCTTAATTTAAAATTTATAGCAATTCAGAGGGGTTGGGAGGGTTTACATTCTCCATTTCAGGGGAGGCTCCTGCCTTCCTTAGCAGACTCCTGTCTTTCCAAACCAAGACAATGCAGCAGTGGTGCAAAGACTTGGCTTACAGTGCTCACTGACTCTGGGGAAGGCTCTGCAAAATCATCCAGACAACCAGAATGCCACGTGAACCTGGTGAGCCTGAGAAGCCTACTGCCACAGCCTCAAGTGTGATACTAAAGAAAAGGGGGGTTAGGGGCAAGGTGTCAAGTATAACACCAAATGATAGGAAAGGTCTGGGGATTTGAAATGGCTCCCTAAAGGTATGAGTCATCACTAGCTGTACGTGTCACTGCTGCAGAACAAAAGCAGGGTCACTTTGGCTTTGTTAACTAACAAGTGTTTCATATGACACACTGGAAATATTGACTGTCTTCTACTTATCACTGGTGGACCTTTTCCAGAGAAGTGTCACTGTTTTGGGGCAAGTTAGCCTAGAAAAATTGAAGAGCCCAAATGAAAACAAGAAGACGCTAAAGACCAAAACATGCAATTTTAATGAAGGAAAGCCAAATGAAGCCCATGAGGTGCAGCCAAGAGGAAGTGGCAGCAGGGAGGAGCAAGGGGAGAGGTGTTTGAGGGGAGTAGAAAACAAAATGATCATCTGTTCCTTGTGACCATGGCAGATATCAAGAGATTATCTTAAATTGCAGCAAAGAAGATTTATGTTTGATATCTCAGGAAAAGCTTTCTCACTTTAGGAACAGAATATACACCAGCATCTGTCACATATGGATGTACTCGATCCTGCTTTCAGTAGGGGTGATTAGGTGATTTCTTCAAGACAGTTTGAGCTTTAGATTTCTGTGATTTAATGATCTCAGCTGCCTGAGAAACTTGCAAGCTGCAGTATGAACATTTGATACAAACAATAGCTTCCACAGCAAATAAGCTGAAACCCCAAATTACATGATACCAGTAAGAAGTACTAATAACAAAACATTCCTGAATTACAAAGGCAAAGCTTACTGTTCTTTATCCCATTTCTAATCCCGTGAGCCATTCCACCTCATGCCTGTCTGGATGCATCAAAACAGGATTTCTGTTGACAAATATTGCAAGTACTGTCATCACAAATGTTCAACTCATAATTTTAAAAGTAACATCACTACGAAGTTTATTATGGAAGTTTTATAAACTATTATTCCCCTGTGGATGGGGATAAGCTATTATCCCTTCATTGGAGATGCACATCATTTCCGGTGTGCTTTCTTTCATTTGCTTATTACCGCAGTAAGCTTTCGTCCAAGGTGGAATTTCCACAGAAGTATCTTAAAAATTAGAACAGCATCAAATAAAACTGATACATTTTCCTATTCCTCTGAGAGAAAGATGATGGGGGATTTAGAGTACTATAGTTCCATGAATTCAGTGGGAGCAGCAGCTAAGGTTAGTGCCTTGAGAACTCCTAAGAGAGGAGAGTTTTTCAGGAGTTACTTGCATAAATTAGGTGTCTTTTGACTGGCATGTTTTTCTCTGACAAAAGACAGAATGGAGTAGATTCAGAAAAAAAGCATTAAAAGCTTTTGAAGGTCAAGACTTACACAGTATAGGCTAAATCAGTATGAGGGAAAGTGAATCTCTTCTCATATGTGCCACTGAGCTAGAGACCTTCATTCTACCAGAGGCTGGATGCATACATGCCAGCACGTTCTCTTCTCTGTCCTAGGACGTTTTCTAGTCCCTTTGCAGATTGGTGCCAGCTAAGTAGACTCTCTTTTTCTTTTGCTTCAGGTTGAGTATGTTTTAATTCTTCTTCTCATGCATGACCTCAGACGAGAAAAGATAATAATGAAAAAGCCATGCTAAAATCCATTATCTTTCTCTCTGGGAATAAATACCATTTCTGTGTTGCCTGGCCTCTTCTCCTGCCAGTGTTTCTGTGCCTCTCAAGTGGTGCTGCTTGCCACCACGCCAGCACTACCATTGACCCTTCTCTGCTGAGGAGCTGACAGTCATTGGTATAGATGACACTCTTCTGCCAGTGGATCAGCACATTTCCTCTGCAATAAGCTAAATTTAATTCTGAAATTCATACGCATATGGAAAGGAGAGTATGCAATAGCCATTTTACTGCCCACTGCCAAAAGCTAATTGCACAAATATACATGCAAAGCATATATACACTCCAGTAAAATCTGTTAGAGGATGTATGGCTTATTGCTATTTCCCAAAACATTTGGAGAATTAGAGTAATAAGTATAAAATAAATGATATATTTTCATCTTATCAGGGAAAATTAAGATCTGCTTTTTACCATATTTGTCATCTTCTTTCAGGAAGAAAGCCTATTCATTTCAGTAAAATGGCCTGAGAATTAAGGCAGCATTCATCTGAAGCAGCGGAAGTATTCAGCTGTTAATAAAACCAACAAGCTTTTACCAATGAGATCACATGCTCCTTTCAATCCTTAACCCAATTTATCAACAGGGCATATATGAACAAGATCCATGTTTGAATCTTCACACAAATCAACTGAAGAAGTGAACAGTTACATGCAAATGATTATTAGGAAGCACATTTGATTCTATAAAAAATGTTTAGCCTTTGATTGATGTTGGAAGAAGGGGTAAGAATGATCCCTAAGCAGGTACATTTTTTATTCAGTATCCCAGACTGCGTGAAGAAAATTTTATTTGTATCCTCATTAATGACACGATAAAGAAATAAAATTACAAGTAAACATATATTTAATACCCTATAAATTTTTTCTCCATCAGAGAGCACCAGTCTTTTAATTTCAGTTTGCAATGAATATTTCTCTGGTCTTTTACATCAACTGAAAAATTCTCTGGGACGCACTATAAATGTTTCTCATGTTAACTGGATCCTAGATATAGGTCTGTCAAAGACCTGGAGTGTCATAATTTATGTAATTTAGTTATGTCATTTATATATGCTATAATTTATGTCAAATTACCAGTTTATAGTACATAATTATTAATAAAAATAATAGTGGCTTAGAAGATGATTACATCCATCAGCAGTAAGAACAACATGCAGATAGACAGATGGACAGACAGAGAAAGACAATGTACCAGTATCAAGGAAGATGCAATAACCAGTTCAAGCCAGGTGAATGGTTTTACCACCACAGTGCTGCAACTGCAACAATCTGCCTGGGGAGAACAGCAATGCAGAACTAAAGCTTATCAGCTGGGGCACCACACTGACCCAATGAAGGCTTCAGACTGATAGTGGCATGGCCACATGCTGCTACACCATCTTGTACAATGCTACCAACTTGTGTTGGGACATGCTCATGTGGAAAATCATTATTCTGTGATTCTGTGACTGTGAAAAGATCCTTGATGCTGCCCCAGAGAGCAGTCTCAGTCTTTTCAACAAGTGGTAGTTAAAAATCAGTCAATAGGAGTGTTCATTATAAGGATCAGTATTACAGGTCTACAGAGATCAAGTGGAGCAATCTGTGATCCTGCTAAAAATTGCAGCAAATGGTCTTTTGAGGTCCCTTCCAACCTGTGCTGTTGTATTATTATGCGAGTTAAAAGAGACATAATCAAACATGAACCAATAATGTTAGGTTTGATTTAGATACCTAAGCTCCTTCCCAACCCAGAAGCTTGTCATGTGGCAACCAGAAGGCCAAGGAATGTTCAAATGAAGTAGAAAAGTCAGTAAGACTCCACATTCATCTGTTCCTTTTTCCAAAAGCTGACACATCCCAGTCTGATGAGCAAAGCAATGCCTCCGTCAGCACTACAACCATTTTGCTTGGCTTGGAAATAGCTCCTGAAAGATGAAAAGCACAGTATGATTTGGACAGGAAAGCAGGCCATGCTGAAGAAGTAATGCTGCTACTTCCTCCTCTTCATTGCACAGAAAAGCCTCTTGCCATTGAATAAACCTTAATTAAATCATGCAGCTAGTTCTGATAAGTCAAGAGGCAGTAAGCCAAATCCAAGGTGTTGGGGTACAAGGGAATCCTGGTAATTTCCATGGGTTTCAGCTCATATCTTGTTTATCCTGGACAGCCAGGAAGATCAGCAACAAGCTATGAGGCTTTTTTCCCCATAGAAGGGTTTCTGATGATTCTCAATAGATTAGAAATATTCTGTAAAGAACTCTTAATTATTGATATATGAGGCTTTACCATAGCTTCACACTTAGTCAGAAGACATTTTGAAAATTGCTGCTCTTGGAATTTGTCAACTTGGAAAACAAAATTAAACTCAACAACTTGAAGAAATTTCAAATTGTTAGACATGTCTACTAAACCTACTTTAAAAACATGATCTTTCTGGTATCTACATGAATGGCTTTGCCAATAAGCTTAAGAGCTTTCTTGAAACATGTTTGTGGTTCATAGTCCCTGTTTGAAGAGTATCATTACTACCTTCTGCAATCACAGAATTTGTTACATTTGATTCAAACATTCTAATTTCAAATATTCCATATAAAAACCTCTTCTTTATCTCAAAAAATATGGAAAAAGAAAAGTGATTTAAAATAAAAATTAAATTTTTATATTCAAAGCTAAACATGTCATTTTCTCCACATATATTTGACACATGGCCATAAGTTTTCAGAAGATGCACGTAATATAAACTTTGCTATTTTTTTTACATTTATACTGCATTTAACTTGATATATGCATTCTTGAAAATCAGGAGCTTGTAATCTTTTGTGTATTCTGGAAAAGAGTGTGAATCTTGATTTAGTTTCCTATCCATACTCTGTTGCTTACTACCTAGTGCTTCTGTGTCACTAAAACACTTCCATTTCACTTAATAATAACTTACTTTTGCATTCCAATCATATTTAAAGTATTTTACAAAGTAGGCTTAGGTTGGAATTAAAATATTACAACTTTGTTATTCTGTCATTAAATGCAGAATCTGCTCAGCTCAATCAATGCTCCCATAAACAAGATGAAAGCTGATTTTCAGAAGCACTCATCTTTAAATAGAATTTTTAATAAGAAGAAAAATATTTCCTAAATTGCACAAAGATATAGGTTAGGTATGTCTATTTGCCTCTATTTATGCAAAATATAATTTAGCAATAATGAAGTGTCATGAATGGGAATGGGAATTTATCTGTCCCAGTATTTATGCCATACACATCTACCTTTAAGGAATTAATCACAGGCACTTTTTCCTGTCACAGAAGGGAAAAAGGCATCCCATCCTAATGATGACCAGATCAGCAGAGATCAACTGGAGCAACAGTGAATGGTACTTCATCTCTGATGTAGCCATCTAAAGTAAAGTGGGAAGAGTTCTTCTTGGGTTCCTGCTATTTTGCCACCAATACTGCTTAGCCAGCAGAAGCTGAACTTCTGGCAAAGAGTGTTCATCTGAAGAGCTCTATAAACTAATACACTGGGAATATTTTGTGAAGACAGAGTTCAAAATTTAACCCACATATCAAATTATAAGAAGAAAAATCAAGGCTTTAACTTACTGCTAGTTCCTAGTAGACTTTCATCTCTGCTAAAAATATTTAGGTTTTCTGAAAATTTTAGACCTTTTGTTGCAAGATTTACGACGTAGAATATGAAATAGGCAACAAAGGTATTCACTGAACAATAGCTAATGAACCTAGCATTTTCAGGGAGGGGGAAGGAAAATAGGTAAACCAAAAAGTGCTTCACCAATTCAGAAAAATTCAAATTTAACAAAGTAGTTCTTTGCTGACAAGGAGTAATAGGAATTACCCCTATGGGACACAACCAGCAACCAGATGCTAAGCAATAGTTTCACTGATCTTTTCTTTCTAAAGGGTGTGTAAACAGGGAAAAGCACCATCTGCATTTTTACTAGTCTGCAAACCTCCCTGCATCATAGGGCCTCACAGTGCAGTGCTCTTGGAAAGTCCAAGGATTCTCTGAAGTGCTATTTCTTAAAAAGCAAAAAGCCTAAGTCATAACAATAATTAATTTCAAACTATTGTCTTTGGAGAGTTTCCTGTGAAACATATACAGTACACTGGAGGAAGTGTAGCAAATTAATGGAATGAAATGGTAGTTAACAAGTACACTTTTTCCTCATCTGTGCTTATAAAACATAATTAAACCCATCTTATCTTACAAAACATCATCATTGATAAGGCTTCCAATTTTACTTCTGGCAGAAGTCATCGTACTCTAGGCTTTTAGTATACAACAATGACCACATCACCAGATTTTATTACCCTACTTAAAACCCCTGTAACAAAAGCTGAAGACAATCCTTACAAGAAGATTCAGCATTATCATTAAGAGCAAAATTATGTTCAAGAAGTGAGGAGGGATTATAAACAGGTAACCTTGTAAAGCTACTGATGGGAAATTCCTGCTTGTGTGAAAAGTAAATGATCAAAGTTCTCTGTATTATGTCTTGAGAGAATGGAGAAAATGCCAGTTATCATTTGAGACCATAGGCTGTATCCTGGCATGAATAACTATTACTGATGCTGAAACACCCTACTTCAAGATGCAATTGAAAATATTTCTTTTAAGGCACAACAAGAAAATACACTATAGGTGGATTCACATGGTTGGTTTGGGGTTTTTTTCCCCTCCAGATTAAAATTGAAGGGTTTTATCCCTTTTGCCCCATGTACATAAACTATTGTTCTTAGCAAGCCAACTTAGTGCAATAAAGAAGATGATTAAACAAACTAAGCGAACTATTCTAGTGCTCAGTATTGCATATATATTCAAGAATCTGAAATTTAAAGTTTTAAACAGACGATTTAAAAAATCCAGATTTGTCTTATTTTTTTCTCAAAAGATACTTTGCATATAAATACAAAATCCTTCCACAAAAAAACTGCATAAATATAGGAACACGCTTTAAAGAAACACACCTAAATTATACACAAGCACTTTCAAAAGAGATCATTAATAATAATTTTCCACTGCCACACTGATAAAGCAACATCACACCCTTCTATCAATGTGAACCTGACTTAGGACTCCCCACAAAGTTGTGAGGCAGGGCTTAAAATCCAATATGGTTATTGTCATGATGAAGAAGTAGAATTTCAAAAATACTCTGTTTCTACGGCCCATCAAAACTGGCCTTTGCTTTTTGGTAATTCTAGCTGAAAAAAACCTACAAATATTAAGAAACAGACAAGACACTGTTAATGGATAAAATTTAGAAATACTATTTGTCCGTTTTGCTTTTTTTCATTTCAGCATCTCTTGTGAGAATCATTTGTTGATCTGTGATTAGAGCAAAGAAACCCAAATTTCCCTTTTTATTCTAATTGCTAGAGAGCAATTGCTTCATGGGATATGGTTATGGCCAGCACAACACAGGACAGGATGAAGAGGAGAGTGAGTCTGGACATGTGGGATGTACCTGTCACAACAATTTCCCGTTCCCTTCCATTCCTGCACATAGTATGTCACCCCTCATCTCCCTCAGATTTTTCCTTGTCTCTTTTCTTTAGTTCATCAAACACTACATACTCACACCACTTGCTCACCGCAAAAGAGGAAGGTGAAAAACTAAGCAGACATAAAAGCGTAAGCAAAAAAAGGTTTAATTCTGTCCATCAGAACCATTTTCAAACAACTACAGGGAACAAAAGGAAGAACAGATATTCCCTGCATCAGCACAAAAAGGAATATAATATTTCTGACCGTACTGGGTGTAGATCCCAAGGCCTGTGTAGATCTGAGAGGCTGCAGGAGAAGGACTCTGTGGCAAGAGAACAGGGTGGGCATCTGACTTCTGGCTAAAGTTAACCCACCAGCTCATGCACAGTCAGGGTCACCTGATAATGTCACATTTGAACGAAAATATCCTGAAGCCTCTAGAAAAATCAAAGAAAGAATATTTAACAATGTTAACCTCAATTCTGCCCTCTTTAATAATGGGGTCAGGACAATTCCACTACAGATGCTGAAGAACAGTTTAGAAAAAACATGGGGAAAGAAATCACTGTGTGAAATCAAGAGGAGTGCATTAGGGATAAGCTAAAGGAAAGCGACTCCCTTAAGTATGGTTTCCCTGTAAATCTAACACTCATCAAACAGCCCTTGCAAACTTCTTTGCTCAATAATATTTTCTTTATCTCCTTCTATGTTATTGCAGAGATCTCAGTCACTCCTGTTACTACTTTGTTTTCCATTCCATGGAATGGAATACATGACACACTCATTTTATCAGTGATATGGAATCTTAGTAATGCCAGTAATGCCAGAGACATACGTAGTTCTTCATAGATATACCTTTAGGTGTCCAAATATGCACAAGTTCCCACCACTATAAGCAGTTATGGACAGAATTAAATACTTCAATACAAGCATCTAAAATAATTTGAGAAGCTGTGTGGCACCCTTAAGACATGCATGGAGATGATAAACACAGGCTCTGCAAAGACCTGTAAGCTTCATTAGTATTTATTAGATTCCCATCACTGGGCTACCTCAACTACAACTTATGATAAAAATTATGCACCAGATGTTCTTGAAGACACAGGGGAAAGCATGGCCCCACTGCTCCAACATCCCTCTGGGCCTTGTCACATTCACTAGTCCTACATTCTGTTTCAGATATGGCAGGACAGCTGAAATAGTATTCAACACCTAAACTGAGGTAACCAAGTCCAATTCTCCCTTGCCCACTGAGTTCACTTGCAGACACTCATATTTAAGCGGCAATAACTTGAAGCCTCGGACTTCCAAATTTATTCACAACACTGAAAAGCTCCGTCAACCAATCCCCCACTCTTCAGTACATTTGAACTCAATGCGGTGAATGGAAGTTGGATAACAAACAATGCATACGCTGAACTGAAAAACTTGACACACAACACAAGTAATTCCACTGCTGTTTAGGTGTACTATTGTACAACTATTGCTTTTCCCAGTAACCACCTGTCTATTCAGGAGGGCAGCCTTAGATTACTTTGGGGCATACCTACAAGTGCTCTTCATAAGCTGAAGTCAACATTACTTTAATACATCATTTTCTGGTGTTAGAAAATACACTACTATATTGTATGAGAGTTTAAAGTAATTGAACACAGGAGCTGAAAGTGCCCTTGGCAACCTTAACTCCGGAACAGACTTTTGGACTGCTAACATAGACTTGCTAAGAATCACAAATCAACACCACCACTGTAAAAGTGCAATTTTGCCAAAAGGTAGAGGCATGCAGGACCAACTCTCTCGCTGTTTCTATGCCACTTCCACCCTCCCCACTGCTGTCTGTGCACATTCCTAAACAGCATCTCAGGTGACAACCATACAGCTCACCAGCTCAAAACCCAGAACTTGTTTGCACAAAAAACTCAAAAACTATTCATTACCATAATGTCTTAAGACACTCACGGGGTGGTTTTTCAAATTATCCAGCCATCTGGAATCACCTACATTTTTATATAAATTCTGCTCACTCTATTGCTCATTATCCAGTGGTTTAGCTTTTAGTCAACAGGTTTTTAGTCAACATTTAGAGCTGGTCTTGCAGAGAGCAAAATGGTACACACATGCAGAACTATCCCACAAGCAAGCAGGAAAATGAAGTTTCAGGAAAAAGGGTATGGCAAGTGGAAGTGAAGACAGAAGGGATGAAGTACTGTGAGAACTGGGAGAAAGATAAGACGTGGTAGGAAAGGAGACCAATAGAAATGAAACAAAACTGTGAGAGAATTCTGTGATGGCAGATATGACAAAGTTTGTCAGAATGTCTGTATTTCACCAGAATTTACTGATTTTAAGTGGAACAGGCACTTCATAATGGAAGCAATAACCCCAACACACATCTGAAGAATTAGTCATACAGTCATAGAATCATTTCAGTTGAAAAACACCTTTAAGATCACTGAATCCAAAGGTTAACCCAGTACTGCTAAGCCTATCACTAACCTATCCCTAAGTGCCACATGTTTTCATTTGGAGCAAGTGGAGCAAAAGCAAGAGGTTAAAATTAGGCAGATGTTGAAGTGCTTTGCAGACTGGAGCTTGACTCCCGACACCCTGAACTCTCTTAGTCTTTCAGAATGTTTTTACTCAAGTATATTTCTTTAAATGGCGGTCTTCTTGACTTTCACTTTATTTAGAAAAATAAAAAGAAGTAAAAGTGTTAAGGTTTTAGTACTTTTACTGTGTTTAAAGAAACAATTTAATGAATTAAGAAATTTATTAAATAAGTTTAATTTAGGTGGAATAGTTGGGTTTTTTTAAAAGGGCATTGTTGCAAAGAACTGATACAAAGCACACAGTTAAAAATTAATATGTTAATCATAGATTATAAAGCCACAAAGATCTCAGTGATCCTCTAATCTGACCTTCAGCATAATAAAGGACAGAGGATTATCCTGACTTTATTCTAGTTCTTCATTCATATGCTTCCAAATGCTTTTTTCAGAGCTTAGAAATCATTTTCTTTCTCAAGTGGAAATCGTTTAGAAGATACTTAAGTTTTGCTCCCTTCTAAGTACAAAGTAGCCACTTGCAAAGAAAAAGCATTAAAAATTAAAATAGTATCATTAGTATAAATCAGAACAAACTAATCATGGCTCTTTGTGTCTTACTTTGATATGCGAAGTGCCTTTCTGTATTAGATTATATCTATATATATCAATATTTAGATACTTATCAACATCTATAGATTTTCCAAACACTTGCATGTCAATTTTCAGATGGAAGCAGAGGGACTTGGAATTTTTGTGGCAAATACTGGCTTCAATATAATGTTATTCAAAGGATATGTAAGGCTTTTCTGGCTACAAAAGATACTCTTTCTTTGTCAAGAAGGCCAAAATGTGTTGATACACCATACAAAGATGTTAAGGTATTGTCAGTCCTGATGAACCCACGGCACCTCTTTAGCATTTATCCATCCTGAATGAAATAGGATAGCAGTTCTTCTCCAAAGAACTGCTTATCTTCATCCTGGTTTTGGGGAAGACAGCCCACATAGCTGGGATAAAGAACTCCAGTCCTCTCACTGTACAAGCAGCAATTTTGCTTTGATAATAAACAAAGACTGAATTATACCAAACATACTTGTGAATTAAGCATGTGCATAATTTATTCTTGGCAGACAGGAGTAGAGGAGTAGAAATAAATGACAAGAAATTGCTTCAGCATTGCTTAAAAACTGTCTGCATACTGCAATAGATACTCTACTAATCGTAATGTCTAGAAATTTGTTACCTAACTCTAGGAGTTACCCAGCTGACCAAAGGCAAATGCTTTAGCTGCCTCTTCTGGAGCTGTGTTGTAAGGTTTTAGAGCAATCCAAACCACTCCAGTGCAGCTGAGACAGGTAGAACACACATAACCTGCTAAACCAGCATCTGGGCATCTCAAATGGGAGCCAAATGAATCATATTCAGTGTGTTAACTTTATTGCGGCACAATTAGTGCTCCCGGCCGTGCTAACTGGCTTGCCTGAAAGTGTGTTTTCTATATAAGAAGACAGGACCTCTGGTTCACACTCAGATTTCTGTTCAGAAGCTGAATAAAGTCTTTATTGAACCTTCAATCCTGTGCTAGGAGGCAGAGCAGAAAACTGAACTGCTGCTGGTAAGGGAAAAATGCCATAATGCACCAGTGCATGCAGAACATACAGGGGTACTGCAGAGGCTGGGCACACACACCAAAGTACTGGAGATTTGTAGTCAATAGTACTCTTTAAAACATTTTTAAGAGCTCTCTACTTGTACTCACTACGCCTATATTCCAGATGCTAGCGGGCTCCTTCCCAGCTCAGTCAGATCCTGCGGGGAAGAACAGGAAAGCTGTTGACTTGAAAGGAAAGCTGGGTGTCTTCAACACTGTGAGCCCTCTAGTGGGCTTCTCTACCTTCTATAAGCCAAAGCCACGTCAAATTCAAGGACCAGCCATCAAGACATCATCCTGGTCCTACATTTTGGGGCACCATTTTGCTAAGCATGATGGCTTGAAATCCCATGCACAAGTCAAATGTCCATTCCAACGAGTGTGTTTCATTGCAGCTGGGGAAAAAGGAAAACCTGCAAAAACTCTAAGCAATTCAAGAAAATCAGTGTTTATCTTATTTTTATACAACCAAACCAAACAAAGGGGATTTGAGAGGTTAAAGTCCTTCTGTATAGTTCATAGGAACTGAAATTATGAATTCTAACTTCCCTCCAGTTACTGGAAATAACAGTTGTGCTCTCAACCTTACATCAAACCAACAGAGATGCTGGCAGGTCAGTGTTGGCTGCCTAAGAGCATTAACTGCAACCAACAGCCACTGTTACTGTACTTCACAATGAAAGTAACTGAGCTGAACTTGCAGTTATAGGCTTTTTCAACTGGCCCTGCTAAGGGGCATTTTTTGTGATTTTTTTTTTTTTTAAGCCATAACACACAAATCATGAAGTTAAAGTTAACAGGAGGTATCAGCAGTGTATTTATTTACCCCGCTACCACTTCAGATAATACAATCCTCCCCCTCCCCAATGCAATTTCCTCTTAATCATGTTATAAAATCTGTTTTGTGTTGTTCAGGTCAAATTGAGTCTGAGGTAAAAATAAGTAGAAGGATCACCATGGGATCGGTCAGTGCAATGGGTCAATACTTTTAGAATAATTGGTTCTCAAAGAATGTAATCTAAATTCCTGGAAAATCAGTAAAATCACCAAGAAAAATCTGGGTTTGATATGACTGAACAGAAAGTACCACAAAAATTTAAATATAAGGCATCAGTCTTGAAACAAGATTTGCTGCATTCTACTCATTCACCTTCCAGAGATAACATCATTTAAACCAATAACACCTACATGATGGAATCCATAAAGTTAGAGGGTTTGCAATCATTGAAAGAACACATCAAACCCTAAAACGCATATTAGATCAACAGAGAGGGGGAATGGAGATCACCCCACAGATGAGACTGAATAAGGCTCTGTACGTTTTTAATTTTCTAAACAGTTCAAGTACAGAACCAGATCCACCAATTTTTAGGCACTTTTCAAATAACACACAGGCAAAACTGAGAGAACATCCTCCTGTTCTAATTAGAAACCCTGACTCAGGACAGATGGAGGGTTCATTTCGATTAATAATTTGGGGAAAGGGTATGCTTCTGTCTCCACAGGTGCTGGAATTAAGTGGGTTCCTGCCAAAAACGTCAAACCATATCACACCCCAGATCCTGTTGTTGAGCCCAGAACCGAGGAAGCAAGTACGCAGACGTGGACCGAATGGAAGGATCCTGGGTCTCACCTGACGCCTCTTGTGCCTGACGTTCTTTGTGCATCGGTGAAACCCATGAACTCTGATTTTGTGTCAATGTTATTTATGAGTATGCCAATTGAATGTTGAATGTTTGTTTAACAGAGTTAATTTTTTGGCAAAAGTTTAGGTTGTTGCTTTTGTGTAGAAAGAATTCTGCCAGAACTTAGTTCATGAAAGAGATGGGGCAAGTTCAAATGGTACACTTGTTTTGCTTGATTTTAATTGTTTTTTGTTGTGCAGATTTGCCTGTGGAACAATCGAAAACGAATGTTTGGGTAACCTTAGCAAGGCTGCCAGATCGGATACTATATGTCTGTCTAATTCGGAATCAGAAAAGCCTTTCTCAACCTATCTGGTTGTTGTGCCAGTGAAAGAGTTGCCTTTGGTCAAAAAACAATCCAATGGTAGGCCAGGTGGAATTAACAATGAAAACAATCCCTCATTAAATTGGAATGTTTGGTCCAAAAAACTTCTCAGGGCAGCATCTGAACCTCAAGAGTTGGAAATCCTTGGTTCTTTGACCATGGATTTTTGTTTTACTTTCATGACTCGTGCCTGGCGAACAGGTGATCCCCCAAAGTACAGTGTTACTCATTATTTTGCATATAAAAATTTGAGTTTTTGGTGTAATTTTTCAAACAGTTGGGATGTGTTTCTGGAGACGGACCAATATCCAAGGCAATTGCCAAAAGGGTATTGGTTCATTTGCAGAGACAGAGCTTGGCAAGGCATTCCAGCTCACCTTGAAGGTGGCCCTTGTAGCATTGGTATGCTCACCATAATTGCCCCCACTGCCAAAGCAGTGATGAAAAAGAAACAAAGGAAAACAAGAGCTGTTCCTCATTATGATGAGAACTGTCAGAGTGATTTTATGCCTTGGAATGCCGCCAGAAGGGTTTCAGCAGGTATATTTTTACCCCAATTGGCTTCAGCTGTGGCATTGAGACAATTAGATTGAGTTGGATGTTGGCTGAGCAAAGAAACTAATGCCACATCCTCCGCAATCAGTGATATGTTGACCGATGTTGATAGTATTAGACATGCTACTCTTCAAAACAGAGCAGCCATTGATTTTCTTTTACTGGCACAAGGGCATGGTTGTGAGGAATTTGAAGGATTGTGTTGTATGAATTTGTCTGATCATTCTGAATCCATTCACAAAAGCATTCAAAAATTGAAAGATCTGACAGCCCAAATTAAAGAAGATGGAGGTTCCTGGCTGGATGATTTGTTTCAAAAATGGAGTTTTGCACCTTGGCTAAGGCAACTTTGCAAGATAGGTTTTTATGTATTAGGTGTTCTAATACTGATATTGATAGTGGTACCTTGTATACTTTGTTGTGTACAGCAAATGATGAATAAAACAGTCCGAGAAGTTTTTGTCATACAAGCAGGGGAGTTAGGAAGTAGAAACACAGAGAGTGTACGAAATCCCACGAAAGCAGTAGACGAAGGTATAGACATGAACAAAGGTTTTGAATTAAGACCTTGGAATCGACCAGAGTTTTTCGAACAATGACTCACATGTGACTGTTGCCAAACGTGATTCATATCTCTCTTTCAAGGATTGGGCCTTCACAGCATTAAGTTGCTGTCCTGTAATATAGCAATGCCTCAGTTTAGCGCAAATAGGTCTCCAACAGATAATAAGCAGAAATTTTGCAATAGAGCTATGAAACGCAAGTAGTAAGCGACAAGAAAATGAAAGCTTCTGGGTCAAATAGAGAGGGGGAATTGTTGGAATCCATAAAGTTAGAGGGTTTTTAGGAAATGGTTAAAAAAGTATAGGCCTCAGACTGAAGTTTTGTTAGCATTGCAGATACAGCAGAAAAGTTTCCCAAGCAGCATAGCATACATGACAAATAACAATAGGCCTCTGTAGAATTGGCTTAAGGATGGCAACAAGGTTATTTAATGTATATCTTTAGAAGGTTAGCATGAATAGAGCTCTGTTCTTTGTCTCCTATGAACCAGTCTTTGTTTTAATTACCATTACGTGTGTTTTATAAGATTGGATAGAATGCTTGTCAATATGTGTTGTTCTATGTATGATTGGCTGAAATCTAGGCTGAGATGGTTTTATGTCATTCTGTATTACCCCACCTTCCCTGGCATTCCCTGTGGATCAGCGAGCTGTTAACATCCTGTCTCCATTGTCTAACAATGTCCTGAGACTGATGTGCTGAGAAAAATAAAAAAAGCTCTTCACTGGTCTGGTTTGTCCAGTGTTGTCCATATCTGGACGTAGTTACAGCGGCCCATGGTTTCCTCAGTAATGCGTGGGTTCTGGACACAAATGGACATATATTCTCCCATATATACCTGATCCCCGCACTACATAGTATCAGGATTGAAATATTTTTTAAAAATATTTTTTCACAGTTGCAATTTATGCTTTGACAAATAATACTTGCACACATTTACATAAGAAGATTGGAAATAATTCACATTTTTTTGTTTAAATTGCACACAGCAGAGGATTCTGTTTAATTACTTGTTCAAAGTACCTAGTCAGTTTGAGTAAATCCAGTAAGTCAAATGTAAATGAAAATACAGCAATACACTAATACAATTTCTATAAATAGCAGTATTTATGAGAAAAAATCCCAGCAAAGTCTAAACCAGCCTATAACTAGAGTACATTTCAGGAAGCCTACGTAAAAACACTCACAGAGATTTGTTGAAACTTAATTCATGACAGTATACCATAGAATAGCCAATTTAAAATTTTACCTTGGCTTTTTTCTCTCTTATATTATCAAAAGTGAATGTATTTATTTATTACTATAAAAGTACACATATAAAACAAAGGAATATTTAAGAAAATATTGGCCTTTGATGCCAACAGATCAATCAACAGTCCTTTCCTTAACTGATGAAAATATGGTCTTTCCTCCATTATGCCTTATATGCAATAGAAGTTTTAGCAAAATCTCACTATTAGGATATTCTGATTTATAACTTTTGTTTATATTATTTCATTCCGAAAATCTACAATCTAAGAAAATACAAAAAATGTAAAAAGAATAGATCAGAAAGAGGAAGCCATGAAGCAGTTAATGTTGGAATGAAAGATTTTACAAATCTTGTAATGAATTTGAAGACCATGATTTGAAGTGCAAAGGACACTTTAAAGAACACCATTTTTTTCCTGATAGGTACTGTTCTGGAGGAACAAACACATGAGGAAAGAGTACTACTTTTGAATAAAGGTTAATGCAGATAGGCTTTACAGGTGAGTACTGGAAATCAAGGACAAGCATTCGGGTTTGCCAAGATTAATCTCAAATCAGGGATGATATTTGACCTACCCTGGTTTTGCTTGTACCTGCTGAGAAGTGGCACAGCCTAAAATGGTGTGGGTGTGGCTATATTGCTGTTCTATACCACCCATTCATTCCTGAGGTATAGCTTCAGAGGGAAGAAAAGGTGAGCACACCCTGGAACCAGCACTATTTTATTCCATTCTCTTCCAAGGAGTTGCCAGGACCATCCCTGCAGACTCCATCCTTCTCCCACTGCTGCCCATCCTCTCACTTTCGTCAGAAAGAACACAGCTCTCTGTGGCAAACACAGCTGAGCCCAGGGGAGCACTGGGCATCAGCGCAGGAAACAGACACAGGGAACAGAGAGAGCTGGAGACAAGCCCAAGCCTGGCAGAGCCCAAGCCGAGTGGAGAGGGGGAAAGACAAATACTGCAGGATTGGGTGGTGCAGCATAGACAAACTGGCCTTTGGGAGGTTTGTTCATCATTATTGTTTATTGTCTCAGGCTCAGGGATGAGGAACACAAGCCATGGAGAGCGCACACCACCTTGTCTTTGTCTTGGTGGCCATACATAACTAAGTGGAGGTGGTGAACACCTTTTGTGTGTAAAGCACCTTCTCTTGCATATTTTTGTTATTAATATTATTGCTGGTACTGCGTGTTTCTCATCCCATTGCTGTTTGTTTTCAGAAAAAGGTTCTCAACCTATAGTCTCTTGCCTCTGTCCCTCTCTCCCCAGAGAGGCTGAGGGGAAGGGGAACAGCTTATTTGAAGCTTTATTATTTTTATAAAGCACCACAGACATAATCACAGAATCATATAATTACAGAATTATTAAGGTTGGGAAAGCCCTCCTAGATCTTCAAGTCCAACCTTGACAATAACATAGGGCATAACACTGAGAAACAGAGTATTTGTGGGCACCAAGGATTTGTTTCAACAAGCTTCTCTGCCACGAGTTGAAGAAGAAGGCATTTCAGCAACATTCTCCATGACACCCACACGCAAGTACAAGAAGGGTACAAGAGCCCTGCACATAAACCTCTGTACTATAAGAACTCTGACCTCCTTCATCAATCTCTTCAGCTACACTGAAGCCACTGCTGTTTTGACTACAGGACCAAAAATACCTGCTATATTTAAATCTCACAATAATCTGAAACCATGGATGGCCAGTAAACTACCATATGAAAAAAGAAGAGAACACTCCTTGGACAGTTATCTCCACCAACCTATACAAGCATTTTACATTCCAAATAATGAGAATTATATTACCAGAAGTAACTGGTATATAATTCTTTTAGAAATAAAACCTATTCTGAAATAATTTTTTTCATGAAGACCACTCTACTCCTGCATTTCTCTCTGTTATTGTTGATGCAAACCTCAGTACATTGACAGTCCTGTTTAATCAGTTTATCTATGCCCAGAGTAGTGAAAGACACTGCCTTTTTTAAAGCACATCTGTGAAGCTCATCACTCAGTTACTTAGCTCTGGAAGAGCTCATAGCAATATCCATGGGCCTGCCTGTGGGTGATAGAACACTTCTCTTTGTTCATTACTAATAACGCAAAAATCTTGTCTGCATGCTCCTTTAATTCCTTCAAAAAACTTCTGGAGTTTTGTGATGCAATGTTCTTCCACAAAAGTAATGCTGAATAACCCCTACTGTTTTATATTTCTCCACATCTCTCAGTTCCATATCACACTTCCAATAACTTGGCTGCTTATCCACTTAGAGCGAAGTGCAAACAAGCACTCTGCAGTTTCACCAATGTCGGTGTCCAGTGCTTACCCTTATAGGGCTGTTTCTATGCTTTTCTGTATCAATACAGCAATCTTTTTTTTTTAGATTTTAAACCTTTTCCAACAGGTCTCTTGAGAATACTCTCAGTCACCTGGACAGACACTCTGGATTATCCAAAACATGCAATACTACAGCTTTTTTAGGCAAACAGATTTGTGGTTCTATCTGCAGTTATATTTACACTTTTCTCTCTAAAAAAAAAAAACAAACAAAAAAAAAAAAAAAAAACCAAAAAAAACCCAAAAAACCAAACACCCAAAACCAAATAGACATTAAATATTCTTCTTTCTAAACAGACATGCAACATATCTTTACAGAGGCTCTGGCTTCACCCCGGGGCTCAAATGTATTTAAAAAAAAAAAAATAAAGCAACAGCAAATGCATGAAGTTATTTTACTGTGCATAATTATGAGTGATGACTGAGTAGCTGATTAATCCAAGTACAAGTACTCCCATATTTCCATGAAACAGCAATACAGAATAATATATATTATGGGTATGAACATGATCTAAGATGAAAATTATAAAAATTAAAAAAGATAAACAGCACATAGAACATACCAGTTCTCTTTTCTAACCATAAAAAGAACTAGGACTTGTAAAAGAAATTTAAAAAAACATACCCTGCTACAAGCACTGCTTTTTAATTGCACATAGCAAAGGTCAGTTAAAATAGAAAATTCTAAACTTGTGTAAAAATTTAAAAAAGCTAATTTCTCATACAGAAACCGCAGAAGTTTTTGATCATCGCCTATGAACACCATCTCTCTGCCAACCAAAACAACAGTCCCCACTACAGTGAAAGACAAGTTGATGACCCACTGTTGTCATCATATCACAGGGGTTCCATACTGTTGTGTCCTTATCTCAAAAGTTTCACACCTTCTTGGTGTTTTCTCATAGGCTACTCCTCAGATCACACACTCTTACTTCTTTACAAAGTAGCCAACTGACTCCAGTTCCCTCCTCAGCCAGCCACCCCACTCTTTTATAGCACTATGGTTCTCATTGGTTACAGCTGTGGCCTGGTAAAGTCAGGCCTGCTCCTAATCTTTGATAACTGGCCCAGCTGCAACTCTTTAAGGGTAAGATTATTTTCTACACTATCTTTATTTTCTTATATCCTATCCCCCTACAAGCCATGGCTGGGAACAGAGCATTTGTACGCAGTGTACACTGCTCTCCTTACAATCGGGACAGGAATGCTCACATTACCTTTATTCCAGGTGATCCTGTACCAATAGCAGTGAAGACATTATAACCATGAGATCAGCACAGCCAGGAAAGCCCAGAAGATAGAGATCCCACTAACCTCACAAAGCTCACACTGAATCTCATGCCAACATATTTAACATATAATAAAAATGTTTGATGACTTTTTTCACTGTTGATTTACGGGTGGTCTTGTGCAAGGCCATGAGTTGGACTGTGATGATCCTTGTGGGTCTCTTCCAGCTCAGGATATTCTATGAGTGAACAGTACAAGACACAACATAAAAATGCCTGGCAGCAGATGCTGGCACCTGCAAAGTGATGGAAAGTAAGAAGAAGTACTTTACTCAGGTGTCACACTTCAAGCTAAAATTGACACCACCTACTCCAAAGGGCTTTAAGCAAACACTGAATCAAAAATTTACCATGTTTTATGGCCATCAGAACATCTCCAGCTCTTTAGCCTTCTTCTGTCCTAGTTCCTACTAATGTTGTTTACCTAATGGGTGCCTCTTAACAAAGTCCCTAGGGCCCCATAATAAGCACTGTCTGCCTAATTAGAAAGGTTGAGTGCCCCTGGTTTAAGGTTGTGTGCTTTACTTCACAAGTAAAGTAAAATGACTATGGCTACAGAGACATCATCCTTTCCTACAGCCCGCTTTAAAGGCAAGTGTCATGAAGCTTTGGTGTCTTGATCCCCTGCCATCATCCAGGCACAAAAGATTCAAGGTATTTTTAACTATGTGCTTGTCTTCAAGTATTTCCAAACTAGTGGAAAATGAAAATAGTATAGATAAGAGACCATTTTAATGTGGGAATGACAGCATTTGCCTGATTGAAGGGAAAGATCAGAATATCATTATTTCTTTTTACTGCAAGTTAGATAGGACTTATTTTTGGTTGCTATGTAAGAAATAAGTTCATTCTTGTAAATGCTGATTTCTAAAGTTACCTTATCATGTCGCAGACATTTTTTCACAGAAATCCTTTCTTTGGGATTTGTGCATCTTCTGGGAAGCAAAGGCCCCAGAAGAAGAATGTAAACAATTGTTATCAGCTGCTGTGACATGCAATAGGATGCACCTGTGATTGGTTCATGTTCCATGTTTATAATTAAGAGCCAATCACAGGGCAAGCTGGGGACAGAGTCCCTGGACACAGAACTCTGTTATAGATTCTTGTTGATTCTATTCTTAGCTTAGCAAGCCTCTGCAACTTCTCTTCTTATTCTTTTTAGTATAGTCATAATGTATTATATATCATATATCAATAAATCCAGCCTTCTGATCATCAAACAAGATTCTCATCCTTCTCTCACCCCAGTGACCTCCTCAGGTCGCTGTAATATTATCATGAGCTGCTGTAAGGCTAACTGATATTTAAGATGTACTCCTTTGTATGTGTACAACTTTTAGATAACCTAGACATAATATTGCCCAAAAGAATAATATTCTTTATTCAAATCCAACAGTACTTATCTTATCTGCAATATTATATTTCTGCAGGAAATTCTTCCTATATCTAATGAACGCTTCAATATTGAAATAAAAATTCTTGCTTCTAATATAGCAAATTCTAAAACAGCAATACTTTAAAATGTCACCATCAAGTACAAAGAAGACTGTTCTATGTATAGAACCTGCAAGGTCATTTCACATCAAAACTGGTTATCAATTTAGTATCAGCATTTAACTATTGAGTGCTGATTATAATTGGGAAGTTAGTTAATCATCTGGCACTGTTTAAACAAGCTGCCAGGCTTATAAATACAAAAATGAGCTCTCCAACAGTTTAAAAAAAATATTCGTAACTTATTTGATATCTGCTGATGTTAAAACTGGTAATAATATATAAAGCATTAGGGAAAACTCATAAATGTTTCTGCAATGTGAGGCATCAGTAAGGCTGATTTTTGTAAATTTTCTAAAATTGTGAAAACCATGAGAGAGTTCTAGATGCAGATTCTTTGTATTAAATTCAGTTATTCAGAATTATGGCAGCATTCTATCTCCCCATGTATCCCTTTGCAGGCTGTCATGTTAGGTTAAATCCACCACTTTATCCCAAGACTAATCTTGGAGAGAAACTCTATATACAGAAAAATTTATTTTATTAGAAGTGCGGTGCGCTATTTCAAAATCCGACAGTAATGTTTTCAGTAGACTGACACTTAATTCCAGCATTGCTGGTGCCGCATGGCTTTGTGAAGAGGGAACAGAGATGCAAGAATAAAGGCTATGATGCTCTGGCTCTTGCATAACTCCTTTGCTTGGCAGGACACTTTACACAGGTTTATTGCCTTGCACAAGCAAGCTCTCTTTGTGACCAAGAGAAGCAAGAAAAAGTCTTTGTGTTCAAGTGATCACAGACCATCATATATAACTGCTCCAGCTCAGACATCTAAAAGATGTCTAACCTCAGCCAGTCATGAAGGGTTTCTCTGCATTTAGTGAGAGTATCTTTAGCTCATGATTCATACTGAACTAAAACTGAAATCTGAGGTGGGATGAATCACACACACTAGATGTCCATCTTTTCCTCTCCACTTCAGCTACTGTTTTAGAGAGGATGCTCACCTTTTAGGTGGCTCATTATGAAATCTGGCCCAGAAGATTAGGAGATGGCAACATGATCATGAAGAAAAAGAAAAAAAAAAATCTACGAGTACCTGGACCAGAAATCAAATTGAAGAGTCTGTACTCTTTCATAATGGATCCTGTTTGGAATACTTTTGCCTGATAGCACGTGGGTTGAATGGATGTCTTCATTTCAGCCAAGGACGGGGAGAAGGGTCATGATGGGGTGGAGCCCGGAGCACTCTGGGCACAGCCAAGATACTGTGATATCTGACAGCATCCTGTGTCATGAGCAGGAGAAAAGCACTCTTCCACCTCAAGGAAGAATCTTCATGGCTTGCAATTGATCATGTAGGGCCTGTCCACCATTTTTCATTGTCCCCAGCTTGGTGAGCAATTCTGCATGTAAATCAACCTCTCCTTGTAAACTTTGGCAATATTATTGTTGCAGTAACTGGTTTTTTTCTTATCTCATTGCTGCTTCCAGTAAATTTCTCTTATCTCAGCCCATAATCTCTGCCTTTGGTCTCCCACAGGAGGGTGGGGGAGGAGCAGCTTGTGTCTTGGAATGCCATTCCTAAGCCATGACAATGGGGTAAGCATGAAGGATAAAAAAAATGTAAGTGGGCAAAATGTGCTTGTTATTTTGAAAATATGGCAGTATATTTACAAAAGAGACCTCAAAATCTTCCTACTATGGTAGATCCTGGACACGCTTACTCAGGAGGTAAGACCTAGTAATACAGTGTTCTACCAATGTCTAAAATTCTCTTTATATGCATTCCCTATATTTCTCTGAACAGCAACAAACTGTTAACAAAAATGTTTTGAAGGACTGTAATTCCATTTAGAAGCAGGTTTGCATGAGAAAAATGGTGTCTTTACACTAAAGAATTACCAGTTTATTATAGTTTTTCATAAGAAGCATCACTTTGGTGGGGATAGGTAAAATTTATGGTATTGTTTAGTACTAGTTTTCCAATAAAGCTGTTAAAACTTTCTGCCGTGTTTCTGAACTCCCCTTGGAAAACAGGAGTTTGAAGACAGAGTGGTAGAGATTAATGGTAGCTAAAAAATACTGGTTTCTAAAGGATTCAGGGAATCACTAACAACTAAATTAAAATTCTGCAAGGAAACATCTGAGAAAAGCATTTCCATGTTTATTAAAAAACATCTACCCTGTATTGTGCTGAATACATTAAAAAATTATATCCCGGATCACACACGTGACTCTCAAATACAAACTGTGCAAGATTAGAGCACCTGTCTCTCTTACTCTGTCCCTCTCCAGCAATTCTTAGAAACCAAGAAAGATTTTACTAATACAAATTTACATGTGCATATCCACATGTTAAAAGCAAATTCAAAGGAGCTGGCAAGTGAACTAATCATTAACAGAAGTCTTGTAATAATCTGGCTACAGCTGGTAGATATTGTTACTAAGTGCGATTCGGCATGCAGTGATTTTACAAATGTCTTTGACATGTATGATACAAAAGGGTTTTTTTATTGGTATACTACTCTGACACTTTTATAAGTGTATAAACAGAAAACAAAATAACAGCAGTCTGAATAAAGGAAGAACGTGGTTTTTTTCTCTTCTCTCTGTAAAGTCTTGGTAAACCTATGATAAATATATCACACAGAGCAACTAACTAGCATGGTTAACGTTTTTAAAATTCAAAAAACTCTAAACCTATAATAATTCTAATCTGAACAGCTATTCACAATGTGAAGCTATTCTAATGTGTATCCAATTATAATCAGCACTATGATAATGGCACTGTCATTAATCTTCTGTGTTATTTCTCATTATTTCTAGAGACACTGCTAGAAGCAAATTCATGGAGCTATTTAATGGAGATGGGAAATTTCAGCCTTTGTATTGCTCAAAATTTTCTATGGCATTCCTTATTTTCAAGAATTTCAAATTTTGGCAATAAATTTTCAACAAAAAAAAATCTTTAAACTTATATCTGGTTGAGGTCTGTTGTTTAAGTATGCAACAACTTTTCCAATA
The DNA here is from genome assembly GCF_035770615.1 of Melospiza melodia melodia. NCBI lineage: Eukaryota > Metazoa > Chordata > Aves > Passeriformes > Passerellidae > Melospiza > Melospiza melodia. Next base: position 109,948,141 of record NC_086195.1, on the reverse strand, counting down.
TTCCATTCCAGACTGAAATCAGATCAGAAAAGGCAGAAAAGATTTGCTATGCAATAGCTTTACAAATTTCTTCTCCGGTCTCATCAGATAACTTGTCACTTCACACTCTGGAGCAGCAGCAAACTGAAATGTGTCAATAAAGCTGCTTTTTGTGGTCCCTAGGAAAAACACTACTGCCTCTGAACAAAACACAAACTATTCTGGAAGATTTCTCTCCTGACACACACTGTGGAAATGGATTTGACAACTAGATGCTCCAAGAAGTCCCTCAGTGCCTGAATGTGCCCTCGTTCAAAGCCACTGTGGTTAATCAGGACATTAACAGGACCTGCAACAACAGGACAAGGAGCAAAGGTTTTAAATTAAAAGAGGTTGCTTCAGACTAGATGGAAGAAAATAAAAAAATATATTGATAATGAGGTGGTGAAGTCTCAAACATGTTACCCAGAGAAGTGGTGGATCCCCCAAATGTGGGAACATTCAGGCTATCTTCATCCATACCCAACACATCCGGCTTCATCCATAATCATCCTGGACCTCTCCTCAGGCCTGGAGAGAGCTTGGCTCAAAATGGCCATAATTTTTCCTCTCCTCATTCAGACATGGAGAGCCAAGGATAAAGAGGCAAATGAACTTACAACATTAACAAGTTTTCACAAAGAAAAATTGGTGATGGGGAAAGAACATCACCACAAAAATGCCAGGCTCTTTCTGGTCTTGCAGCTTTCTCTCACAATGGTACTGGCTGCTTCCTTTCTTTTGCCCTGTATCCAGGCTCTGCTGAGGAGAGGGGATGGCTTCTGTTTGGCCTCTGTGGCAGGTCAGGCTGGTAACTTGGACACAGAAAGCACAGGAAGAGTCTTAAATAAACAGAATGGTCCTGCAATAATGGCTGGTATGCTGCCTAAGGACAGAAATCTTCCAGTGCCTTGTGGTCTCACAGAAATCAGTGAGGCACGTATAACACAAACAGCAGTGACAGCCTGGCTCTACACTGCAAGACAGGCCTTCAGAAGACCTCTCCAGAGAGTTAAATACAGTCAACTTGGCATTGATTCAATGGAATTTTTTTTTAATGCAAAAAGCAGGTTTCAGGATTGCAACATAATGTAATTGTTTTGAAACCCAGTGCTGAAACAGTTAATATATTCTGCATTTCAGTCCATCATCCAACAGAAATAGGTGAAGGAAACAGTTGTTGACCTTCATTTATCAACATGAATTTAAATGGTTTTAAATTTGTTCTTCACACAACAACTGGCATTGAGAGGAAAACAACATGTCTACCTGAAGAATGTCTACCTGAAACACATTTTAAAGAAATGTATAAATTTGAGTTATCGAGAAAAAGAAAAATGTCAGGTCAAACTGATAGAAAAAAAGTTTGGATAAGGAGATTGAGATCTCCTTAGAAGAGAGGAAAAAAAGTGACAGGAAGGGAAGAGAATAAAGAATAAAATACTGTGGTGAAATAATTTTATAAACAAATAGTGGCAGATGTGACATAGACAGTGTTACTACTTGGAGAAATTTCAAGCCTGTGGGTTTGGTGGTTGGTTTTGCTTTGGTTTGGGTTTTTTAAAAAATAATTGTAACTATTAAGACTGGAAAGATACTGATCTTTCAGTATCTTCTTACTTTTAAGATAAAACACCGTGAGCTAAACAAAACTAATCTCTGGTCTTGTTCTTCATGGGATTTGCAACATTGGAATGAACCCATTAGTATGTTGGGACTAGCAGACCAGACTTCCTGGGTAGCTGTTACATTGCATGGATAAATGCAGGTTTCAGCCTACACAATACAGATGAACTGCAATTTTTTTAGCTGTGATTAATTTCACAGACTGTTTTACACATCATAAATTCAAGAAACAAGATACCAAACCAAGGGAAGGGTTTTGTTTCAAGACAAGCTCTTAAGAAGGAACACATATCTGCAGTTCTACTGCAATATACTAAAGTTTATGTATTTCAGTTCAGTAGCAATCACTGGCATAACACCCATTAGAAACTACACACCAAAGGAATACAAACCCATAAAAGCTGAATTATATACCTGAAAAATTATATAAATATTGATTTGGTAAATGAATACACTTGTCTCTTAATGGATAAATAAATAAGGGCCTGTAATCTTACAATAAAGTTTAAAAAATAATTAAAAATGGCACACAGATAAGTGAATGAATAAAAACACACATGTGATACTTCTGCACAGAGTTAGTTTTCACAGCTTTGTTTCCCTGGTTTCGCTGGAAGCCTCCTGCCCTCAGCTGTCCTCCTAGGAGCATCTCCTACCTCTTTAATCACATCTTAAATTAGACTGCAATCTAAACAGCATTGCTTCCTGATCAGCACCTCCCAGGTCTCCAAACAGCACACCCCTGACCATACAGAGTGACCAGTGGGCACCAACAAGCTCCATAAACACTTGCATGAGTGCACTTCCCTTCCTTGGGTGATGGTGGCAAATCATTTCTGGCTGTAAGCCAGCGTGACATTGCAGCCTCGTGTCACTGCACTGCAAGTCCTTCATCAACCACAGATTTACTAGAACGGTTAAAAAATTCTAAACATTACAATTTCTATAGCCCTTAAAAATTATGTACTTCTTTCAGATGTTTTGCTTATCTGCATTTTTCCTACTGCACAGTGTCTATACTGTAAGACATGGAAAAAGCTTACATATCACACAGCTCATTAGAGGCTTAAATGAACCAGTTTTAGATGTATGATTTTGACCTCATTACTGTCCTCAATCAATGAAATAAAAATGGTGTCTGTCATAACTTGATCTCTTCGATATGTTACTGTGGGAATCAGCAATCAGAGTCTGCTCCTCAGATGGTAAAACTGCTATTGAATATATTTGCTAGTACCAAGCTTGATTAAATAATAATAGAGAAAAAGGCTTTTTAGAACTCAGTAAGCCAATCAAACCATCACTGAGCAACCTGGAGAGAAAGATCTATCCTACCTGCATCTTATCATAACCTTGGTCCATTTGCAAAATACTACAGAAAAAAAGAAAACCCTGACCTGACACAGTTCCTATGCCACTGCCTAAACACATCTTAATGTGCTTGTATGTGACACACTGCAGACAAATCACAGCAAAACTCACCACATGTATGAATTCCAGCTCTAAAGGTGAAACATCTGCTTTAAGACTAGTGACAAATTTCTAAAATTCTCGCTACCTTCAGTATAAAATTATCTCTCTTTTCCACTTTTCCCTACATTCATGCCAGTCACACACTCAGCAAAGGATGAGCCACTCTGGAGATGCCCCTTTCTCTCCACTGCCTACAGGAGCTGAGGTAACTGCAACTCACTTGAGGCTTGATGCTTAACCCTCAAACACCCAACTGCATTCAGTCCATCCAATGCCAATTAGGTGGATTATCTGTGGCTGTATTCAATTTAAGAGTGTTTTCACTTAAATGTACTAGGTAATTTTCAGATCTTTATACTTCTGAATGCATTACTATATAAACAATCATTATTTGAATTTCTAAAGATGCAGGGATGCTTTCAGTTTACCAAGCCTTTAGTTTGCATGTATTTGTGGGTAGTAAGCTGGTCTATGTACAGCTTGCCTGTTACATGTACTGGACATAAAATGTATGTTATTTTTGTGAGACTTAAGTGACCAATACTTACCCCAAAGACTCCATAATTCACTACCTGACCAGGAAAAAGATGTTGTATCCAGGAAAAAAACCAAAAGAAATTAGTGCTTAGACAAGTTTCCAACAATCCTGCCAAGCCAAAAGTCTTCAAATTCTGCAGTGTTCAGGTTAAGCTATTCTAATTTATTGATTTATTTGTATTTGGCAAATAGACTTTGACTGCTTTTTAATTCAGTTTCATTTCTACCATTAAAACAGTGGTAAGCTTTTTCTCCTGGAAATATGATGTGAGATATCCAAAGTCATGTTACTAAACAATTCAACACTGGTTTATATGTAATTGTATTTTGAGGTCAAACTATTCTTATAAGTTCCTGTTTCCCGAATCATGCATGTCTGTAGGATGCTGGGTTTTGATAGGTTTTAGGATTAGGCAAATATTCCTTCTTTTATTTTGACATATGTATCATATCAAATACTACAACCAAGGTTTCTTCTTGCTGCAGTATAAAACTCGAAGGTTGTACCTTTGATTTCTTTCATCATGTACTTCCAATTAGTTTAATAACACTCCCTGCACACCTGAAGAGAAATGGAGCTTTGAACAGAGGCAGAGTGCAGGAAGAAGAAAGACTTATCTGTGTCTTCAACAGCAGGTAGGGCAGAAATAATGTTTTACCTTTCTGCAGTCCTCTTCTCCCTTCCTTCATCTACTTTTCCTCCTCATAGATGCATGTAACAAGATGTCAGCCTTCATCCATGGGAGACAGCATGGAAAGATTTGGGCAGGAAAGGCTCCCCACAGCCGGATTACTCCTAGCTACTCTTGGTCAGGTGAAAAGCTTCTTTCTGACAGAAGGTGATGTGTGATTAAGTATACAATAAAACTAATTTACCTTAAAGTAATTTCTCCTGAGTATCCTCAACTATCTTATGATCTACAGCATTCAAACTAGGAGGGGATTTTTTTTAGCAAAAGATAAAGCTGACTTTTTTCAGGCTGTTTTTAGCCTGGTTTCCTATGGAAACAAGACTGAGCCACAATATAACACAGTCTGTGTGTCCTCTCCTTGTAATTTCTGAACTAAGTAGCCTGATTTCAACTAAATGTGACTGAGGAGATAGAAATCTCAAAGATAGTTACACTCTTATAAATTTTGAAAGCAGCAGCTGCTGGAGAGAAGAGAGACCAGGATCCTTGTATTAACATGCAGGGCGCTAACAATCTTATCAGCCCACTTCTGCTGTCAAGTGTGGCAGCCAGCATACCATCACCAGAATATATGCATACTCAGAGATAAAAGTAGACCTCTATAATTCAATTATTAACCAAGGGACATAAATCCATATGAAACTGGTCCTCTTCATTTTTGGTTTTTTTAAGCCTTTTCTCTTTTAACTAGACAGCCAAGATACCAGGCTGATGATGGCAAAAAAATTAAACAAAAAGAAGGAACTGTTTAAATGAAAACCAAAAGCATACAAAATCCAAAATACAAAAGAGAAAAGTAAATGGATGAAATAGAGATTTTTTTAAGTTTCTATATTATAAGGATGGACAACTCTTAAGGTTATGTCCTACATTTAAATACATTTACAATTTAACCAGGTTCAGAAGTCCTACACATACACACGCACATAGACAAACACAGATGCAGGAAGGAGATTATGAGCATCACATTTAGCTGCAACTAACTAACATATTGAATGATTCAGCTTTTGATGCAGATAAAAATGACATAAGGCTGAAAATCATTTTCATTTCCTATATTCCACAGCCAAAGAAACACAGAATGGTTAAAGAACAGGGACTCCCCCACCAAAACCATTTTTACAGCTCTTGAGTGATTAGTTTGACATGGTCTAGCATAATTATCTATGCCATAATTTCTCTTTGCCTGTGTGAAAAATACTCCAAAAAACACCACCAAATACTCTGTCAAAATCCATACATTGACTAGAAAAGTGGTATGAAAAGTTATTTGTTACACAAAGTAGCATAATTGTTCATTATATATCCAATGTTCTGTCAGTGTTTACTATAAATAAGGCTGTTCTGTTCCAAGATTTCACAAGAAAAATACAAATTCCAAGCTTTCTGCCAAAAAAATTCAAAATCTAGAAAGTATTTCTCAGCTAGCAACTCCAGAAATATAGTTCATGTTTGATCACTACCTAATAATTATCAAGGGGGAAAAAATTAAAGAAGGAAAAAAAACTACCTTCATTTTGTCTCATTTTTGCAGCAACTTTTTTTTTTTTTTTTTTTGGGGGGGGGGGGGGTCAGATCTCTTTTCCCTTGCATCCCCTCTGCTCATGCTGGGAATCAGGTGCATGCTGCCAGCAGGACTTGTTAATTCAAGGAGCTGCTGCTGTCCAATTAAGCCTGCTGCCAGATCACAGACAGCCAGACACTGAGGTACCTAATTCTCCTTCCTAGTTCAGCAGTAAATGCTACACCATTAGCATAGTCTGGGTATTAATTCACTCATTTGTAGGCATGCTTTAAGGTTAATTCCTGTCACTCCAAATGGAAAAAAAAACCTAAAAGAAGCGAAGAAGGATATCAAGCACTTAAATCAGCCTCAGTAAAAGAGAGAGTTGCCTTTAGTTAAGAAAGTAATCCACAAGACCTGAACTCAGATGAAAGTTTACTCAAGCGATCTACTTCTACTACCTGAAAGTTCCTATGTGCCTAAAATGTCCCTTTAATACATCCACAGATATTTTCCAGGTTTGCAAATGCAAAGAAGCCAGCATTTAGCTAAAATGAAACATAAAAATCAAGTTCATAATCTCCTGCCTACCTTCCACGAAAAACTGAATTCATTAGATATTTTTACGACTGGATCATGATCAAGCACATCTGAAGTACAGTGTTAACCAACACTTTTAAAATTTAACACAAGTGTTGGTTCCCCATTTTTTTCAGTAGCTGAATGTAGCTGAGCCTATTTTCAATTTGTAGTCTGCAGGCATTATACAAGAGCAGACTGTCTTGGTGTAATCCATAAAGAATAACTAAGAGTATCCCAATCATCAATAAGATTTAAGTTTGCTATGGATGGATATACATCTCAGCCAAAATAGCATTTGAAAAAAGATTTCAGAATCTTTATTCAGTGGATATATTCTGATTCAAGGATATACTCAGGATATTTTCAGACATAACAGTTCAGCTCCTTTCTTTGGCAACTGCAATTCAAGCCCCTGTCTCCCACTACTCTGCAGGTTATGCAAAGCATCAGGCTATGTGACCTGAGAGAGAAATCAGGCATGGGATGCACAGCTCCTTACACTGTACACTGTATTATGACAGAAGTAGATACTCAATCCAGGCTGATGGAGGATCCAATTAACCTCAGAGAACTGTGCTGAAGCAGCCCAAAAGTAGCCAGCAATTAGCAAAGGAGACCCATACATATCTTAAGTGCTATCTCTCTCTAGATCACTACAGAGATATGAAAGCAACTTTCCTAAGATGCAGAAACTCCTTTTAAAAAAGTACTTGGGATCACTCTTTTCCTTCAGGCAGCACTGGTAAAAATCCATCTGATGTTTTCAGGTCCTCTGCATACACTTGTCTAATGGATTCACTGCTTCTTTGAGGTGGGAGAGCTGAAGCTTTATCTGCAACATCTAATTTCCCCAGAAAGTGTCTTCACAAATGGGCTGTACATTATTCTGGCTGGGAAAGAGCTCCCTCCAGCCTTCCCTTAGTCAAGAGGAGAAAGAAAAAAAGAGCATGATTCTGTAGCTTCGAGGGTAGAGCAGCTGTGTGAGAGAGAAGTATGCACCAGTTCCTTCTGCAATAACTGTTTATGGAATGTATTCAGTAATTGGTTAGCATAAGGAACTAGACAGATCCCAGAGGAAGGTTTAAAGCCCTCCACTCCTGTTTGCCCCAAGCAACTCTGCTGTCTTGCACTCTCACCCTTGCAACATATATATACATATATACTTTTCTCCAATACAAGATAAAGAGCTGCTAACAAAGTTTCTAACTTGACATTTAAATATTAATCAGTGGCTATGCTCAGCACTCAGTAGCCAAATCTTCCTTTTATTTGTGGGTGTTTTGGTTTCTTGGGTTTTTAAAATTCTTCTCATGGTGGCAAAAGCAACTTTATTTACAGCCTCCTTAAAAAAGCTATGCAAAGAAATATACAATGCAACAACATTATAAAAGAGACAGAATTAGCAGTCATGAAAAGTACAGGAGGCTTGGAATAAAATATATATTTGCTGGGAATAAAAGCAGTGACACTGACAGTGGCACTTGAAAGAGAGATCTGCAGGCAGGGTTTTTACAGGCACTGAGGCCTGTAGGATACTGTAGTTAACTTGCTGCATACTTGATTTCACCTTAGAAAGGTAGGGTAGGTGAGAAATGGGTGCTGATGTGGAGTCCACAGCCAACATCATTCCCCCGTGATTAAACAACAGGTTTACTGAAATCCACTGAACCTCCTCTGCACTTTGTGGATCCCACTTGAGGATTGGAGCCCATGTGTCTACTCCTCAGTCTGAGTGTTCTCCAGTCTAGAAAGAGCAAATAATCTATGTCAAATAGCAGAAAGAGCAAGAACAATATTAACTAGAAAGCCTTCTGTGTTTATAAAATATTTAAATATTTATCAATATAGTATTTTAAACCCAATATGTAATGCAGGAGATAAAATACCTCAAGCAGCATGAGAAGGAGTTAAAAGATAAGCAGAAAGCACAGTGTAAAGATGGAAGATGCCACCACTACAAAATCTATGTAACAGGTACCGACTGCTCCTCTCATTGTGTGATACATTTATTATCTAGAAATTGATGAAACCTGGTGTCACTGACCACTGGTTTTATCAAGCTGGGAGAAACAGCAACACATTCATGAAGCTTTTATGATGCATATAGAAAATGAGAGACAACAGTTGGATCCAGCAGTCAGGAAAATGGAATTTAAGCACTGACGAAGAGTTACTGCACTCTAGTAAGTATGTTTCTCTTGATAGTATTTTAATCAAGTGCTCTTGAACTTGGGCAATACATCTGCTCTATTTCCCAAGCTATCATACACAAAGATTCTCAAGCTGCTATAATTTATAAATGGATCTCACACTGTCCTCCCAGATATTATTAAATCCAAGCAAAAGTGGCCATTCCACTATGCACTCCACTGTCTCTATAGCAATGACAACATTTCAAGTTAGAAAAAGGATACTGAGAAATTTAAATAATAAGAAAAAAAAAAAACACAAATGAGCAAAAATACCCCAAATAAAAACAACCAAACCAGAAAAAAATAATCATAAATACAGCTCAGGGCTCCTCAAGAGATGAGGCTCAGGAAGAAGGAATGATAGTTTGCAATATTTTGAGGAGGCACAGTGAGCTTTGTGTGATGATGCTAATAATAAATACAAATTCAAAAAAGACCACAACTTCAACTTTTGCCCAGGGCTCTTCTGAATGTCTGTATGCCCCTGAATATCTAATATGGCAGTGGTTTTATTCTATATGGCTAGTGATCTAGTACCATTTAATTAAAGCAATTACATTAGAAATTCATTTTCATGAAGGAGTAACACGCTTTGCTTGTTAGACAGAAGCAGACAACCGAAAACTGAGTTGATTCCACATGAGTTCAATTGCTAATTTTTAATTTTATGACAGTCCTCGGATGCTGTGGCAATTTCCATTTCTGCACTGCTTGCAGAATGCAGAAATGCCCCATGAAAGAGTAAGGGCATATCAGTAGTGGTCACACAGGCTTTTCTTGGGCAAAAGACAGCCCAATCACATTTTCCCATGGCACATGGAAACCTCACATATTTAGGGCAGATTTTCAAAAGATAATTACTTTTGTTCCCACAGATTTTATGGAGGTTCCAAATAAGAGTTTTTGAAAACTCCATCCTGAAAGCACAGCTTTTAGGTCACCATAATGGCTCATCAGCCATTTCCTTCAAAGCCTCTCCACACCTGAAAACCTTTTCAAGAAACTTCTTTATATAGAGACATCTCTTTTTTTAGGAACTACACATGTATATGAAGGGACAGAGTTTTGTGGAGAGCCTGGTTCAGTTCCCAGGCTTGATTTTGTAAATAACTAGGTTCTCAGACACCTTTTCTATAAACAATAAGATTCTCAGACAGTCTTCCCATAACAGGCAAAACATTCTGTCCTTGGGCTCTCTGGGAACAGATAGCTGCTCTGGGAACAGATATGAAGATTTTGAGAACTTTTCATATCACAGTGAGAACGCTGGTCCTGTTTTCAATAAACAACCACGGGTATTGTAAACAAAAGGAGGGGTTAGAGTTTTCTCTGTTAACCTATCGTGAGCTCGAATTTTGCAATATGCATGAAGTTAATTAACACTGTTATATAAAAGTGGCTGATTTAATCAATAAATCAAAGTCCATGCTGATCAACGACAAGGTGGGTTGGCTTCCTTCGCTTTCAACAGAGTTTTTTTCCATTTAAAAGCAGTGCAGTCCACTCACAGCGAGCAATCACAGAAAATGCTGTTGAAATTCCATCTATTCTCTAAGGGTTTTGAAAGGGATCCAAAGGTAGACCTAGGGTATGTTTTATCACATCTTGTTGCAAAAACTGCCATTAGATCATCACTTCAATTTTGTGAGAAATCTGTGTTCCTATATGGTTTTTGTTGGTGGAGAAGGAAGTTTGCCTAGTTCTGCCTTGTTTTAGTATTGCTTGTCTGTTGACGTTGCCATTTACAGACCCTCGGGCTGAAATGGAAGCCTTTACAATACCATGCAATTCTCCTCCATCTCCTGCAATCAGCTGAATGGCACCAGCATCTCTCTAACCTAAATAAAACCAGAGTCGATGCAAGGTGGGTTTCCCAAGCAGCTTATTATGGCATACACTGACTTGATGGACTCAGTGATAAGGGTCTTCCTTGTGCAGTCTTGTGATTGTGGACTTGCTGGTTTTGAAGAGTTGCCAGACAAAAATGGGTGAATTTTTATGGCCCAATTTACTGAACCACTCCCAAGAAATATACAGAAACAAAACAGTGGCTGAAGGTGAAGGTTCCCAATTGCTTAAATGGCTTATCAATATTCAAAAATAAAATATGGAAAGATACAACACCTGCAGTACTGATAGCTAATCAAGATTATTTTTCTTTTACATTCATGTACATTTTATAATTTTTTACACCTTCAGAATTTCTTGGTTTTGAAGTTATATTATTTTTTTTTAATTTTCCAGTCTGAGATTTTGCAATTGCTTTAACATTTTTTTTTTCCTAAGGTGCATAAAAGCTAAAGATATATAATCCTAAATACCTAAAGAAACCTCAAACCCACATATTATGCCAATGCTTAGAACCTCTGTTGAGTCATATTTTTAATACAAAAAAAAGGCACAAAATTCACTTTTCTGTGAATGAAAGTCATATTATTAAGTCCATTAATCCCAGGAAAATCCTCACAAATTGTCTTAGCAATGGTTCTGTTATGAACTAAGCACACAACGTCTCCATCAGGCACTGCTTCATTCACAACTCTGAAGTAAGCAGCCACTGAAGCATTACAAGAACGTTATGGAGAAAGTAAAGTAATCCTTTCACTTCTTCAGTGAGTAAACAGAACATTCTAGCTCAGGACAGCAGTAGCTTTTACTTGGAGACAATTTCTTCCATGTAATCAAACTCAAATCAAGGATCTGCAGGTAAGCTTCAATTCAGAGAGGGAGAGTCTGCATTGACAAAAAGCAAGAGCAATGAAATCTTTAGAGAGGCTTTAACAGGCAACAAAGATTGCTCTTCTTAAGCACAGTCTTAATTCTGTATTTAATTAATGAATCATTCTGTATTTAGGTCCCATTTCTGCAAATTTATATTTTAAAGACATTTTATTTAGTTCTTAAAGTGGAAACACTGGCTGGGTGACCTGACAAACAAGAAGAAATTCCTGATGAAAGAACACAGTACACATACTGAAACACTTAAAAGGGTCCAGCCCCACAATGGACTACTTCAAGGGCATCCACGGAATAAAAAATATATTTTTTTAGAATGGGATATTTTAAGAATCAGCACAGCAAAAAAACAGGAAAGAAAGAAGAAGCATTTTACAACAGTTTCTTGTCAATGGGGAGGAAAATCTCTCCAGCACGTTGCACAGAAATATAGAACATACTTAAAAGCTGAGCCATTGTGTGACAGACAGAAGATTTAAAACAAGCTAATAAAATTCTGAGATGTGTACAACTTCCATCACCCTCCCTACCCCCTCAAGAATTTGAAATCCTGTCCAGCCTTTTAGCAAGCAACTGGTCTAACTAGATTAAATTTTTCTGATCTCCATCCCATTACCTGACCTCATACATTTCACTCAGTTTTTAACCTCACACTCTTGTGCAGTCAGCAGCTGCTGCTCCAGTGTATGAAACACCATTGCACTGAGAGCACAGCACATCACTGCACTCCCTCTGCCTGCACAGCCCCTATCTCAGGTATGCACTTTGCTGCTCACAAGTTCACCGCAGGTAAAAAACCATTTCTTCTCAAAGAATTTATGTACTTGAAAATTGGTAATTTCATTACTGAAGAAGATCCATCCTCCACAGTTAACTTGGTTTCAGTAATGGTCAGTGAAGCAGTGCACCTGCATCCCTTAAAGAAATTTGGGAAAGAGCCAGTTTTGATCCCACAGCAAACCCTTTGCTGCTTTCAGGAATCAGCACAGAACTCTGACTGCCTGCTAAGAAAACTGCAAGGAACCAGCATCAGAGAAAGAGGCAGAGAAGACTGCTCTGTAAAAAAAGTTCCATTAGGAGAAAGAAGGAAAGGATGAGGAGTTTCTTAGTTTCTTAAGTTTCTCACCTTAAAAAAGGGGGTTTTAGCCATTTATTTTCTCAGCCTGATGAGTGAGGTCCTTTCTAATGTGTCTGATCTGTGGCCAGAGGCATCCCAGGTGAAAACACTACCTTTTGATGTTGTATATATGGCAGACACATAAGAATGGTTTGGGTTATATGGAACCTTAAAGACCCTCCTGCTATGGACTGAGACATCTTTCGCAAGAGCAGATTGTACAAATCTCTATCCACCCCTAGGGATGGTGCTGCCTAACAAGTTGTATTTATTTTAAAAAAGAGCCCATAAAGAACTGGGGGAAACTGCTGGGACCTAAGCAACAAGAAGGTTTAGTCCATGAAACCCACGGCAGCTAACAAAGCAACCTCAAAGTGATGCCCATGTGTTACAAATTAGAGCTTAGGACCTGACATGCTCCAGTGATCTGAGAGCTGGGGGAGGAGGGCAACATAGTTTAGGAAGAAGGATCCAACTCTGATAATGGACACAAAGAATGGAGAATTTATGGGCAACAAGGATATTTGGCAGGAATCCCAAAATAAGGAAGAAATTAGTCTGAAATCAGCTCCAAGTGGGTAAAAGGTAATTCTGGCAGTGGGGATCTGCAACCACCAACCCACAGACCACTGATCCAAGAAACCCACCAACCCAAAGGAAGAGAGAAACTGAACCTGCCAACTAATTAGCATGAGAATTAAGAGAATTATTGACCAATAGAAGCTAGAATAATAAGTACCAGGAGAACTTGTAATTTTTATGCAGTGAATACTAATTCCAGTGGGGAAAAAATTCCTTTGTTTGCTAAAATGCATAAGTAATTAGAACTTTAGACAACTGGTGTACACATTGGGTGGAATGATCCCCATGTACCTCAGTACTGAATAAAGTAATGTCAGACCTAGCAGCCTGGTTGGAGAGTCTGTTTTCCAGTTTTTGGTGGCAACAAGACATCCACAATTTCTCTGGGCAACCATTTCCAGTGTCTCACTACCTTCAGAGAAATTAATTTCTTTCTGATATATGATCTAAATATACCTATTTTCAGCTTAAAGCCACTCCCCTTGCCCTATCACTACATGTAAAAAGTCCCTTTCCAGCTTTCCCGTGGCTCCCTTTTAGGTAATGGAACACTGCTTTAGGATCTTCCCACAGCCTTCTCTTCAGGTTAAACAACCCCAATTTGCTCAGCCTGTCTTCATAGAAGAGGTATGATTCTATGATTCTACACACACTTAGATATATAGGTATATGTAGATCCATACACACACACACACACACACACGTATATACATATATGTGTATATATATATATATTCATATACAAACCTATAGATATCTATTCCTAAGTTTCAGTGACCAGTCCAGAGCATTTTTAATCACAGAGTTATGTGGTCCTGCTGCTAGGACTAGGGCTAGGATATTTTGGTTTATACAAAGTGTTTATACAAGGGCTGTCTAGTGGTCCCAAGACCCTACAAACTGGGGGTGAGTGTGAAGATTCCACCCACTAGGGATATGTGGTCCCACTCCATGACCCCTTTTACTCTCACAAATATGGGGAATATGAGAGCAACTGTTCCACAGTGCCTGAAGAATGATTTTAGAATTATTTTAGACTATGAACAAGGCACAATTAGCTGTTTTCATGAGCTGGTATTAAAGAAGTTGCTGAGGACTAAGCTGAGAGAAATGGAAATGAACTGACTGGATGCTAATCAAGGTTATATTTACTGGAAGGCAGAAAAGATGCCCAAGAAAGGAGAGACTGCAGGGGAAGTGTTAATACTGACAGGAAAAAAAAAAACCAACCAAACAAAAAAAACAAAACAAGGAGAGAGATTTCCTCCAGAGAGGGAAGGAGCGTTCAGCTGACTGTCAAAGGGGAGAGGGGGAGCACTATCACAATGTTGGGGAAGGAGGATGAATTTCAGTGTTGGTGCTAGAGGAAAAGATTTAGGACCACAAAATCACCTAGCAGTGTTCTCCGTATATTTGGGATTTAGCATTTATAGCAAAATAAAATAATTTACAAAATAAAATAGAGGACTATGTAGTGAAGTAAAGTACCAATTATACAGTACTTAAACAGCATCTTGCTCCAAGACTATTTTAAGCTGCCTTAACTGGACTCCTTCATGACAAACCTTTCTGGGTTAGGCTAGGACACATACCTGTTGTACTAAGGCACAGCAATTGCTTCTCAGTAATCACTAGTAGGCTTTTTAACTGTTTTTTTTTCTGCAGTAGTCCTGAGAAACGCTCACCTAGAGTCCAGATCACCATGGTAGTTGTGGTAGTACCTACAGTGCTGGGTCTCCCTTTTGCTATTTTACTATGTCTTATGACATACATAAGTATTTTAAAACCCCAGGCAGGTGATGACAAGGTAAAAAGATTACATCTGTCAAATCTGTCAGAATTACTTTGGGAAATACTCTTTAAAAATACTGGGTCTTATGGCACATAATGATAGTGTCCTTGATTCAGATAATATTGTGGCTAAAAGACTAGGAGGTAGAGGATTGAATTTTGCATCTTTTATGTCCTCATCTTGTGGAACTCGTAACTTTTTATCAGCACTTCAGATGTGGCCACATAAAAACACACTGAAAGCAGATTACCATTAATGCTGGTAACAAAATCCCCAGCTTAACATACTGCATTATTGAGTAAGGATGGAAAGTGGAATCCAGGGGAAAAAATACCATACCTGCCAATCATGTAATATAAACCTCAACAAAGCAAACACACAACAGTTGGATACTGTCATAAAATTCTCCCAGAAACAGAGAAAGCAGATATACAAATTGCATACATTTGAAACTTACATATGTCTTTTAGTGACATCATTTCAGACACTTAGAAAGAATTAGAGTGATTTAGGGCTATTGAATTGGCCTCACATACCTCTGAGGTTTTTTTAATAAATTGGTTAAAGTATGGAAACCTTAAGTCAGAAAAAAACAATGAAATTTCCCTTTCTTAGAAATTGACAAGCCTCTTAAGACTGATACAGATTGGTCCCTACAAGAAGAGGGTAAAATCAAACAAATGATACCATGTCTCACTCCCTCAAGTTTTGTGTGGTATCAGCACTTTCACAGCAAAGTTAATTCAATGTTACTAAATAACAAAAGAACTGAGGAAAAAGGAAAATACTTCTACTTCAGAACATAAATCTCTATATTTCTACACAGCAATTCTAGAATATTCTATCTGAGGACTTTTGTTGCTGAAGAAAGGAAATCTCCAAGTAAGCACAGTTATACACTTCTACCTTCCATCACACTGTGGTCCATAAATCAACTGTGGAGCAATTTTTCACAGTTATGAGCTTGGAAAGATTTATCTTGCTTGGAAAGCAAGTTCCTACTCTAGTATGAAAATTCGAAACAAACTTTCTATATAATATACAATTTCTATTTTCCTCTACCTGGTATGACCAATAGCAGAACAGTAAATTGCAGCACTGGTAGCTGTGTATTCATTCCCATTGATCTCCAAATAGAAGTCATGACTCCTCTGCCTCAGATTGATGGTGCTGTTACAAAAGCTCTGATGCTTACCTGAAAGGAAAAAAACTATTTGGATTTACTTTGAAAATTAATCTTGAATTAGTTATAGCAAGTACTCATCTGAATTAATAATGTGAACCCATATTTTTTTTGGTGAAAGCTTCTAGCTTCTAAAAAGATGTTTGAAGACTGTGGTCATACTTCTCTAGACAAACAAACCTCCTTACAGTGGTTTCTCTGGAAAGCTCACTCTGCTCTTCATGGGTCTATAAGAATAATGCTCCAAGTTTTCAGCTTTTCTGGTTTGAAATAAAAGAAGCAACCCTAAGACTAAACTTAATATTGGCAATGCTAAGGAAAAAAGCTTTACTTTGAACATGCTTGGAAGACAGGGTGGCAATTTCACCTCCTACTCCTGTGCTAAGCCATGTATCTACAACAAGTCCTTCCCACTGGTCTTCTACAAACTATGTTTCTCTTTATTTGTCATGGTGATTAGTGCACGGTTGTGGCATTCCTAAAAAGAATTGCATTTCCTATGCCTAATCATGATTAAGATGAGTTCAGCTTCCTGCTTGACATAACTTTCCTCTGAATGAAGAATGAGACCTATGGTAATGCTCAGTCCACAAAACAATGGTTTCCTAATTCTTCAGACATCTCTGATTCTCCCTTCTATAACTTGGACTGCACTCCAAACTAGCCTAGAACATGTGAAAGCACATAACACAACTGGTTTTGTCAGTAAAATCAAGCTCTGTGTCAAAGGAAGGCTGCAGATGTAGGAGAGGCAGCTTTTTAATCTCCCTCAGAATTTAATAAATACTAAAAGAGCAATCCCAACCTCTGTATCAGATATACCAACAAAGTTTACCTAATGAACCAAATGAACAGAAAATTGTTGAATTCATGAGGATAAGTCCTGTCTCACAAGTTACTACTTCTCTGGAAGAGTAAATAAAGTTTGTATATGACACAACTAATTTGCAAAAAGGAGTTGGATTTCCAAAAACCTTATTTCCGATAGCATACTTAAAAGAGCCTTAGACCTGAGTATTTTGGGAGGTGAGGCAAGATTTATTTCTGACCTGGTAACTGGCTAGCAGACAGGAAGCATGTTAGGAATTAAATGATCACTATTCACAACAGAGAAGGAAGCATTCCCATGAACTTCTCTCAGGTCTTGTGGCACTGAACTTTCTTTTTTACCAGGTGAGGAATGAGAATGGTACGTGAAGAGAAAGTCTGATAGCAAAGAATTAACCAGAACAGGAATAAATAAAACTGCCTTTGAAGAGCTGTATGAGGATCTTACAATACTCAATCACTTGGCAAAGAAATTACAGATGAAATTCAAAGTAGCTGCTTGCAAAGTACTGCATATGCAAGAAAGGGCAAGAAAGGACAGTCCTAACCACAGACAGTCATGGACTGCTGTGACTTTCATTAGTATTAACAGTCAATCTAAACCCTTTGATTACTGCTCTTCATGGCCAATAGCTGTTAAAAAATAAATAATTTTGGGTATTATTAAGCAGAAAGAAACATGAACAAAAGAGAAAATTATTTACTATGTAACCTTACAATGCAAAACATCTGCACAATTTCAACAGGATGGTATACCTGGCAAAGGTATAGAGAAGACCACAAAGAGTTAACTTCATCTTTGAAAACATTAAATAGGTTAAGAAACTTGAAATAATAAAATAAAAAACCAGATAGCTTTATATTTTATTTTAGCAATACTGTCTGCTGTATGTATGTCTTGGAGTAAACCATCTAGTTCTGATTTAGTTCTGCCTTTTCAGGATGTCTCTACCTATATTCAGTTGTATGTGATTATGGGGATTAAGGATGGAAGCTAAAGGGAAAAACACATTAGGGTGTTTTTTATTTTGTTTTGCTCTGTTTGTGTGTTTGCATTTTTGCCTCCAGTATGCTCCTTGAAATCTACTGGGGCAGCAGCTACTACAATTATGTCAGAAGACAGGGGAGGGAGAAGAGAGAAGATGAAATTTTTTCAGCAGTCAGGGAAGGCACAAATGGAATTAGATGTGGGCAGCGCACACATTTTAGAATTATAATTTGAAATTAAGCCTTCAACACGAAAGTTCTGCTTCTGGGAAACCCATCTGAGCTAGCAGTTTCTGTGGAGATAGGTAAAATTATGAAGGAGGAGCATCTGTTGCCAGTGACTGACACCTGTTACTGACAGTACGTGCAAGGTCACGGTACTATGGATAGAAGCTGCATTCCGTGCTGCAAACTTCACTATAATGAAAAGTGTTCCCAAGAACACTGAAAACAAAAACTTTAAAAAAATGAAAAAACAATAGGAAAAAAGCTTCCTAAGCAGATATCTGAAATGGGAAAAGTGGTAATCAGTAATACAGGAGAGTTTTGTACTAAATCAAAGGTATTAGGTGAAGGGGGATCACAATATGGTATGTATGTCTCCTAAACCTTGACAATTGCTCATCTCATGTAATTCAATCACAGCTGTAACATCACCAGACAGCAAGGAGAAGGAGATAAGCCAAGCTTCTCCCTCTCTTGGAATTTTCAAGGAAGTTCTGAACTCTGCAGTACAATATCTAAAAAAACCCTCAGAAGGAAACAGAAATAATAATAAACTACTCAATAGTAAAGCAAGAGTCTAGTCTACTAAATCTTTCCAAGAGAAACATTTAAAATAAATGAACGCTTTAGCTTTCAACTTTGAAGAACTGTTCTCATTTTCATGGAGTGTTTAAAATAAGTCTGCGTCCCATATGAACCTGGCACTTGAATACACTTACAGCAGTACTTCAGCAGCTGCCACTTGATCTGAACAAACTGTGGTTTTCCCCTCTCTAGAAGAGCTCAGACATAAACCAAACATTCGTTTTTCAACCGTGCCTTGCCCAGTCTTTCTGCTGCCAAGTTCAGTCCACATACAAACCCTGTGTTCACACTGTCAGTTGTCTCTTGGGCCCTCAGTGACAAACACTTGCAGCAGAATAGGCTTCATGGAGAAGAGGACCTGTGAGTCAAATCCCAAACCATCCTCTTCATGAATTTATGGACCTGAATCCAAGTCCAATGCTCAAGAGAATCAAACTCTACACCAGGTGCTTGGGGTTTTCCCCCCCCTGTAAATGTCCTTCTAGGGTTCCTCCTAACCTTGCTAGGGCCAGAGAGTCATACTGTATCCAGTGGTGGTGTTTTGGGTATTATTTGAAACTCCAATCCTATCAACCAAGTCACAGAACACTTCAGTGTGCATCTAATCTCACATTTTTCAATTAATGCCATCATATTTCCTGTCCATATTACTACCATTAA
The DNA here is from genome assembly GCF_035770615.1 of Melospiza melodia melodia. Classification (NCBI taxonomy): domain Eukaryota; kingdom Metazoa; phylum Chordata; class Aves; order Passeriformes; family Passerellidae; genus Melospiza; species Melospiza melodia. The sequence goes on along the minus strand of NC_086195.1, from coordinate 109,928,822 downwards.
GCTGCTACTGTATGAAGACCAGGAAAATTCATCACAATACAAAAGGACTTTTTAAAAGGAACCAAGATGTATTTTGGGCAGAACAAAGACCACAGGGAAACAGATACAGAGTGAATTTTATACAGAAAGCTGACATGGCAATAAGAAAGTCTAAATTCACCTGCACTGTAACTTTGATATGCATCTAAGGAGTTTTGTTTAAATATAATGAAGAAAGTTAGGAAAGGAAACATTCATAGAAAAAACCCCATACCTACTGTCCTGCATGTATTTGCATCACAATGGTGGATGGAATAGGTTTAGTGTGAGCAAGAGTGGATAGTGATCACACTGTAGGACAAAAGCTATTTAATTTTTTTTGGCCAAACTTGGAAAGTGCTTAGTGAATAGAGATGAGAGTTGCAGCTACAAAAATGAGAATCTCATGAGTATCATGGCAAGAGCATTTCCATGGAGAACTGCTTAGTAGCATTCTTCCTCCTACAGGTTCCTGTATCTCAGCCAGACTTTCACAAATTATTCCCCATTTACATTAATCACTTCCTGGTGTCCAAAACCAGACACAATAGAGCCTGTTACGCAGAAGATCTGCTTGGAGACTGCAGCTAAAGCCAGTCGGTGATATTCTGAAAATACAAAGTGCTAAGTACTTTTACAATACAAGTTGAGCATCTGAATATTTAAAAATGCATTTCTTTCTCACATGTAAAAGGAAAATAATAGCTCAGGACAGATTATGAAAATAAAAAGATTTAATTAAGTTTCTAGACATAGTAGCTGTAAGAGAAGAGGCTATGAGAATATTTATAGCTTATCTTCAGAACAGAATTTGAATGAGGTCTAGTATACAACAGAGAAAATAATTAATTGTCTAAGTACAATAAGTGATCCTGTATGAGGATTTGTGCATGAGTATACTTCTAGGACTATTATTACTCATAGGTAGCCAAACAAAGCTCCTGCAACAATTGTAATTATCTAGATTTTTAATGTTTGATGGCACAATTCTAAATTTCTAATAGTAAGCTAGCATATTGTCTTTTTGCTTTTTCCTTGATCTTAGATATAAGCTAGAATTTTTTGGTGTTTTAAGTAGAAATACGTGCTACAAATGCTGAGAGAATCAGAAAGTAATGGAAAAAGTACATGACTTAAGTCTGCACCATTCCATACTTGATTTACTATGGTCTTGACATAAGAAATAGGTATTTATAAAGTGTTCTCTGAATGAACTGAGATGTCTCCGTTTTCTGGGAGGGAGAAACAATATCTTAACTGACAATGAGACAAGATTTACCAAACAGCTTTTGAGAGAACATGCTAGAAAACGGGAGTTAGATGCTAGTAATAATTTAGCAGGTTTACTTAGTAGTCCTACTACAAGATCAAAGTATTTGTTTTGCACTAACCCAGTGATTACAACCAGCTGAATACAAGTGTGGGGAAGGGTGTGTTCCAAAAGGAAAAGGAGGATTTTGCCTATTTTCTAGTGCATCATTTTGGTAATATTATCATATCTCTCTAAGACAACAGTCAAGAGCTGGATTAGCACAGATGGGGTGCTATCCCATCACATCCTGCCCAAGGGAGGATAACTCACCAGAGGAGATTGAAGTAAGAGGTGCTGCACAGCTGCTGCCTGCACTGCCTTGCTCTATTTTATGGTACAATCACTATGAACAGTACTTATATCACCTACTTTTAGACAGCTAATATGAGCTTTGAGTGCCTCAAATTTAGGCATCTTCCTGCAGCAGAGTGATTCTGACTTCTCTGCTGAGGACCCAGACTCACCCTGTAGCTAAAAGAGAGAAAGCTTTGAAGAAATTCCTGCTTGCACCTACAGAAGCAAGCAGAGCAGTTCAGTGGAAGAAACTCCTTAGGGTAATGCATGGCTGATGAGAAGCTGACATCCACACTATACTTATTAAAGGGTTTGGATTTATTTTGATCTGGGATTAGGAATTTGATTATCTGGAAATGGTTGGAGCACATTGTCTGGTCACCCCCCAAAAAGTCCATCTTGTGCTCTCCAAGACCACTTAATAATTTGAATCCAAGCACAGCAAGCAGAGACAATGGGGAGCTTTACTTCAAAAGCATATACCTAATTCATACAAAAATGCTAATGCAGGGATGTTCCCTGAATGCTTCCAGGGAATGATGTAGAACATCTTAATTAGAAGTCTTCCCTTCTCCATTTAATACAAGTTTACTACAACAGAAAAAATTAAAAAAAAATAGACACATATTGTCTATTTCCTTGTCATGTACTATAACAAGAAAAAAGAAAACATAAAGACCCTAGAAATCTATATATTTCCAAGGGAAGCTGCAGGATATCCACACACCAGAATACCAGGCTCATAAACCTGATTAAGCAGATGCCTAAATCCAGCTGGATTCAAAATGACAAACACTTCTTTTTGGGTAATGAACGTACACAGGAGAACAGCACTCCTCTCTCATGGCTAGCACGCCATGAGAGAGTTTCTGCCTGAAAACAGCCAATACAACTGCCTGGGACAGGGGAGCTGATTTTTATGGAGTTTTTACAGAGATCTTGGGGTTCTTAAAAAGACACTGCCTCAAACTGCTTTCTAAGATTTTAATATCTAAATCCTTCATAAAATCCTTCTAGCACCTTTTGGAGACCTGCATATTCATAATTTCTGTGTAAATGTATTACTGGATTTGCATGCAATAAAATACTTGCAATGTAGCCTTCACTTCTGAGTAGAACAACACCTTTCACTTCACTTTTCTTTTTGTTTGCTAGAATCACACATAACTTCATATGCTGAGACCTTCTGATGTCTCATATATAGTAAAAAAATATTGTTTCACAAACGACAGCAAATTAGCAGCATTGCTTTAACCATCTCTAGATAGATAGAGGGACATATATATATAAACACGCACCTAAGATACAGATTTCTGTCTTTCATAAATCTATTCCAAGTTTTTCAAGTATTTGGATATCTTTACATCTTAAGAAGATGTAAAAAAATTCCCTGAATGATCCTAAAATGGAAGTATCTTGGAGCCTGGCTCTTTGTTCTTTCTCGCATAGTCACATTCTTTTCTTAGCTGAAACATATACTGTGAATCAAAACCTTTAAAACTGTCTCTTCATTATGGGATCATGAAGAATTTATATTTCACAATTTCAGTCCTTGAGAAATGTACTTGATTGAGAATGACTAATTATGAAAATCAAAGCAACAGCAGGGAATATTTATTGAAGGAACTAATGACAACTATGAAGTTCAAACAGTAGGAATACTGTCAGAAATACTCCAACAACCACTTGTGCCTGGTGAAATTTTGAAAGCAAATAAAATTCTACAGAATTCATGTGCAAAAAATGCAAAAAAAGATAAAAGACTCACATCTGAAGGGAAGCTGCCACATGACATTTCCTTCACCTCCACAGGCTGCTGCACGCTGTTATGGAGCACCTCTTCTCCTTCACTCTCCTCTTTATTTCCCATTTACTTTCCTTTTGATCCTATCGCCAATGGGCTTTCAAGCACTTTTTTTTTTTGATCCATCCCTTTGACTTGTCCCTAGCATCATACAAAAATACAAAGTATCTCTGGTTTTATCAAACCAGCATCTCAGCCCCAATTCACAGATTTCTCTCTCCTGGTTTTTTCATCCAGCTCTGGTTCTGTTCAAAGTAAACCTTTTCTACCAGTATCTTCTCATGAGTCATAGTGTAAGAAATAAGTTTTAAGCAACACTCATCACCACACCTGGTTCATTAAGTGCATTTGTTTCATTTATGTCCAGAATCTGCATCACTGGTAACTACCAACTTTCTGTAAAGAATAAGTAAGTGGATTTTTCATTTTTAAATAAACTATTTTCTTGCTCTACAGCATGATGCCAAAGAAAAAACTCCAGGCTGTTCTGCCTACCTGAGTTACTAAACTAGCTGTATCTTGACCATGTGGGGTTTTTATATAGTGATTATAAATGCAAATTAGCCATGGGTAAAAACAGTGGCAAGGAGTACCATCACTATTTACATACAGGATCATGAGCAATTTATATTTCACAATTTCAGTCCTGGAGTCCTTACCACCATGTAATGTTAACCCAAGAATATAGCATATGAAAAATTTTGCTGATGTAATACTTTTTACATCAGGTTACAGTCACAATATGCTACTATGTTAAATTACATTTTATTTACACTGTTAAAAAACCTGTTTTGGTGTTTCTTTCCTAATTTTGGATTTATTCACTGCTACTAAAAGCACAGTTAACATAAAAAATGTCAACAAATCAAGTTTGTGCCTGTTGGCCATGTGCAGGCCAGTAAAGGAGATTAAAGCAGCATTAAATATATCAGAGAGCCCTGTGGCGCCACACACTATGTGCTTCCTCAGTCCTGATTCAGGCTAAAGTTGCATTTACCTCTGGTGTTCCAAACTGTTAGGGAGCAGCAACTTATTCCATGCATTACTCTGAAACTGTACCTTTTAAAATTTTTTTTTTAATTAAAAAACCTTTTTCTCAAAGCCTGTGTATCTGTATAAACCAAATCAAAACAAAACATAACAAACAAAAAAGCCAAATCTTTGGCAATTTCATGTTAATTTTGTATTTGGATTTCATTAAGTTGATTCCTTTTCAGTGCTATTCGATAAGATGAAAAAGCTACTGGCAATGCTAAATGTCCCTACTCTAAACTTTGTGGAGTAATTATGAAATAATGACATTAAAAATTGCCATGCTAATGAAAAAGAATTAATTTTCCACTCCCCAAATACACTATCACACTTTTCATCTTAAGAGTCAACATCGTGGTAAATGGTAGATAAGCAGTGCTTTGCTTCGAATTAGCTTATATTTACTGCAATTTTCTCAGGCTTCAGTCTAGAGGACTGGCATTTTTCATTCCTGTATTCCGATTTTGACTTGTCTGACTACAGCAGAAGGGCAAAGGCAGTGCTTTTCAGCACACCCCGCCGCTTCTATCTTGCGGCTGCTTTTTCTTGTTTTGTCCTTTGCCTGTATTCTTCCCAAAGTGCTGATGATTGAGAAGCAAAAATACATCTCTACTGCTGTTTGCTATTAATATTTCTCCCTCCTCCAGAAGTGAGGAAGGTTCAATAAACCTCCTCATTCCTAACATCCTTATTTGAAGTCATGTCCTACATCCAAACCCAAACCAATCCAATACCTTTTTCTACTCCACACTACTAAATTACTCTACAAGGCAATAGGTGCTGTTCCTCGGTGCAGGTCAGGTCAGGCAGGGCATCCTGACCCCCCTGGGCCACACCACATCATTTGTAGGGCTGCAAGGCACTGGTGCCTGAAGTGCAGCCACCTGAGATGCCAGGGGAAGCTCATTACAGAAATGACTCATCTGAAGGGCATGGATTTGCTGGAGCACATCCAGAGGACAGCCATGGCAATAATCACAGGGCTGGAGCACCTTCCCGTGGAGACAGGCTGAGAGATTTGGGGTTGTTCAGTCTGAAGAAGAGAAGCCCTCATGGAAAACCTATAGCAGACTTCCAGCACCTAAAGAGAGCCTACTGAAGAGCTGGAGAGGAACTTTTTACAAGGACATGCAGCAACAGGACAAGGGGGGAATGGCTTTAAACTGAAATATCTAATCTAGCATTAGGAAGACATTCTTCATTGTGAGGGTGGTGAGACAGTGGAACAGGTCACCCAGAGAAGCCGTGACTGCCCCATCCCTCCAACTCTTCAAGGCCAGTTTAGTTTGGGCTCTGAGCAATGTGGTCTACTGGAAGGTGTCCCAGTCCAAGAAAAGGCAGGCTGGAAGTAGATGATTTTTGTGATGCCTTTTAACAGAAAACCATTCCATGATTTTTTAATCACTCACCTCACAGCAGAGCGAGGGGACCACTGTGAAGCTGTTGCTATCTCCTACCTGAAGCTCTCACAGAGACAGATGCCCCATCAGCTGGCTCACAAAGGATGCCTCTGCAGCTCTTGTGAGTACATGAGAATTTTAGCAGAAAACTCCTGGGACCTCTGCTGTGGCAGGAATATGGATGGACAGCTACTGGTTTTCCTTTTTTAAAAAGGAATTCCATGGGGTTTAACTTCCACGGTCTAAGAATAAAATACTAATTACAGATGAAGTGTAAAATTAGAGTTTTTAACCATAAAAATTACAAAATATTACTTTAGTTATTATGTCTTTTGTTCCAGCAGATAATGCAAAACTCAGCCTGTGTTTCTTTACTTTTACATAGCTCTGCAGAGGCAAAGTTGTGTACTTTTTCTCCCCACTGCTTTGTTCCTTCTCAAAGACTGAACTCACTGGACTCCTCTCCATATCCCTAGGAGTTTCTTACATATGGCCTAACTTTCAAGAAAACGATTTTCCAAAAATAATAATATAGAAAATAGAATTCTGGGCAAATAAAGAAGTCCTGGCCCTTCTAAAATCCAACAGTCTTGACAGGCTTTAGTCAGAAAGTGCTCCAAGAAAAGGCTGACAGAAAATTCACTGAAAGGAGGCTAAATCCTAAATATAAGAAGACCACACTAAATGATATCTTCTTTTCAGTAACTGGTGGGAAAAATTACAGTCTGAAGTTGCAGAAGCACAATAGTAAGAGCAATCTTAAAAAAGCAGGAGGGCAAGGGAGAGGGGGGGCAGGCAGGGCCAGGACATGGACATACACCAAAAAAAATCCAACAAAATGATCAAGCAACTGGGAAAAAGTAACATGGAGTGAAACTGTTGGAAATCTACTGTCAAGTTATCTTTATAATAAAAGCAACACAAATTAAATGCTAACTCCTGAGAAGGAGCAAAGAAACAATAAAGGTAAAAGAATTCTAGTAACCTAGTCAGTGAAAACTAGAGGACACTGAGTCAGCTACTCATGAGTGCCCAAGAAGAAAGATTTCTTAACGAAAATGTTGTATCTGATATGAAACAAAAAAAGAAGTCAAAGAAAGAAACTCTTCCCCCAGCATGCTGTGCACATGGAAATTGTGTACAGAGGTGAAGGACTGCTGACAGGATGTTTGCAGAGGCAAGAGCATTTTGAGACTCTATCAAGCTCTTTGAGATGTGCTAAAGGGGGGATGCAGTGATGCTGAGAACGTAGGGGATGTTCAGGGAAGGACCAAAGGAAGTGAAAGACAGGACACTAAGGGAAGGGACTTTCAGAGAGACATCACACAAGACTGCTGCAGTTGTTAGTCACTCTCACAGTCAGATAAGTGACAGAAGTGTCACACTCACTTTTGAGTTCAGCACTAAGTCCCTATAAAATGACTACAAAATTCTTAGAAAGAGAGTTTTTATCCTTGTTTTATTTTTGGAATTGATGGCGACAAGGAGAGAATTTATACTGAAAGTGAAAGTAAAAAACCAATCTGAGAAAGCCTTGTAAGTCCACTCATCAGCATTCCACCAAATATCCACCTCCTCTGTCACAGTTATGTCTATGTAACTGCACAAGAAATGCTTCTTTAGTTCCTACATCTTCCTACATCTGAGTTCTGAAGCACGCTGAATGTAGATATGCCCCAATTTTCCCAACCCACTCTGCATCCTCCTTTCTCTCAATATCAAATGTATTATTAGTTCTGTGTCTTTTATTGCTTTTCTCATTTTGTTGTTACACTGCTCCTCTGAAAATTGCTGTGTAAGTCTTGAATGAATATAATATCCTGAATTAATATAATGTCATAAATGAATGAGAATATAATGGTGTTAATCACAAAGGAAAGCTGTTCTCATTTATTTTAACTGTTCCCTGAAATAATCTTGCCAATATGCCTTTGATGTTGTTAAAGTTTCATTTTAAGTACTTACTTCATTTCATTTTTATATACTGCTTAAATTGATGTTTGTGTTGTTTTTCACCTGAGAAGATATTTGAAAAGGAGGAAGAACTTGCTTGTGAGGGTCAGCAGTGTATAATCGATAGATTAATCATGTTATGTGTGTGGAATTCATCAGAACTTAATTTCTTTAAACTTCATGATATTTGGAACACCTCTTGCATTTTTGATGAGCAGCCCAATTAAAAAATAATGAACCTGTTTTTTTCTAAAACTGACTTATTATCTTGGTGGTTTCCAACAGCAACCTAGAGCTCAGTTTTATATTAAATTATTTTGTGCCTGTTGCCCAGCAATATACCTTTGCAACCTTCTAAGGTGTTCCAAAAGTCAAACAATTTCCCCAGGAGAAAGTTTTAAAGCTTTTCCCAGTACCAAGTTTATATCGAGGCTCATAAAGAAAATAAAACTTGTACTGGAAACAGAGAGAACCCATGGGATGTTCAAGACCTCTCTCCTGTACCTTAACCTTTATGGAACACCTTAGGAGAACAGCTTCATCTTTAGCAGACAACACCAAGATTTCTCTTGCTGACCCTTCATGGGACATTTTTGTTTGTTTTTACAGCATTACTCCTAAAATATAAATATTCCTTTAAAAATATATGTTTATAGAACACAAAATGTTGAACCCCTCATCAGGGTATAGAAGGAACCGTTCTGCACCACCACCCACTCCCACGAACAGGAAAATAAAAACATCTTCCAATAATGTTTTCTGTTTTCATGCACGTGTTTGAGGAATGATCAAACCATTTTTGGAACTACAGCCTACCCAAAACTCAACTTCAACAATAATCATGTGCCCTTCCAATAGTTAACAGTGATGTGCTAAAAAACAGGCACAAAACTAAACATCCTCTCTGTCTCAATGAACACAGAATCATAGATCCATGGAATTGTTTGGGTTGGAAGGGACCTTGAAAATTACCAAGTTCCAACCCCCTGCCATGGGTCGGGGCACTTTTCACTAAACAAGGTTCTTCCAAGTCCCATATAGCCTGGCCATGAACACTTCCAGGGATGGAGCATAGGTAACACTCCTGGGCAACATTCTTCAGTGCCTCACCATTCTCACACTAAGAAGTTTCTCCCCAGCATCTAATCTAAACCTATCCTCTTTGACCTTAAAGCCACTGCCCCTTGTCCTATCACTTCCTGCATATTGTTAAACATCCATCTCCACTCTCATGTTATTTCTGGTTATTATGTGATACTATTTATGCACAGGGGAATTGCTTCAAAAAGAACCAATGGATCACATGCATCCTTCCAAAAAACTGCCTTGAAGATGTCTCAAAAGGTGGAGGGAGGACTCAACTCTCTCACTCATCAGCAAGCAGCACACACAGGGTTTTTCTCCTACATCACATTCACTGGCTGATTATTCAGTGAATATTCTAACTTCCCTTATGCATTGTATCCTGTAGCCTTAAGCACCCATATGAGGAATTATCTTGCAAGGCAGGCAGCTGCCTAAAATAAGGAACTGTATCAGTAAAAACAGTGATGGCCTAACTCTTTGTGGAAGCAATAAGTGTTTCAGCAATGCCAAGAAACTTTAGAAACTGAATTATCTGTTATTTTTTTCTTATTTTGAAATAGGGATGTATGTATGTGTCTGTGTAGCGTAAACAAGAAGTGTTGTGGACAGAATGGAAAAGAATGATTTAGAAGAGAGAAGTTCCCTGTAAGGAACGGTGAAAATGTTCAGAATATATTCTATAACTCGCCTTTGCAAATTAACTCCTCACTGTTGAAAGACATGCCTGCAGCTCACTTGTAAAATTAGATCAACCAAGACACTTTTTCCACAAAAATTTGTTTGAATATTTTGTTCCTGTTCTATCTAATGCAACTTGATAAGTTCCTTTGCTCCAAAGGGTTCCAATGATTAGCACTTGCGGATCGCAGCAGGGTGAAATAAAAATGAGACAAATATTTGTGGAATAAATATTGGTAATGTTTACAAATTTGCCTTTCATATGAGTGTGTCAAAAATACAAATATGTATTAATCAGAAAACGTGGCTGCTAGCTGTTAGTACGAACTTCCCAAAATGTTTATTGTTGAAAATTTTAAATGGCTCATGTCATATTTGCCCATTTCAACTGATTAAGATTTTGTATCTCTGTATCTCTATATCTCTATATTGGATTTACATAAAGATATAGAAACCTTAATATCTATTTTGAGAAGTTTTATTTTGCTACATCAGTCCTTTTCTTATGGCTTGTCTGAATAGTCACTGGATGCAACAAGTTGATCAGTTCCAAGCATCAGGCAAGCCACAGAATGGAACAAAAAGATAAGCACTTAGGTAACAGCCATTAAAATGATGATGATCCTAATTTTCCAATGCCATTACTCTTTCTAGAAAGGTTTATTGTCTGTGCTGTACAATAAATGTAATAATGATGGTGAAAGGACTATAAAAATAACCTAAAAGTTTATAAATCAATAGCAAAATGACACACATGATTCTTTAACCCAGCTGAAGTTTATGGACTGATATCAGATTTGTTTGGCATTACAGAATAAAATCCTCATGAATCCATTCTTAAGTGTAGAATTTGCTTCATCTTAAGTTGACTTTTTGCTCTTCTTGCAGTTGAAAAGGACAGGGAACTTCTGTAGCATTTCCTCTTTGGAGGAAAATCAGATTTAGCCGGAAGTCCATTAGGCATGGAGATAATGGCATCAGTGACCATCCTGTCACTGAAAAATGGAAATTACTCTAGAACACTCAAGGAAGAAAAAAAACTAACAATGACAGGAAAACGATGCAACTATTAAAAAGACAACTGGACCTCACTTATAATCCAAATTTGTAATCCACTCGTTATCCATAGTGTTACATATAGCCCAAAATGTGATACAATCTCAGCAGACTTTTTGAATGTAAGGAGCTGTTTGGATACAGGGGTTTATAAATATATATATATATATATATATACACACACTGTGGACATAATACTTTAATGTATTGTGTATTCCTCTAGGCTGAAGAGACAGAATTAGTCTGTTGTGAAAGGAGCAATTTAAATATGTTCATCAGATACAAAAAGCTTTACTTCAGCACAGACCTGTATTTATGTGTTTAAGTATTCGCCAGCAACCAGATTTTGGTATACGAGGTGGAAAGAGTTTGTGGTTTGGCCAGTTTCTGTGCTGAGCATAGACTATGCTTTAGACAATGATTTACAGTGTCCAGCTGGAGTTGCTTTAAAAGCAAACTCAAACTCTAAATTGCTAATTAACAAGGTACAAAGTTGCATCCACAAACGATCCATCAATTACTGCTGAATCTCACCAGGATATGAAGCTGGCATCTTTTAGAGGGACATCTAAAAAATTAGGCAGCAGATTTATTTGTTTTATGTTTGATGTCTGTGTAACAGAGAAAGGTTTAAACAGTATGTACATAACTATGACATTATGATTTTGTAAGTCTCATGAAGAAATACTGACATAAATGTAAAATGGAACCTCTTTGTAGATAGGACTGTTTCTTCCTTGCATTTCTTCAGTGCTTCTCACAATTAAATTGCAATTTTAAATTCTGATCATTTACTGCTCTATTTACTTTTGTAAAAAAACCCTCTCCAATTAATTCTCAATCAAATTCCTCCACCAGTTGCATTCAATGGAGGCAGATAGGCAAAAATAAGGTTTGGGGGAGTCTTTAACTCAAAAAACTAAAAACAGAAGCGTGCAACTGCCTCAGAGCCAATCTGATTACAATCAATTCACACACAGCTTTTAGTATGCTCTCTTAGTAGTGAAAGAAGAAAGAGGCTTTGGAGTTCTCATTTAAAGAACAGTACAGGACTTCTGAAGATCAGTTTTAAGAACAAGTTAATCACTGTTTCAGCATTCAGTTTCAGGAAGTCCTTTCTGGAAGTCTTCCCACTTCATCAGCCATGCTACATGGCAAAGACAGGTGTTTGTCTTTAATCAGTGAATATTAGCTATGTTCCAGGTATTCCATTAACAGTGCTTATTGCCTGGCCACAGTAAGCACAAAAAACATCTCTTGGAATAGTAATGATCAAGGACTACTATTCCTGCTAGTTACTGATTCAATAAATAAACATACACTGTGCCATTCTTTTAAATACTTTCATTTTTAAATTAGATTTTGATTTTCCGCTCAAAACCACCTAAACCTCTAGGTCAAGTCAACATGACTTTGCAATTTTGATTTGTGTTACCTGTCCGCCCTGTTTTATTTTGCAACAGGACTGTTAGGCAAGGATAGACTACTTCACAAAATAAAAACTGTTTTATTAAGGAAGGTTTTACTGTGAGCTGACATCAAATTTTGGAAACAGTTTTAAATACATGCATGCTATGCAAAGAATGGACCAGATATGTGTACTGTAACCTAAAATGACTCTAACTGGTTAAAGGAAAAATTACCTGACTGAGAAACTGTTCAATAGGTATTTTCCATATTTCTCTACAACAAAGATAGTGCTGACAGATTAAATTATATATATCTATTCTCATCCAAGGAGCCTAAATTGCTTATATGCAGTATTAACTTATATGTTAAAGTTGTAAAGCCAAAAGCTAATATCAGAGAACTAAATATTCATATTTTGTGTTTACTCTGTGAATCAATTCTGTGTAACTAAAGAAGATGAAGTTGCTGTTTGTATTCACAGCTCCTTTCCCTCTGTAACAGACAGAAAACAGATCAGGTTGAGCCACTGGACACTGATGTTCATCAGTCCTTGCCTTTGATTTGTCACTGCATTCTTTATGCTTCTTAAGCACAAGCACTTATTTAAAAACAAGGTTACTTAGAAACTGGAAGGCATTTAGAAATTGTTCAACATCTGAAGTCTCACAGCTGACACTTGGATACTTAGGACATACAAAGAAGCATTTTGCCACTGCTTTTAACCATCTCTATTTCAGTGCTACTGTGAGCACAACTGTAAGGTCAAAGGTGCACAGAGTTGGGAATGGTCACCCTCAGGTGTAGAAAATATTTGAAACATCAAAACAGCAATAAATAACAGTACACAAACACGAGGTCTAACAACCTAATCCCTTTGCCTCCTAACCTGCAAATTCAACATGCTATAAAATCAGCAGACACCCACTAAACTGACCACATTAACTATTACACACTGACATGATAACAAACAAGAGTTTCCCTAAGGCAGTAACATCCTCTAAGTACATTTCCTCATCCCAGGCAAGTGTTCAGCTCCATCAGTTTTGGAAAACAGACGCCTTTGCTAGTATGGCTTGTAAAGTTGATGGTGATGCAGTTAAAAAGGCAAGAACAGAAGTGGAGATAACAGCCAAGAATGTTCAGCTGCTAATAGTTTCTTCTGAACTACACTGCTAAGAGCACTATACTACTGCCACGCTGTGTTTCAGTGACACATGCGAAAAGATGGACAAACTTTCCCTAGCAGTTTCAACAGAATTGTAAGACACCTGAAGGACACCAAAAGATCGTCAGCCCCATGTTCTCATCATGACTTCAAGTATTTCCACATAATATCTTGAGCAACTTCAAGATGGTTTTTGGTGAATTTGCTAGTAGATCAGTTTTCCAGTTCAGGTCAGCATCTCAGAGAAACATTTCCTGAAGACGGGAAACCTGAATCCTGAACAGAAAAGTACTTACAGGAAATGTACGCAGGGTATGACAAGAGCCTCCCTGGCCATCTGACCATCAGGCACCACTGTCGTACTTTTGGTAGGATACTGCACATAAAGATCCATTCCCCACTGTTATGCTTCATTTCTCAAAACATAAATCCTGTTTAAGAAAGCCATTTTAGTTGCCTGTATTAATTACTGTTCTCAAAGACAAACTCCAAGGTCATAAGGGATACCAACAATAACTCAAAAGCCATCCACAGCCATTTGACATGAGAACCACAGTGAGGCATTTACAGACTGTATTTTGCCAGGTCTGGAGTACTTCCCCACACCTCCACAGTTCTCCAGCTACAGCAGTATCTACATACATTCTCCCACTATAGCACATCACAATCTGATACCAAGATATACGAAAGCCTCACCCCATGCACTGTTTTCTCTTCAAGGCCAACTCATACAAATGCCAAAAAGATGATCCTGCAGTCCCTAGCATGTTAGAAATTCAACACATGAGCCAGGGGACAGGGCTAAAAACATCAGATAAGTATGTTGCTACCATTATAAACACATCAAGAGCTGCACAGACTGGCAAAGAAACTGTTTCTGGCAACAGAGAAGTCTAGCTTTTGACTTACAAGGCAGGTTATAAGACCTAGCACTTAATCAAGCATCAAGCTTAACTAACTGGACTTCCCAAGCAGTAGGATTAGCATGGTTGACTTAGCCTTTGGTCTTTCTGACATATATGAAGTGAGTCCTGTGTTGTTTTTTATTGTGCCTAATGTTTGCATTCAGGTGTTGGTCAGATGGGCCCATAAAACAAAGTTTCAACCTGGTTTGCAAGCACCTGTACTGGTAACGTGCAACTTATCAAGCTCTTTCAGTCCTTAAATGGGTCTTTGAAGCCACTCCAGGTAAAAGCTGTAACTTTACCTGTGCATGCACATACATGCACACACAGAGATACTATGTGTTCCTCTGTAAGCAAACTTATTTAATGCCACTCCACAGCACCTGCTAAAAGCAGTCGACACTTCCACTTATTTTGGGGAGGTTTGCCCTGGTATTTTAAACCCAACAGGTCAGTGAGCAGATTCAAGGCTCCACTGTTTGTCAAGCATCTGTAGAAATGCTTCTTTCAGGAGGAAAAAAAAACAGCTAGAGATGCTCAGTACCCTTTACATCTGCTGCTCAGCTGGAGACACTGTTAAAAGGCCATTAGAAGCACAAGGTGAAAGACCTCACAGGCCAGGTGAGCTGGAGAGCAATTTACTGTTTGCATTAGGAGTATCAGCCCTGGCTGCTTCTTTCTGGTGCACTGAAAGCAGTTCCTGTGCCCAACCCTGAAAATCAGGACCAGGACTCCATCCCATCTCAGAGCTGGGGTTGTGCTGCAGAGCCTCTCCCTGCACATTCAGGTTTCATAGTGGCTGGAGGGGACAGCAACCCTCCCAGCACAACCCACAACCCCTGACTCTGCCCACAGAGACTGGCTCTGCTGGGCGGATGTCACAGTAGGACACAAATTGCTGTCACCTGTGCAGTCAGAGGGAAACTCTTCCAGCACATCTTTGGCAGCACCTGCCTCCAAATGCCACGTGCCTCCTGTGTTCCACAACTGCTCAACAGAATAAAGTGCTGCTGTTCCACTTTGCTGGAAGGAAAAGGTCACGTTAGCCAAAAGAAACTCGTCGGAGAGCGCTGATGGTCTTTGTGACAGCCTCCTACACCAACAGCTAGAAATGTTCTTATTAACGGGAGCTCATTTTTCAGTATGTGTGCTGGAGCTCTAGAGCAATAGGTAGTGAAGAAAGCAAATTCTGATTTCAGTAGGTTTTTAGGCCATTTTTATATACAGAGGAATAAAGTGCTATGAATTTTACCAGCATATGTTTTCTTGCCATCTGCAACACATTTTAAATTCCTTTTGCATCTTATAATGTATTCTCTCTCTTTAGCATAATAACAACTCTGCCTTTAAAAACCAACCTTTATATGCTGTTCTTAGGAATTTCTGAAGAAGTGTTAATTCTTTTACACATATTTAAACTGCTAAAATAATTATGGCTGGTAGCACGAACAGTCAAAACCAGAGAATGCGGGTTCCCTTCACAGGGAGAGAGCGCCCATTAACCAGGTACAAAAGGGGGCATACAGTCATAGTTCACTAGAAAAGTAATTTCATTTTGCTAGTAATGGGAGTGCTGATACTCTGATACCATAATGGAGTTTTAAGCACCAAGCCTGTTATTTCAACTAGAAATTTTAATGTAATTATGCATTTTTACTTTACTAAGCAGAAAGGAAGATTAGTATGCACAGTTTTCTTACATGTATCGTGGGGAATAAGGCAGAGATCTCCAAGTGATACTGCAAGATGCTCAAGTCATTCAAAAGAAATGGCAGGTAGTAGTTTTAAAGACAAATTACCCAGAAAAGCTTTTATTGTTGATCGCTTGTTATAAGATTTGCCATTTGCAAGTAATTGTACATTCAGCTGAAACTGACCTTTTATGAGAGCCAAGTGGTAATATAAATGAAATGAATATATTCTTTATTGCAGTAATATAAAAAAGAATGGCCCGAGCTTTTAACATAGTGCTTGACCTCTGGTGTCTGAACACCACCTAATCTCAAGAGTATTTCACAACAGCACATGATGAAACAAGTACTAATACAGCTTTAGAACAGTTTAACACATTAGCACTTAGAAGTGTAGAAAATATTGTACTTTAGGCATGTTTTTGATTATAAATCAGACTGACAACAGAAATAAAAGAGATGATTAGAGACTATACACTGAAGTTCATAATTACATTCATTATTAAAGCGTTGCCTTTTCTATTTTGAAGTCCCTCTTTCCAAATTACTCTAGCATGAAGTCACACTGGGAAACTCCAGATGCTGAGATATAAAATTCTCACTCAAAATTGAATTATTTATAAGCATTAAAAACATGCTATTTCTTTGCAAAGGCCCCGATCTTACAAGCATCACCTTTAGGTTTTAGATGGGCATACATAAGTTGCATTCCCCTAAATGGCATCAGTCACATACAAACCAATAAATATGTACAGAAGTGACAGTAAAGAAAGGTCTTAGGAAGGCTGCACTTCCAAACACCCACATGCACATGTCAATTTATTAGCATGCACCATGCACTCACAACTGGAAAATAAGGGAGGCCACAAGGAGAGGTGATCAGAGAGACTCTTGATGCTGCAATTACTGCAACTGCAAACAGAGGTGAGAGGGGATCACACACAATGTGGAGGATACAACTACAACAATGTTCAAACAAAAAGGAAGTTTAAAGTTCACATGAAATTCCATGTCCATCTTCACTGCCATCATGGAGATCAAGAGTGAATTAATGTCTAATGGCCCAAAACAGATTTCACAAATTTGCACTGAATATGGTATTTATTTTAGCAAGGCTATTTCTTTTTTAATACTGCTGAGGCAACCTCACAAGGTGTCTGTCTGTGAATCCCCATCTACCTCCTGGTCTACAGGCACTTTCTTCTCACAGCTCTCAGTGAGAGCAGCAGAGAAACAGTAAAAGAAGGTATTAATGAACAAGTACTTGGATACAGACTCAGTCAGGAGGATTTTCCCTATTCTGTCAATCTATTACTGCATTTTAGAGTACGAAAGCAAAACATTCCGAAAGAATATCTTGGGGACATCTGACATGGACTAATAGCTCCATTGCATGCATGACTACTGAGGTATTTATTATTGTTCTTCTTATTATTATTGTTATCATTGTTATTCTTACCACTTAGGAGCTACAAGCAACTGTATTATGTATGCTTGCTGGCTTCAGTCAACGCCTCTGTATTATGCCAGTATAAAGCCTATTCATCAAAGCACAATTTCAAGTGACTCCTGACCTTCAAAATGAAGGGTTTGCTTCTGCTTTCATTTCTCACTTTGACTATGGTGACTGTGCTGCCAGAATCTCACCTCGTCCATCATCTATCTGTGCAGGAGAACAAAGTTCACATGCCTCTTACAAAGCATTTAGAATTCAACATCTTTACTGCTGGATGCTTTATCAGAACAGTTCTAGTTTTTATCTAAATAAACTATTGTTCAGCAAATAGGAAAAAGCCCCCAAACGAAACAAAAACCCAAATCCCAAGCAAAACCACAACACACAAAACCCCACATCCTTCACCTTGGAAGTGGAAAGGCACAAAGCAGACATAACCACTACTTTAAACAGACATTCACTTCATTCAGAAAATTCTGAGGGAAGGGCACAACCCAACCTCAATTTTGACATTTCATTTTCATGACTTCCTCTAAGACAATGTAAGTTACTGAAGGCATGGCTGGAGTTAAACAAGTATTGCCAAAAGATATGTTCTATGACTTTTCTCTTGGGTGTTGACTTTCAAATTTACAGACTTTCCTAGAGCAACACATTTCCTGCAAAGTTTCCTCCAAACACTCATGAATGCTGGGTCATGGCAACCTGAGTCTCACAGCAGAACTCTTTCTAACCCACAGGACGCTCCACTCAGACAGTAGCCAGAGCAGCTCCTCTCAGGGAGGAGCCCGTGCCAAGGACAGCCAAGCACACACTGCGAGCTCCAGCTACTCACCCTGCACGTGACTGATGCACAGAATTAAGCCCACAGCAGCATACCAAGTATACTTCAAATTTTCTTCCTCTGCCCCCCGTTCTGAGGTAAAGTTCCTTTATGGAGGACTTACTTTGCTAAGCTATGTCAGAAAGCAACTTTATGTGTTGTACTCCAGTGAAGGTCACAGCACCAGAATGTGGTTATTAGACAAGACGTCAGAAACAGAAGGGTGATAACAGATATGTTCTATACAATCACATAGAACAATTTAGCATTGTTGTAAAAATACAGTGAACAACTCTAGTCACTTTACTGCCAACTTCAACATATTTCACATGCAACAAAATACCGTAGGAAAACTCTTCCTTATAGAGCGAAAACTGACAACTTTCTTCATCTGTAACTTCTACCATCTCTGTTCAAAAGTGAGTGACAGTATAAATAACGCTACAGAAGTTATCTAACAAGTCTCTTGCATTGCAGTTCCATCCAACAGAGAGATCCCTCTATGTCCATAGCCTCTATAATTTAAACAGCTCTTTACATCAGTACATAAACACTTTGCCTTAGTACATACACACTGTCTTCAGTTTATCATTTCAACAGTCGTAGCTAGAAAATAGCTTTTGAACAAATTACAACAAAAAACATGACTACTGTTAAATCAAAGCACGCAGTGTATTACTATTTATCATCACATTATCAAGACATTGATGCAAAATCTTTTGAAAACACAATGTTTGTTCAGAAATAACACTGTAATAAAGTTCTTTGAACTCCTTAAAACATGAGGCCTTTGATAGACTACACTTCTGTAACACTAACAAATTGCTTCCTTAACCAAGTCAGAATGATGGAAAAAAGACTGAATGAGAAAAAAAAAAAAAAAAAAAAAAAAAGAAGAAAGCTTCTCAAACCTGTAAATGGACTGCTTTAACTACACTTCCAACACCACACCAGGTAGCAAATACAGAGCTTTAACATTAACAAGAGCCCATGCTGTATGAACAGCTATTACCCCACCTTGCAGCACTGTACAAGAACAACACACTTAGAAACACACTTTAAAGCAACCCTAGTCTTACAACAACTCATTTGAACAGCTACAAACAGAACTGCTCAAAAGCTGATACATCAACGAGCAAAAAGGAATATAAACCACAAAAATATCAAACTACTTCAACAGGAAGCTCAGAAAAAATAACTCACACCCCCATAAATCATGTACTTAATCATAAAAGCAGATTTACTTATAAAACTTAGCGGGAAACTGTGGAGTAATTTTGGATTGAACTACTATTAAATATTTAATTACTCTGAGTCTTTCTGCCCTGATCCATGTCAACAGAAACTTGTAAATGCTGGGCTTACTTAAAAATTTGCTCTCGACTTTGCACTGTACATTCAGAAAATATATCAAACAATAAAACTTCTCAGTGAGCTGAAAGCAACAAGTGTTTACCCAAAGTTATTAGAAGTCTGAAATGTACTAGAATTTCTTTTTTTAATGTAACAGAGGATATCCTACCATTCTGTCTGAAAGCAGCTGGTGTAACAGAGAGCAAAGGGAAAGCATGACTGCATATTCAAAGGATCTGTGGCTCACAGGAGAGATTTCATGATTTCATATAACTGATGAGCAACCTGAATATAAATTACAGGAAAAAGCACAGAAAGACCAGAGAATCAGTAAGCCTGAGGGATGAAGGTGCAACACGGAACAACCTCCCCTGTATCTTTGTGAACTACAGCCTCGCTGTCCTGAGATTTTCTACATTCATCATTCCTCATGTAAAGCGCTAAATGTTACACAGTGAATAACTGTGGCATTTTTTCACCTCAAGAAGATAAATCTACTGCTTCCAACTTTCAAGAGGAAGCGAGCAAACCGAGGAGCATCTAATTCACTCTACAAATAGCAGGACCTAACAGCTAAGTGCCAGCGGCGAAGCATAAACCTTTTTTGAGGGCTCAAGCAGTCCGATTTAAGCAGCCCCGGCTCGTACCTTCACGTATAATAGCTCTCTTTTTGTGGCGCTCTCCGATTGCTAAATGAATTCCAGCCCCAAACGTATTTTTATTCATTCAGTCTTAAAGATGCAATACTGATAAGGTTGTATGGAAAAGCAGGGAAATGGAATTACAACAAAAAACTGTTCCCAACACCTTCGTAGGCGGATTGCGATGTAACCTGTTGTAGGCATGTTTGAACAGACGGAAGAGCCAAGTTGCAGGCTGCCGGGCGGCTGTGTGTGCGGGTGCGTGGGTGCCTCTCCCCGGCAGCCGGTGCCTCTGCTCGATCCGCGCTGCGGCGGCGGCGGCGCCTCCAAGGGGCGACTCTGCCGGCCGGGGCCGCGGAGGGTGCGCGGGGGAGCAGGACTGCCCTCCTCGCCCTCCTCCTCCGCTGCCGCCTCCATCGCGCCCTGTGCCCGCGGGCAGAGGGCAAAGTTTTCTCCCGGCACAGGGCGGCAGCGGGGACAGCCGCCACTGCGGAGCTGCCCGCTGCCTCTCGCCGCCCGGCTGCAACTCTCAAGAAGTTTCGGCCAGCGAACAGAAACGCGGCTGAGCCTGCCTGCGTCCCAGTCATTCTCACCCCTTTTTACTTACCCCCCACCCCCTTAGTTTGTGCATTTAATCTTTATCTACACGCACACACCCGGTCCTCCGGGAAGCCCCCGGCTGCACCCGGGCGGGCAGAGCCGCTCCGCTCCGCTCCGCGCACACAGCGCCGCGATCCCGGCCGCGCTCCGTGGGGCGTGCGCGCAGCCCGGCGGCGGCGGCAGCAGCACCGGCCCCGCTCCGCCGCCCCTGCCCGCTCCCCGCCGCGCCCGGCCCCGTCCTTACCTGCGATCTCCTGGTAGGGCACGCTGGCCAGGCTGAAGCCCTTGGCGCTGTACGCCTGCCGCACCTCGCCGCAGCTCCGCGCCTTGCCCTCGGTCCCCGCGGCCGGCAGCACCGGCAGCACCACCAGCAGCAGCAGCAGCAGCAGGAGCGGCGGCGGCGGCACCGGCAGCGGCGGCCCCGCCAGGGCGCAGCGCCGCGCAGCTCCCCGCGCCGCCGGCATGGCGCGGAGCGCAACTCCCGCGCCGCGCGCAAGTCCCGCGCCGCCGCCGCCGCCGCCGCTCCGCCGCGCCTCCGCCGCGCCCCCCGGCTGCGGGGGCGGCGGCCCGGGAGCCCCCCGGCCGCCCAGGCAAACTTTTGCGAGGCGGGGGGGAGATGGGCGCGCACACGCACACATGCGCGCACGGCGGGGGCAGCAGAGCGGTAGCCTCGTCCCTCCGGCTCCTTCTCCAAACGCGGAGCGCTCGCCCCACGCCGAAAGAAAAAAAAAAAAAAAAAAGGAAAAAAACGCCAAACCAGAACCTGAAGCAGATCCCCACAACCAAAAGAAAAAAAAAAGAAAAAAGGCAATGTAAAAAAGAGGGTAAAAATCTGTCTGTAGCTTCTGTAGCTTATGGAGATTAAAACCGCGGGCGCGTTGCTGCGAGCGGAGTCCCGGGGCAGCGTCAGCGCGATCCGCCGCGGAGCTGTGCCTGCCGCCTCTGCCGGGCTGTATGGAGACGTGGGGAAAGCAGCCGGCGTGGGGATGGACTGGACAGCGGCTCGGAGCGTGCCTGTGTGCCTCTGTGTGTGTGTGTGTGTGTGGTGTGCGTGCGTGTGGTGCACTGGATGCGTGTGCCTGTATTTACGGGAGCCGGGGAAACCTCTGCTCCGCGCAGCGCTG
The DNA here is from genome assembly GCF_035770615.1 of Melospiza melodia melodia. Taxonomy (NCBI): domain Eukaryota; kingdom Metazoa; phylum Chordata; class Aves; order Passeriformes; family Passerellidae; genus Melospiza; species Melospiza melodia. The sequence goes on along the minus strand of NC_086195.1, from coordinate 109,907,021 downwards.
GAGCAGCCTCCGGAGCCAGGCAGGGAGAAATCCTGGAGACAAGACACTGCGAGGGAGAGCCGCACATGCACACACACACACGCACACACGCACACACGCACACACACACACACACACACACACAGAGAAACGTGCTGCACATTGCATCGCCGAAATACTGAATACAGGAGCAGAAAGCAAATCCTGGCGTGGATCGCTGTTTGCTGGCAGAAGGAAGGAAAAGCACCCACAGCCCCGAAAACTTCCTCCTCACCACAAATCCAGCTGCTCCTAAACCCAAAATTACAAATTGCCTGCTAGCAAGACGTCAGAAAGGTACTACTCCTCTGCAAGGTTGCTCTGTGTAGTACCAGGGTTAGACTGGGCCCCTTAAATACTTTTTCCCCATTATTATTTGTTGCACACATAAATACCTGAGCTGACAAGCTAGAATGAGGATTAGTCCATTTTCTAAAGGAAAGAGCAAAGGAAAGATGTTTCTGTGCATCACACAAAGAATGAGAAAACAAGAATGATAGTCCTTGACCTGGATAATTCCTGCCAACCTAGGAGAGGAGAGCAGGGGAACAAAACCATAAATTTCTTTTCTGCAAATGAGCATCTGCAAAAAACTGAATGGGGGAAGTGAAGAAAATTCCTGCAAGGTGAATTGTTCTTGGTTTAAGGAAAGAGAAAAATATTCTGTAAAGTATTTGATAGCAAAATCCAAACTTACAGTTTTAAAAGATATCACAGTGGTTTTTTATGAGAGAAGTGTGATAGCTTGTCCAAAGTGTAGAGAGAGATGTCAGACACAGGATGAAGTGAAGAAGGCCCAACAGAAGAAATAAAAGACCATGATCTTGCAGACTGACTTATCAGTGAGGAGCCACAGAGCAGTATCATGACATATCATAATTCAAGATACATAATTCACATTTTTACAGAAATTTTTAGGTACCAGCACTCCTGTGGTGTCACATTAGCTGCAGTGTAAGTTCTGGGTCTGGGCCAGTGTACGCAGCCTGGTCATACCTGGTGTTCTGTGTTCATCCAGTCTCCCTTCCTGTTTTACCTCTCCCACATTGTCATTCCTTCTTCTTCTCTCTCCTTTTCCCTCCCATTCCCCAGCAGAATGAGGCTGCTCTGACACGGCTTGTGCACACAGTGGGTAAGCAGTGTTTGGGTGTGTTGTAACAGTGTCAAGTGCTATCACCCAGCCTCTTCTGCCAGAGGACAGGATGCAAGTGGACCCCTCTATAACAACCTACAAAATGGAGAGCTCAGTGTCTTAACCTGCCCACTACAAATGACAAGCTGTTAGTACGTGTTAGTGCCCCGTATTAGTGAAAAGTTAGACATGGTTTGTGTATTTACTGTGCAGAAAATTTTTGACAGATATGTTTATAAGATCTCAGGGTGTGCAAGATACATGGAAGATAGACTCAGTTCACCCCAAGAGAGGATCAGAAGGGTGTTACAAATGTTAAACATACCTCAGTTCTTCAGGATTGCTCCAACTGTCTTCTATGCTGTGGTCAAAGCCAAGCATTAGTTTACCATATATTGAGCATGACACACTCCCCCACAATCCAATCTTCAGCATTTCTCCAACCCACAGGAAGTTAGTTGACACAGATTCAAATATGCAAATAAGAAAATCAGCAAACTGTTCTGAAGTGCACAAATCACTGTAAAAGAGCAAAAGAGATCCTGTGATAAATTTAGGGGTGCCTCTAGGTAGTTGTTTTGTAAGAAAAATATTAATCTGCCAGAAGAAAAAATGGAGCATGTTCACCCATGCATTTTTTGCCAATACCAGCTGAATTCATACCATTGTTAGTACAATTAGCACTTTTACATAAGACAATGACAGCATGATATAACCTTTATATAACATGGGAAACTTGCTATGGGAAAGTCAGGCTCAGTTCCACCTTTGAATCCTGCCTCAGAAGCAAGTGGCCTAGACAGCCAGTGGTGTTGTAGTTAGTCCTGAATGTGTAAGGAATGCCTGACTCTCCCAGGAGCTCACGTTTAAACACACAGGTATTTCTTTGGCTTCAGCAAATCTCCTACTCATCACATGGGAGAATCATTGTGTGTTCTCAATATGCATGTAATTAATTTTCTACCAAGTGGAAGAGCTCCAAAGAAAGCCCAGGTCGGAATGCACTCTAAGCCAGTGGCTTTAGCAATCGCTTAGAAACATAACACCTTCTGCCAGGCAGATCACAGGCATGAGCTAATAGCTCTCCTATTTCTGGACTCGCTCTAGGAGGCTGTTTGGGGTGGCCACATCATACCCATCCTTTTCCAGGTGAACCATAGAAATAAAACCATTAAAACTGGTGTGTTTCACAACTCATGGCAAGAACTCTAACTTTGTTTCAAAGCTTTCCTTCCTTCTCCTTAACATGGTGATTAGTGTCTTCCAACTTAAAGCATTCTCTGGAAGAGATGGACTTGATCCTGAGTTGGTGTGCATCAGTGAAGGAGCTTAGAATGCTGAGTTGTTGGGTAAAACGCTGGCTTTTCCTACATTTCGGGTAAGAATACTTTTCAACAATTTTGGGTATGAATACTTTTCAACAACTCAATTCATTTGTATAAGCATGAAAATGAAACATTTTATTTTAGTTATATGGAATATTTTGATCACCAGGGAAAGTTTCTGTGTCTTTTGTATTTCTCTGGAAAGATAAAATAGCACTTAAAAATAAATTTTTAATGGTTTTTATACTTGGCAGTGAGACGGAAAATCAATCTTGCTGTCTTGGAGAGCCCCCTTCATCAAACACATTCAATGTGGTAACATAGATGACTGCTGAGAATGAAGACTTTGCAATGCATCTGCTGGCCACGGTTACCACAAGTGGGCTTTTTTTTTTCCTCAAGTTCTTCCAAATAGGTGTTCATTCATTTCAAGTTCTACCAACTGATTTTTTTGCAAAGTTTATCCTAAAGATCTGCAAAGAATATAGAAGACATGATTTTTAACCTTTGTTTCCAAACACTTCCATAAAAAATGAATTAAAACTGATCATTCACCCCCAATTATCATAAAAACATCAATTGAAAGTGGAGCAACAGCTAGCTTTATTTCCTTCATCCACTGGAATACTCCACCTCATGTGGCTGAGACAGTTTCATGGACTTATGTAAAGGACTTATGAAATCTCTAAAAAATAAGGAAAAAAATAAGTATTGAATTGCTGCATCATTTGCAAAGCAGCTATCATCTTGAGCTCTGAACAATTCAAGGACATGGTGGAAAAACATGATTATAGATCTTAAACATTATAGTGCGTAGTACATAGGCATGAGATTGAGATTGTACAAGGAATTTTTGCTCCTTTTTTCATGTTTTTGAGTTATTTCCCTTTAGAAACAGGATAAATAATGTTACTTTGAAAGATACACTGATTTATTGTCAGGTGTTATCAAAAAACTCTCCTTGTTGTCGTGGGTATTAAGGGGACTGCATAGACAAAAGCATCTTTCACCTGACTTGACAATAAAGCTTTGGCAAATGTCAAAATGCTCCATAACTCAGCTTCACAAAAAAGAGAAGCTGACTTCTCCATTCTCCGTTGAACCTATGCACTCCCTAGATTTGCAGCTTTCACATAATGGATTTCTAGCATGAACGTTTCAGTGGTTGAGGAAATAATCAGTAAGATTCTCAGATGTCTGATAGAATTTCTGTTGGTGAAGTGGCTCTGTCATTCCAGCTATTTCTGCAGGCAAATGGTGGCCCCTGTTCACACCACCAGCCCCTGCACCACTGCAGCTGCTCTGAGGGTGGGAGGGATTTTAGGATCTTGCCTTAACTTTAGGAGAAGTTCCATCCACACACAGGTTGCCGCAGTATTTAGAGTATAGAACACATCCTTGATATTGAGGACCAAGTCACTCACACTCGGGGCTTTGTACACCCAGAGGGAAATCTGAACATGCTCCTTTTACTGTAAAACCATGAGCACAGATATGAAGGCACTTGTTCTTTTTTTTAGGTTTACAGTGTCTACACTAGGTGGATATTGTTCTTTAAAGGTCCAGAAATGGTTAATTGCAATGAGGTAACACTTTGATGGAAACTGAGCTATGAGTTTGTCCCAATAAAGCTTTTCAAAGAGCGGTTCAATGAAGGCATACATTGCACCATCAAAAGGTGCCTTTTAACTGATTTTTCATGTTCTGTCCAGAGCTTTCATAGTAAAACTATCTCCGTATAGCACAGACTGCTCTTCCTTAGCAGTCTGTGCTAGAAGGTGAAACTTTAGGTTTTTTCTTTGTAGTGAATGGTATTTGCTGCAAAATTAATGCAAAGCCCAGTTGTTTCCAAAAAGTGAGCTCCAGAGGCACAGGTGTGAAAAACTCATCTTTCTCTAGAAGTTGCACTAAAAAATAGAATTGTCAACACAGCTGCTAGGTAAGTCCTCTTAGAAAACGTTTTCAGATTCCTGGCCAAGAAAACAGACCTGCTACATACACAGAATAATGAAATATGATTAGCTTTCTTTCTTCTGAAAATTTTTAGAGACAGAAGGCAAAAAATGATCTAAGATTCCATATGCTCAGTTATGCATAATATAGGAGGCTTAGGCTCCCATAAAAAAGGTTTATAAGTGGTAATCAGTGATGTCATATTAATTATAAGCAATAAGCAGTAGTGGTTGCTCTTGAAATCTGCAGGCTATGCTATTTTGGGAAAATAGCCACTTTTTATATTAGCTGCTCATTTTATGAAACCTTTTGTGAACAAATAGTAGAAGTTCATGCACAAAAACTGAATGGGTAAGTCAAAATATCTGGGCAGAACCATTGCTCCTTTCAGGTGAGGATTACAGCAAACAATCCAGGGCTGTTGTTCATTGTAATAATTTTCTTAAATTTTTCCATCTACTTATTTAAGGTTGTGTCATTTAATCTGCCTAAACCTGGATGTATAAAATACTGAACTACAGAGAACACACTGAAGAAAAATCACAGAGTCAAATATTCAATTTCCAACACCTTATCACTAGAAAAAAATTTAGCTTTATTTAGATCACAGTCTTGAGTAATGCAAAAAACCCATAGGTATTCATTTGGGACAATTTTCCTTCATATTTTATCAGTTTGCAGTTCAGCTGAAATTTTAAGCGATAATTTGCAATAGACAGAATATGGACATTATTTCTGATATAAATGTACAGCATAATATACGCATTAAAGCTGTGAATGTAAGGTTTATAGTTCCTGAATTACCATTTCCGAGCAATGTGTTTAAAAGTATATGATATGTTCTCTGACAAAGATCAAAGGGCTTAATATATTTTGTAAGTTACAGCTATAATGATTGCATTTGCAAAAGCTGTAATTTACTGGTCTATTTCCATAATGAATGGGAGCCTAACGAGTCACACAAGCTGATACATTCAGCAAAAATACAGGACATCTTAGACTTGACTTGGAATATGCATTATGATAATAGCTGCAGTTTTACTGGAGAGTAAATTTTATTTCTTGGCATGCTTACCTTGTCAGTCTTCTTGGGTTTTTCAGTTTTCTAAACCAAAATATATTTTAGGAATATAAGCAAATGAATGGTGGGAGGAGGTTGCAATGGTGCATTCATTGCTGTACACACACGTGTTCTGAAAAGCTATGAGAGAAGAAAAGCCACATCCTTAGGTAAAGACAGGCAAGAAACCTGAGGATTAAAGGAAGATACACCTCAGGCACAGCAATATAATTTCACTTTCCTTGGTACTCTAAATGGAATTATGTCATCACCTTGTTGTCATGCTGTGGGCACAAAATGCCAGAATCAAAATAGAGTATTGTATAGCATGTAAAAGAATTGCTACTATGGTCTCTCCTGTGGATGTTTAATACAGATTTACATGGGTCCATGGGAGATTAGACAAGGCAATGGAAAAAAAATCACCTAAGAATTGCTAAATACACAGCTGACTTCTGGCTCAGGAATAACTTCAGCAACCAAATGGCCAAGATGAGAGATTATCTGTAGAAATTTTCCCTTTCCTGTACTTTTCATTGGCATGTGCTTTGGGACACTGTTGGAGAAGAAACAGCCTGCTAGCTCTACCCTCTGGTCAGAGACAAAGCAACCATTCGAACATTACATTCTTCATTTGGTTTTGATCTTAGATACCTGGAACAGAAGATAATCTAAATATAAAGTAAATACTTATATCTTTGGATCTGGGGAAATTACCAATTCATAAATTGCCTTCAATGAATTCAGACCTCCAGCAGGAAGCAGTGCAGAGCTCCACTGAATGTGCCTGCCTTGTAAATCCCTCATAAACCTCCAGTTTACCAACTACACCCTGCAAGTGTTACAGAGGTTGTCAAAACCTATCCTTTTTTCCACTTCCCACGGTCAGGGCAGTTCGCAGGAATTACCGTATTCTACACGATCCCTAGCTCAACAGTCACTTCCTTCTGAAGGTATGTTTTGCTTCATGGGAAAGCACAGTTCTTTCCTATCATCCCTCCTTTTCAGCTCCCTCTGACTTGTTACTGAGTAGTATTCCATGGAAGGGAAACTTTCCTAAGTCCCAGAAGTACTTTGTAGCTTGATTCAACACAGCTCATGTCTATTTGACCTTTAAATGGCAAAACTCAGAAGGTTTTATATAATATCAGTGTCTAAGTCTTAGTTTTTTGGGGTTTTTTTTCTGTCCTCAGGACACTAAATCCCACATATGTAATTAAATAAAAGAATCGCTTCTCCTAAGGTTAGTTGTTCAGAAAAATAACCTTATGTTGCTGTTCAGCAAGCTGCAAATCCAATCTTAGAAAGAGAAAAAAAATCATGCAAAGTTTGCCCCACTTTCTTCAGAGAATTTTTGCAGATATTACAAAGAAAAGGTTTGTATTCTCTTAACAATGCTCATGTTCAGGGAGTTCTGTTGATTTACAGTTCTGATACAGAAAAATCAGTTATGGGTATTGATCTGTCCTTCTTCAATTCTTTGTTGGTTAATTTAGTGGCAGCTAGCTTTTCCTGTACTGCTTCAACACTGCTTTGTAGTTCCCAGCATTACCTTTAACTCTTCTGTGAAACTTAGACATTGTGTTCAGCCTCCCTCCAATCTTCAGACAGTAGCTGGCTGTAATTATAAAATGTGCATTTTTTAAAGAACTCAGATGCTTTATTTTTATTTCCAGACTCACAGGTTTTAGGAGAATGCCTTTTTCTCTGGAGATTATTTTCATTATCCTCACATGAACCCTTCATCAAAATGCTACATCTTATCTTCCTTTGATAATTTTCACCTCTGTCAGCAAAATTATCATTAGTATAACCATATCACCACCTTTTTTTTTTTCCCAGAGCTCAGAGTCTTAATGTTAAGATTTCTAAAAAGTGCTAAGAGTGGGAAGGGCAAGAGTTTATTTGCAGAAAGCAAGAAGGAAAAAATAAAAGGGACACTTTGATTTCCCACTGCAGTTTCCTCTGCAGCAAGTACAAAATTGTGACCCTTAAAAATACATCAGTTCCTAAGCAGATAAAACACAGTAGAGAGATTGTGGGAACCCAGCAGATAAAGGGAGGAATATTTGTATAGGAGCCATCAATCTACGTACTTCTTATGGTTTGTTCCCCAGCAATGCCTAAGGAGCATCACTGGGGGAACAAAGACCCTGTGGGCACTAAGGCAGCAGCACAGGTGGCCAGTTGCCTCCAGGCAACTTTTGAAAGACCATTTGTCTAACCTGACAAGGCACAGATAATTGACTAACACACTTCAATTATCTGATAAAGTCTTAGGGTTGTGTGTTTGTGAGGACAAGAGGGTTGCACTCTTCATTCCCTAGTAAAGAGAAGGTGCTGAAGAGAGAGCCTGGAAATTTGCTGCTGTGGAGTTGCTTTCAGCCTCAAATCTTTGAAGACAAGCTTCTCTGCAGTCAGAAAGTCAGGTGTCAATTCCTTAAGAATAAACAGAAAAAAAAATGTAGAAGAGATTTTTCTGTGTTATCTGTAATTCCAGTGGGAGTTTTGTGTGTGAAGATGGATGAATATGCAGAAAGTCATTAAGCCTGTTTGTATTGTTTTCCATTATTGTTAGGAAAAAAAAATGGGATTCTTACCCTTCAGTATTGATGTTTTCAGTAGGGGTGGGACCAGGTGACTTTTGAAGTCCCTCGTAACATATAATATTCTATAACTCTAGGTCCTCAATGTGATATTCTAATTCCTGGGTGAGAAATAAAGTTGTACAAAGAAAAAAAATTCTGAAAATTTCTGAAAAGAGCTTGGCACCCAGGTCCATATTTCTTTGTTCTTCCATAGGATAGCTGTTGCCTATACGAGTCAGAAGTATGAACAGCAATGGCTCCCTTCTTGTGGCTTGTGAAACTGGAACAATGAAACCGGTTTGGAACGACTGAAACTGGTGCATACTTTTTTGAGGTTGAGCAGAAGAACAGTGCTGTGATGTCTACACCTAGAATCCAGTCTTCTGTATTTTTTTTCCTTTCCTGACTTTTTTATTTGATCCTATTTTCTTTCAGTGCACAGGTAGTGATTTGACTCTTCTTGATTCAATATAAAAGCTTTAGCTCATATCCTTCTTATGCTTCCTTAATAAGTATTCTCTTCTGTCTACTTAAAAAGGCTTCCTGCTGCTTGCTTTCAAGTTAAAATGAGTATAAATCCTACCACCATAAATATTTGCAAAATACACAGCTGATAAAACTCATAATTGTGAAGAGTGGCTTTGGAGACCTCCCTAGAAACGACAGATATCTTAATGTCAGTTTAAGTGAGCCTTGGTATCTTGGCATGTACACTATGCAGATCCTTTTGTAAATTTTTTATTTCCAGAGAAGTGTTACAGAATAATCTTATGATGCTTTTCCTATGTCATGTATCTTTTTTTTAAATGCAAAGTTTAAAAAAAACCAAACAAGCAAAGCTTGAAAAACCAAGCAAAACTCTTCCAGAAATCATGAGTTAAAAAAAAAAAAATCAAAATACTCTAATCTCAGTAGAACTATGGCAATTGATTTCCTCACAGATACTGTCCCTGCTTGTAATTTACTAGATGTATGTAAATTGCATATGTTTAAATGAATATGCTAAATGTTGCATAGTTAGCCTAGCCATGTGCAGTATATTGCATTTGGGTGTACGTAAACCACCCACATGCAGGGTCCTTTTGTGTGGATTTCAGTTTAGATTTACTGAACTCTTATGACTCCAGCTGCTGAAAAATTCCAGATCAATAGCCAGGGAAAACTCAGATAAGTAATAACAGGCAAAAACAAATTGCCAGACAATGGATAGTAACAACTAGAACAATTGACATGTATAGAATGGGCTAATGCACCTTCTGTATCTAACCACACAAAATATGTGAAAAATGAAAATGAAGGAAAATGCACGAAGATTCCTTGTTATCAGTAGAACTTGCACGTTCCCCTTCCTAATGAGTCTGTGCACTCTTTCAGTGAAAAAACTAGTGTTCCAAAGTAGGGTTTATTTGAAACCAGTGTTCCAAACCAGTCCAGCCCTTGTTTCTGGTAGGGAAGAAGTGTCATGCCCCTTATCCCCAGGGCTGCAGCCACCAACTTTGAGGAGCCCCTGAAGTTGTGTTTGTCTGTATCCTGTCTGTCCTGGTAATTTCCCCCTGTGCATCAACTCAAGGACTACATCTGCATGCAACCTAAAAGCTTCATACCATCTTGTCAGAGAAGCTTAGGGGAGAGCTTCGCTGCATTATATCTGTAATCTACAAGTCTGAACACCACTTGAATTCCAAACCACGCGCATCTTGCAAAAATGCAGGGATTAAGCAAGAGACTTAATAACATAAGTCAAAACACCGGGGACGTGTAAGGCACATGCAAGTATTTAGCTGAAGAGCACATTTCCATACCCTTATGCTATCTGTCCACCACAAGATCTTCTCTTTTCTTTTTTTTTTTTTTTTTTTTGTCAATTGGTAATAAAGTTACACTGGCATTTTGAAATACAGGGCGATTACTGGAGTGAAAATGAGCATGATGAATACCATGCAGTGTACATTTTCTGCTGTGGTGGGTAAGAAAGATTTCACTCACTAACTCCATTGTTATCCTGAATTCATCCCTGAAATACATTTGCAGAGCTTCTAGAAATATGTTTATGTGATCTCATAAAAGTGGCAGATCATCTGAATTTGAAAACCACAACTTACTTCATATTTTTTAAAGTATATGTGGAAGCAAGCACAGATAACACAAGAAAGAATTCTGCTTTTCACCTGCAGAGATAGTGTCAGGTTTCTGAACATTGACATATATAGGATATTGTTTTAAAGATAATTAATGACTAAGTAATGAATAGTGCCATGAATACTGCAAATATGCCTGTAACTGTCCTTTAGAAACTATGCTCAGGCCTAAGAAGTTTATGCTCAAATTGCTAGCTTAGATTATCAATGATAAATTGTTTTCAGAAAAGAATGACAGTTTACCATGAATTTATGAAATTATATACATAATTATCATATTTTTGTTCTATTTGATAAAGAAATGAAGAAAATATGTTCAAAATCATCAAGAGAAATGGTGCCATTCCTTGGTTTCAAGGGTGATTTGAATGATAAAATTACTTCTTTAAAATTGTCCTTTAGGTTTAGAGTTTTCAAACATGTATTCTATACATGATGCATTAAATTAAATTTGTAATATTAACTTTGAATTATGATTTGAGTTTGGGCATTTTTTTGCATAGAGAGATTTATTACTAAATTTTTGGCTAATAAAGAAGTCAAACTTAAGGCATGTATCCATTTTTCTTCCTCTGAAATTCCTTGACATTGCATGCAACTTCTATGAAAAGAAACAAAAGAGTTGTAAGTCAAAATCTCATTTACCACATTTAGTACATAGGAGTTTTATTTGATTTTGTTGTTGTTCTTGTTTGGGATTGGTGTTTCTTTTCTCAAAGACTTAAAAACATGTGGGAAGAAAAAGAAATTTTAGGCTTAAGAAAACATAGGGAAGTTGGATGATTTTATAAATTGTGGGAAATTGTGGTTTTATATAAGGTTTATGTATAATAACAGGATAAAAATTATTATTTATTAATTGGAAAGCAAAACAAATATACAATATCTTTGTTAAATGAAAGCAATTGATCACTTTCTAGAAAGGCCTTAAGTTATGTGGTTACCTGAAATGTTAAGTTACAATAAAGTTATAGTAAAGAATGGTGCAAATTTCAAAGTAGTGTGCATAACTCATTTGTCGACCAAATGAACCCATGGTAAGAAGCAGAAGAAATAAATACAGAAAAAAGATAAATCAAGCAAATAAAAGTAAATTTTAGAAAAACATAGCTTAGAGGATCTATTAGGTTTTTTTCTGTGCAATGTTTATTAATAATTGCCTATTCAGTTCTTCCAGGTAGTGTTACAGGCAAAGAAGATAACAGCCTAAAGTCTTGATGAGAAATAATCACCAGATTTTATCAATAGACTTTTAGTCCCCACCTATATTTCTTCATAGTATCTGCAATTTTATTGATTACATTTCTCTGTTTATTGCAGAGTCTGTGATTAAAGATCCAGCTGGCAAAGGTGACCAGTGTTAATCAGACCCTATCTCTCCTGACAGAGATCACTGCAAAAATAATCTCTGTGTAAAATAACCGTCGGCCCTGTACCAGGGAAATATTTATGAAGGTATTAGTTTAGCAGTGGCTGAGATGTTCTGCAGCTAGCAAATCTTGGCTAAAGAATTAACACCTGGGAATTTTACAGGATAGTTACTTTCCAAAGGAACCAGGATGTTTAGGCTCAATAGGAGAGGATGATGCTTACAAAATATCTAAAGAGGAAGACAGAGACCTCAGTTTAAATGATTGCTTACAAAATTTAGTGACATAATCTATAACCCCACAATGTGACCCCATACATTTCCACTTCACTTTATCTATTTAGTCACAAAATACATCTTAATCTCCAACTGGTCAAATCCAGAATGTTAGTGATTTTAGCTGATGAGTGAAGACAGATATTTTCACCTAAGTCATCCCACAAAATACAAACTGATAAGTCTTTCATTGTATAAAGCTCCCAGTATCTTTTTTCCCATCTTGTACTTTTGAAGGAAAAGACTGCATGTAATCTATGTGGAACTAATATTCCTCCTGGGGGACCACCCTTCATTCATATCAGAGTTATCTCCTTTTCTGGTTTTCTTATAGATGGTATTCTGTGAATGCCACAAAACATAAGGTAGAGAGTTTAATCAACGTCAGCTTAAAAAAATAGCTTTTCTTTTCAGGAAGAAAAAATCCTTTTAAAACTAACTGTCTTAAATTCGTCCAAGATGCTACTTCTCACTAAGAAGTAAGCTGATGAAATGAAATGTTGACAGACTAATAACAATATTCATTTCACTATTACAATTGAAAATATATAAAATGAATATTCACAGCAAGAGATCAAAACCTCGGATTACAGGAGGAAAATGGAGAAAAATATTTATTCCTCAGAAGTAATACTATACAGGATGAATCAATCCTTTTCTTTACAGACCTTCATAAAAAAACAAAGAAAAAAAAGAAGTGCTTAAGGTAGATGTTCTTTTGATTCAACTTTTAGCATCCATGCAATAGAAATATTCCTCTGACATATTTATTACTAGAATGTTTTTATCATCTTAATCTCTGTGATCTCTGAGAAAAAACCTTCTGTGGGTGGTAGAATAATGCCATTTGAGTCACAGCATATTTCTGCAGATGCTGGAAAAGGACAGTTTTACTGACAAATATTTACCTATTTAAAGCAGCCAACAAATTACATAGTATTAAATCATCTCTATTTTATTACTCATCTGAGGTGGTTTAGTACACCAAATCCCAACTTAAAAATCATTCAGAGCTCCAACACAGGAACAAGTGTCAATGGTTACATCCCATCTCTGTGATACAGGAAACACAGAATGTAAATTTTATATTGGCAACACTCTTCCTGCTTTCACCTTTTTAAAGCCTTTATTTGCAGATAACTGAGCTGTGGCAGAAGCTGCCAGTGATAGTAGCCCTCTTTACAGATAGAAAACAGAATTTCTCATATACACGTGCTCTATCAGGGTGGATGTACACCCCTTCTTGCTCCCTGATGCAGTGAAGCCTTCTGACATGCTCACAGCAAGCAGGTGAGAGCATCAGTGACCGAAAACATTACTCCAGCAGCAGAGAACTCTTGGAATTGTTTTTGTGCCTCTTCAATGACAAAATGATTGTTATGCAGTGTGGGATCTCAGCACCTCAGGATGGAGGTGCAGAGTGGCCGAGACCACCCTTGGGGGGCTCGGGAGTCCTGGAATGTTGCCAGAAGTGTCTGGTGGCAGGACTTTGATCCTACACAGGAGACGACACCTGTATGAGGATGGGAGGATTTCACTGGGTAAATGGTGAAGGGATAAGTTAATTAGAGTGTGAAACACAGAGTTTAGGATTTCTGTACAGGGGGGTCTAAAGAAGTAAGATGGAGGAATTGGGGCGTGTCCTGTCCTTCTTCTTCTTCTTCTTGGCCTCCATCTTCTGTGGTGATGGTGGCACTTTGGGATTGGTCATTACTAGAAGTGCACCGGTTAATAAGGGTAGAAGGTATTGGGGAAAAATTATAAATATTGTACACGTAACTTCGGGTATAAAGATAAGTGACCGCCCCGGGGGCTCGCAGTGTGCTCATGGCTGGCTTGCTGTGCAGACCTCTGTTGGGCCGAAAGAAAATCTTTTAGATAAACAATTAATAAACACCGAGACCGAGAAAAGATCTGAAGTCTCTTCTCGTCCTTTGAAGCACCAGGCTGTCCAAGACCACCCTGGGCCTTTCCAGGCCACCTAAACAGCCAAGAAACCAACAAGTGGCGTCCCTGAGCTATCTCCGGTCATAAATCAGCCGGGAGAAACAGAAAACGACAATGCAGAACAAGGGTTCATTTTCCTTTCTCATACTTTAATGTGGCAGACATAGTATGGTTGTTTGGGGATATGTCCCACTTTTTAAAGGCTTCTACAAGAGGTGGTTTTTATTTACTTCATACTGTGTACATTTTAAACAATTTGGACATATTCTGCTAGGTATGGCTTTTTAGATATTTAAATCTTTCTTAAATGCCTTTTTTTCATCTTTCCTGAGGATGTAATCATATATCTCACTCTGCCTCAAGGTGAAGATTAATCAAAGGTGTTTTCATTACTTCTACCCCATCCACTTTCCTGCTCTTCCCACTTTGTGGATCACCAGCGTAGGTTGCTCTCCCAACTGATGTCTTTCTGCAGTTCCATAATGTCACAAAACAAACTTCGGTCATGCTTTGGAAAACAGAAGTGATGGAAATGCAACAATGTAAGAACAAGGAAAAGGGCTATGAAGATAGCAGGTGGTGGCCCTGCATCACATTTTCCTACCCCGGAAAACTTGAATGAAAATGCAGATTCATGCATATGCCCCACTGAAGAGAATGTATCCTAATTAAAGTAATCTGGATTTCCACACACAGCCAGCAAGTCTGAGCTCCTCTTCTGTCAACAAATGACAAGCAGCAGCAAAACATGACACCCAGTGGCCTTTATAATGGGAGAGGGAACAATTCCTCTTCCCACCCAGCTCTGTATTACGTTTTCTTCTCCTCCCCTCAGTGGTTTGGCAAAGGGAGCATCCTCTTGACACAGATCCACTCCCTCCCTAAACTTTCCCCCCCAAGCTGATTCAGATGATTTACCATCTGTCCCTGCTGTAACCTCAGAGGCTGCAGCTTGCAGTACCAGGTTATTAGAATGTGTCACATATTGACACACTAACCTTTCCAGAGTTAAAGGTAATAGTTAAAATAGGTCAAAAGATAGAATACTTATGCTTTACAAAACAGATTTTATCATATTGATCAGTTTATGAAATATGGTTTTGCAATGCAATCCAGCAGCTGAAGAAGAGTGTGATAATCAGTACATTAAAAATGCACAGGAAGGATTTTTTAGAGAGATCAGCAATCCCAAATCAGAAAACTTGTTATGCATCTTTCCACGCCTACTCCTTATTGTCCTAAATAGCAACACTTCCCTTTTGTCTGCTGAGAAGAGACAGACTTGAACCACCTGATCAGCTTCAGGTTCTCTGATTTTTGAGACAACAATTTTTCCAGATAATATTCAATACCTTTAGAGGCTGGGATTTCTTTATCCTGTTCTTACAATTTTGGGTTCAAATATGTGATCAGTAAAAAAACCAACAAAGACACTATTCACTTATCTGATGCAGTCTGATATAATAAGATTTTAACTCAGCACTTGTTGTGTTTCAGTCAGTAATAAGAAGATAACAGAAAACAACTCACTGGGCAGTACATAATCTAAAAATACATTGGTAGCATAAGAAAACACACAGAAGCAAACCCTTGAGAGAAACACCAGTAACTCGTTCTTGCCATAACAGAACAATATTTCAAATCAATTTATTTCATATCCATGTAACTTTTTATCCTTGACTGTACTGTGAGGTTGTAAAGACTATCACTTATTGACATAAAATACGTTGTGGGTTCAGTTAAATAGACTGGGGGGATTTAAAAGATAAAACCAGGATACTTTGAAATACTTCCTTTTACTGAAGATTCAGAGTTCATCTAGTAAATGGGGAGATAGAATTGTTAATCAAGCAAGAATGAAAAATATGAACTGAGCTTAATAAAATCAGTAGGTAAAGTTATGAAGTAGATTAATTAACAGAAATTTAATATTAGCTGATTCAGATAATTTACCATGTTGACCATTCAAGCTTATTTCAGTAAGGGAGAGAAAGAATCAAAAAAGGATGCAGTACAGCACAAAACTTTGGCATAATTTCATTATTTTTTCCAAATCCCTTTAGGAAATCACATCTCTTCAAATGAATTTCCATTTTGTGTTCACACAACAGGATTCAAACAGCACAGTAACTTTGAGGTTGTTGGTGACCTACTTGCATAATGCAAATTCTGTGAAAATACACAGGATCTGTAATGAGTAAAACCAAGGACTTTATTTGTCATTGAGACAGAAAGGAAACCTGGAAACACCAAGCTATGTTTTTCATGCTTATAATTGCAAACATACATTATTAAATCATCTCTTTACACCAAATAAAGCCTCTCAAACTTTGCAAATCAAACATACCAATGATTTTTTTAAAGCTTAAGGTTCACTCTTGCAGCCTCCCCAACACACACCAAGTCATAAACACACACCAAGGAAATAACTTGTCAACAAGTTTACAACGCAATTTCTGCCTAAATTCCAAGTAAATGTATATGTACAAGCCACACAGGGCATGCATGAAATTATCACACAAATAAGGAAATAAGGTAGTAATGGGTGCCTCATGTTTTTTAGACTAGAAGACTGCTAAAAAAATTAATTTTGTATTGCTTTTGTCTTTTTCTCTTGAAAAATACTTAGTAGATGTGTTTGAAAAGTTTACATGTACATTATTTCTCATGGTCTAAACAGCCTTCAAGTTTAATATAATTCATTTGAATTTTCTCACTTGTTCTTTTATTCTTCTTTTGAGCAAATGAAATAAAAATTAAGGCAGTATAAAATATGAAATTAACACTGTTGTTCTTGTTTTATTAGTTTTGACCATGCTTCTCATTCAAATAACTTTTTCTGGCTTTCAGACACATAGTTCCTGTTTCATCCTTGGAACTTCAGTATCTCAAAGCCTTCTAGAAATTCTCCTTGCAACCACTGCTCAGGGATGCTCGTGACTCCACTGTCCACACTCAAAAGCAGAGCATTATTTGCTGGCTTGATGGGTTTGTGCTCTTGAGGCATTTGCAGTCCAACCAGCATGGGTAATGACAAATTCCCTGGAATGTCTGGCAACATCAGGATTGTCAGGGAGACTTTTAGAGAACTGACTGAAGGTCTAACCTGCTTTGGTTACTGGGCTGCTATGTACTCTCTTGCAGCAGCTTAAGGCTCAAAACAGGACAAAACTCAAAAAGCATCATAATTTAGCTTTTGAAAAACCAACCTGAAACTACAGGACTAATACATTCGTAGTTCCTCAAGGGAGTCATGGGACTGTGATTTGGTTTGATATTTCCATTGTTTTGGGTTTTTTTCCTTGGTTGGTTGTTTCTTTTTTCAAATAATATTATTTAAAAGTCATGACAAATGTAGGATTCTTCCTTTTGGTGCTTTATTTTAGCATATAATGCAGAAAAGGGCCAAAAAATCAAATTTTTAATAAACTTAGCCATGACTAGAACCACAGTAAAAGGTAACAGGAAAAGATTAATCTAACTGAAGATGAATTTTATTCTGCCCTGTTGCCCTTATTCTGCCCTGCCCTGTTGTCAAATAGCATATTTGACAATATACTATTAACATTATTCTGGCTTCAAATGCTTTGGTCTTTTGTCCTTGTAGTCCAGGCTGAAGCTTCACAGAGGTACTTGTGGGTTAGGAATGGCGTTCTCCAATTTAGTAGTCCTGCTAAAAAAATTCCCCATGCCACCACTTGCTCCCTCTGCTGCTGGAAACACAAAATGCAAAGATCACAGGTTGAAATAAGAAGAGTTTACTGGAAACAGCTATAAGATAGGAAAGCAAACAGTAACAGCAGCAATATTGATAACAAATGTGTGCAAAAGAGAGAGTGTGGAGCTCAACCCTACCACAGCCACAGCACCCTCCAGTCAGGACCAGTGTTATCCCACCACTGTTCACCCCCCTTCCTTCACCAGGAAGGAATGCTCTTCTTGGAAGGGAGAGAGAGTGCCTTTCCCCAGCCTCTGGCAAGGACATGAGGTGATACCAAATAACAGTAGGGTATCAGTCATTCCCACACATCTCCAGCCTCTGCCCCCTCACAGGTACTGCAAAAAATTCCCTCTGTCCTTGGCTGAAATCAGGACACCACTTCAGACACGAGAAAAGTGGCAGACCAATAAGCAAGCTCAGACAATTCTCCAGAGATAAGTCTTTACACAACAGATGAATGTAAAATATATCTGCTGCATGAAAAGGCGTTGCTTATTAATAAAGCCAATATTAGGACATCTTCAAATCCATGCTGCAATTTTATTCCAATAAAATGATCTCTATTCTAAACCAAAGCAATTTTAGCTTTTTTCATTCAACATTAAACTAAATGAAAAATCATTAGTAAATTACACCAATAAGACAAGATAATTGCTTCTTTATAAACATGGAGCTATTCCACAATTCCACATGGAAAAATTATTAACTAGAAAATCAGTTTATTTGCCACATAATTGCCAAAACCTGATCATTCTTCCATCACGTCCTACCCCTCTGAGTATTAGTCCGTCAGAAACAATGCAGCATACCTATTTATTCAGCAACTTGTTCCTGCTGAAAACTTGTCTCCTCACTTTCCTTCTGAAAAATTCCACCAAAAGCAAGCAGTCTGAGAAAATTTGGAGCAAGGGGAGAAGAAACACGTAGAAGAGTGCAGCACCTCTGAAGGACCAAGACTGAAATGCCATGGTTCTGTACATGATGTTGGAGAGAACCCACAGAGTTTTCAAGAAAAGCAACAGGAATTTTAAACTGCAGGTTGAAAAAAGCTGTACAGAAAAACACTTTTGATATTTTTAAAGGCAAGGAAAAAGTCAAAGACTGAGATGATTCATGCTTAATTGTCCAGAATGCCATATGAACTAGACTGGGCAAAAAATTACATTGTCTAAAAAAATAAGTTCCCTTTAAGGAAAGATAAGGTAGACATGCATGTTTTCCTTCTTTTCACATCCGTAGAAAATCTTGTTTCTGCTGACTTTAGGAAAGTTGTCCCATCAGTCTGCTCCAGCATCCTTGCAGAATCTCAGGGGCCAGCCCCAGCCCACCACAGTAACCACAAGGATGTACAGTGCAGTACAAGAGACAGTACAGAAGGTCTGACCCAAAAATAACAGAACTGTGAGATCTTGTCCAGAGAGGCAAAACCAGGAGACTTCATACTAAGGGATGTATGCCTGGAGCCACTGCAAACAGTGCTGGATGCAGCTTGGCCCTGTGCACAACTGTTCCATCTCTGCAGCACGATAAAATTGCCAGTTGCTTCATGTCTGTGAGATGCAGACATCGCCAAGAACCAGGAAAAGTTACTTATTCAGACATAGCCATTCTATTATACCTGGGAAAGCAGAGAGAGATCCCATAAACTCTCAAGACAATGTGACCTGTGTACCAATGGGAAAAGGTTGCACCACACGTAACAGAAGGATTGAGTTATATTAATTTGCACCCACATTTTTAACTCAAGTAACCTCACACAGACAATCTATAGAAATTCTGTCCTTGCCATTTTCCCTTCAATTTGGATGCCAATGGGAGAATACAGAAGAGTAGGCTGTTATTCCTTTTTTTGTTATTTTATTGACACATCAAATCCCCTGAAAAAAAAACCTTTGCTGTTTTAATGTTTAATAGTTGTAAATAATTTATGTACTTCTTTTTATTTTTGTTTTTGTTTTCATGTGTGCTGCCTGAGGACAAAATTCAGGGTTATTATTGCTAGTACTGGGAGAAGCAATCCTTAGGGTATGATCTTTGTTTTCACTCTCTCTGGAACCCTCCAGCTCACTGACTGCAGTGATGCTGAATGCAAAGATGGTACCTGTCAATCACCCAGGGATTTAAATCTATCAAACCCTGCTTTTTCACTCACACAAATTTTAATATAGCCTTGCACTTCCTTTTTTAAAAACATGAATATAGAGATATCCAGAAGAAAAAAAAAATTAAAAAAAAAAAAGAGAGAGAGATATTCAGTTTTCAAAGGCAAACACAGCAGCGGGGTTAACCTGTTCCACAAATTTTTCATTTATGAGCATGTGAGAATATAAGACCAAAAGGAGGCTATTTATAGTGTTGAGAGTGCTCAGGACTCCAGATTTCATTTTCATCTGAATGGGTGCCTCATATCAGTCAATATCCAGGGAATATAATCACAGAATAATCTATTTTGAGGGAATTGAGCCCTGTCTTTGAAAACTTCAAACAACAATGCTTATTAGAACACAATTCTGTAAGGGTAAAGTGTGAATCTTAAAAAAAAAAAAAAAAAGAAAAATGCTTTTTACTCTGGTTAAAAAAAGAAAAAAAAAAAGAAAATATGTTCAGGTCACTATCTCTATCCTCATGTAAATTGGATTAATTAGTATTTTTGTAATCTTTTGGGAAAAGCTGATAATAGGAGCTACATTGTTTATGCAAATAGTATCCAAATATGCAAAATGGACAGCACCAGATTATAAATTAAACTTCAGCAAGCTGATTAGCTTGATTCTATCTTTAGAAAGCAGAAAACATCATTAAAAACATTCACTCTATACTAAAAAATTAGATCCTTTTTTTCTAGTAATATGCTGTGATAGTACATACACCACATAGAAAAGTAATCTTAACCTAATTTTGAATCTTTCTTTTTCTCCTCTTTGGAATTGATTTTGAATAACTGGAATTTCTTTGACAATACCCATCTTCCAAAGGATAAGCACAATTTGATCTTTAAATAAAATAAACCAAATCTGTGCAGCAGCTAGAAGTCATCTGAATTCTGAGTTCACTATGTAGTAATATCATCCTTTCCAAAGAAAAACATGAAAAAAATATCTATATTTAAATAATTTTATGGTTTAACAAAACAAACTCATCAGGAAATATTCACAAAAGTTTGTCAGCTTATTTTCTCATTCATTGCCTTTAGGAGGAAGCGCAGAAAAACCGGGAGATAACATTTTAATCAACTATGAATTTTTATGCATATGCTTTAAATTGTGTAAAGAGTAATGGTCTTGGCTGCTGAATCTTGACCTTCTTATAAACTGAATCTCCTTCTGAAATGAGAAAACCAGTACAAAATCTTCATTCCTTTCGAGATTTGAATCAAAACCTCAAAATTAAGGCACATTATTGAAAATAGAAATGACCATATGATTGGCCTTCCAAATCAAAATTATCTTCCAGATTTCTTATGTCTATTATTTTAGTTTTACAAATTCCCTACTCATCATAACTCATAAAATAAAAAAGATTAAATATACAGGAGGAAATACATCCCATCATGATTTGAAGGCTGGGAAAAAACCAGCGTGACCAAGTATGTTTAACGCAGGGAACAATCAATGAGCCACACGAACTTGCATCAGCAGTGGGCCCCAATGAATTGTGAAATTCAGTCTCAGCGCCAGTAGCTGGTTTTAGAAAAATTGTTGATCCTAACTGTGAGACCTGCCAAAACTCTTCAACAAGAAAAGTGCAAAACACAGCTTGACCGCCTTCATGTCAAATGTGTAATCTCATAGATCTAACTCAAGAATTTTATTTTCATTTTTCTCTGAGCAAATAGAATGAGTTTTTCACCAAGCTATAAATAGAAGGAATGATAAAGAAGTACACCAGCAAGAAAGTTGTTCCTTCCTATATCTGACAGTTTTATATTTCCAAATAGAGCCCTAGTGGTATCAGTGTCCTTTCCTGTCCAAAAAGTTACTTCAAAAAGTATTAATAATTTTTTTTAAAAGTTTAGTATGCTGTAATAATTCTGCAAGCTTCTAAAGTTAGCAGGTTTAATATAGAGTGGAAAAGTCGCACATCTCAGTAAAAAGAAAATAATAAAAAAATTAAAAACAAATTTGTACCTATGATAAGGTGCACCTTATTCCAGTTTTCCATTTCCCTGAACTCTGGAAAACAAATTAGTTCTGAGTTTCTGGGGTTTTGCTACTCTCAGTCTGGCATTGATTTTACCCCTAACTAATACTTAAGCAATTTTAGCTTGAGAGTGACTTATTTTTAGTTTGTCAACCTAACAAGAATTGAAATCATGTTTTTCTTTATTTTTTTGTGAAGTCTGCATGTGCACATTCTATTTATAGAACAAGAGTGTTTTATTTAGACATCCATGAAGTGTTGCTATTTCAGATGTTATTATTTTTCCATTTTGGACTGCAAAAGGATTCCAGACTACCTGCTCAAATCAAATTGGGGGCGGCAGAGATCTTTTCCTACTTAAACATATTTCTTAGGATGATACTGAAGAATTTGGAACAGGGGATCAATATTACTACCATTATATTTACATATGTCTTTGGAAAACATGGCTGCTTTGAAAGACACAATAGGAAAAATGAGAATAAAGAAGAGAATTACATCTAAATAGGTTTCCTTTTGTGATTATGGGATGCAAGCATTAGGAACTTCTGTTCAATGCTGCTAACCATTTCACTACTGTCTACCAATAAAACAACAAATAGGAGTCAAAAAGGCGACATGGCAAGTAATAATACTACAGCAATTAAAACTCTCAGATGTAAGAATATGCAAGTGTTTCTCAACATAAATACAAGTTATATTTTCAGATTTACAGCTGGATGACTTGGGATGAGAGTATTTGACTGCCTTTCAATAACTCAAGTACTCTACAGTCATACTGTCCAACTCACAAAGCATGTAGAAGTATAAACAGGGAAAGCCTATCAAAAGCAAAGATTAGCCTCCACTCTGGAAAGACAGCTAAGCCAAAAAAATTGCAGTTTATAATAAGATCATTTTTATCCATAATGTGCAAAACCAGCAGGAATTAATAGCTCCATTATACTCGGACCTAGAGGCATGGAAATAAATACCAGACCCAGAGCCCAGTGGCAGCTTTCTGAAGTTCAAAGTGTCAAAGTGTCCAAGCACTAGACCAGCTGTATCTAATGTTACTAACTTCAGTTATGTTCCAGGAAAACAAAAGAATGTATAAATGCTTACTAACAACTCCCTTACAACACAGTTTCTGGTTTCTTCAGGCAGCATTTCTGATCTGCATCTCTCTCCCATTCTGCCCAGTCCAGTGTCCTCTAAGATTTTTGATAGTGGGCTTTTAGATCATCTTGAGGCTTCCTACCCTGTTTACCTGCCTGATTTGGTAATGAGGCTCAGTAGCCCTCTGTAAATGTGTACCAGCTGAGGATACATTGATAAAATTGATCTTCTCCTGTGAGGTGCTAAAAATCTTCTCTTGAGATCCTGACATCAGTCACAAATCGCTGCTGACAGTGCCTGAGGACTTCATCCAGGCAGTAGAAGGAGAGCTTTCCTTCATGTTGGAGATTGCCAGATTGACTTGGCAATCCTGCAAGATCTTTTACATCACTCATGGGAAAAATAGAACCAGCCCCTGTTTCTTAAAAGAAACATTGATGCATACAAATACAGGATAATCTAACCACTGTGGCTTTTCATGTTTTGGAGGCTCCTCCAAGTGTGTTTGTGAGGAGCAATTAATAAGAGAAAGACAGGCTCCCTCAGCCCATCTGTAGGACAAGTAGCTTTGACTGAAAGGTAGAGGCTTTCTGTTTACATACAGCATCTCAGCGTGTAGGGACTTGCATTTTTGGTTGTTGGTTGGATTTTTTGTTTTGGTTTAGTTTTTTAATCAGTTTTTTGTAAAGGTCCTAGCTAGACTTCTTGTTGGAAGACTGAAACACTCCAGTGAGCTGATGAAGGATCAGGAGAACATAGCAGTGACACACTTTCCAAATTTCAAGACTTTTACTCACAAAATAATTAAACCATTTAACCATAAAATAAAAAAACCCGGAGTCTATTCCCCGCTCAGATAAAATGAAATCAGAGCATCATCTCACAGTGAAGATGTGAAGAAACATCCCTTGTTTTCTGGCCCCTGGAACTTAATATTCCTCAACTGCCACAGCCTCCTCTACTTTATATTCTATACTGCCTTAGCCTCATTGTATAGAATGGAAAATAGTTTCTCTCTTGATGCTTTAATAGTAGCTTTAAGATGTGGATTTATCACTCCTTATTTTCAAGGAGGACATCACCTACATCAGTTTGCTAAGCTAGTGGGTATATTCATCCTTAGAATTTTTTTAAGGAAATAATTCGCCTTTGGTAAGGTCTGTGTACAAAATGTGTTTCATGCACAGCTTCTTCATCGGGCTTGCAGGGATCTTCATCTTCTTGCAGGAATCTAAAGTGCTGCTGCTGCAAAGCCAACTTGATGGTGAAACCCTCAGATGTAGACAAAGTAGTGCCCAGCTGTAAGTGCTTGTAGAGGTGGCCAACTCTTTATTTTGCACCTGGGCATTAAATTTGCCTTATACTGGTTTAAGAAGAATAAGCCTTTGTTGATGCTGGTCCAGATTTGTCTTCTGACTCACCTGTTTTTAGTCCAGCACGTCTTTGTCAAGGACAAGCAAATATGGAACAAATAGGTCAGTGCTTTGTTTGACTATCACAGGATCATTTTACACTACTTCAGATTTGCCAATGGAGCAGTAAAAAAGGAAAATTTTCTCGGCTATGTAAATTCCTTAAAAGCTTACTGGAATTGAGTATAAGATCTAATGAGAATTGTTTCAAATATGCAGAAATAAACAGTTAACGTGCTTTAGAAAATTTTACTGTTTCTTTGGGAATAATCTGCATAGAAAGAAGGAATTAAAATCTGCAGAAAGCACTCATAATGCAATTGCTAGCCAGTTAAGTCAGACTAGAGGCAGTGGTGTTAAGAGATGGGTAGTCAGTGATAGTCATTTACTGATAGTCATTTATTTTTCTCAGTTTCATGATAACTAAGGCATCTAATGGAATCGAAAAGATGTTCAGTCTTTGAGTTTTCAGATTCTGATGGGATGATATTTTCATTTGGAAAGGAACTGCAGAAACATTTATCAATAATATAAAAAAATACATATGACGTTGAAGAAATTATGAAGAAAATTCCTACTAACTCTAACGAATTTTATTACAAATGAAGTTTCACCTTTGATTAAAGTTGAGGTCAAGTCCAAATTAAGAACTTGTACCTTACAGTGTTTTTTATTCCATCTGAAATAATTAGTTAGCTGACATCAAAAGGAGTAAGTGGTGATATGGAGCATGTTCTGACATTGACTAAGCCCTTAGCCACAAAGGAAATGTGAACTTCCACATGTAAGTTGCATGAGTACATGAAATTCATAACTAATGTAAGGTTTTAACATGAAAAACACTGTAAATCCAAAAATAATTTCTTTTTTTTCATTGCAGTCCCCTTTTCTACCTTTGCTTTTCCCAAAAGAGAGATAAGTAAAGAACCTTCCTATAGACCTAATTTTACCAGGCTTCCTCCAGGCTGTCCATTTCTTGCTAATTAAAGATCTCATGGGTCTCACTGAGATTTCCAGAGGCTCCAGTAAGTAAAAGAGAAACAATTGATTATTATTCTGTTATAATAAGTTATTATAATATTTAAAGAGAACATCAGAGCCAAGTGATGCAGACTGTCTTGCTTCCAGACCTCTTGATTCTATCTGTCCCTACAGCAGTTTTGTCTTGGAAACAGCTAGCTGGAGCAGCCCATAAAAGACATGAAGGAATGGTTTAAAACATAGGTGCCACAGATGATGAAGGGCTAAGTTATAAGTTCTGTCCTGACAATGTTTGTTGGCATTGCCCAGAATTTTGATCAGTGTGACATTCAGAATGGTGCCAAACTTAAAAGCACCAACTTTGTATCAAAACTTGGACAATGGTAGGGCCTAAACCCAGTAGAAGGTACAGTGTTGGATGATTTAGCATCTCATTTTCAAGTATCTGGCATATTCAGTAGGATCCACATCCTCCTGCATAAGCAACCCTTCCCAGTAGCATAACTAAAGGGCATGGAGCTACAGAAAGTTTCTGTTCAGCCATCCAGAATTTCAAAAATCTGGTTTGTCCTACTGGGCCTCTAATGAAGAAGAATGATAGTTTTCTGCCTGATATTAGCTGTGTGTTGTATCAGTAGACAGCATGAGAACTGGGGAAAGTGGATGTGGCTGTGGCCTGCCTGTCTCAGTTTGGTCTTTGATGCAGTGTCCTAAGGGGTCTTTGGAGCTGAAACTCTCCTCTCTCTCACACACTCCATGTTTTGGCATTTGCTCAAAGCCTGGATACAAGACTAATTTAAACTTGAGTGCAGGTAGTCATAACAACAGAATATGAGAACTAAGATGTGGCTTCTTGGCGGATTAGGACCACACAAATGATGTCTGACACTATTTTTGTCCCTTTTTTTCCTGAGCTATTATGGTTATATGGCCAGACAAGCAATTTCTTCAGGCAACTGACTTGGCTTAAAAAATATTTTTTTCATGTTAGCTTTTGAGTGACTGTACACAATCACATGGCAAGAATCCTAAGGATGAACTTCTTTTCACTGGGATGACTGACAAAAAGAGTGTAACTACTCTGTAAGGTGCATGCAGTCTCTGGACAGAAAGATCTGTTTATTGCATTGAACTTTCTTGAAAGCTAATTTTGAGGTAACAGACCCAGGAAAATGAAAGCATCAGTTTTGACATCTGAAGGTAAATTGTTAAAATACCAATATATGGAAGACTATACAGCTAATTAACTTTTACAGCCAATATATAGGCAATTAACTTTTTCACATTTACCATATGTTTATCCTCCTGCAGGGAGTATTTCCAGGAGGAAATCATAATGGGAAATAGCTCTGCTTTTATGGGAATAAGATCTGTTGATGATAGCTACAAATTCTTACATAGCTCATGGTATCTTCAAGGGAAGGTGCTGTTGAAATCTAAGAAGTGAAACATAGCAATTCAGCAATTAATTTCATGATTTCACACTGTTCATTTCCATAGGTGGTTAAATATAAGTGGTCCTTTGTCTTTTCCTTAGAAAAATTCAAAGCAGTCAGTATCAGCAGTACTCAGGAAAGAGCAGCACATCAATTTAACAAGACTCTAGCTGAATTAATTGCCACACAGAGGTATAGTGTGTTTCTAAGTTTCCAGATTACACCTCCCAGGAATAACCAATTACCTGTCTACAGTAAATGTACAGTCCCAGGTCATGGCCAAGCCTTTCTTGTTGTAATGAAGACCTGTACTCAAGTTTGTTTAATGTTGGGATTTGTCTCCTAAAATGCTGATAAATATCTGCTCTTTCAACACAACCAGTTGTGGCAAATATTTCAGTTGTAGATAATATACTAGTGACTAGTGCTCCTGCAGTCCTTCTCTCTTCATTGTAACCAAATGACATTTATTCTGAGGTAGCAGTAGCAGAATATTTATTGGGAGAGCAAAGAATAAGAAAATGAAGGATTATTTTAGTTATGTCTGCCTTAATCTTTGATCCTAGAATTGGACTGTATTATTAAAAATATTATTTTAAATATCAGGTTTCTGTCCAAGTATATAACTATAAAAATACTAATTTTACAATTACCAGTATTTAAAAAATGTGAATGGAAATTTTCTGATTGCAACAGTGTGCTGTGACAGTGAAAATATAATATCTAAGATAAATAAGACAGGATTTTTTAAATGTTTGTTTCATACTAAATTTTTCTCCAAATAGCTCTGGGAAATGCATTTCTCATGTGTCAAACTGCTGTGTTTCCTCCCTTTTCTTTTTGAAACATGTTAACTATGCTAATCTGACTAATAACTATGATAATCTGACTAATCTACACTTTCTTTTTGTCATATGAGAACATTAGTTTAATTTTCAAGTTATTGAGCTCTTTCTGGTTTTAATGGAGATAAATATTCAAAGGAAACAGTATGTTAAAACTCTTAATTTAAAATATGACATATATTGGTTTGAAGACAGAACAATTCATTCTGAAAATAGATCTTTTAATGTTTTTTATTTAAATCAGTCTAAATTAGTGAATTATTTTGACTACTCCAAAGTGTCACTCCTTGCCGAATTAAATACTGAGCACTGACATTGGTCATGTATCACCATATTAATTTGCTATTTCAGAAATGTTATTTTCTATCTCCCTCATTTAGAATACTGTCTAAATATTTCATTTTGGAAAAATAAATTCTTGGTGCTAAGTGTTTAAATTTGAATGTCTTGAAACTCTTCATGATAGAAGAGAATATATCTTTATCACCTTGGAGTTTCTCAAAGCACACTGTTGGATAAGATTTAAACCTGTAATTTTCCTGATGAACTGCATAATTTGGAAACTGATCTTGAATTCAAACAGGGAACAGTTCCCCAAATTTTGCATTACTTCACCAAAATAAGAATGCTAGCCTTGGTAGCATTATGCAAAAATGCGTTAGGATCGAAGATAAACAACAGTGACTAATGCAATGCAATTGCAAAAAATGTAATTATCGTTTTTCGTCAGGAAATAAAAATAGGAAAACTGTCCCTCCACAAGATGTACCCCTTTTTGCTTTTTTGTTAGAGCTCCTTTCTGTGTGGTCATGGCAGAAATGCTTTCACCTGCACTGTAGGGCAGATAAGCACCAGGTAGAGAGTCCAGAAGGCTGCAGTTGTAATGGTCCCTCAGTGAAATGCTCCCGTAATGCAGCACAAGCACGCTAAGGTACAATTGCGAGTGCTAGATGTGAAGGAAAACATTTTCCATCTGTTTAGTACACAGACTGCGTGGGCTTTCATTTTCATTTAAGAGATATACTTTACAATATGAAAATGTCCCAATTTAAACACTGAGGAAACCACAGAATCTGCATTTTGGAACTTCTAAAGGGCAAATATTTTGTCAGGGACTATAGATAATGGAAATCAAGAACAGAACCAGAAATATTTCTAGATACTTGTAACCAAATTTATTGCCAGACTTTTTGTCTGTGAATATTTTTTCAAAGGTAGCACATTAATCACATTAACAAAACCAGGCATTTAAAACTGCCTTGAGACACACTGAGAATAATTTTTTGACATTTAAGTATGTGCTTACCCTTTTGTTCCATAACATTTACAATAAGCTTATGGTTTTCTCCTCAAGTTTCATATCTACAGTAACATAAAAGCAAATGCATCTGTTAATTATGCATTCATTATGTCTGTTTGTTAATTAATCTTGAAAATAAAATGGCAAGGAAACTCAAGGTCTGCAATAAAGATGTTTGCAAATTGGAATTGGAGCTATCAGAGAACTGTCTATATGACAGTCAAAAGCACTATTTTTTTTAAATTTTCCAAGTTGATTTTAATGGCTGTGTCAGAATGAAACCTATTCATCCATCAAAAGTGACTGTAAGAGGACTGAATTAGTCTTTTGACGTGAATTTTCTGAATGAGCACTCAGCAGTCATGGATGTTAAGGCCCAGACAGAAGATACATTACTCGAGTTCCAAGTGCAGGAGTTGACTCTTGTTCACTTGTCAAATAACTTGGTGCAATCTTGCTTTAATCCTATACACACTTTTTCATTATGGGATTAACTCTTGCAGTTCTCTGATATAGCAATTTGTTTGGCTCAAATATTCTTGATGCTTGTTGTCTCAAATAGCAATTCAAGACTTTCCACTAATAAAACAAAATTTAAAAAAAATTCTACTTTTGTTTAGGCAGAAAAATATTTTGAACAAGATAGGAATATAGCTGCAGATAGACAGTCTGCTTTATTTTCACTGACATAATACTCAGTCTTTCAGGACCAAGTCATCTGTTGCACAGAATGTGCCACAAGTGAAAATTCATTTTTCATATTTAGCAAATATCCACATTCTTGCTGTCAAAGTGTCCTTAATGGACACGTAGCTTTGTGAAACAGTTCTTCCACTTCACTTTGAGTTTGTCCATCCCTAAATATTCAGTTGCATCAAGAGCTTATTCCTGTGCTCATTTATTTAGAACCAACTACTAATGATGAAGTACTTTAATTGCCAGCAGCCTTTTTCACTACATTGCTTTAGGAAAAAATGCAGAAAACTGATCACTGAATATGTTTGTTAACCACAAACTGATCACAAATATATTTGTTAATAATAATGAAATGCACCGGGAAAGTGCATCTTTGTCTTCTGTTATGGGGAAGATACACAAAATGCAGGTACATCTTCATTTAGGAAAGGAAATGGCTAAGTTAACTTCAGAATAAGATTAAATAGAATCCCCAAAAGTCATATAATCTCCAAGTGTCATAAAATGTGATAATCCACTGGGGAATCCTGATGCTGGATTTCTTTCTTGATACATGTAGCTGAAGTACGTGTCTACTATGGTTTCTCTTTTTCTCATTTGCACTTGGTTTGACAAAACTAAGAGATTTTAAGTCTTGATGTATATCCCTTTTTCTTCAATCCACAACATTATAAGGTTTGATGGCTAAACTGCCACTCTTCTTTACATTTGTTTCTGAAATTCTTCCATTGACATGTCACGCTCTTTATATGACTTCTGCTGAAAACATTCCTCAAAACCTGACACTTTGATTTAATATTTATTACCTTCTGTTGCCTCATTCACAGAATCACAAAAGCACAAATTTTTAGGGTTGAGAGGGACCTCTGGAGATCATCTAGACCAGTCCCAAGACTACCAAGGCAGGGTCACCTAGAGCAGGATACACTGGGACATATCCAGGTGGGTTTTGACTGTGTTCAGAGAGGGTGTCTGTGACCCCCCCTTGGCAGCCTGTTCCAGTGCTCTGCCACCCTCAGTGTAAAGAAGTTCTTCCTCACTTGAGGAGAAACTTCCTCTGTTTTAGTTCATGGCCATTGCTCCTTTTCCTGTCTCTGGGCACCACTGTAAAGAGTCTGGCACCATCCTCTTGGCGCACACCTTTGAGGTATTCATGCGCATTGATGACATTTCCTCTCAGTCTTCTCTTCTCTAGACTAAGCAGGCCCAGATTCAGCAGTGTCTCCCCATAGGAGAGATGCTCCAGACCTCTCAGCACCTTTGTGGCCTCCTGCTCCAGGAGTTCCTTGTATTTCTTCAGCTTTCATTCCAATGACTTTGCAGATTGGGCAGGACTAGAGAGGAGTGTTTAAAATAGGATAGAGGTGCATAACTTTTGCACTCAGATTTTTTGTTATACTGGGGGCAATCATTGTCATAAATCTGTGCATACATGAATTTAAATTAAGAACTAAGGAACCTACATGTAGATATTTAATCCTTTCTCTCATCTTATATTTCTCTCCGTTCCATACTTCAATTTTACTTATTAGCTTAATCATTGTTTCTATTCTATGACTTTATAGCAGTTCACCACTTAGAGACCGAATAAATCAGAACTTTTTTTCGCATTTAATTTAATGTAATTTTAATGTGGTTATTTATAGGTGTAGTATTATTAAAGTTGTGGTGCAATTAGTTCAGATAACTTTGCACCAAAGCCTTTTTTTAATGTAAAGAAGGCATGTCAGTGTCGTTTTAAAAATAGGTAATACACAATAGGAGACAAATCTTTGGGTTTGATTTTTCTTCAGTTCTATTGTGCACCAGCTTTCCTTTATTTCTATCATTCATTTTTTAATTAGTTGTATTTCAGCAATAATTAACAGTCGTAGGCAACTTGAAACAAACATTCCTAACAATGTTAAGAAACAGAGATGTTTTGTACAGTTTAATGGGGGTTGCCTGAATGCATGGATGGCTAGGTATTCAGGATACCACAAAATAAAATTCAATGTACATATATAGTTTCTCTGAAAGACAAATAGTTCATATTTGGGCTAAGAATGGGCAGTCATGTAAGGAATTCAGAGAAGCAGGGATTTTGCAAGAGAACTTAGAATGAATATTTTTGGCCAATACTGCCATTTTCAAGGCAAAAAGAAAGATCGTTAATGGAAGCAAGAGATAAAAATTAAATCAAGATGTTTACTTGTTTTCTTTTGCTGATGGATAAGGAAAGCACAGCTAAGAAACATTATGCATAAGAAATCTGTAAGTAATAAAGGCAGTTGTCTATTTATTAGCAATAACTGACATTATAACCACTTCTCTGGCAAAAGTTGTCTCAGTTATTTCCTGCCATACAATTGTATTGCTTTCTTCTGCTGCATTTTTTTTGTGCATTTAGGCTTCATTATTCACTTTTGATCTTTTTATTGACCAAGTGACCTTCAAGGCTCATGGCACTGGCAGAGGCAGTTGGGCTGAAGTGGGAGCTGAAGATGAAATGCCGACAGGGGCAGACCTTGGAGGCACGACTGGAGCCTTAATGGGCCGGTGCCAGGGTGGGCTGCGCTGGCTGCATGACAATTGCCGAGGAGCCCTGCACAATGCACAGCCTCAAAATTTCTCTCGAGGTGAACTGGGAAAGTCATTTGAAAGCAGCCTGGGAAGAGATATGGCTTAGAGTAGAAATGAAGCCTCAGTCTGGTCCTGGGCGTGGATTAATGCGAGGAAGAATGCACTGCTTCAAGGCTGACCAGACTGTCCCAGGGATCAAATGCCAGTCAGGGCTGTAGTTAGGCAGCTGATGCTACATCTACAATGCTCAAGAGAGAGATTAAAGATAAGTAAAGTCTGATTTATGAATTCAGTTAGGGACATGGTTATTTATAATACAACATTCTTGTTTGATGTTCCTGTCTACATTTAATTTTATTTCTGATAGTGATATCTCTTGTTGCTGTTATTCTTCCAAGCCCTGCTCATTTTTCCTTTCCTAGTCATATATAAAATATTTTTGCGAGGTTCTGCTTAGACATAAATATTTTCATTTGGTCCATGTCCATTTTACTTAAAGGAACAGCTACAGAAATGTTCTACAGAGGTAACACTGAAGTACTGCTGTCTTCTAAATTTTTTTTTATATCATAACATGAAGTAGTTTAAATATTGCATATTTAAAATATAGTTTGCTTAGTTCTAAATCACATTGTTTTAATAGTTTAGATTTGTTGCAAAAATTCAAAACTTCTCTGGGTAGTTAATAAATACCAGTTAAGGATTATTTCAGAGAAAATATTCTTTCAAAATATGATCTGAAGATGGTTTGCATCTTGATTGAGGGACTAAGAGGAAGGTGCCACATATTAGAAATATTCACATGCAGTAATTTGGCCAAAAATAGAAAAAGAGACTGTTGTCTCCTTGAAGACGGCTTCATAAGGTGAAGGAATTTTAACAGTGTTAGAGAGCACTGCTCTTACCACGATATCCCTTGGTTTAGTAAAATATGTGCAGCATGTTTTCACTTCTTTTTTTTCCACTTTCTTTGTCTTATGGTTTGATTATATCCTCTACTTAAACATCTCTTTTCCATCAGTATAAGTTAAAATAATGTCCATGTTTTCAAATCTGGGTAAGCTTTTGTAACTATCTGGCTGTGATATTTCAGTGCTGTGCATTAACCTGAAAGTTAGGTGTCACAGGAAAGTTCAGATACATGAAAAAATTCCTACTGTGTACAAAGTTAATGAGACAAGGCTAAGCTAGCTAGAGTTTCTTCAGCATAAGCTAAGAGCCTCTATACAAGCAACTGCCACAAATCAGGTGAGATGGGTGAAACTGTTGCACCACAACTTGTTCGTTTATATCAGCCCTTTACTGTGCTTTGAAATCTACTGTTTTGATATAGTAAGCATCATAGATGTAAATGCAGAATTAATACACTATTTCCCTGCCATGTTTTACTGTTCAATTTTCTCTGCCTGAACTGCATTAAACTACTGTATTTAAAAAACAAAACACTCATATTCATGGCATTGAGTTATGTTGATTTCATTTAAAGTTCTTAACTGCCATATATTATTTTGTTCACTGTTAGATTATTAATGTGTATGTACAGTGATATGTAGTAGTGATATAACATTGAGTATTAACAATGAGTCAGCCTAGAAGTAGTTAATTTAACACTCTTTATATTGTATACAACACACGTTTCCAATTCATACTTTCTTTAGCACACAGCCTGGTAAAATTTCACATACAAGTCTTATGTAACTCGTGACTGCTTGCTACCTGAACAAAGTTTAGATCTTTAGGATGTGCCTTCTTCACACTGCCACACTGCTCTGATGCTGTTTACTCAGTATGAATCATGTATTTTGTGCTCCCAGGCTGTTTTAGACTTCATGAGAACTTGCTTTGAGCTTGCCAGTTCTACCCTAAACGCCAGAAGCTGAAAAGCGATTTAGCCTCCTCCACTTCCATCACTGAACTGCAACGTTGCTCAAGCAAGATAATTTTCCTTAAGTACAACATGATTAATTTGTTTTAAATGTCCTGGACATGGGTAGTGTTATGAAAGGGAAGACTGGACTGCCCTATAGGGGCAGGGTTTACATGAGGTCAACACCTACAGTCCGCCCTGCCCACCTCTGTTTCCACCAGGAGTGTCTGAATTAATGTAGGGCTGTGATGCAGCTCTGTGATGCAGAGTGGTGTCCTAGTGAGAAACTAAAGGTGTTGGTTGCATGCCTTGGGGAAGGGATAAGGGCTTTCAGGCATGTTTGAGACTGCGAGGTGTCCTTGGGTTGTGTTGGAGGATTTAAGAGAGGAAGAAAGTGACCCTAGTGTAGATTTGTCCTTATGTTTTTGGGACTTGACTACATTCCTCCTCCTGCTCAGGTTTAATCTTGGAAAAAAGCTGGTTGGTACAGTTTGAAAGTTGAATAATGAGCTAGTAGAGTGGTTTGATTATGTGAGCGAGTGCTTGAGTTTTGTCCCCAGCCTCTTGTGCTTTCCAACGTAGACAATATGCAATTCTTCTTTAGGATTCAGGAAAAATTGGTGGCCTGAATCATGCAGTTAACCTATTTGTAAAAAGGTCTGAACTTTGCCTTTTAGGCAAATAAAGTGATAGCTTTGACATGCAGTTTCACATTGTTACAGGGATTATTACCTGTCATCCCTCTGAGGGCCTAAGCGAGACACAATGCTGCTGCC
The DNA here is from genome assembly GCF_035770615.1 of Melospiza melodia melodia. Classification (NCBI taxonomy): domain Eukaryota; kingdom Metazoa; phylum Chordata; class Aves; order Passeriformes; family Passerellidae; genus Melospiza; species Melospiza melodia. The sequence continues at coordinate 109,872,381 of NC_086195.1, read as the reverse complement.
ATGAACCAAAAAGTAACAGATCCCAAGAAAGAGTTGCCACAGTTTGTTTATGGAAAAACTCTCCAATGTTTAGGTAAATAGGCTTCAAGGAGCTCAGGATCCTATTTTCCTGCCACAGCTGGTAATGAAAGCAGAAAGGCTCTCTCTTCCTCTCTCTCCTTCTCCTCTTTCTCCTTCTTTTTCTCTGTGGGGTTTCTGGAAGATATTAACAACTCTCTTAGTTTGTCAGACCCTGGGAGATTTTCTCCAAACTGCCACACCTGCAAAGAAGCTGGAGGAAGCCATTCTGTCTAACTTCAACAAGAATAGCTTATCATTAAAATTAGACTGGCACTGTCCTTGTCTAGTAAATACAGAACTGACAGCCTGTGGTGTATTACACTGTGTGCTGCTGCCTTCTCCTGTAAAACAGATGGTTTTTAAACACCAAATGAACAAACAGCCTTTCAAAGGCAGATTCCCTTCACAAAGCTGTGTTTGTTGCCCTCATTATCCTCTCTGATATCACGTCACTGAGACACACATATATAACATATTTAAGTCGCAGTAAAAAATTATTTCAAAATTTTAGTTATGGACCATAGGTTATGCCAGTAAATTCAGCAGACTCTAGGAACTCTCAGGAGAGGCTGAGGTCAGCTGTAGAGCACAGAATTAGGAAGGATGAATCACTCCTATCATCCCATTTATCAAGGCTGATACCCATGACAGACTGAAGGAGAACCAACAGTTGTAGGAGAATATTTAGCCTCTGAATTAAACGAACATTTTAAATGTTTGCCATCAGTGCCTAAGTTTTCGCAAAACTTCCTTCTCCCCAACTCTTTCTTTTGTCAATACTGATAAAGCACCAGCCTAGGTCTGTAGCATTAGTCCAGGTTTGTTTTCAGCATTAGAAACTTGCTTTCTCTTCAGATATTTGAGAAATTTTTATTTACTCTCAGAATAACATGTTAGGTACATTTGTAAACCTTAGACTTCATAGATGAGGAAGACTTGAGCTTAAATACTGTAACAAAAGGAATTTTGGTAGGTCCTATCTAGTGCAAATAAGACCAAGTGGTCAAATTCTAAAATGCAGTTACACTTGCTCCTGACAGGACATAGGGTTATGGATGCTGCTGTTCGTGGAATGCTGCCTGGAACATTTGTAAACATTCAACTGCTTTGCAAGGAAATACCTTGTATCATTAAAACTGTGGAGTCATGGTATGTATGAACCTTTAAAAAAATCCACAGAGCAGGAAAACATATTTCAGATTTGAATTTCTAAATCTTGTTATAATACAGGCTGGTTAGTATATTATACAGTTGCAGGTGAATCAGGCAAGAGGGAAATAATTTAGATTCTTTGTTTCTTTTGACCTCAGCTTCCCTGATGCTGATTAGGGAAGTTTCTTCTAGGGTAGCAGGCCAGGAGTTTTCAGATGAAAAAAATATTATACACAGACATGGCATAATATTATGTAACCAGTCACACAGTAACATGCCCTCAAAGGAGAATATATTGCAGTTTTCATTTACAAGATCTTTTAACAGTCGTGTATGATAAATGTCATTTTGATTTGGTCTGGTATACTGCTCTGTCTTGAGATGATAATTCTTTGCAGTTTAATCTTATTAATGTAGCAAGTTAGAAAATGGTGTTCTGGATCCACATAGTGAATTATTCATTGCATTTCAAATATTAAGTTGCCATCAAATGCTTTCTGATCTGCATTACATAAAGTCATGCTGAATCTCTAATGTCTGGACTGCCTGTGTAATGAAGAACCTCTCAGACAGTGTTCAATCAAAATACACTTGAGAGAAAGCAGACACGGTATTTTGATAAGCATCACTAGTACCCTATAGTGTTATTTTGTTTGGGTTTTTTTATTTCCTAAGCAGGAAGAATCCAGAGATCATTGCATCTCTTCTTAGAACTACCTGCTCAAGCACAAGAGTTTTGATTTTAAAGCTGTTACAATGAAATCATTAAGTGAGTTTCCAGGGCTGCTGTTACTGGTAAAGGTGTTAAAACAACTATTTAAACATCTCTAATTTTACTCAAGAAAAAACATATTCTCACTATTCTTTGTAAGAAATATGATAAAGAGTTCAAAAAGTGAAACATGTCTGTAACATGGCCTTAGATTGCAGTCAGGAAGAGGTGCTCTTCACCACTTTTTGTGTTCTCTGAGAATGTAAAAATAAAACAAACCCCCACAAATCATATGACTAAAACCATGAATTTTAAGTGTTTAAAGTAGATGGAGATTAAGAAGAAAGTTAACTAAAATGTTTAAGAAGTCTAAGTCAGAAGAGAACGTTTGTTAGTTTTAGACATTGATTGAATTTATTCCTTGTTGTTTTAGCAGATATGCTGTCTTGCTTTTGTTGTTGTTATTTTAATGGCTGAATCCCCTTATCTCTGTTTTAATGCTCCACACCCAGAAGTACTGAAAGACAAAAACTTGCGTCATTCAGGTACACCGGATTCTTTGTTTTGCTTCTTTGTCCTTGGGAGTCTGGGAGTGAAATTCTCTCAGAGTGAAGCTGTGCTTCATGCTCTGCATTCCGCTGTTTCCGTGGCCAGTTTCGCGTCCTTAAGCGCTCAGAAACACGCAGGTGTCCCCGCGGCACGCTGTGCTTCTCTGCTCACGGCTTTGGAGCTGTGGTTCGGCCATGAGTCGCTAGGTGGCATGTGGCAATGAAGGAGAGGGAAGGTAACGCCGGGGGGTTCTGGCGAGCGCAGCCGGCACCGGGCGCCTTGGAACAAACGCGTCGGAGTTAATGCACTGCCGTCTGCCTCCGTCTTGTTCACTTGTTGGACAACAGATCACAGCTGTCTATTGCTCAACATGCTTTTACTCATAAATGATACCAAAATCTGTTCAAAGGTTTCCTTTTGATAACTTCATGAAAAATCATTCTCTGCGCCTGTTTGTTGTAGAAATAGTGTCTTTTCCTCCTCTCCCATCCTCTGCCTAATAAAAGCAGACACAGAATGCATCCTCTCAACAACACAACTGAAATATACTACAAAAAAAGAGATACATTAGGGAGATACTGTGTGTGAGAGAGAAGGAGTAGAAAATATCAGTAGTCTAGTGCACATCTAGCCATATTATTCTGTAAAACTTCAAATAAAAGATTATTATTCCAAGCATTAAGCCTACAACAGAAAAGTTTCTGTCCCACCTGTACATGCAATCGAAGGAAAATGGATCTGCCAGTTATCAGTTATCTATCACAGAAGTCAGTGTAAAAGTGGTAGTTCTGCAGATGGAGGCATGGGTAGGATACATCTCCCTATAGGAATAAGTTGTAGAAGCAGCAGACAGGTGCAAAATATTGTATCTATTCTATCTGTCAGCCTTTAAAAGTTTCTACCTATGTTCTAGAATGACATCGATTATACAAATATCAGAGACAGAAGCTGTATTTTTGTAACATTGCCTTACTTAGTTCACTTTAAAGTGTCAGAGGCTGTGGGGATCTATGCCAAAATATGTGAGGAAGCTGTGGACTAAATTTTTTGATCTTGAATGCCATCCCTTGTCTTAAGAAAAACAGCCTTCTTATTTCTAAATTTTAAGCAGTATCAGTTTGCAGGTAGCCTATGGAAGCCAGTTGTTTAGCACTGATGTAATCTGGTCCTGGGAGATGTGTTCCCTTCTCCAGCTGCATCTGAACACTCTCTATGGAAAGCTTTAAAGACATGAGAATCACAGGTTGTGTTTGGGTGGAAAAACACAAATACCTTTCCTGATTTTTTGTTTCTTCATTTGCTGCCTCACCCATTTGCAGATGTAGAAGTTAGACGGCTGTGAGGTGCATAGGAGATCTGAATTTGGGGAAGGGAAATTTTAAGGTACTGAACGCAGAGTTGTGATCAATTCCTAAAACTCCCTGGAGAAAAGAGGCTCAGGAGAGACCTTATTGCTCTTTACAACAGCCTGAAAGGAAGTCATAGTGATATGGGTGTCAGTCTCTTCTCCCAATTCCCAAGTGATAGAATGAGAGGAAACAGCCCCAGGTTGCACCAGGACTGAAGTACATTGGATATTAGGAGAAACTTCTTCTCTGAAAGGTTTGTCAAGCATTGGAACAGGTTGCCCAGGGAAGTCACCATCCCTGGAGGTATTTAAAATATGTGGAGATGTGGCATTTAGAGACAGTGTTTAAGGGTAAACTTGGCAGTGTTAACAGTTGGACTCACTCTTGGAGGTTGCTTTCAAGATTCTATGATTGTATGAATCTATATAATTCTATGATCTTGTATCTTCTCTCTGCAGAAGTTCTCATCCTTTGAGGGGGCTCAGACAGGCTAAGAGGCACAGACCTGCCAACGACCCCCAGCTGATCAGCTGAGAGTTGAATTTCTGGTGCATCCTCTGTGATCCACTCCTTTCCTTTGCACCACTAGCATCAAGGAAGATACTGTCTGGGCAGCTGTGACTTTCAAGTTAGTCCCTACACCCAGCCTTTATCAAGGTATTATTAATGCACAAAAGGATTATGAACAAAGAAAATGTCTTGATTTGTCCAGTGTCATGGTACACAAATTCTTACCCATTATTTGGTGTTTGCTTTTTAAGCACAAAATAGGGTTCATTAAAAAGTTTTCTTTGGGACCCACCTGTATGCCAGAGGGAGCAAAATGCCATATGAATTTGGCATCATTAAGGAAACATATCAGATGATGAATGAAGACATAAAAAAAGAAAAAAATGTAACTTCCATTAGTCAGAGAGAAAGAAAATACTTGGAATTTAAGCAGTCAACTGAAGTAACTGATTATGTCTCAGTACAAGCCTTGTCATTAGCATAGCAAAAAAACCTCATTCCCTCTTATAATGAATTAAATGTTCTTCCTTTCTGGATAATTTAATTGCAGAGCAAAGAGGTCACTTAAAGTTAAGCAAGAGATTCATAAAACATAGTCTTGCTCTGCCTGTGTTGAGGCATAAATTACCCCCATGCCTGTGTTTTTTACTTTTACTTGGGCTGTTTGTTTGTAGTTATTTCTGCTTATGCTTGAACTGATGCATTTCATTCTGACCGTGACCTTGATGGCTGCCCTGGGTTTTTATTCTATACTATGCCCCAATTTTTGGAGATGGTTAAAATTAGGTTTCTCTTTAATAAGGTAATTTGTCTCAGTAGACATTGATTATCTACTTAAGCAAGTATTTAATCACTCTTAATAGGACTGCAAAGTATCTTCATAATATAGTGAGGAATAAGAATTTGTGAGGAGAGAGAAAAAGAAAAGAGAGATGCCTTTGTTTGTCGCTGCAAACATTGTATCTGCAATCAGGAATGCATTTCAAATCCAAATAAGTGAATTAGGATGTCTACATTTGATTATTTGTCCAGACTGTCTTCATAGGCAATGAGTCTGATTCAAGATGCCTATTTATCTCTATTAACTCTTAAGTAAGCATTGCAAACTACTTCAATTGAGGTTGTCTAAACTTAAGTGAGATGTATCCTACCCACTAGGACAAAATGTTTCACTACTGAAAAAACTTCCTTGCTGTTGGATACTCAGCAAGAGGAACAGTCTAAACAGAATTTGTTTCAAACTCACACAGGGTAAGATATATACTTCTTAATTTTGGATGTCTAAGTTCAAGCTGAACACTTTTAGGAAGAATTATTCTGGTTTTGACACTTATATGGGATGAGTTGAATCACAGAGATGAGAACAGAGAGATTTGTGCCATTTCATTGCCTCCACTTATAAGGACCTATTCAATGTTCATTGCAATGGTTGCTTGCAAGGGGTTTATCTTCAGGTGAGCAACAGTCCTGATTGTTTTGATTTCAATTGTATGAGAATTGATACCCAGCAGCAGTACCAAAGGGAGCATTTCTGATACTAAGCCCCCAAGATTTGAGCCCCTTAAGGTTTGGATCAAACTTTGCAGGTTGTTTTTAGTTGTTAATCAGTAGCTATAGATGAGCACTTATGATAAAACAACTGCTCGGCTAATCTTTGGTTTTAAGGAAGAGTGAAGGCAATCCCAAGATGTCTGGGTGAGACACCAGGAGTGTGTGGGGCACTGCAGGGCAGAACTAGGGAAAAGGTAAACTTGGAAGGGTGGGTTTGCAGCCACTGACTTATTGACTGCCATCTCAAAATGGACCCCAGACTCAAATGGAAGAAAGAAATGCATGTGAGGACTAATTTGCATGAGGAATGAGAGATACAGCTGGCAAATAGGGGTTTGAGTACTCAGTTACGTACCCTGCAACCAATAAATGCTGATGAATTTGTTTGTTGAAGTATAAAATAATGTAAGGTTTTGATGCTAGGTAAGTTAGCCATTTGTTGGTTACCACCCAGCTTTGTGCCAACTAGAATGAAAAAGAGAAATACCTCTCCTTAGTGTGTGAATTGGTGCTGCCCGCATTTGGGAGACCATGACTCCACCATTATCATGGGGACTTAAAGAGATTTAAATATGGAGGTAGTTCAGTGGAGACTCATAAGTGCCTCATGCATATTTTCAAGTGTTTCCAGCATTCAAAGACTTCAATTTGTGCTTAGTTCAGTGTAATGTTTGTTGTATTAACTTAACTTACTCATCTCCACTGAGACATGCTCAGGTTTTATTATATTTATTTTCTTTTCTGCTGATAAATTCTTAAAAAGTGCGCTTTATGGCTGCAGTGAAAAGCAAAGATAGTCCAGAAAGAGCTTTGATATATAGCCTTTTTAAAGTTTGTTAAAATTTATTATTGAGAAATAAAGTGATTGTCTCTAACATAAATGTTAACATAGGAATTTACAAATGGGACAGACTTTTACTTTTAATATGTTCATTTTCACAGCTCTTGTTTTGACTTAGGGCAATAGCTGATAAAATACCCAAGAATCATATAACACATTATATTCCTCCTTTCCGTATACATTACTCCTAACTATATTGTCTTATTTTTTCCAAGTTACAGCCATGCAAATATATGCAGAGAATTTAGTCCATTGTTTTTCTTTTCATAGTCTAAAAATTATTTCCTTTATTCAAATGCTGTTTAATTACTTAGAAACTGGGCATTAGATGTCTGAAGCCACTAAACAAATCAATGCTCATTAATAAACAGAGAAAATGTCATTGTTTCATTTCAATTAATTGATGTGAGTTACTCATGAGCATTATCTCTTTAGAGAAAGACTATTTTTTGACATGCAAGCCTTCCCAGTATTATCCATGGTTACACCCTCAGATTAACAGATCAACTCAAGTCAAATTGAGACATTAATAATGTTCACTACACTGTCATATAATATAAGCATTACTAATAACTGAAGTTGTCCCTTGAGATTCTTTATAAGAATATGTTTATTGTTGGGTTAAATAACACAATCACACACACAGACCCACATACACACACAAAAATACACACACACATCATTTAAAGAATTGTGTTAGAACAGAATGATGCCTATCTTAGTATTCCTGACAAAAAATTTTCCTTTTAAAAACATGATTTTGTTGCTTACTACAATGTTCTCCTACTGGTAAAGGTGCAAACATCCTATTATAAATAAATTGAGGAACATAAAGAGCTGCATAATACAAGAGGTCCTACACCAATGAAATAATTGTAATTAACTTTTAGCACTATTAATTATATTCTTTACATGTCTTAAGACTGAAGTATGATTTACTTGGTATTTTATTAGATGATATCAACAGGATCATAATTTTGTAAAGTATATTATTTCCTGTGCAATTAAGAGTTTAAATAGCTATATATGTGTTCTCAATAGAATATAATGTATTTATATTGCAAGAGTTTATTCTGTTGGCACAAAATGACCTTGCTAATAGAGCCGAGCAAAACTGTGCAATAGGAGCTCTTCAGGATGTCGGAATGCAATCCTGTTTCCAGTCAGAAAGAGAAGCTCACTTCTGGGCAGCAGGGAGTCCTGGCTGATACAGAACCAAGAGCTTAAAGCTTGACTGCTGCAGGCTTGACATGTTGCTTCTGCTTTCCACAGCAGGTGGCTGGAAGCCGTAGCCCGATGTAGTGGGACACATGAATATAACCTATCTGGTTAGGGGGTCTGTCTGGCAAGCAAAACTTCCCAAATTTTGCCAGTAATGCTAGAGTTCCACAGGACAGCTGTTTTGGTGAATCATGGACACAGTGACCTGGGGAATTTGTCATGTATTATAACTTGCCTGCATGAGCATAGATATAACCAAATGGGAAAAATTCTATGCAAGTGACCTTGCTGTTAGTGAAATGCTTATTTTCTCAAAGTAATTAGTGAGTGTCTTGACAGGATATACTAGCAGGAAAAAATATGTATAAAAATCTTTGTGTCAGAGACAATGATTATTAAGACTGCTTATAGACATCATACATTCACCCCTGCATTTTCATATAAATGCAGAATTGAGTGACACTGGAGAAAAATCCCTTCCATCTGAAAGCAGCCTTCATTTCTCTATGTGATTGAATGCATATTCAGTGCAGCTCCAAATACCTGTATCACTGACTAGAAATGCATCTTATTCCAACTGCCTCAGAAGAAAACAACATCCAAAGCAGAGCTTTTCAATCTTTCCAATCGTGAAGGAAAACACTCAATGCAGTTCCAAGTTCATAGAATCATGTTGAACAGAAATTAGATTTAGATTATCAGCTGTCTTGAAAATATTTGCCATAAGCATATGCAATTAATTTACATTTGATTGGATCCTCTGGAAGTGGAAGCTGTGTATTTTTTCAGTACAATACTGGTTATTTAGAAAAAATATGCTCACAGTCCTGTTTCTCTCTACACAACTGGAATAAACAAGCAGAAAGGCTTGACAATTTGAAGCAAGAAAACTCCTGTGCTTTTGAATGAGTCCCGTGTTCCAAAGCACTCTGTTCTCATAATTTTGAAATTTTCTTTCAGTCCATGATACAGCCTGCTACCTTTTCCCTGTGCCCCCTCCCTCTGCAGCTCTGTCCCTAGAACCAGCTGTCACACAGAACCATCCCACGATGTGACATCCTCTAGAGTCACGGCTCAATTAAGGGAAAGGTCTTCTTAAGGATTAATTTGTGCCTAGAGACACTGATCTTCATTTCTTCCTTAGTAGTCAATGAAGAGAGTCAAAGGCTTCTCAGCTGCTAATTTAGTCTATAAAGTTGGGTTCTTACAGAGGATGGTTCAAAGAAGGATCCTGCCTTTCTCTCAATCGATTATACAAGGGACAGGACTTTGTTAGCACTATTGAGATATTCCCTGAAGACTTGCCTTTTAACAAAAGTGAGCACACAGTAAAATATGTAAGATTTGTCAAAAACCTTCCCCAGATTCCAGTCTTTACATACACTTCAAGCTTTTCTCTCTTCACCTCTTGTTCTGTGAGATATTACCTCCTGGTCCGACAGTAAAAGTTGCTTGTATCATCACTGTACATTTTCATTCTTTTGGTGTAAAAAGGTGCCAACTTTTTACTGGAGAGAATCATTCAAATTTAGGGAAATTAAGGGAAAAAAACATTTAAGGGAGGAAAATAATCAGTTTACACTGGAAAACTATCAACAATCTTAGCCCATTCCCTTCTCTCTTGTGTTAGCAAAAGGATTTTCATGCTAGCCATGTAAGCAAGCTTGTATTACTAAACCATCTTAAGTCCATTTCCTTGTCGAGGTTATCTTCTTTTTCTTTTTTTTTTTTTTTCGTCAAGTCTAAAAGCAGAGTACTTAGATACAATTTCTCATTAAAAATTACTGCTAAGTCAGAACCTATGGTTTTAGTTCAAGCCAGGTGTCAATTCTTTAGCCCCAAAGTACTTTGTCACTTTTTTTTTATTTCTTGTCTTCCCAATAATCAGAGGAATACTTTACAAATGTCAGAAGTTTATAATATTCTGCCTCTACAATTGATGAAAATACATAACTCTTTTTAATCTAAAAATGAATAGTGCTTTTAAAAGATCAAATTATATTAGATTGTATTTTTCAGCCTGGTAGTAGCATTTGAATCACTTAGACCCAAAGCTGATGCAGTATACACAGTTAAAAATTAAAGATACAGAGAGCTAAAAGTTTTAATTTCAAGGAAACTCATTAGTCACTTAAAAATAAGACACAGATTTTTCAGAAGTGATTAACATTTATTTTAAATGTTCATAATGCTTTTTAGAAGTAGTTCACCATATTTCAAGGTCAACAGATTCACTTCAGAAAATAAGGATTCTTTCAGAGTTGTTAGCCTGTGCACCTCTCTTGTAACTACCAGTTATGCACAGCATGAAGAAAATGACACTTTTTTATTATCATGTTGTTTTCCTTAAGATAGCAAGGTGATAAGTTCAAAGGTGCTCTAAGTGAGCAGCTAATTGCATATCAACTCCTCTCTCTGCCAGCAGAGACTGTGTAAATGCAAATTGAAGGAAAAATAGATTATCTAAAGTTCCACTAGAGAAGTCCATTGAATAGTTTTTATCTGAAAGAAACAAGCACACACAATATAGCAGTATCACATAACTGGCATGTCACACCAAATATAGATTTTTAACAAGCACCTTATGAATATTATAGTTTAATTAAATTACTAGATTTTTTTGCCATAAGAAAAAATACTTTCCATCAAAACTGTGAAAACCATGTAATTTAATAATGATTGTTCCTTAGAACATTTTTTTTGGTGGAAATAGAACCAACTCCAAGACTTTAAATCAACCTTTAACCTTTAGTTAATCACTAAATTAAAGATTAAGCTATTCTGCTTCTGAAGAGGTAACCACCCAAAGGAAATAATCTCTTTGAAGGCTCTAGTATAGTCCTGTCACAATCACTGAGTGTCAGTAGAAACTTTAGAAGGGAAATAGGTTAGATGACTTAAAAGAAAAAATAGTAACATTTATTTTAGGATTCATTCATGGTGGGAAAAAAAATGGGTCAAGTTAAAAATATATGGAAAATGACTGTTAAAAGGGTAAATTTTTAGTATTAAGCAAGGATTGAAGAAGTTTTAAAATCTGAAGGTAAAGAGGAAATCTTTCAGGTTGCATATACAATCTCATCTTTCCCATACATTTGCTCAGACAAAATGGTTGATTTCTTAGTTAGTGAAGATGGGAAAACCTTTCAGTTTTCCATAAAAGTGTATTTGCTATTTGCTTATACAATATATTGTACATACTTTCCATAAAAGTGTATATTTTTCATAAAAGTATATTAAGAAAATAATTGTGGGTTTCATTTTTGTTTTGTTTTGGGTTTATGGGGAGTTTGGTATTTTGGGGGAGTTTTTTAATGCTTTTGCATAGGTTGTAATATTTTTTAGCAAAAAAGAAATTAGTTGCAGATTATGAAAATTACCTACCACAGATGGCATCATCTGACTCTTAATTTTCTTTGAAAGAAAGAAATCAAGATTCGTTGTTTTAAGCATTATGACAAAATGTTAATAGAAATGTAAAAGAAAAATTGGAAAAATTTACAAATATCAAATTAATCAGTAAAGGTGAAATCTGTCTCAGTGAGTTTTAACCCTCAGAAAATGGAGGTTTATTTATTTTAAGCTCTATATGAAAGCTTAACTTCATAAGCGAGGCACAGAGAGTTCATCCAAATATCTTGTAATTTAATTAAACTTCCACATTAGTGTTATCTTGCTTTTAGGTAATTTCTAGACAAAACCAAATGAAGTTTATAATGTATCCCACCTAGTGTATCTGAAAATCATTGAACCAGGGGGATTTTCATGTTGTTATGAATATATTTGTTCTAGTTTTAATAAATACAAAGGAAGAACAATTTCAGGTGTCTGGATGCCAGGCGCTCACCAAAGCAGCTCTATCATTCCCCTTCTCAACTGGAAAAGGGAAAGGAAACAACACAGAGCTCATGGATTGAGATAAGGACGGGGAGAGATCACTCACCAGTTACTGGCACAGACAAAGAAGACTTTACTTGGAGAAATTTGTTTAATTTACTGTCAATTAAATCAGAGTATGATAATGAAATGGGCTGCTGGGGCACAGCTGCTTCACCATGGGCTGTGGGGGAATCGGCTCAGGTACCTGGAGCACCTCCTGCCCAACCTCTTTCTCTGACCTTGGTGTCTGCAGAACATTGCTCTTACATGTTCTCACTCCTTTGGCTGAATTGCACAGGGGTTTTTCCCCTTCATTGATTTGTCATCCCAGCATCTCTGATGGGCTCAGCCTTGGCCGGCAGTGGGTCTGTCTGGTTGATGTTGGTTCTTTTAAACGTAGGGGAAGCTTCAAGCAGCTTCTCACAGAAACCACCCTGCTACCAAAACCCTGCCACAAAACCCTTCCATTTCAAAACCCACAGTCCAGCCTTTACTTCTACCTTATCTCAAATTCCTCATGTCCCTCTTTGTGAGCCAAAAGGGACTGTGATATGTTGATTTTGGCTGGACCACTAACTTGTGCTGTCATTGCCTTCCTCATCAGGGCAGAGGGGAGGAGAAAACATGGAAAAAAACCTCGTGGTTCAAGTTAAAGGCAGAAAAATAAAGAAAAAAAAAAAGGCTGTGTGTGAAGGCAAAGAAAACTCAAACTATTTATTCTCTACTTCCCAACAGCAAGTAATGTCCAGGCACTTCCCTGGAAGTAGGACTTCTGTGCACATAATATTTGTCCTGTAAATCAATTGTCATAATAGCAAATGCTGCTCCCTTGCTTCCCAATTTCTCTTCTCCTAGTTTTTATTGCTGAGCAGACACCATATGGTATGGAATAACTCTTTGGCCAGCTGGGATCAGATATCCTGGCTGCGTCCCCTCCTAAGATCTTGCCCGCTCCCAGGCTGCTGGAGTGAGAGAGTGAGGTTGGAGGTACAGCCTTGATGCTGTGCAAGCTCTGCTCAGCCAGAGCCAAAACACCGGTGTGTGCTGCCAACACCTTCCCATCTACCCCTCCAAAGCACAGCAGGATGTGGGCTGCTATGGGGAAAATTAACTCCATCTGTCAGAACAAATGCAACAGGTAAAAGACAAATTGAAAAAATAGTATTTACATTTTACTGAAGAGTTATTCTTGGTGGTATCATTGCCTAATAGAAGGTGGTTTAGACAATTCAAAAGAAGTAAATAACTTCATTTATTTTTTGGGTCTAAATAACCACTGTATTTATAGACATTCTATTTTCTGAAATATATTTTCAGTCTCAAAGCATATCAGTTGTTCTGTTGAGACTGTTGGTCCAAATATTTCTTAGGTTAATGCAATAAATTTGCACTAATTTTTGTTTTCCAGCCAGATGTCTCCACCAGACTATGGAATCCTTAAAAAGTTGCTCATAGCTGACTTCAAAGCCTGAGGTAATTGCTTTATCACAGCAGGTTAGGAAATCTATGTCTGACACAGAGGGTGAATCCTGAAAATAGTACAGGCTTATGTTTTATGCATATTTTGAAGACAAATTAGCTTGTTTCAGGAATTTTGATCTCAAAAAATTTAGCTCTTGAAAATATAGATGTTCTTTTATCACTCATTCCCATTGATGCCTCGGTTAAACATTTTATCAGAAACACCTCTAAGGCAAGAATCCTACTTGCCTTAGAAGCATCAGCACACAGAATATGAGAATAGTGGACAATCTTTTGAGGACAAAAGAATAAAAAATAGTGAAGGAAATTTTACTGTTTTGTTTGTGAGTCTGTTCATGTCTATTGAACTCTGTACATCCCGGTCATTTTGAGACTCCTTTTGTCTGTCAAAGCAACATTTAAAAGCCCTCCACATCTTGGACATTCGGGAAGTCCCATTCCAAAATGATCCTTAGTAACTGGAGGCCGATGTGCCAGGTCTCTAGAACCCTCCTATCTCATATAAGCCTGAGAGCACATAAAGAAATTAATTAGGCAAAGACCCTTGAGCAGTGTATCAGTCCTCAGCTGGAGAATGAGTTCCCTGCTTACCCAGCCAGCATTCTTTACCCATATGATGTTGTCAGATCTCAAAAAAATTGGTCTTTGCCTGACAGGGATTAAAAATAAAAAATACCATTATGTTAAAGAAAATATTACCAAAGCAACTCTAAGGCAAGAAAATGCAAAAGCAGATAATCCTTGAAGTACTTCCTGAAGGTCCTCAGTGTCTCTTAGCTAATTTAAGAATGTGTGCTGTCTCTCATTTTCTTTCCAACATATTTAAGCTGAAGTATCCAACTTGCTGTTACAAGAATTTGATTCGTACTTTTCTGTTACTGGGATTTTGGGCAATCCTAATAAGTTTCCTTATTTTTAGGCTGTGTCTTTTGGCTTTTTTAACCAGCGTTTCCTGATTTACATTTTCTGCAGCAGTGTCTGATTTATTTACAATCTTCTCAAAGGTTTTAGGCTGTTTTCTCACTCTTATCTTTCTAAAGACATGTTTATGAAACAGTATGGCTGATGTCTCAAAAAACAGCAATTTTTTAATCACCATAGAAGACTTCAATATTAATTTTTGCTGTGAGTGTTTAAAGACCTATCATCATTCAACAGATGGTGAATTGGGAACAGTATCATTACAGAGGAATTTAACTTCCTAAACACAGTGTTGGAGAACAAATGAAACTGATAATGGTGTTAATATTGAATAGCCTTGGCTATTCAAATTTCTGACAGCTGGCAGATTTCATTGTTAAGTCATTAGAAATCAACAGTGCTAAGTTTATACTGATCTGGATATCCTTGTAAGGATTTAATAGAGAATAACCTTAAAAATCCAATTTAAATTAATTATATGAATAAAAAATGAGTTCTGTAAATGTTACCAAATTCTTTTGGTTTGAAGTGGTCAGATTTCAGTGAATTTAGGAAATAAGTGACGCTAATGGAGGAACTAAGCATATTGATTCACAGAAATTCTGGGACTACTTCACATTCAAAAAAATGATCAGAGTCCTGGAAAAAATTTGTGGAAAGGCATTATGGCCTTTTCTCACTGAAAAATCAGCTGTAAGGCTGTCAGGAGTACACTTGAAAGGAGAAAGCAAAAAAACAGTAGGTAGGAAAGAAAAGTAGTACATGTAGGTATAAATTTTCTGCTGTAAGTCCAAGTTAGACTGCTTCAAATGGAATAAGAACAAAACCCCACGGCCATTTTAGTTTTATAAATAAACACGAATCAAAATCCCCACCAAACCAAAAAAAAAAAAGGAAAAAACCAAACAAAACCCAACAAAACAGACCTAACCCAGCTTGAAAGACCTACCCCATACACCAGAAGAAAGAAGTCCAGCTGCATTAGCACTGCACTCGACCAAAGCCCATATATTGCCCTCCCACATTTGTTCTTAGGCAGACAGCATAAAGCATGTGTGGAACAGCACATGGAAGTGTGAGTGTCCATGCACAAAGTCAAAGGCAAAGATGCAATGTCTAATGTCAGAAACACTTGATCATTTTTGTCATGGGACCTTAATAATTAATCAGGTATCTATTAGATAACAAAAATCAGTTATCTATAAGATAAACGTGAGATATTTGCCAACAGATAACTTACATTGATCTATAGAGTTTTAAAGGAATTAGTGAATTTTTTTTTTTTAAATCTAAAAAAAAAAAAAAGTGCCCATCCCAGTCAAAAGCAAACAAACAAAACAACCAAGAAGAAAAATGAAAAATCCTAATTCCAAACTCCCTACAAACACCCTCTTCAGGTGCAGGCCTATTCAATAGCCTTGTGTAGCATGCAGGAAATAGAGGAG
This sequence comes from Melospiza melodia melodia, assembly GCF_035770615.1. Taxonomy (NCBI): domain Eukaryota; kingdom Metazoa; phylum Chordata; class Aves; order Passeriformes; family Passerellidae; genus Melospiza; species Melospiza melodia. Next base: position 109,856,709 of record NC_086195.1, on the reverse strand, counting down.
TCTCAATTAAATCATCCAGATGATGATTATTTGCAACAATGAACATTTCTGCATCTGACATACATGTTTTGATCTTGGTTGCTACTAATGTTAACTGTTCACCTATCCATTTTTTATGATAGCAAGATCATTAGGGTAAAGTGGAAAGACATTGACATATAAAGCTTAAACCTGAATTTAGGCATAAAGATTTTGGAAAGGCACATCTTCTCTGGTGACTTGTAGAAATGAGACAGCTGCTTCTTGTTTTATTGTATTCAAAAGTCAGTAAAAGTAATTTTCAAAGATTTTTGTCTTGACCAGTACATTAAGTGAGATATGTCCTGGATACAGTCCAAACTTGGCATGCATTATACAGAGATTAATGGCTTTCATTTGTATCTACTGTCATCCACTGTTTTTCAAGGAAGTAAATCATTACAGATATTCAGGTAAAAGAAGAGATTAAATTATCCCTAAACTTCTTTTATTGTAACAAAGCAACTTCTCTGGTAATAAAAATAAATTAAAGAGATCAAAGAAAATTAGGAATATTGGTCACACAGATTATATTTTTTAAAGTTACAGTGCCAAAAACTTTCTCATTCATATTTAAATCAGATTGCACTCATTAGAGCCTAATCTTTGGCTGAACTTGTATTAAGGAGAAAAAGAGTTCAAGTATTAATCAAATGAAATAAATATTCCCATAATTTCCCAATTGCACTTCTGTATTAGTATTACCTTGCTTTTAAACCAAATAGAGTTTAAAATACAGAATAGGAAAAAGTAAAATTCTATAAATTAAAATAAAAAATAGCATTTTATATATAATCCTGATATTCATATGCTTTGGATTATGCAACGGAGAACACCCCATATGTAACAGGGGCATTGCAGAAATGGGTGCACCTGTGAATCATAATGGGGAATTCCTCTGTTCTCAGTCCTGTCCCTACTATGTGTGGACTTGTTGTGAACCTCTGAGTCTCTTGTTTGCCCTGAACATTCAAACACAGATCTCTCAAAGCATCCCAGGACACTGAGTAAAATTACTGCTAAAATAAAATTTAAGTAAGGAAGAAGTTTCTAGATGTTGTAGGAGACATGCTGTTGACACTATTAATTTTCCTAGTTCTTTGTGATTGATTTTTTTATCTATTTATTTCTTCATAAAAGCACAAATAGAACAACATGAACCTATGTGTTAAATGTATGCCTTTCTTGTAAAAAAAATAATCCAAACCAAACCAACAAAAAGAGACTGAATGCTTTGTTCAGGATACCATATTCATAATGGATAATAATGGTGTTCACAAAGTTGAGTAATTATATCTAGAATATTTGCCCAAGTTTTAAAACCATTTAATGTTTTCTTTTTATACTGCTCCAGGGAAATAAAACTGATACATTGTGTGCTTAAAAATGTAATGGAACCTATCTCACATCTAATTTCTATGTGTGTCTTCTCTTGCTTACAGATAGACATTTAAAATGCAACTTTTGTTGTACAAACTGCCAGTTTTACACCTTATTCTAAGACATTTGCCTTGACTGGCAAAGCTGCTGCTAACTCATGCTTGAGGTGAGGTTGAAAGCAAAAATAATTCCCTTGTACCAGCATCATCAGCTGGTCTACATAAATATTGTCTGCTCAGCTGATTTGGCTTCAAACTATTTCAGAGAAATATGGAATGATTTACAATATCAACCCCTGTGTGAGCTGAATGCCAGCGTGTAGGAGAGAGAAGTACTTCAACTAAAACCTTTTTTTCATACAAAATAAAATTAATGTACACAATATGACATAGAGGAGATGAGGAAGCATTGTATAATTCTGGGTAAAGGATTTTTCCAAAATGTCACCAACAAAATCCTTGAAGGCATTACTCAGACTTACCAGATATCATAAAATCAATTATTTTCATTTCCTATGTTCTCACTTTTGTATTATTACCTAAGAATGTGAGCTTCTAACCAAAAAGAGGCAAGAAAACGTTAAATTAAATAGTATTGGATAGGAAAGCTTTAATACATAAATCAAGAGGACTGAAGGCAAAAGCAGAACTAACAGAGCTGCTTTTACCTTGTGATTCAGAATGATTTTTGAATGCCAGAAGATGACAACAACATACCAACAACAGTAACAGATTGTTTTATCCTGAGATGTGAAAACAAGTACAGATCTTTAATAAAGGGTAAAAAGAAAAAGTAGTAGTTCTGGTAAATCATTAGGGAGAGAAATGGTGGTCTGCAGTTTTGGACAAGCGATTTAGCTACCTGCCAGGTAGTCCAATGAGCACTCCTCATTTTGTTGTTCAAGACCTGTATTTAAGCCCTTGCCCTTCTTCACCTGTGCAAGGAAAACTTCCCAACCCAGGAGAGGAGTAGTGAGAGCAGAAATAATGGCTGCTCTGAATGTTAGTGCCTCCACTCTTGGTGCCATGATCTAGTTGAGGTATTAGAACATGGGTTGGACTCGATGATCTTAAAGGTCTCTTCCAATCTAGAAATTCTGTGTGATTCTGTGTGTGATACTCCCTGATTTTGTGCCAAATCCAAAAAAAGGTGGACAGAGCAGTGGGCTATTGCTAGGGGGGAGAGTGCCCAGCAGTATGTGAGCAAAAAGAGCAGAGCAGGACCACTGATTGTCCCCATGGTCAGACTAGCCCTGCAGTCACTGTGTCTCGGGGCTTTAGCTGGTTAGAGTGACTTTGAGATGCATCAGAAAGTTTCTTTTCTTAGCTTGGCAGTTGAAGAAGGAGTCAGAACTCTTCAGTTTTCATTCTTAAGGTTGTTTATTATTTCTTATCTATAAAATTCTTTCTTTTGGCTGGTTGAGGTCTACTCAGCCGGTCAGACAGAGGCACTCTGGCCATTCTCAGGGTGGTGTTATCTTTTATACTAAAAACTACATGTACATTATTTACAATAACTTTTTAATACTTATCACTTATGTTAGACAGTGAGCTTTTATTCTAAACTAATCTAAAAGTGCTAAGATCACAGCAGAAGATGGAGGCCAAGAAGAAGAAGGAGAAAGACTGGACACAGATTCTTCTATCTTGCTTTTTGAACTTTGATTTTAAAAACTTCAAAAAATGTATTTTTTCACTTTGTAACAAACTGATTATTATTTTACTTATACTTTTGTGGCTTGAAGATCTTCATATAAGGTGGGTCTGAGCAGAGGGGAAGCTTCGGTTCCGTGGGGTAGAGCCCTCCAGCGGGGCCTCCGTGAGCTCCTTCTGCCACCCAAAGTCCTCTCCCAGTCATTTGTAGAAAGATAAGGCAGCTGCACCACATCAGCACTGGTTTTGAGCACAGTCAGCCTGACCTCTAGAAGGGAATGGAGCTCTAGAGCCCCTGTGCAGATTCATCCCTGTGATGCCAGCCTTGGCCTTTTCCCAATAAGGCCATTAATGAAACGATGGCTTGTGTTCATGTCAGGGGCAATGAGCTCAGGGTAGCACTAAAGCACAGGAAGGGCACTTAACTACAGTAAGTAGGCAGTTGTCACAGACATCTTTTCATTAAAATCCTTTCGTTAGGATTTTTCCTGCTGAAGCTGAGAAGTTTCGGCAACAAAGTGTAACCAATGGTTATCTGCTGCTGTGGAATGCAACGGGTGGATCCACGATTGGTCTCCTGTGGATGTTTGGATTTACTGACCACTCACGGCAGAGCTGGGTCTCGCTCTCTGCTGGGGCCCAGATGTTTGTTATTCATTCTTTTCTATTCTTAGCTTAGCTAGCCTTCTGAGAACTTTCCTTCTATTCTTTTTAGTATAGTTAAAATGTAGTATATATATCATAAAATAATAAATCAAGCCTTCTGAGCATGGAGTCAACATTCTCGCCTCTCTCTTCACCCTGAAGACCCTTGTGACCACTGTCACAGGCAGTGCTTACCTTCTGCCCTCATTCGACGAGATCTCTAAGAAAAGCCAAGCAAAGAACTCAGACAAAAAACCTCACCCAAACAATTTTGATAAAAAATGCTATGACCTTATGCAAAAACCTAGAAAAATTAAATTTTATCATAGAAATTAGACATGTCAAGTAAAAATTTGGGCTCTCTGATATATTTGTTTTACCTACACTTCTGTTTACACGCTGGTTGAAAAATATTATAAATCTGACATAACTACTGAGATACATCTCAGTATATAAATAGAAGCCATTCAAAATTTTCATTTGTATTAACAAATAAAACAGCTGGAATAATGCTATCAAACCAGATATTCAGCTTTGTGTTTAAATTTTAAGTCTGCAGTTTTTGCCTAGCTACTTAAGACCCTTTTCTATTAGGTCTGAATTTGCTATTAGGATCACCTTTGCTAATTAAGTCTACCTTTGGTATTAGAAATGTAAAAATACTGCAGTGTTTTTACAGTAAATTCTCAAACAGCTGCTAATTTTTACTGGTCTTCATGTTACACACCTATTAATTTCTAAACCTATTAATTTACAATTGTTTCCATGTGCTTATTTTATTGTTGAATAATAACTGTTTTTGCTGTTGTGAGGAGTGTTAATTACTCTCCTGAACCTTTCTGTAAGGCAGATAATGGAGATCATGGAATAGTTTAATTACAGACCATTGTTGCAGGTATAAAGGGTTCATTTAAGAAGTGCTAAGTGAGCGATAAATTTAATTCAGTACAGAATTAGGACATCGAGATCAAATACTGAATTTATTGTAGTAAAGAATTTTTTTTTGTTGTTCTGAGGACTTATAATTGTTGGAAAAAGTTAATTATAATTACTTAATCCATAACACATCTCATCAACTTGCAGCTAACATTTACATGAAAAATTTTGTTCTTAGTTGTCCCTGAACAAGTAGAGTTGCATGGGCTTATTTGGTTATTGTTTGATACATAGTTCTTATCTCTAATTTTCAAAGGTGTGTACTTTTTTTTTCAGATGTGTACATTTTTTAGTGCAAAAATAATCTGTGCGTATTTTTCCATTAAGTGGCCAATGAATATACTTGCACAAGACCCTACTACACATTGCCCTGCATATTTGAATGAAATCCCTAGGGAAAAAAAAATAAAGAGAAGTGTTTCATGGTAAGTGGCCATAAAATTTCTTTAATGGTAATGCTTTTAAATGTATTTAGATAATTTTATATAATTTTATATAATTATAAAAATATTATATAATTTTAAAGGATTTTAGCTCTTAAATCTTGTTTTGAAACTACAGTTATTCAGATATTTTAAGTGCATGGTAAAACAGCAGCTAGGGATTGCTTCAGGTGCTTTGAGACATGTTATTTTTTTAATCAGGGATCATGATGCCCAGCCTGTGGCTGCCACTCCAGAGGCACAGGCCTGCACACATCCTCCACCTTCACATTTGTCGGTCAGCTCTGTGCACATGTTTCACATAACCTCAGGTGATAGTAGTTGTTGATGTTTAGGCATATTGAAAGAGATTCAGGTTCCTGAAAAACAGTAATTTAAAAGTGATACTGCATGGCATTCCAAGAAACAATTGGAAAACTTTTATAAAGGTTTCAATAGCTGCCAAACCTATTTATTGCCTGAAACAATGCATGCAAAAATCTATTACATAGATTATCAGTACCACATTTTTAGATTATGCATAGAAATTCCAGTTGCTGGAGCAAAAAGTTATGAACAATGTTTCCAACACTAGTGGAATGAGAACAATGCTCTGTCAGGATGAAAATACATCTTAATCCCACAGTTAACTTGAGAAATGAAATATTTATTTAAGTAATTGTTATAAGAAATGAGAGACAGAGTATTGAAAGTTAATTGTGAAATTGTACTGTTGTAATTCAAGAAAATACTGACAAAAGTATCTCACATACAGAAATTTTAACAAGGACACCACCTAGACAACCGTGATTAGAAGATACAAATCAAAACACCCGTGCAAGGCTGGCATTGTAACTGGTCAGAACAGACAGATAATGGAGTCTAATAAGGTCTAATAAATATAATAAAAAATGTGCTGATGGAATGGTGATCTTACAGCTACAGGCACATGAAAAAGAAACAATCTACATATTCTTGTGAAATTACTGAAGCATAAATAAAAATCTACTTGATTGTATTCATAGGGAAGCTATTAGATAAGGCTTTCTTTTCAAATTCTTATTGCACAGTATGGAAACCTCACTTGCACTAACAGTCCTTGATTTTCAAGGTTCTCCTTAAAGTGGCACATTAGGGAACCGAGAGCAATGTCCATCCACAGAACTGACATTTCTACTTTCTAGGAAGAAATTGCATTCAGCAATACTCTCACACTATGGCATAACATTGTCATTGCAGCCAATAGAGGTGTCAAGTATCCCAGATGAATTGACTTCAGTCCAAGCTTCCAGGGCTTTAAAGACAAGCTTAGAAGAAGTAATACCCAGAGTTATGAACACCTCAGCTAGCTCTAAATGATGCAATCTGACTGCACAGTGCAGTGCCATACTCTGAATGCAGATTTATGCTACGTTAGACCTTGGAAGCAGCATAAGTACAATAAGGTAACCCCTGGCAGGCACAGGCACAGCACAAAGGTGCCTCCATTCCAGAACCAGCTGGGACACAGCCTCTGCCTGGCATTGTACTGTGCTGTGCAAATATAAATTATGCATTCTCATGTGAGGAGCTCTTCAGGAGGGCACTTTTGTTCAGCTCTGTTTCTGAGGATGAATAATGCACAGTATATACTCTTTGTGCTCATGAGCTTTAAAGCTGTAGCTGGAATTTCCTCAGACTTCAAACAACAGGAGCAGCTGACCTAAGGACAGCCCCTCCCTTTTCCTTTTGTCCCCAGGTTCTAAAATATCTAAGTCAGCCCCTGTTGTCTTTTTCTGTAATTTCAAATCTGAACCTGAAATGCAGGCCAGAGCAACTTAGTGTACATCTTGGTTCATTTGAGATTTTATTGATGTTAAAATCATTGATAAACCTAATGAAAAGAAAGCACCTATACATCCCTGAAGAAAGATTTGAAATTTGTAAGTAATAAGCCTTTGCTAATTTAAGAGTGCTGATAAGCACTCCATAATATATATTACCAATAAAAGCAATATTATTTAAATTAATACACTATTTAAGTATAGAGAACTAAAAAAGCCTCATTTTTTATCTAGAAATAAAACATGAAAAAAATTGTAAGAGAAGTTACACATTGAATATTTGCAGCAGTAAAATAAAAACTTTACTAAAGACTTCTACATATTTTATTCAAGACCACACATTTTTTCGTTAAAGGCAATAATTTCTTGACAACAATATATTAGTTTAGCTGGATGGATAGTACAGTTAAGTGCCTCATTAAATGACAGTCTACTGTATATTCTATCAGCCAAAGGTGAGATTCATTTATCTAACTAGACACATTCATGAGGAATCTGTCACTAGGTGATGATTTAGACCTCAGAGGTTTGGTATTTAGACTGTCATCTTTAGGCTGGGGAGAGATCATGTAGCTTCCTCTGGAGAATGCTGCAAATCCTCCAGCTGAGGAAGGACCTTCCACACCCAGCAGAAAGGACTGGCTTATCCCAGGTTAAGTATAAGGGTGATGAAGCACGGGAACAGATTGCTCAGAGAAGCTGTGGATGCCCCATCCCTGGCAGCGATCAAGGCCAGCTTGGATGGGGCTTTGAACAACTTAATCTAGTGGAAGGTGTCCCTTACCATGGTAGGGGTGTTAAATTAGAGGATCTAAAGGTTCCTTCCAACCCAATCTGTTCTACTTCCATTCTAGCTTAGTCTAGTCTAGTCTATTCTCTATTATTCATGCTCTAGAGAATGATTAAGTGTCTGAAATAACTCACGAAGATTCTACGTTTCCACATTTGTATATCAGCTTTCCCTGGAGGAGTCTCAGTCTCTTCTTTCCTCTCCTAAGGCAGTTTCCTAAGAATTAGAGTATTTTGAAGACCGAGCTTTCCTGTTCTACTTTGGAAAACCTCTAGCTCTGTAACCTGCAATATAAGAGACATTGACCCAGAGAGGAGCAGCAAGGAGAGGACAGGTGGTTGTATGGTCTGAATGTAAAAACAACTTCTATACTACTAGACACTGTCTGAAATGAAGTGTGTTTAGTGAACAGGCATCAGAAACCAGATCTGCATGTGAGTTAACCTGTGGCAGTTGTGTCAGAAGACTCTCAAGAGAATAACAATGACTATAACAGCTACTCAGGCAATAAATATGCCTAGTCTGGAAGAAAATACATAAAGAAGGAAGCACTCAAGCCAGAAAATCTATTACTTACTACCTATGTGATACATTCAGGTTCATAAGTTCAGTCACCTAATTGCAGTAATTAAGTGTATATATATTACAGATAAAACAGCCATGCCAAGTTAAATAAATACAAATAGTTTATACAAAGCACCTAAAGTCAAAGGCAAACAGGCAGAAAATTGAAAATCTGGGTGAATGCTATGAGTAAAGCAATGCCTTTTAATAGAATCATTAAATGTGAACTGTAATTGCAGACAATGAGGGCAAAATGCTTGAACTTTGCTAGAATTATTCCAGGGATATGTAAAGACACAGAGCTCAGGCTGGGTAAAAGGTAATTCACCAGGAGTAGATCACGACTGCCAAGCACAGACCCACTGACTCAGAAACCCACTGACTCACAAGAAGAGAAAAATTGAGCATGGGGATGAATGAGCAGTAAAAGTGAAGGAATAATTCAGCCAATAGAATAAGATAAATGTTTGGCCATTAATTCTGTTGTTTTGAAAAATATATAAATAGTGAAAAGTTTTGAACAACCTTTGGACCACTGCTACCAGGGAGCCCAGGATGAAGAATGGCTAACCATCTTCTCTTTCGCTCCCCCGTCTCTCTGTCTTTCTCCCCACTTACCCCTTTTATACTACTTTTTTACTACTTTTATATTTCTTTCTATCTCTCCACCTCACATTTAATGTTAAATAAAATCCATAATTTTAGCTTCAGCATGTGGACTTGTTTGCCCCTTATTTAGGCAGAGATATCTCTCAATTGTATCTTATCAGGATACTTTATAGGTTTAAAATTGAATGTAGCATTCAAGAAGAAGCTGTTTGTGAAGAAATTGTACTTTCTTGAATATATTGGTACAAGGCTGTATATCTGAATAAAATGGTAATTATAAATAAACACTTCACTAACTGACATGCACAAATTTTGTGGATCAGACCTGATTCCTATCTCTAATGGAATCAGAATCTGTCACATTAGGGAGCAGAACATCAGGGTTTTTCCAGAAAAATTGCATTTTATGCTTACCCAGATTAGTCTAAAAATTCATCTAAATCTTAGCATCTTGAGGTGTGATGTAGACATATATATATATACACACACACATATATATATATATATATGTCTTCACATATACTGTATATAATATAGAAGTGTGTAGTGTGTCTAGGTTTCTATGTACCTGTATGCAGGTTAATGCACAATATTTGCCCATATTGTCATGTAGAAAATAAAGTACACTTTTGGTAACTCAGAATGGAAAGATATGAAATATTATAATATCTTATTCATTATAATAATTTATTCTTATTATTCATAATATATTCCGTTTGTACTACTGTTACAGACAGTCAGAACAATGGCAATTGGCCCAGTAATGTCCTATAGGAAGCAATGGAAAAGAGCTTACATTATATGGCAATTCCCTAAAAACATCTTTCCAGTATATCACGGTACAGAAAGGGGTATCTTGATAATTACATCACAGATTAACATCACTACAGTCCCCAAAAATTACTTAATTCTCCCCAAACTCCTTGACATCATCTTCAAATGAGGGTGACACAACCATATTATTTTATAGCCCCACAAAAAATTCATCTTGATCCTTCTGTGGCTCACAAATCCTGCTCATGCCATCTCAGCTTTTTCTCTGGGCAGATGCAAGGGGGAAAGCGTTCTTAGACATTTTAAGGTTGATTTCTTAGTCTTCCATCTCTGTCAAAATAACGCTCAAAATTTTAATCAGTGGAGTTTTCATAGCTGAGGGTGTGAAAAAATCTCACCCCTTACTGACACTGTTATGTTAGAAAAATACCTTTTGCAGAGACATTTATGCTGACAGAGTCGTTGTCATACTTAGTTTATGTCATTGAGAGGATTAGCGATCCCATGATGGCAGAAAAGCACTTTCTGCTGCCATGCTCTGCGTGCACACTGGGGGCTCTGCTGACAAAGCACTCGGTGTAACCAAGCCAGTCACTGAAGGCACCAGCTCAGATTTGTGGATATCTCTCCTCTGCCCACATTTGGTGTGCAATCACCACCACATAAACTTTAATCTGCTGTGGGCGCTGAAGAGTCTCACACAGCAAAGGCGAAGCATAGAAACTCACAGGATGAAAAAACTGAGACCTAGTCTGAGACTAGTTTGCCATCCTAAATCCTGTTATTTTTCAAGCATTTTCTCTTCATTCTCTTAATCTATGTACAAGTCTTTGGATGATTTATGCATGATTGTCTCTATATAAAAAGTGAGGAAGATGAAAGAGAAACAAGATACTTTCAGATCTCTAAAAACATGTTTGCTGCACACATTACTGAAAGTGAAAGTTGTCTTTTTTATGTACTTTAGTCATGAAGAAAACACTGAATCTGATATCTTTTATCTGATTAAATTGGCAGAGGCATTATAATACATTCTTAGTAGCACCTGAAACACTTTCTACTTTGATTACTGCCAGGACTTGGGAGTAACACATTCAGCGTCTTCACTTATTTGTGTTAAAAACAAGCTCTCAAAATTCTTGCAGTCACATAATTTAGTTTCAAACTTCTGGCTTTCATCTCCATTTTTTGTGATTTTCTTTTTACTTAAATGAAAACTATTAATGGGATTCAATACTTGAACTCTCCAGACCTCTAAGGAAAATATGCTAGTTGTCCACTGCAGTTAAAACACATTATTATTTGCTTTTGACAATCCATTAGAATAAAACTCTTTCAATAAACTGAATAACTTAAATACTTCCTGCTTGACATGTAAGCATCTTCTGCATCTCTAACAAAGATACAGTTGAAATGCCTAGGTAAATAGATATTCCCTTTCTCTCCAAACTTTCACGTGCGTTCTTTCCCAAGAATCTTAGTACATACAATTTTTGCACAATATTCCTTTTTTTTAATGGAAAATTTTGAGAAAATCAAAGGAATCTACAGATATGACATATTTAAGATTATATATATACAGAAAAATTTGATGATCTCCACAACTCCAAATCACTGTTAGTCCTACGTTTATGAAATGAATTTAGGTATAACAATTCTTTGGAACATTCAATTTGTATTTGCATCAAAAAGACTTTCATTGGAATTACTTAATTGACTGAAATTAGTTCCTTTCAAACAAAGTATTAACCATAGATTTGAATATCTCAGATAAATAAATCATCTCAAAATAAAGTTAGATGATGAAGTTTGAAGAAAGGCACTCAAAAGACCTCATATAAGAAGAGGACATTTTGGTTCTAAAGCTGTCAGTATGTCCTGCTACTCCTTCTAAACTGGCTTACAACTAACTCCTCTCTCAGGACAGCTGAGCAGTGGGGGCCAGTGAAAGTTCAAGGGAAGGAAATGACCCAGGGAAACAAGCACTGACCTGTCCAAAAGCTGGGTAGGTTTCCTTTTATGTACAGCAGCATTTAAGAGCTTGTCCTAGCAGACCGTACCTTAAATGATCTGAACAAAGCCAACCCAGAGCCTCATGGGGAGGTGCCAATTACTGCAGCCAGTTCGTGTAGTTTGTGGTCATTTGGTGAGGGAAGTTCAGCACACAAAAGTATTCTCTTCAGACACAGAGTGGTTTCAATGGCAATGTCAGCTCTACCTATCCCTTTTGCAGTATTTCGTCTCTCAGCAGGATGAACATTTTTCAGATCAATCTATTTCAAGAACCATTTATATTGCTGTGTGTGTAATGGAAACGCACATGCAACAAAGCTACAAATATACTGCAAATGTGAATTTACAATGTTCTCTATTTCACTTGACACTGGCCTTGAAACCACGCACTCAATTCTGCCAGAGACACTTTATAATCACTAATAAGCAGCTAAATTTGTTGTTGATGGTAGAGACTGTTTAGCAGAGATTTTTTTGTTTGTTTTCTGTTTTCTACTCTTAACTATCCAGCTTACCTATACATTATAGATACTTTTTGAGGAAACTCACAAAGTACCGTTTAAAACTGTAGTTCTTAGGTAGATATTAAAATGAAATGTTTTTCATTGAGAGTAATCAACAAACTTATTTTTGAAGCTTTGGACTGTGTTGCTTAGAAGAGATGAGAGGAAGATTTAGATTGCAAGCCAGTACTAAAAACTGTTTTTGCTAGACAGCAAAGGTAAACACCTGTGAGCCAATTCAATGCACAGATGCAAATCAGAATGCATATGAATTTCTCTGTTATGTTGAGTCTCAAAGGGGATCCATTAGAGCTCAATTAAGAAACAGCTTGATGTAAATTTTCTTCTTCCATTTACTTGCTTATGTTTTTCACATTAGCTGCATAGGAGAAAAAGAAGTATCTGTGAATTCAAGAAACTATGCCAGTCTCCCTTTGACCATTTCATTTTATACAGCTTTCTGTTTATTTTTCTCTTGTGTGTTTTTCTTATAAGTGTGTACTTTACCCACTAGATCTTTACGGCGGTTTGTTAAAAACAAAATCACAACCACCAAATTATTCCAAAACTCAGACCTTGGTGAGGTATATGAGTATTACACAGTAAGCAAAAATGAATTATTTTGGGACTTTGTGGAATGCACAGCAACAGAAAAATAGAAAAGATTTTTTTGGTCTTAATTTTAATGGTGAACACAAGCATAATTGCAGATAAGTAAAGATTTGTCAAAGTGAAGTATAATTTGAATGCTTGAGAAGTGTGATGTTTTTGGTCATTTATCTTTTCTGTCATTTATCTACAGTGACCTCTTAAGAAAGCAGCAGCTCAGTGCCTTTAAGACAGGGTGGTGAAAACTGGCTGTAATTACAGGTGACAAGTGTTATTTGCTTTACCTTGTCCTGAAGTATTTGAACTGTAGCTTGCAATTAAAGGTTCTGAATAGTAATTAACTTTTACCTTGGCTGTTGGTGTGAAACCTTAAGTCAATATACTACAACAAAAGAGTTTAATAAGGCAACAAAGACCTTTATTATTACCAAAGCCAATTTAACCCGGGGAGGATGGGGGGAAGTCAGAAAAGCTTCTATAAAACAGTAAACTGGAAGCATTGAATATAGTTGTTTCTTTTAATCTTCAAAAATTGGACTTTTCCTTCAGAGTTAATTTATATGCACATCAGATGGGATATTATTCAGTATACATATAGGAAAATTAAGTTTTGATGAGACTTTATGCACCTGAGGGGTTAAAGAAAAAGTTTGAAACGCAGTTTTGTAGTGGACACAGAACCACCACAACGTTTTTTTTCAGAAACAAAACTTTTGGTCTGACTGCAGATTTGTCAGTTACAGAGTGAGGAAGTATTCTTTATGGAAAGTTTGAGTTTTACACACAAGCATGTAATGTTAACAAAAGAATGGGCCCTGATATTTGTAGAAAATTAATCTTGTCAAAAAAGGCATAAAAACCTTAATCCAAATCTACCACAAATATGCAATTTAAATACAGGGTGAGTGCACAGATGTACTGTAAGGTGAGTCCAGGAGACCAACAGGAGCAGGTAGACAAGCAAGAGCCATATCTCCTGGGCATTCAATTAATCCTGCCTGCTCCATCATTTTCCAGTTCTTATTTAAGCTGCCATAAAAAACTGAACTTTCCATTAGTGTTGAGGAAGACAGTAGTAATAGAAATAGATTTATATCCTCAATTTAAGATGCTGTACTACTTTCCATAGTCTGTTCATTATTAGAGTGTAGGTAGGTCATCTAATCATTATGACTCAAGCACCCATAACAATTTCAGAGAACCATGTTCAAGTAAGTCTGCTCCTACTGAATGAAATGATTTAGTTTACTCTTAACTAGACAGTGATGGGAAGATATAACTCAAGCAGATCAATGGGGTTTATTATTGTTGTGCAAGATAGTAAACTATGTTCTGTACATTAGAACAGCATAAAAATGATAGGTGCTTTAAAGGAAAAGAATATTTCTATTACAGTCATCATATTTTGAATTTCCAAGGGCAGATTAAACTTAAGCTTATGTCTTACTTTCTGGGTCTGAAGGATTTTTGAAGTGTCCACTTTTCATTAAAGACAAAAGAATGCTATGAAGAAAAGGGAAAAAAAACCTGCCTTTATTATGCCCAGTTTCTAATCCACACAACACTAAAGAAGGTGCTAAAAACCTGTACTAAGGCCAGCCAATGCAGTGGTGTCTGCCAGGGTCCTTACGTATTTGGAAGTAGTAGGCTTGACTTTCAGTGGATTTTCAGTGAAGCAACAAGCCTGACAGCTCTCAGTAGTCCTGTCACAAGACTTTTCACTCAAGTGTGGCCTCCTTTCAACTGTGCATAAGCCCTGAATTAAGCAGGAAACAGTTATTGATATAATTTTCCAGCTGAACAAATTAGTCTTATAGCTCACTTTCCTTGTAATCCTTCTCCCTGACTTGCATGTGAGGACCATTGCATGATGTAATTCATCTTGTTTTGCTCTGATCCTTACTTTATTTCCTGGATGGGCCCTTGTGATTTGTGTTCAATTAAGCCACAAACTCCTTGAAAGATAAAACAGGATTTAGAATCACAGATTCATAAGATTGTTTACTTGGAAAGGACCTCTGGAGGACATTTTCTCAGAAATCCAATTCAAAGAAGCACCACATTTTCCCAAGTGATAGTAAGACAACTCTTTTTAAAAGTAGCTACTTTTATTATGCTACTTTTAAAGTAGCTCAAATTTATTATGGCAGCTTCCATAATCGAATCCCTATTTTGACTTCTCCCTGTGTTAGGTTAGTTCAGCTACTAGATGGGAGAGGGAGGAATAACTCAGAAATCTTTAAAATTATTATAAAAAATGTTGTTGAAACTAAGATAAAATTAAGACACACAATTTTGTAGGCAGTTGTGTATACATTTTTTTTAAAAAATCAGTTATGAGGACAATATAGTTTTGATCAGCTTTAATTCTCATTACTGATCTACCGCTGACTACAGACTATTTTTTAAGAAGGCTGTAGAGCAACCTCTCATAATCTGTCTCACCTTCCTTCCAAGTGGAATGGGGTTGAAGCTGAATAAGGTAGCTTGCTAATCTCCCAGTGTTTCAGTGAAAAGAGATAATTTTTAAATTTTTAATGTGCTTGGAAAAAAATCTAACATAATTATTATCTTCCAGATTCCCAGCTCTTCTCCAAACAAGATTGAAACATCTGTAAGTTTTTTCAAGCTGTGAAATGAAGTCTTAAGAATATCAGCATAAGTTCCCTTCAGAGGAGAGGATGTCTGCAGGAGGCACATACAATGCTAATTTAAAAACTATCAAGCAAGAGTCTTGAAAAATATCAATGCCAAAAAATTTTAACTAAGATGAGGAAGCAATATAATGAAACTATAGGGCAATTATAAGGAGAAAGAAGAGAAAAGATAAAATGTATCTTCTAGAATGGTCTGTGGGGTTTTGGGTTTTTGTTTTTTTTTTTAATTGGGCCATTGAATCAAGTGCTGTGCACTTGCTAGCATTAAAAAAAATCAGATGCTGACTATAACCATCTGCTACAAAACAGCTGCAGGTACTTACTGTACTTTAGTTGTTGTGGTGCATATAAAGTGGTGACTATCTAGCATAATGAATAAAAGATTCACTTTCCTATCCATTTCAAATTGAACAAGAAATTAAAAAGATGAATTGATAAAATAAATTTCATTTTTTGATAATTTTAAATAAAAAAGGAAAGAAGTATTTTTGCTTTTAATCCAACAGATACAAGATGTTGTTAAGCACAAATGCCATGAGATATAAATAAGGAGTTCTAGGCAAAGTGATTGAGAAGTTTATTGTAAAGTAATTGAGAAGGTCTCCATGTTTAATGGTTCTTGTAATCTTGGATCTGTAATTAACAGTATCTCAATTTAGATTGCATTAAAATGAAGCTTTTTTTCTGCAAAAGAGGTGGTTTTAATAACAGTTTTGATTATGTTTTATTTTTTCATTCTACTAAAATTTTTGTCTTAAGGATGATTTTGTGTAGTGTGAGCTGATGCTCTGATTTCAGTTCATAGGGACTTGCTAGCCAATGACTGCACAACAGTAACACAAGCATTGTGCACTGTAGGGACATTAAATGTAATGTGTTGAATTTTAAACCAGCTGGTTTGTGTTCACCTTTATGGAGAAAATAAGATAACTCTCAATGTGGACATGCTGCAAAGATTTAGACACCTGCATTTAGTTGTCCATTTGCAAGCTAGTGTCCAAGATAGCACTGTATTTTTAGAAGATTTTAGTTTTGATTCAGATGCCCATTCAAAGGCTCTCAGTGCCTTTTGATATGTCAGACACACTGACAAACCTTACACAAGGTCTACAGAAGTCCCATAAAGGATGAATAGAATAAAGTATGGTATTTCAAATGTTTTCAGTCATCAATGTCTTTTCAACTGCTTTACAGCCACTAGTCTACAGAATGATCCAACTGATGAAGTGATACCATCTCCCTGTGTAATAGAAAGGCAGATGCTTGAGTGAACAATAACTTTAGGTTAAGATTTGAGTGCCTGTACACAGGCACCAAGTACCATTTTGAGTATTCACATGCCTCTCAGCTATCTACACAGGGTCAGCTGATATGAGATCTATGGATAGCTCATGTGCTTTTAAAGTGTCTAGGAGGACTATCCCAAAGAAGTTCAAACGGCACTTGAAGTCTGTTTGGTCAACTGAATTCGACCCTAAAAATATATGGTTTGAATTTACATGAAATCTTTAAATATTTGTATTTTGGAGTTAATATCATAACTAACAGAATCTCCTGAATTCTAAGGGACCCACAAGTATCATTGAGTCCAACTCCTGGCCCTCCACAGGGCATCCCAGGAATCACACCATGTGCCTGAGAGCATTTTCCAAACACCTCTTGAGCTCTGTCAGGCTGGTGCTGTGAGCACTGCCCTGGGGAGCTGTTCCAGTGCCCAAACACCCTCTGGGGGCAGAACCTTTTTCTAATATCCAACCCAAACCTCCCCTGACACAGCTCCCGGCCATTCCCTGTCACCGGTCACCACAGAGAAGAGATCAGTGTCTGCCCCTTCCCTTCCCCTCATGAGGAAGCTGTAACTGCAATGGGGTCTCCCCTCAGTCTCCTCCTGGCTGAAAACACCAAGTGGCCTCAGCTGCTCCTCATATGGCTTCCCCTCCAGGCCCTTCATCCTCATGGCCCTCCTTTGGACACTATCCAAGACCTAAATGTCTTTTTAACATAATGGTGCCCAAAACAATATTCAAGGTGCGGCTGTACCAGGGCAAAGTAGATTGGGACAATCACCTCCTTCAACAGGCTGGCGATGCTGTGCATGAATATGCTACTGCATTACACAGAATATATTCCTAATATGTTAATACAAATTGATTTTATTTGTAATGATGTTCCATACTGATTAAAGACAATTAATGTTGATAGGAAATAAAATACATTTGGATATAGATATGACTAAGCATAATAAAATGTTCATTCATAGACAAGTGAGTGTAATGCAGTATAATAAACAGAATTTCAAATTAAATGAATAAAAAGCATTTGAAAATGAACAAAATATTCTCATAGTTTATAATTTATGTCAAAATGTTTTTACCTTTTTCACATGGTCATTAAATGCTTATATATATTTATCTTTGTGCATGTATTTATATAAATATATTCACTATGAAAAAATCTTGAAAAATCATTATGATAACAGTATGTGAATCCATTTGACCTGCTAATCTACTAACATAGATGAAGGCAAATGAAGGTTTTGGTTGCCTTCTAAAGATCTTATGAAGGGACTGTAAGACTGTTTTTTCTCTTTCCTACATTGCAGCAGTTCAGGAATCACTTTATGTAAAAGTCCTTATAAGGGTTTGAAGCAAGGAAACTTGACAGGGAAATTCTGGACTTCATAGTCATTTCACTTCATTGAACAATACTTCACTATTTTGCTGAGGTGAAAACATTTTTTGTGTCATACCAAACTCCATTTCTTATGGAATTGAAATACATCTTCCTAACGAGTCCCATTACATGTCCCTGCTACTCGCATTTTTCGGAGCAAAAAGAGTGAATGACACAAATTTGACTTTCCTCTGAATTGTCCTTACAGTTAACTAAAGAGAAATGATAATAATAAAAAAATCTATACTTCATTGACTTGTGTCAAGCACAAATGTGGTTAATGTTCTCAACCACAGAATCACAGAAATATTGAGGTTGCAAGGGGCCTCTGAAGGTGATCTTGTGTAACCTCTGAGCTCAATCAGGGTCACCTAGAGCCAATCGTCCAAGACTTCATAACCAAAGTCACAGACAGAAATAAAAATCTTATAAATAATTTTCCCTTACCACCTGAGATCAAGTTTTGTGTTTGGAAAATCCTGTAGGACATTTATTTTGTTTTTTTTCCCCTCATATTTTGATAATGTGACTGCAGTAAGGATCATTTTTTATAGAATTACCAATTTAAAGTTTCACCGAAGAGCAATATGAAAATCCACTTTCTCCCAAAACATCAGTTCAACTTATTGAGTTCTACAACACTTCTCCCATCCCTTCTGCTGTTTTCCAAGTTTTCTCTGGCACCACAAATAAACTTTTAGTGATGCCCACTTAACAAAAATGTCAAAATACAATGAAACAAAAACATTAAAAAGAAGCCCTAAAACATGAGGCCAAATCCCATGTGATATTCATGTTTGTTTTCAGACTAATTTTTCATTCTTTTTTTAGAATTGTAATCACTTCATCTGTATAATGAGGTCTATGGGGATTTTAACAGGAAATATTTCCCTCATGTCAAGCTATTTCTTGCACAATGGTTTAAACAGTACAAAAGTCCATCTCATAATATAGTGAGTGTAGAATGAAATTATTATTAGTTTCCAGTACTTATGAATTCACATGAATGTCAATCTTTTTGCTAGTCCTCCTTACTTTGATATAGGAATACAGTTCAGTTTCCATGAAGTCTGTAAGAAAAATCAAGGATTTCATAGTTGCAGAAATGCACTTCTAAACATGGGATCAGGTTTGATATGACATGGATGCATTTTACATCTTTGAAACCCTTAGTACCTTCAAAGAGACCATTAATGTCTTAGCACCAAGTCACAAAGAGCACCTACTTAACTGATCAGCTTCCATCAAACCTCCAGAGAAAACATCGTGAAACACCTGCATGTGTATTTGTGTATCTGTGTGAAGATGAGCAGTATACAATAACAACTCAGCAGAACGCTGATCTCGGTCCCTTGCTTCATTAGACAGCCTCTAGCAAAAACCAGAATAATTCCTCTAGGTTCGCTTGTGAGACTTCATCTGAGTAGGACTAATCAAAGGAGGTGCAGGAGTAGCCACATCCAAGGCTATTTCTCAGCTCATAGTCTCTGTATTATCAGTGATCTGTAGGATCCAAGCAAGTGGTTCACTAAGCAGTTTGTGTTCACATACAGGCAATGAAACAATTGAAATGGAAAAATGCAAAAACAAAATTTGAGCATCCCATGCTAACTTTACTTTTTTCATATCATGTAGATAAAAACCATTTTTCCAACATTGCACAAGATAGTTTTTTGTATTTTTAGAACAGTAGTTAACTTTCTGATTAAGAAAGGCTGTGCTTGAGGGGCACTGGTCTAACATTTGTAGTGTAGTGTTTCTGTAGTGCTATCTTCTAATCTCTTATGACATTTCTGTTGAGAGAATTGCATCATGAAATTTTCATATTGTGAATCCCTTGATGTATAGCTTTTATAGGAAAGATCTTGCATTTCTGCACTATTTTTACATGTTTAGTTTACTAGAGGCTCTGTTTTGTTCATAACCTCTGCTCAGATGATAGCAACTCATCAACAGTTGCACGTCTCTCTGCAGACTCCTTCACCTCCTCTGATTTGTCTACAGGACTGTGAGGAGCATACTGAATTATTCAAGGCAAGTATGCATAACTTCATTCACTACCTGAGAAACAACAGATGAAAATATGCTGTACACTGTGAAATTACTTTCCTCCCATGTTGTGTAAGACAAGGAGAGAGAAAATATCCAGTAAAATACGTATCTTGACTGAGTAGAAAATGAAGTAAGCTAAACAACCAAGGAAAATATAGCTAGAATTTTTATGTGTTATATTACATCCTTTTTCCCATCCCTGTATGCCCTTGTGAATCAAGGTCCTGCAGAACACTGACTAAAATTACTTTATAAAAGTTATAATCATGAGTGCTGAGCTTAGGGGAAAATGAAATGAATTTCATGATGATAACAAAGATTATGACTATCATAAATTATTATCTCAGTAGGACTGAGCCATGTAGGATCCAAGTTTAAAACCTAAAGAACCTATATTGTTATTTAACAACAGTGCCAGAATACTTCACTGCCCCTCTTCATAACTAAAGGCCCCAAAGTGTTATGAACTATCCTAATGGCTGCAAACCCAGATGGGAGGCACTCCTTTAAACTATGGGTGTTTGAAAATCAATGACTCTTAAATGTAGAACACAAAACACGGAGCATAATCCAGGAGTCCACAGGCTGGCAAAATGTTTTAAGCACTACACTGTGATCTGAAGATCCCTTTTATGCTGCAAATCTCTTCTGCTTAGCATTTGAATGCTGCATCTTCTACAGGAAATCTTCTCTATGCTTGCCCCTCCTTTACAATCTTTCAACTTGAGTGTGGGGTAGACGAAAGAGGACATTATTTGGGTGAATTTGGGTTTCACAGGAACACAAGAAATTCTCTCTCAAGACAAACCAAAGGTTCTTTTTGCACTGTGTTTTAATCCAAGGGCATTAGGAGTTGTCATTTAGGAAGACTGTACAAATCAGCCAATTTCGTGTAACTAATGGATTCCCTTGAACTGCCCCAGGATCGCTCTGTTGCATTAAAGGCGCTGGAGGACAATTCCTTGCCTAAATACTGCAAAGAGCAGCAGTTGTTGATGAGGGTAGGTTTGTTCCAGAGCTCTAGTAACCCACTGACATAACTAAAGCCAGCCTGAATATTGCCTCAGATATGATCTAGCAGGGATCTCTGTGACAGATCCTTCTTTCAAGAATTAAAAACTCTGAAACAGCCACGTAGAATATTCAGGTAGAACAACTTTAGTGTGACTGGAACTGTATTATGGAGCCTCCTATATTTTGCATTATATTCTCCTTTGTTTTCTGTTGTTACCTTTTAATATATTGTGAGAGGTAGCAGTGAGTTCATTTTAGACTCAGGTTATTCATGCCAGCATAGGCAAGAAGCCTTTGTCTAAAAAATCACAATAGAAGGTTAAAAAGACAGAGAAATGAGAGGGAAAGGAGAATAGTAAATTCAAACATGTTTATGAAAATTCAACAACAAAAGTAAAATATTCCTTCTGCAGCCATTTCAAGTGATTTGCAAGTACATCAAACGCACTTATAATACAATGAAGCCAGTTGAAATAATGAGAGATGTACCTTCACCTTGTAACATGTTCTAAAATGGGCAGATGTATTGTGTCATTGTCATGCAATCGTCTCAGGTTCGGTTTCATTTTCAGCATTAATTTCATTAAGGGATACCCTCCAGTATAGTGTTCTACACATAATGAGATGTAAGGACAGGGCAGCCATTCTAACAAAATGTGACACTTCTGCAGGCTGCTCAGCAGAACTTGTTCTGTGAAGACACTTACCAGTATCCTCTTCTAATAGAGTGTGTCACATTCCTGACAAATCAAGGATGCATTCTGTTAGAAAAGAAGGGTTTGAGTGCTGGAGCGTCGTACCACATATGACAGGGCAACTCTGTGGGCGATGTGACTGCTTTCATTTACTAAGTCCCTGGTCTCAAACTGACCTTCAAGTTCTTCAACAAGTTATTTCAGTTCCAGTAAATTTTTAGAAGCATTTGTTTGTCATTATAGATATATTGGTGCATATTCTCAAGCATTTACCCTTTTATTAAACACAGTCAGGATTTTTTGTTATTTTTATTTCTGTCAAACTTGTCATAAATGCAAGTAGGCTTGGAACTTTGCTTTTCTGACTGAAAAGGCATTACATTTACAAAAAAAAAGTTTATTTGTTTGGAAATACATGTTTCATTTTGTTATTAGTTCTGAACTAGTGAAGGTATCTGAATATATAAACATTGTACAGCTTGCAAGAGAAATAAGCCCTACAAAGTTGTCCAAAGCTGCTAAAAGCTGAGAGACAGAACTGTGGGCTGGCCTATGAAAGAGATTAAAAACTACATCATCAAGCTGCTATTCTATGTAAAATGAAGATAAATATATATTAAAGTCGGGATTTGGGTTACGAGCAATCATTAATTTGAGTGAAATAAATGTGGAGGATGCACTTTATTTTTTAGTGCATAATTCACTGGATGTTCACAAACTGTTCAAGAGAAAAAATAAAGCTGCATAATTTTTTTTTTCTGAGGAATGGGAAGAAAAAATTAACAAATTCTTCATATTTTGTTCATGGTTTTCAAATTTTGTTCATGATTTTCATATTTTCTCTAGCTCTGAGGAATTATAATGCTGGTTTCTGCAATTACATTATTCTCCTGAGTGATCCAGTTAATGTGAGGATAGTCTTCTAACTCTTTGTGATTGCACTGGCAGTCGATGTTTTGCTGATTCAGAATATGCGCATTCATATCTATATTTGGGACACATATATATCCAAGAAAGAGTTAAAATTGAGGTTAAATAAATCCTTAAAAAGATAAGCTACTGGAAACAAAGTAGGTTTAAAAATAAAACAAAAAAAAATTTCTACAGTTAATGTAGTATTTCTGTTTTGTTCTACTTTGTTCTACTTTGCTGAAATATGAATATTGGTCTCAGGCAGTCTTGATTTGTAGCAGGCATTGATATAAGTATAAAATATTTTTTAAACTGTTCTAATTTTAATTTTAGATACTCATAAGGAAAACATTTATGGACTGAGGATGAGAACACAAACCACTAAGTACAAAAATGCCAGTTTTTTTTTTTTGTTATGCGGCTTTTTTACTTGATTTAGTGCAAATATTTTTACTGCTTTTTCTTCCTACAAACAAAAAAGAGAGGTCCACTAGTTGATTTCCTTGTGTATTCAAATTTGATACTTAATAGTATCAAATTATGGATAAATATGACCTCTAAATTCAGAGCAACACTCTTCAGAAGCATTTGGCTTTTCTCCTTAATTCCTGATGATTTTTCCTCTTACTTTGTAAAGGATAACACTGTGATGTTAAAGTTTCCATCTGCATGGCCTACCCATCAAAACCTGGTGTCAATACTATGAAGTATTTAAAAACAATTCTTTTAACTTGAAACATTCTTTTAACTTGATCAGAGTAGAAGTAGGTAATCTTTATGCAAATTCCCTTGCTTATTTAGCATTACACTTAAGGAGAGTGGAGCTTTGCACTTGGTTTCTGAGAAGAAGCAAACAAAAGTCAGGAGAAGTAGCATAGCTGAATGTGAAGAGGTGTTTACATATGTTCATAAAGTAATTTTGTTTTACAGTGTCTCAAAAAGCAGGATTCAGTTTCATAAATGTAGACTTGCAGAGCTCTTTCAAGTACTCATCTGCTGCTCCTCTCCTTAAATGATTCTAGCCCCATGTAAATATCTGGAAAAATATTAGAGCATCTATAATGACATTAGTTATCCACTTTTAAAGAACCAAACTGCTTTTTTCTGAGTTGGAAATAAATGCTGAATATATGAGAAATATGTCATAATGAAAGTGCAAGAAAGAAAAACATCTGTAAATATTAATCAAAGCATTCTACTTCAGTTATTTCTAAAACATTTCTTCTCAGTTTTGGCTTTTATTTCTCATTTCATAAATTCATTTATGTTTTAATATTAAAAGTAATTTTCTTCTGAAGACCAGAAAATAGATTTTAAAAAGCAATAAAACTTTAACAGTCATAAATTTATTTTTACCCAGAAAATCCAGTGACAATTTTACTAAGAGATTGTTTCAATAAATCATGGCTTTCTAAATTGAAAAATTTCACATGAAAGTTAGTGACTAATTCCATTTATGATATTTCTTTCAGATGTCACAATATACAGTACTACTACGAGATGCAAAGAAGGAATTTCTCTGTCATTGAGTTGGTATTTGCTATATTAATATAGACATCAGCTGCTTCTCATAAATCTCAGTGTAATTTGTGGGAAATATCCACTGGTAACATGATATTTTTAATGGAATAGTTATTATTATTTAATTGTTTAATTATGAAAAGAAAGCATTTGTTTGTTTGTTTGTTTGTTTGTTTGTTTTTCCCCCTAAAACCAGGTGCTTTCTCCTTGGCTCCTGCACTGCTTTTCTAATTACTGTGAGTAGAGGAACACTCTGATACAATACTTTCCTAGGCAATTTTTGGTTTTTTTTGTATTTGCCTTCTGTAGTTCTCAATAAAAAGTTGTTTGACCTTTCCTGACAGGAAATACTTTCTTTCAACATACCAGAAGTGAGTAATTGAAATAAATCTGTGTGTTCTCAGTACACATCACAATTGTCATAGTTCCTTTGAAAGTCTTGGTGTTTCAAGATTTGTGTTATCTTGCTTCTTATCCTTTCTTTTGCACTATCTGGGGGGAAAAAAGTAAATTGTGGAACTCAGCCTTACTGTGACTGAAACTTTCTCCCCAAAATAGCTCAAAGCTGACCCATATTATTACCTACTCTGTGTACAAGAGTGTTCTAAGCTCCTGAATAGAACATTGCAAATTCTCTGTGGAGTCCTCTTCCCAGTTCCAAATCCATGGACATTCTAAGTGGTCATATATATTAACCAAAACCCCACCGCCTCATGCTGTTTTTCACATGGAAACCAAACATGGAGACACAGGACTTAGTGTACCTGAGACCTAAATAGGTTTGACAACCTAGATAAGGGAACACTGTTCACCATTAGAAGCATTTTCTTATTTTGTTACAGTAGCAGCATTATTTCCAAGTATCTATTAAATATTTTACATTTTTCAAATATTATAGTGCAATATTATTGTTTCCCTTTTTCAGACAGAGGTCTGGGGTCAAGAAGAGGTAAGTGGCTCCTTGCAGACAGCTGGGCCAGCTGTGGCAATCTCTGTCACCTTCATCATGTGCCCCAGGAAGCCATCCTCATTCCCTGAGTCCCTTGCTTCGGAGAACTTTACCTCAGTCCTTTCCCTTTTAGTTCCTTTCTAAATTGAGCTAGACATTTCTTCATGGGAGTTGCTCCTACCTCTGAAGGGCTGAAGCACCAGCCCTTCCTGCTCCCAAGCCTCCCAAGAATATCCTCAGTACCCCGAGTGCCCTCTTCCTCCAATGTGACCAAGCAATTTCCCAAGCTTTAGAATTTGAATTCTGCTTGGACAATTGTATCAGCACAGCCACCAAGGCCTGGTGAGGAGTGGAGGAACAATGGGAGCAATGTCAGGCCAAGGACCCCAGTGACTCCCTGTGCACCAGAGGCTCTGCTTGGCCCTGGAGAGATGAGAATGGTAGCAGTCCCTATAAGAGGTGCTGCTGATGTTCAACTGCCTCAGAAAATGTCATAGAAGGATGTGTCAGATGCTCAGAGCACCACATACCAAGCAGAGTCTGAAGGCAGGAAACACCTCATAGGAAGATACGAGATACAGGAAACCTGCAGATATTAATTTGCCTCTAGTGTTTAACTTGAGATGTTCTGTCTGCATGAAGTAATTCAACTTTATTTTCCAACCTAAAAATGTGCAGAAGGGAAAGCCTACCAGTGGAGTTGCTACAAGACATTGTTGACACCTGAAATACACTGAAATGTATAATCAAACTAAATATTTTTGGCACTTAGATGAATAAAGTGCCAAAAAATCAAATATACGGGTAGAAGATCATGTCTATATGTAATGCCACTTTTTTAAAAATTAGGTCTATACATGAGTGCATTGCTGAGTTAAATATGATTTTAAAAATGTGTTTTCCTTTAATGCATTATGCAGATTCTATATAGAATTTGATAAATTATTACATAAAGTATACACATTTTAGCACAGCTCCTTAGAAAGCATAAGTATGAAAGAGATTTCTCCTAGATTGCTTAATTCTGGAGGTGAGGAGGTTCTTGAAATGAGCTGAGGTATTGACACATCTTCAGATGTCCAAATTGTCCAATTGTCCCATTTGATGTTATTCCGAAAGTCCTTTAGAAAAATACCTTCTCAGGTAAGACTGTCTTTCCTTACTAATATTTAAATTTTTTTTTTTAATTACCCAAGGCATACAATGAACAGAATTTAATTGTCCCATGTTCTGATCACCTGTTCCAAAGTTATCTCAAAAGGCTCATTCACAGAACAAAGTGGAACTTTCTGAAACACTGCTTCTGCTTTTGCAGTAGCTCTGAAGATCAGACAAAATGTGTCAGGAATTCCTGCTGTATTGAAACCTATAAAGTACAGGGACTAATGGTGAAATCAAGAAGTTAATGATGCCCACAGATAAGAATTTTCTCCATTTTAATTCTAGTTCAAACTCATGCTTTATCTTGAAAGATGATGAAAAGGACTTTCTTTTGCATTTTTCCACAAAATGTTTCTGCATAAGAGGTTTTCATCAAGACTAGCATATTGTAGGGGACTTAGTAACATGAAGCAGAAAAAAGATAGGCTTTTCTTTCAGCTTTATTATCTACTTCAGGAAAGAAGAGAGGGAAATCAAGCTTTTATATTTTATCATTTTTTAGCTTGAAAAAGTTTTTGATAGGACTTTGTTCCTGAATCTGAAATAGCTCCTGAACTTTTAGCAGGTTTTAAAAGGGAGAACTTCATTGTATCAGTGCAGTGATCAATATAAGGGATTGGGATCTTCCCATATACAATCTCAAACAGCTTAAATACGACCTCTGTTGTTATTGGTCTTGCAAACCAGAAAAAAAATTGAAAATCAGGTTTCTGTTTTCTCTCTCTCTTATGGCAACATATGATATTACACTGAAAGTTAAATTATTTCACATAGAATAAAAGGCAATTGGCTGTCACCTTAGCCCTCAGAAGACTCTCAAGCAGGCATTTTCACCTTGTTTGCAGGGGAGTCGTACAAGGTACAGAGTTTTTACTGGTCCCACTCCTGACAAACAGACACTTAGGCATGGTTTGCTCATTGTTCCTGATACCTTGTTCTTCATGTGCCTCACCAAGGTTTCCTGGAGAATTTAGCCCATAGCCATTCCAGGTTTTCAAGTGAATCTGCC
This sequence comes from Melospiza melodia melodia, assembly GCF_035770615.1. Classification (NCBI taxonomy): domain Eukaryota; kingdom Metazoa; phylum Chordata; class Aves; order Passeriformes; family Passerellidae; genus Melospiza; species Melospiza melodia. Next base: position 109,829,328 of record NC_086195.1, on the reverse strand, counting down.
TTCTTGTCTGCCCTAAAAAGGAATGTGAGTGATGTCTCCCTTTTTGTTTTTTTCCCAGACAGGAAAGGCAGACTTCACTGATATTTCTGCTTTTGAATGCCTTAGATTGTTAGAGTTTTGCTTTTAAAAGATAAATCAATGTCTTAGACTCATCCTGCATGAAACTGCAAGTCCTTTTCAGTAGATGTAACAATGATAGCTTGTAAGAAGGGCAGTCAGAGTTACAATTAAAGGTTCAGATCACTCATTGCCATGAACGCTGTTTGCAATAATTGAAGAACTGCTAATACTTGAAGAGAAGGAAACACACCAGGAGAGGAAAGGTAACTATAACAGTCTTCAAATATTTGATTGAATGATAGGTTTTCTTGGATGCTTACAGTACTCACAATGGGAAAATGTATGAAGAACCCATAATGATTTTTTATGGGTTTTAATATTTCAATCAAATTGATAGTTCTGTATTGGCTTTCTATTTCCTTATCAGCTATTTGTCAGACAACTTCATATATGTTTTCTGAAAACAGCTGCAGGAGGAAAACTTCTGAATTACAGTTGAAACTGAATTTATGTAAATAGAACAAGTTTTAATCAATAAGACTTGTTTCAGCACATATGGTTGTATATAATCATAAAACTGAGATTAGTATGTGATTAAAATGGATGAAAGGATGCAGTGTTATATGAACTGCTTGCATTATATTAAAGCAAGCCTCTATTATTGACTCTTCTGCCAAAACCTAGCCACTAAGGCTCAAATTCTTGAAAAGGCCTGTTCAGCTGGAAACCATAGACACTAATATTTATTTGAATTAATTAGCCTAGAACTAATTTGAATTAATTTAATTTGAAATCATGAACTTTGAGTTTATGTTCAGTTACGGAGAGATTTATTTTGCAAGCTTTCAATATTCCAATAAGAGACGTTTACTTGGAGAGTCTTGTGCAAACCCCAGGAAGGGGAAGAGAGTATGTCTATGTGATAATTCTGCAAACTGCCTTCTTGTTCCACCCACAAAAGTGGGATTTTAACCAGTGCTATTTGCAGTCTACAGTAGACTATCACATGACAGCAGCTCAAATAAAAGATTTCAGTCCTATTTGTTTGCTTCACTCTAAGACTGAGAAATGCAAGGGCAAACACATTGAGTAATAAGATAGAATGCTCTGAAAAACACAGATATTCATGGAAAAAGAAATGGCAATAAAACCCAAACAACTACTTCTTTTGTCTAATTACTTTTTACAAATTGCCTGCTTAGTATTAATCTCTCTTGACTTATATTTTCCCTGAAAATAATATGATGGCAGTTTCTGCAGAATGAAAAAAGTAATCTTACATTATATTAAATAAAGTTGGCATAGATATATTACAGTCAAGTAAATAGTCCATAGAATACTAGCAATTTTAAATACATTACTTTACTTTTTATTATTTCATCTCAAAATACATTTGTCAATAAAAGAAAGAGCATTGAAATTCCATGAAATGTCTGAAACAGAGTGGCAGAGAAAAGGACACAAGAAGTTTTTCATAAATAAAGCAGTTTTATTAATCAAATGATTTTTGGCTATCCTTTATTAGTAATTAGATATATAAATTATAATTTCAGTATGAATATAAATTATTTAAGCACCTTCATAGCTACAGTTATCATAGTTTTAATAGGTACGATATATAGAGCATGATTTATTTAATTAAATATATATATTCAACCATGAACCATTAACTCAATATTTGGCATTCACCTTCCTCATTGACTTCAATTAACTAAGGTCTTCAACACTTAAATATTGAACTTCAGCACTGTGCAACTAGTTTTAGCTGTTTCTCTGGTGGGAGTAGCTGCAATATAATCCCTATGGAATAACTGCAATGCAACATCTTCCTTTTGTACTTAATGACCTGTCCTCTCAAAGTCTGAGATGAAGAAACAGGTGACTTAAAAAATTAAGTTTGCTTCTCTCCAGGGGATTTCTGACTCATGTCTGAGAATTACTGCTCTGAAACTTCTGTGTGACTAAATGTTTTCATTATTTATTATGCCTTCTTTAACTTCTTGGTCTTGTAAAATACTTGTCTTTGAGTTAGAGCTTTTTAATTTTGACCTTATCAGCCAGTTTGAAGATGCATTATTTTCCTATATGAACTACATTCTTGAAAAAACTTTTTGAAGAGAAGTTGAGTTGTCCTTTAATATTCAAGTTCATCAAGCTTGTGTGCCAGAACACTAAACTTAGATTATATTTTATTTTTTCATTTCATAGTGGTTTTCTAATTAATTTTCTAGAAACTGAACTCTCTTGAGCTGTCTTGGCCAAGTCTTGCCTACAGATCATACCAATGCACCTTTAGTGTTCTAGGCTCCCCTGTTTCTGTCCAGAGAGCTGCAGAAGAGGCAAAGGCAGTATTTTCTCTTAGCATAAGGTTTGTGTTCCCTTCAGGCATAGACTTGGAAAGAATCATCATCAAGCTAAAGAAGGAGCATTTTGAGTATCTGCCCAAAATAAGACGGGATGTTTCTCAGCTGAGCTATCTGAAATGACTGGACAGACATTTCCTTTGCACAAAATGACTAAGTTATCACCTGGCAGTGCCTTGAGTTTCTGTCCACTAAAGAATGTAACGTAGGAAAAAAGAAATTTTGCCATTACAGATTACACAAACCTCAATCAAATATACAAATGTTTGTGGTAGAAATCAGGTGCAAAAAATGTTGTTAGCTTTGTTGAACTTTTTCATACTTTGTTTTGTTGATAAAACATTTTGATTACCTATTACTGAAGAGTAAAACTTTGTACTCTCAGCTAATATTAAGATCTAAATCAAACTTTTGCATTTTCTACAGTTGTTTGAGCTCTTTGCAGATATTCTGATATGATAGATGATATAGTTAGCACTATCCATACAATACTTAATTCAGAGTCAATACTTAGTGGTTTGCATTATAACCACTGTTCAAATTGCAGTATCACCTGGGATATAGAACTGCTTGCAGATTTTACCAAAATGTAGGGGGTTTTATATTTTTAAATTTTACTTTAATGGAGGAAACAGTTACAGACGTAGAGTCAGTTAAATACGAAAACAGAAACTGTAAATTATTATGATTTTGAGTCAAATTATTGTGATTTTGAGATATGATTTTAAAAAAACCCAAAGAATAAATTATTTTATAAGTGCCTTGATTCCTTGCTGCATTTTTCTGGAGTAATGGATAACTGTGATTTTGTTCACAGGAAAGTTATGCAAACCCTACAGGAAGACTAGATGACCAGACTGATTTTTTAACTGAGTAAGTATATGGTTCACTTAAATTATCACAAGAACAAGAGATCACAGAATGGCCTGGATTAGAAGTGGCCTTAACATTCTTTTTGCCATTCTGCCATGGTCAGGGACACCTTCCACTAGACCACGTTGCTCAAAGATGTCCCTGCTCATAGTAGAGAGTTTGAAGCAGACATTATTTAAGTTCTCTCCCAACACAAATCATTCTATGATTGTATGATTCCATTCTAAAATTTATGAAGTCTTATACCTTCTTAAATACACCAAACATCCACAATCCAGAAATCTTACAGAATGGGAGAACTCTTGATTTTAAGAAATGTGGAACTTAAAACAAATTCTGATTGGTAAAAGGGAACTTTTAAAATTTGTTTTCTGTTTTGCATTCTGTATAGACTAGTACAAATAATTTATTTAGTAATAGTTAAGATATGATGCTATTAAAAAACCCCATTACTTCAGTGTTTAATACTGAAACTAAATATAGAAATAATGAAACTAGCTTAAGCTATAGCACTTCATTAAACTTTGGCTCCAAGGAGTCTGGGCTATTGTAGCTTACTTGAAATGAAATTAAAGGAAAATTCAAATTAAAGTTGTTTATATACGTATGTTTGTAGTGAATAATTAATTCTGCTCTATCTATGTAACAACCAGAAGAATAAAAGTATACAATATTCCAAGTAGTTACTAATTCAGCATAATTTTTCAAAATACTTTGTGGGACAATTTCTTCAAGAGTTTCTGTGACATGTGCTCATTGTATAATAATCAAGCATGCTTAGCCCCTTTTCTGTTAGAAGGAGTGGTGAGCAGAATGTCTTCCTGGCAAACAATCCAAGACTTAGATTAAAAGACTGAATATTTTTTTGTTTGAATTAAGAACATACACAGAAGAGACCAAGACATAAAGTGAAGACATTTTGTAGTAACATCGTCAGGGAGATACCAAGATTATTGAGTAGGTTGATCCATACAGCATGAGGGGAAATGCAGAAAAAATGGGGATTGTTGATCCTGGAGAAGGCAGACCTACAAACTAGGGAAGACCTACAAGGCAGGGCAAACCTACAAGCACCTCAGCAGGAAACTAAAGAAGACAAGAGTCAAACTTTTCAGCTGTGCGTATGGAAAGCAAGAGAAAACATACACAAGCTGGAAAATAGGATAAGAAAATGAAATAAAATCTTTCTATGTAAGAAAAAACACCATAAAGGTGGTCAAGCACTGTCCCAGTCTTCCTAGAGAGACTGTGGAACCTGCATCTTCAGATATATTTAAAAATCAACTGGACATGGCCTGCTGGATATGCTCTGAGTAACTGGTTGGACTACATGATGTCTGGAGATCTTTTCTGACCTCTGTGAGTGTGATTTCATCTTCCATGTAAAAAGAATCTTTGAGAAACATGGGAGATTTTAATTTTATTCCCTTTCATGTTGCAGCACGTACAGAAAACAGCTGCAGAAGCATAAGGCCAAAACGAGACATTGACTCCTCTTTGGCTTATGCCTCTAGTCTCTCAAAAGGCAAATAAGACAAATCAGATTTCATGCAAATTGCTGAAAATCTTAAAAAAGTTTCAGAGCAACTCCAGGTTAGCAGAAGAATTCTGAACTGTCAGTTGCTTTGCTAACAAATGGATTAATTCCAGTAGGCTACATACAGGCAAAATGGTTCTGACTGCGCTGAGGTCAGAGGTTGAAGTCGAAGGTTGAAGGTTCTGCCCTAGGTAACAACACTGACTGTCTACCCTGAGACATAGCCTGGTCTGCTTTAAAATTCTCGCATTGCTGCAGGCATTATAAGTGCTCAAGTAAACTCACGCATAGATTTTTTTTAGGTGATGACATAACTAGCAGTCTGTAGACCAATGGAATTAATGGAGTATCCTTTACATGCCATGCACTGAAGCAGCATAACTATATTTCCCACAACAAAGGACTTGCAGTATCAAGAAGAAACCGTGATGCAGATCTTGATGAAGGAGTAACTTGTCCCTCACGGATGGTTTAACTCCTAAGTAATATGAAAGAATCTCTTTAACAATCATAAAGAAGCAAACATTTTTCCCCAAAAAAAGTTATTTCAGTTTGCGATTTAAAAACTTCTGGGATTTCTTAATTTTAATGTCTTAGAGGTGTTTGCCCAGATGATTCATTTAAGCAATCTAATTTAGATTACTCAAAAAATTCAAACATCAAAGCTACTTTTTCTCCATATTGACTTGATGAAAAACCTAGGCAGATGAGTTAGATTATCAGAATAGCCATGGCTCACATTAACATCTGCTCTTCGAATATGTTAGTACCTAATTTAGGATGATGAAATGAACTGCATAAAGTTTTCATCACCTTGGCCCATTCTTATAAGCAGAAAAAGAATGATTCAATAAGGAGCATTTTTACCAATGGCCTGCAAAGAAATCTACTGGTTCTACTGGACAGAAAAGAGTAAATATGCAACTCAGTTGCAAATCATATCTTTAAGTCTTGATTTTGAGGCTGAACCCCAAATTTAGCTCAGGTAAATCCTGTGTAAAATCTGAAAATCTGAATGAGATAAATTTTCATATTTTTCATAGTTATTAGGTAATTTTAAGTACTTTCAAAATATAGTTCTCTCTACTTGATTTAGAGTTTGGTTTTACAGGTTGTGCCAGAACAGTGCTTCTACTGTGGGTTTTTTCTGTGTAAGACCTTTCTGCTCATAGCCACATTGTCTTCTGTCCTCTACCACTAGTTATTGCAAAACTTTGCAAAACTTGGGAAGAGTACACCCATTGAATCCATCTTCTTTCAGAAAAGAGAAAAGCATTTTTTGTGATTTTGAGTAAGCTCAGCTGATTTTGAATTTAATCTTTTTGCCTAAAATGTCTCTTAGTATGTAACAACTTCATTCCCATTAAAGCTTTTTCAAGAGAAAAATATAAATGAGATTGGTAGCATGATTAACACTATAGCCTCAAGTAGACTTTGATGTTTACTTCTGTGTTACTGAAGTTATTGTTAAATCTCAAATTACCCAGAAGTTTGTGTCCAGGCCAAACTTCTGCAGGAGAGTTTCATGGGAATGGTGGTTTTGGCTCTTTTGTTTGTAAATTATTTCCTTATTTCTAGCAAACCATTTCTTTCTCTTTTCCTTCTGCATTCCTGAGAAAGATCTGGAGAGAACAAGAGTCTGGGTGACTTCCAATTTTTTTCCCATATGTTTTCTTATTCATGGCAAAAGTAAATGCAAAATCAAAGAAACAAAAATTTCTATATTGGGTCAGATACTCAGGCACTGTAAATCAACCAAATTTCCAAAAGAGATCTTTTCCCTTTTGCATTTGCCATATTGCCCATTTAAAGAGAACAGTTTCTCTCTGCCCATTTACCATTTTATTACTGTAAATGGCATTTCTGGAAGATAAATTTAACATAAAAACATTTTATTTAACAAAAACAACATTCCTGAAGAAGAGGAAAGTACACAGTACACAAAAATGTTGTTTATTTCAGAAACATTGATTAGTCTACACAAATTCAAAATCTTGACTATTGTAATTTCATCTTGAAGTCCTTTTGAGAAGAAAAGTTTGGAACTCCTTTTTTGGCATCTTGAAATGGAAATATGAATGTTTTTAAAGAAAAGTTTAGAGGAGAGAAGGAAAGAAGAGTCCTGATGTAAAATAGCACCTGGGATGTCACTTATATTCTTTACCATTAACAAATTCAGTTCAGTTACTACCTTCTTTATTTGATTCTGCAGTGCATTTCTGAGATACACATACCTTGTCATGCTTTCCTTCTGTACTGTAGCTTTCACTATAAATTGTCTTTAGTGATGTAAATATCTTCCACATGACAACATCTATTTTCACTAAGAAATGCGTTTTCTAAGTTTGTAATTAAAAAAAAGGCATTTGTATATAATTAGTCACCCCTCTACCTTGCCTATCAGAACATTCAATGATTCATAACATAGGATTCCGGATCCTGTATTCATACACAGCTGCTGCAGTATATAGATAACTCCTCAGGAATTAATGTGGAAATAAAGTCTTTGGATTTAGCTTTTATCTGTCCCTTTCAAATTGTAACAGGCATTCTTAACTTCCCATTTGACTATGATATCTGCAGTTTGAATTATATTGCTAAAATGATATTCCATCCATGTTATCCTGTATAGCATCTGCTACTGATTTCTTAACCTTGAAATGCACCATACAGATGTCTTATTCCTGATTTTCCTCTCTAATGAGGTCGGTGTCTTCTGTAGTCTCAAACAATACATGGAACAACATTATTAGATGCACACTGTAATGTGCAGAATTAGAAACTGAATTAGAAAGCAGAACTAGAAAGAATCCTTCCCTTTCTTACTCCTTCCCTTCTTCTTCCTTCTCCACTCCTCCCTTCCCACGCTTCCTTTCCTCTCTCCCTCTCTTCTCTTTTCTTCCTCTCTTTGTCTTGCCCCATCTCACCTCTTGCTTTAGTCATATTCCCAGGGCACAGTTCCTCATTACTTGTCCGTCATTTCAATATTTTAAATGACATTTATTTCTGGGAGATGAAATGTTTCATAAAAACTACATTACTGAAGAATAGACAATACACAGCCTTATTACCATTTTCTCCTGTGTCTGTCCCCAGACCTTTATCTTTTGATTGATTTGATATGCATGAGCCTTCTTAAAGGTAACGCAAGTTGTTCTACAAATTGTTGGTTCCATCAATTTTAGCCTCAGGTTAAAAATGCCCTCACAGAATGTGATGGGAAGATGAGATCAGAAATTGATTTGAATTTAATTTAAACTCCGTGACAAGAAATGAATGATGTTTTGAATCAAGTTCATCCAACTTTTTTTTCTTTTCTATTCTATTAAACTCTCCAAAAAACACTTTAGGTTTTGTCTTTATTGGAGATTACTGAGTTTTGAATTTTGTGTGTGCACATGTGTATTATGTTCAGCATATTGTTCCAAAATGCCTAGGTATAGACCGCTTGTGACTTTTGTCCCTTAATGGGTTTGGAGGACTTTATTCTCTGGATTAAAGTCTGGATTTTATCATTCAATTTCTAGCAAAAATAATAAAAACCATGTGGTGCACTTCGTCTTCTGACAGGGGTGATCTCCACAGAGCAAATTGCACTTGAGAAGATTAAGTTATTGTCTTCCTGTATAATAATGAACCTTACTCTTGAAATGACCCTTTCAGTTGCAAGAAATAGCTTAAGGGCTGAACAGAAGATTTTAAGGCACCATTTTCATTCACTGTATATTGTATTTAAGCTAAGAATATTATTTAAGGTGATTCATTGATAAAAGCTCCATGAATGGTAACGCAACCTGAAAAGTAGGACTGTGTTCTGGGTATCATACAAACACAAATATTCGAAAGGCAGAATGCTCAATAACAAGATAACCTCACTTGCAGCTTATTTCCCATGCCAAGTAACCTGCTACAGATGTGTGAAAGAATGGCTGCACATTCGTTATCTTGCTACTCCCTCAGTTGTTACAAATCTATGATTTGGAAGTTCTGGCATTTCTGGTTACTGTTGCCAAGTGTTTTTACTGCCATTTCATGACTCCCTCTTGGAGTTGTCATGTTTATTTGCTGACACTCATCATCTTGCCCTGCATGTTCTTGAAGCCAGAGAACATAAACATCACTGGAAGGCAATTTTCAATATTATTTTAGACGCTCAAATCGGCCACTTCCAGAGTTCATCCTTTGTAAACTGTTTCCCTAATCTACTCCTCCTGCAAAGACAAATTGTCTGTCTCCTTCTTTTCAAATAATCTTTGGATTCCTGGAAGAGGAAATCAGTAAACTACCGAAGCAGAAAGACTGTTAGACTGGAAAGATTTTGCAAGTAATGAGACATTGTTTAATTGCAGCTTTGCTATGGCAAATTTGAAACTGTGGACAGCACCACTCTGTCTTGTGCTTCTTCTGTCCACAAATTTTAATATCTGTGTAGAAGAAATCTTGGCTGTATAAAAGGCTGTTTGAACTGTATTGCCCATTAATAAATCAACTGTAAATGGAAAAGGGTCTTTCAGAGAATACAAACTTTGGTGCTATTAGTAAGGAAATAGGAAAGTCTCTTGCAATGTTTATATAAAACACAAAATCTCATCTTCAAACTACTTGGTTATATTCTTTTCTTAGTTGACTATGAGATGAGTTATCTGTCCATTTTTTATGTGCTAGTAGTAAAACAGTATTCCCAAATCTGGATGACTTCCCAGAATTGCATTATACTGAGACAGTGTAGCTCAGTTTTTATATACTTACATGTTCCAAAATATGGGTTGGTGTGTTGGAAAGCAAAAGTTTATGAATTGGGGAATTAATATTCTCAGCTATAATTTTATTATTTCAAAAAAAGCAAGAATGAAACAATTAGTTTCATTGTTTTTGCTGTAAAATTCATGTCAGGATTTTCTAACATATCTACATATGTTAATGACATATAAAAAACTCTCCAAGATTATCAGTTATAACAGATTAAAAGGATGCTCTTGTTAGGTTTCCTTAACCAGGTTTGAAGATTAACAAAGTTAATAAGTCTGAAATACTTAGCTAATGGTAGATTATGACAACAGTCCCTAAGCGTGGTGTACACTCAAAAATTGTATTCTGCTAATGCAGCATTATATTTGTCCCTGCGGTGCAGTGGTGTGCTGGTGCTGGCTCCGAAGCTCTAATTTGGCAAGAGGCAGTTTTCTTCACAGTAGCTTGTGTGGGGCTTTGTTTTGGATTTATGTTGAAAAAAGTGTTGATAAGCCAGTTCTGCTCCAGCTGTTGCTGAGCACTGCTTGTACAGAGTCATGGCCCTTTCTGCTTCCCATGCAGCCATGCCAGCGAGAAGGCCGGGGGCTCACAAGAAAATGGATGGGAAAACGGCTGGGACAGCTGACCCCAACTGACCTGAGGGATAATCCATACCCTTGGATGCCATGTCATTAAATCAAAAGAGTATTAGAACAAAAAAGTAACAGAAGAGTTTTGGCGTCTGTTGTTAAACAGCAGATAAACATTAGGAAAAAAAATTATGATAGCTGTGCTTCATTGAATAGGACAAATTTAGGCCTGGACACAATTATTTTTCAACTAATCTCATTACAGCAAAGTTAGGGCTATAGTTATGACATTGATACAACATGTCCTCTTTTAAATGTTTTCTTACTTGATGAAAAGCACCTGAATATTTTCCACTTTTATACATATGGAAGACCTTCCCAAGGGAAATCTGTACTGCAGAAACACCACAGAAATTTTTGAAGCAGTCTAAATTATTTGTCCAAGACAGCCCTTGGACTACCATTTTTGACTGCATTGTAGCACAGATTGACTTCTGCTCTTTGCTACCCTATATCCATTACTTGTTTTCAGAGCAAAGGTAATGAAATCTGGAGTTCTGAAGTGCTCCTGCTCTCACTTTCTCTTACAGTAGACTCAAAGTTTGTGCACAGAGATAAAAAGAAACCTTTGGCTTTTTTCAGTGATGGTCATTGTGATTAGCTTTCTGTGGCTGTCACCAGCCTTGCTGTTGTTGCATTCCCAAGCTTTGTGCCTAGACAAGGACTGTACTCTTTCAACAGATGATGCCTCCTGTGCTCCAAAGGTCCACTTTTGTGTAACTGGGAGTACAGGAGAAGGGTTTTACACTCTAATAACTTGTCCTAATGTGTGTCTGGGGTATGGCTTGGGCATTGGAGGAAGCAAGACTCAGGAACCAGAGAAAAGATGTCTTTTGTAGTAGTGTAGATGTGGCTACTGTTAGCTTGAAAGAGATGGAATTTGGGGATGAACTGAATGAAAATTTTGTAGAACAAAGCTTTTATAACTATAACATAGGCAGAGGTAATTAAGATACAAATAACAAGGGTCATGTGCCAAATTATCTCAACCTTGAATCAGAGAAGCAAATTTTAAAAAATGTCCCATCACACAGTTAACTTTTAGCTTTACTTTTGTGATTACCATCAATAGTGTTGACTGCATTTGTTACTTTATAACACATAATTTTTTGGGTTTTTAGAAGATCATAATAGATCACAAAGATCACACCTCCATTAATTCTGCTTCTTTAGAGTTTTTCCCATTGAATGTCTGCTACAACCTTCTGATGTTTCAGTGGAAAAGGAGTACCTTGTATGTATTCCACTCAAGAATTCTTTGTCTTCAGCACATTCTACATGACACTGATCAATTTCTGTTAGGAAAATTAGCTAATGGATTCAACAAATTAAGGAAAAGAAGCAATTTTCAGAAGCATTCGATATTGAACAGGAGACACTGATTCATTACATACAGCCTTGTCAAAGTTCTGTGAAATAAAGCAAACACAACTAGAAAAAATTAAGATGAACATATACAGCAACAAAATCACAGGTGAAAAAAACCATCTGAAATTATTTTCTGTATTATAGCATTGTTGGGTTTTGCTTGTTTGTTTGCTGGTTAGGATTTTTGTTCGTTTTTGGGGGTTTTTTTACTAGATAACTTAGAAGTAATAAAATCTTAGTTAGTGGAAGTGATTGGAAAAAAGCCATACCAGGTGAAGTTGCACAACATTTCTACAAAGGAAATTTTAAAAATATGGGTTTGTCCTTCACACTAGGAAAACTCTTTCCCCCTTTCTGTCCCCAAATGCAGTTTCACAGGTCATTCTGATCTCTATCATCCTAGATATAATCAGTTTTCAAGGTGATTTACAGAGATCACAAGTATTTATCAAATCCTTTTTGCTGTGCAATATGAATTATTGACAGGCCCAAGGCCCACCATGCTGGTTATTTCACTCAGTGTAAATAGGTGATGATGCACTTATGTGTGTAGAGAGCAGATTGACAGAAATGGGAATAAAAGGATGAGGACAGTGAGAGTGTGGTTATAAATATCAAAATAGAAAATGAAATGACTGAGGGAAGACTGTCAGACACTATAAACAAAAAAAAAAAAAAGCATGCTGTAAGCAAAACATTAATTTATTTTTTAAAATATGTTACAATTTTGAAAAATAAAACCAAAACTGTTTTAAACTTTTCAACTTTAGGTAGTTTCAGTGTGAGAGGATCCCTGTCAGGGCTGGATCCATAAGGATTTTGGGTTACCAGGCAAAATCCAGCCTGTACATATAAAGATTTATAAGACTTTTTCTTTGGCTTTTGCTGGGGTTATTTCTATAATGACCAAGTTAGGTATCATTCACTTTGGTTGGTGTACCAGCGTTTTCAGCCATTCTGTCTGGTACTAGATTAACCGGGCTATCATAATTACATGTCCTAATGAAATAAATCTGCATTTGTTTTACTTTTTCCTTTCCCTGTTATTGATGCACAGTAAAACTGAGGAATTTTACTGATTGCAACAGAAAACATTACAAAACTATAACCATCTTATTTCAAAAGAAACAAGTTTGAGAGTTCTAATTTTGCATCTTACATGTTTTTAGAGAATGTTTCCCTTCCAGTGATTGCCTACCATGACAGATGTTTAAAATGCACATTGGAATTCTTATTTTCCATTTCATGCCAAAAAAGCTGGTGTGTCTTTAGTGAAACAACATACTAAAAAATACAAAGATCTATTTTGCAAATACTATGTCATCATAATTCAGTTCTTCAGACATTTCTTAGTGCTGCTCATTAAGTTCATTATCACAAATGAAGTTTGTACAATCCCTGTTTTAATGCTGTGTTGACTCATGCATAATAGAGTAAGAAATGTCTAATAGTGATGTAATCCCATGGGGAGCATCTTTTTTACTTTTGAAGTAATGCAAATAATATTCTGTGTTGCATTAAATTAGCATGAGGCTGATAAAGGGCAAAACCTATCAGCTGTATCCTCCTCAATTTTGCTGTTCACTGGTAGTGCTAGCGGTTGCTGCAGCAAGTTCAGAATGATAAACCTGATGAAAAAGTCCTTTAATAGGAGCTCTACATCTAACAATTCATGTCATGCCAAATAAAAAATAATTAAATAATTAAAAATCATTTATGTATTCATTTTGATTATGTGAAATATGAAATATAGAAATACTGTCAATCTTTAAACAGTATCTGTCATAAGCCATGTGTATCATTGATCAGCTTTTGCAAACTACTTGTTTTGCGCATTTTTGCATAGGCTATACAAACTTGCTTTTCTAAATTTTTTGAGAGGGACTTTTTTTGGTTGTGATTGATTGTTTTTTAATATTTTTTTTCTATTTTAAGGTAAGTGGCATGGCATGAGGGCTGAGATATACTGAAGGACATCCATAGATTAAAAAATTAATTATGTGTAAAGATCACAACAAGTTGATCATATTGGGGGAAGGACACATCTGTATCCTTATGTCATGATGAACTTGGCAGGCAGCTAAATACCACACATTAATTTTCTAGCATCCTGGCCTCAAAGTGGGATAGATAGAGAATCAGAAAAAAAAAAATTGAGATTTGTGGGTTGGGATCGACAGTTTAATAGAACAGAAAATAACGACTACTACTACTACTGCTCCAACTAACAATGAACAATAACAAAAGAATTATACAAAAGAAGTGATGAGCAACAGAATTGCTCACCACCTGCTGAACAATGCCCATCCTTATCCTGAGCAGTAGCTTCTGGCCAACTTTCCCCTGGTTTAAATGCTGTCATTTCCGTTTGCCCATTAGGGCCAGTTTTTCTGGCTATGGATCCTCCCAACTAGTGCCCAGCAGCCTCCTCACTGGCAGGGAAATATAAGAAGCTTAAGAGCCCTTGTTTTAGAGTAAGCACTACTTAGTAATAACTCAAATATCAGTGTGTTATTGTTCTCATCCTAATAAACACAGCACTGTACAAATTACTGGGAGGAAAATGAACTGTATCCATACTGACACCAGGACACACAGCTAAATAAAATCAGTCATCCAGTTGTTCTTGACTTAGCTAGACTAATCATAAACCAGTTGTTCAAGTAGGATTTTTATTTTTAAATTTTTACCTTTATAAAGTATTTATAAAGTATTTTTACCTGGTATAAAGTATCAAGGACTGTTCTTTTTTGTTTTCCCATGTTTTGGGTAAGAATAAATGAGGTGGTACTATTCTGAACTGGTTAACTTTCTTTAAAAATGTACCAGCCACACCTTCTATCATTTATAAGTTTGGGTCCTGTCCCCTTTTCATCCCTGCCCTGTCAAACTCACACCATCTTCCTCACAGTGGAAACAGCAGAACTATTTCTTGAATATACCAGATCAAGCCAGGAAGTATAAATAAGCCCTCCTTGCCCTAGATATCCATAAGAAAACGTAAGCTTACTCCCACAGGTGTACATAAGTGCATGAAATAATGTTATTATGTTAGCAATTTCATCACTGTGGATAAACAACTACAGCAGTTTCACCATGCTTGGCACTTCCTCTTAACTGTTATAGCTGTAATCACAGAATCAAAGAATCACAAAGAATGTGCTGAGTTGGAAGGGACCCTCTGGGATCACCGAGTCCAACTCTTGCCCTGCACAGCACCATCCCAAAGAACCACGCCATGTGCCTCAGACCACCGTCCAAACACTTCTTGGACTCTCTCAGGCTTGTCTTTCAATCCAGCACTTCAGGAGCCCAGAAATTTTCTCTTCATATTCAAAGCCAAATCATGTGAGGTGTCAAGTCTCTTTGAAAGTTGTCTAATAAAATAATGGAATGAATTAGGGTTGTTTCCAAATAGCTCAATTTTACTATTTCTCACATAGTCATTCTGATAATATCAAAATATTCCACCGGCTTTCAAAACTTGGTGAACAGTTTGGCAGAAGGTACATCTAATTTACCAATACTAACAATATTTCAGATAAAATTATATGAAATATTTCCTTTCTTACATGTGATTTGCAAGATTTAAGACTTGTCTATTTTTTATTCTCCTATTATTTAATTTTTTCTGCTCATACAGCCTGAAAGTCATTGAGTTATTTATCATTCACTTACTACATCTGTGTTGTGGCAACCAGTCTGCCTTTTTTTGTAACAAAATAGAAAAATGTTTTAGATTAGATAGATGGCATGCACCTGACTGTGTACAGAATAATTTGGTTGTGACTTTATTTGATGTAAATGAAGTGAATATACTTACCTTGATCAATCACACTGAATAATAATGATGCACTTTACAGTGACAAAAATCAGTTTTCCCAGAACAGCACCATGTGGCTTCATCCTCCAAACCAGACTGGAAAAAATGCTCCACTGCTCTGACACCTGACAACTTTATTCTCCCGTTGCAAAGCTCAAAAGGAATTCTGGAAGTTGTCTGTCTCATAAAACATTAACTAGGTCTCTCTCCAGGAAAATTTTTCCACTATAATGTTCCAAAAGAGTGCAAAATAAAATGGACAAGGAAAACACAGTTATTTGAATAAACAATCATATTCACTAGAAATTGCTTATAGGCACAAAGGATGTAATAAATTTTACTTTACACACAATTTAAAAAAATGATAGCTGTCGCAGAGGAGGAAGAAACTGTTCTATGATATTGACCTAATGCATAAGCCTGATCTTAAATTGCTCTGAATTTAAAGAGTTCACTTTGGGGCTTACTTTAAATTGTATTCTGACAAAACACAAACAAAATCACGTATTCTAGTTAGAAATGTTTCAAGGAAGCAAAGTTTACCAAATGCCAGCTCAAGCCTTGTTAAAATATGTGTATGAAAAACAAGCAAACTCATAATATAAAATTTACCTTTCCCCAAAATACACTTTAAAACATTTATAAATATTAAAAATTAATACTATATGTTAGGAATTGATATGGAACAATTGCATACTTTTTTGACAATTCTAAATGATGTAAGTGGGAATTGTTTCAACTAAAATAATGATTATGATTAAATTACTCATTTAAGTAATTTTTTAGTTATTATTTATTAAAATTTTATTAACTATTCTTTCTCCTTCCTGTTTCTTTTTCCTTTCAGCTTTTTCCTGATGATAAACCTCTCTTTATTATGGGGAAACATTATAAATAAGAGCACTTAGAGCAACACTACCAGTACCAGAACTTTAAATAACAGCATTACTTAATGAAGAGCTGAAGAGACCCAATGGTACCAGACAGGTATATCAATAAGTTGCTCACCTTTTGCAGAATGATTTTCTCCTAAAGTGTTCCAAAGCACTGTGGTAAAGTTCCAGTGGCCATGTTTGCTAAGCATTCAGCCCTTTTTTATATTCTTTAAGACATTTATAAATGTCCTGTAAGCACATCCATTTCTTTAACAGGGTTTCACTCAAAATATGGAGAGAATTGTTCCCTTCTTTTTCCTTCTCCTCTGCTGAGATGGCCTACCCTACCCCATGGTGCCCAGTGTCTAACAGTACATTGAGTGCAAATGTCATGTCCAAAAGACAAAGTTGTTGCTCATGGAAAGTAAACATAAAGTCTTAATTCAAAACTCACTGAAACATTGAAATCTCTGGAAAGGAAAAAAAAAATTTAAAAACTACTGATTTCAGTGACCATGGAAAAAGCCAAGACATGCAAAAAAATGTTTCAATTACAATAGTGCTGTATAGAACATTAAGGTACATTCATTGCAATGAATGCAAGCAATGGACAATGGAAGCCCATAACAATGCACTTAACAGGGAGAACAGTTCTCACAGTGTAAGAGGGGTTGGGGAGCAATTTGACAAAGGAGAAGGTCACGTAGCAGATTATTATCAGCTTGCTCTAGCAACACAGAATGTTATTTAATAGAACATGAATGGTGGATTGTGTCAGGACAAAGATTCTCTGATTTTAACAGAAAGAAATAAAAGTGAGAGGTGGCAGAGAAGGTGGAGTTATACAGAGTGCTTCAAAAAGAGTGAATGGGAAATTAAATTAGGGCAGTCAGTGACCATATTGCAGAAAGATAAAAAAAGGTTATGAATGACAAAACACAAGATCATTTTACTGTCACATGCCAGACTTCCAAAGATGGATGCTGATGGAAAGATCATAGTTCTAAAGACAGAAAATAGGTACACCATTTAGAGCTTTAGGTGGGATGAATTTTCCTCCCTCTGGTTTTGAAGGAGTTTTAAAAGAAAATTGTACTACATTCTACTAAGGAACTGGTATGATGAATGAGAAATGAAACAAGCTATAGATAACACCAAGTTCTTGATTCTTGGAGTAAAATATTCAAATAGGGATTTAAAAATTTTCTATAATGCCTGACATTTAAGACTGCAGATTTTGCTGAGTAGCTGATTTCCCTGTGTAATCTAAATGAAGACCTCAAATTCCACACATTGTGCAAGAAACTGCCTTTTGGGTGAAGACAGAGATATATCAGAAATCCAGGTGTCCTGTAGGGCTGTACATGTTTGTGTCTGTGTATTTTTATCTCCTCAAGAGCCAGTGATGGTAAGTGAGCCATGGGTACCCATCGACTAAAGAGCCTGTGATAACAGCTGATGTGTTCACTCTTACTTGACAATGAAGCAGGTAGAACGACTGATCTCTGAAGGACTCCTACATCTACAAACCATGAGGGTCCAATTTCATGTCCTTTAGGATCTGTGAGTGCCCTCATTAACCTAATTTCTCAAGCTACAACCCACCCCATTCTAAGATGGGGATATTGTGCACTTCTAGGTCTGAAGTGCTGCTCCTGCAGGCAGTTGCTGCCAGAGAAAGTAGCACTGAGACCAAAACCAAGTGTTGACTTTAGCTTGTTGAATTTCCAGGGAATCAACAAACTGACCTGCCTCACTGCTTGCCTAGCCAAAATGCAGGAGCAGAGGGAATGTGATGTTGCAGACATGGAGGAGGTTGGCACTTTCAGCAGGACACTGTCCCACATGGGCTTGAGCCACTCAGGGAGCTTCACTGCCAGTGGGGACAGGAGGAGAGCAGATCACGCTTTATCACACTGAGCAAGTACAGAAGGGAAAAAAGAGCAAATGTGGTAAATAGTACAACTGAAACAAAACAGCAAAGCAAATGCCAGAAGTTGGTGTATTTGAACAATGTATTTAGAAAAAAAATTGTGTTATGCTTTATTGAATAGTAACTACATAAGGGAGCACGTTCATGACAGGTGGATAGTTACCAGGAGCAACTGTTATGGCTGCAAATGTAGGCAAGCACAAAAGATAATGTGACACAACTTGAAATCTTTCTGTAAGGGAGCCTTGCAGAGAAAAAGGAACAAAAGGAAAAAAGAAATGTGTTTTCTTTATGTTTGTACATCAGGAATCAAGACATATCTGCAGTAATACATATCTTGCTATATTCTGATAAATGAATAAGAGCAAAGGCAGAGAATAGAGATTTCCTTTTGCAATGTAACAGAGGCATTCAGAAACAGTGTAGGTGAATTCACGAATATGAAGATATACCAGTATTTGTACCAGATCCATGAGCTGTTACTACCTGATTCCCTTGTGTCTTACTATAATTTGAAAATCAATTTTATTTGATTGACTTTCCATGATTTGTGTCTTCTATTAAAGAATAAAATCACATTACATTAATTTTGTATATTGTACTGATAAAATTTATTTTCTACTAAAAAAAATTCATTCTATGCAGGAAATACAAACAAAAGGATTCACAAACATTTTGAGAGCCTTTAATTAAGTAAACAGAAAATAGGCAAAACACGCACTGCTTAACATTTTAGGCAACTCAACATAAATTTTTATTTTACTTTATTTTATTTTGAGAAAAATATAATATAGGGGGCTTTTAACCTATTATCCAAGGATAAATGTTTTTGTTGCAGCATTTTCTGTTTCCCTTTCATGAGGGAGCTATAGGATTTTGTGGTTGCTTTTTAAAGGAGTTTGGATTATGAATTATAACACACATGCTAAATTCATCCTCAAAGTATTAAATATAGTTTTACCTGCTCTATAAAACTGTTAGATCTTATTTTGTATTATTTAAGTGCCTCTTTTAATGCAATATGTTCTTTTAGTCCCCTGTTACTTGATATCTTGCAACATTAGCCATGCACTGTAGATCCTAAAGGGAAAAACGTAAAAGGTGTTAGTGAATTCTTATTAATAGGCTTATTTTGCCTCTGAAGGTGACAGAAAAAGGAAAGTGGAGGTTGCCTCCCTTCTCTGACGGTGTAAATGTGTAGAGAAAATAAATGTTACTGTTGCCTATAAAATGTCATTAGCTTTAAAATCAAGGAAATGATTATTTTCATCAAGTGGGGATTGATCTACTCTACCATGTCTCAAGTAAAAAGACAAGAGGAAACGCCATATGTAGCACTAAGGGAGGTTCAGATTAGATATTAGAAAAAAAATCACTGAAAGAGTGTTAGGCATTGTAACAAATTGCCTGGGGACATGACCCAGTCATTTTTTCTGGAAGTGTTCAAGAGGTGTCTGGATGTGGCACTTGGGCATAGGGTTTAGAGGTGAATACTGGTGTTGATGGTTGGACTAGATGACCTTCAGAAGGTCTCTTCTAAACTTGATGAGTCTGCAATTCTTTGAAATGCGCTATCAACGAATACAGCACCAATTGTTCAAATTACCACAGAGCCAAAATCTTAATAAAATCCAGAGTGGGATGTTTATATGAAAAAATATTCTGATATACACGGTCAAGAGAAATTATGAAAAATATTCTGACATAGAGGGTCAAGAGAAATCTCCTCTCCTCTCCTCTCCTCTCCTCTCCTCTCCTCTCCTCTCCTCTCCTCTCCTCTCCTCTCCTCTCCTCTCCTCTCCTCTCCTCTCCTCTCCTCTCCTCTCCTCTCCTCTCCTCTCCTCTCCTCTCCTCTCCTCTCCTCTCCTCTCCTCTCCTCTCCTCTCCTCTCCTCTCCTCTCCTCTCCTCTCCTCTCCTCTCCTCTCCTCTCCTCTCCTCTCCTCTCCTCTCCTCTCCTCTCCTCTCCTCTCCTCTCCTCTCCTCTCTTCTCCTCCTCTCTTCCTTTCGCCCATCTCTGCCTTTCCCTCCTTTGTTCTCTGTCCCATCCATCCTCTCAATTTTCCTCTCTCCCCTTCTGTCCCTCCCTTCTATCCTCTCCTTCCCACCCCTCTCCTTCCTGCTCCTGCACCTCTCTCATTTGTCAACAGCTCTTAATACGTGTCACAAAAAAATTTTCCCTGGAGATATGGTAACTTTTATGGTAAGGAAGAAAATATATTGTCACTGTACTTTTTGGCAGAGGCAGGTCTCTAAATTTAGACTTAAAACAAGCTGTTCCAATAAAAAAAATCTATTGCTTAGTAGGTATCATTAAATTCACATTATGTTTGTTATGCAAGCTGATCTTGACTGTTTAACAGAGAGAGCTTTTGGGAGATACAACACAGGGTAATGCAAACAACTCTCTTTGCTCATTTCTACTCTGTCCTAGTAAAACAGTTACTCAATATAAAAAAACACTTCCTGCCACTAACTTTAATATTCTTTTAAAGGGAATTATCCTTCAGTAAGGGTAGCAATAGTTAAAAAATGCATCTTACAGAAACAAAAGTTTTATTTACCCTTTGAGAAGATATTTGTAATAGTGGTGTTTTCAGGAACATTTTTGTGTTTGAAGTGGGCAAGGCACTAGCCTTCTTCCTTCTCTCACGGAATTAAACTAAAAATCACTTCAAAATATTAAAACAGTTTTGGATTGCCATGTAGTCTTCTTTATTCTTAATTTCCATGTCCAAGCAAACAGATTTCCTTGACTCAATATTTTGGAAAAGTTTAACTTGCGTATATTCAATGATAAATATGAATTGCAAATATTAATAATCCTGTCATAAAAGCACTGAGTTATGACACTTTTACATTCCATTTTCATAGCAATTGATATTTCCCTAGAAATTCCTGTTGGAATTTATCAGCTACTGAATGAAGAAAAATAGCCAGTAAATTAGCAGTAATATAGAATTACTGTTAGTTTTGCCACTGGCAAATAGTGTTTTCAGTACAGGCTCATTAGCCTTTGTATAAAGCGTCTCTGAAACTGAATCATATCCTGGGGCAGCCTTACTTTGTAGTCTTGCTTCAAGCAGAAGTTTACAAGCAAAGACCTTTTATTATTTCTGCTTTGTTTGTGTTTGTTGTGGTGGATTTGGTGCTTTTTATATTACATTTTGGAAAACAAAATGAGACACGTTCAGATCTTCAGATTCTTAGCCAGTCTTACTTGTCAGCAGTAAATAGTGTCTGAAACAAGCAAGAACCTCATCAATCCTTTGGAAATGGACTGCTAATGTAATATTTAATCCATTACACATTATGTCTTTGTTCATTAATTTCATTAGCAAAGATCTAAAATGCACCAGCCTTTCCTTTTAGATCCATACTATATCCATTAATATCCCTTGGAAATGTCTTTGGGTTTTTTTGAAGTTTACAGTTAGTAGCAGAAAGCAGAATTTATGTGTGCTCCTGTCAAATTGGGTTTGTAGCAAAGCTAATTGTTGGAAGCTAGAACGCCAGGTTTCTGAATTTTTTTTTTTTTATTTTCCTGTTCCAATCATGGCCTCATGAATATAACTAATCCAAATTCCTATTCCCAGGTCATTACTGCTGTGGGGCTGATATAGCTGCAGAGTTGGCTGGCTGTAATCAACAGATTGGAAGAAAACCGTGTTCATAGATGGAGTTAGGTTGATGATTTTTATTTGCTCTTTGGAAAGGCAGCAACATTTTTAACCTTTGAATTTATCATTAATTTAATTTCATTGCATAATAATAATAATAATAATAATAATAATAATAATAATAATAATAATAATAATAATAATAATAATAATAATAACCTTTCTAAAACAATTTTAATAATTATAATTATATTTGGAATTCCTTGTGGTCATTAAGGCAGTGTCATTTATCTCATTCTTGCTGGACACTGGAGGTAGGGATGAGTCTTGTTATTTACTATCCAAAAGCTTCAGTAACTTATGTAATTTAGTCATCTAAATTCTTTCTAGAGAGAGTTGAAGGAGATGCGAATCTCCAGGGGATAGTTCATTTTTCCTGTCATATAAGGTGGTATTAAAATGTGCTACAAATATTTCACAGATGACTAAGAGAATGTTTGGACAAGCTTGGACAAAATAGTTTATTTTTGGAAGAATGAACTTAGGCGAGATGACTCCTATATCTCCTCCAACTAGTTCAATTTATTTTACATTCCCAACAATGTGTTCATTCAAAGATTTAAAAATACAAGTTTTATTAAGGTAGTTTTCTGCGAATAGTATGCTTCCTTTAAGCAAGACAAAAACCAGTCCAAATCACTGTAATTTTGATCTTTGGTGGAAAAGAAATATGAATTTTCCTTTTAGAATTGATTTCTCAAAGTCTTTGTTCAAGAACTCAAATTTTTATTCATTGAATGACTCAAAATTAAGTCTTTTTAACTTCATTATTAGCTAAGCTATTACTCCCTGGTTTTAGAGCAGACTGTCTGTGTGAGTTGGGCTGAGCCTTTTGCATTGGAGGAAATCCAGTTTAATGGTATCTAGAAAGACTTAGTGTGTTTGATCTAGTGGTTTCTAGGCTTGGGAGCCAGAAACCTTTCACACTGATCCTGTTATTCTAAGTTTTTTTCAAAGAAGTAGAGGATAAAGCTTCTTAAAACTTACTTTTATTTCTCAAAAACCCTTTAGTTGTAGTTGGAAGTTGGGGAGTATTCTGATATTCTAAAACGTTCACTCATTCACAATGCCCCAACATAAATGTAAATTGACATTCAGAGGTAGAGAGAAACCTTAGCATGTTTTCAAAGTTTTAATTAAAACATGAAATATAAAACAAATCAGGAGGTATTGTACAAATCCTGAGTTTGACTAAATGCACAGTGTTAAGGATTAAATATAATCTCCACCACAGACAAGCAAGAAATAACTTCAGATTTTTCATGGGAGGAACCGCCAAGTGCTACATACTTGTGTGTAAAGACTTAATCAGTTCAGTAAAATCCCAGACCCCACACATAACACTTTAGTAACTTCACACATCTTGAAATTAATAGGACTTCATAGAACACATTGCAAGTTATGGGTACAATAATTTTCAATCTGTGGAAAAAAAATTGCTACAACATTCTTTGTGGCCCCCTGGATGCTGGATTGGAGTAAATTCATACATGACTCTTTTCATCATTTAAACTTGGGCCATGTGCCTGCATGGCATCAAGGAGTGAAGATAGCTTCTTCTCTTAGAGGTGAAAAGAGGAATTTGTAGGAATTTTTATCTACTCGAGGTTGTCAGCACAAGAAACTAGCTATTGCTTACACTGCACTATGGAATTTCTTTTTCAAGTTGAGTTTTTTAATGAAAAAGGGTATATAAGATCTCACAATGTACTTACTGTGTCATAAAGGGTAGGGCAACGTTAAAAAGGATATTTGAATTTGACAAATTCAATTCCATTCAGAGACTCACTGTTTTGAAGCTTTTTGAAAAAATGAGATACAGCCTGAAGGGAAGAGAAATAAAGGGCAGAGCTAAGTTTGTTTTTAACCTCACAATCTGAGCGAGTCTTCATGCACATACATCATATAGCAAAGATATAATTTGGTGAAAAGCCAGTGTTGGGCTTTGCTGCAAAGCCATTTCAATACAATGTGCCATAGATCAAAAATCCTCAAGAGCATTTTGTTTAAACCATGTAGCAATGTTTGAGAAATGATAATTACTAACCTTCCTGAAATGAAAATTTAATTTTGCCTTAGCATTTGACAGCTTTATGGGTCTTTTCCACAAACCATTTTTTCTGCAATCTGTCAGACTGACAGTTGTGAGGGACTTAAAGAATGCAATTGCATGTCTGAAAACGCTGTCCCATAGTAGAAGCCACCACAATGGAACTTGAAATAAGAGCATAATGCACAGCAGGAAAGAGTTAATTCCAGGCCTAATGGTGTTAAAGGCAGGCCTAATGGAGTTAAAGGTTTGGTTAGCATCCAGATAAAAATTTCCCACTGTCGCAAGCTGTTGGGAAAGGAAGAAAGTGCTTATGCACATGCCATCTGTAGTTATGGGAATGGCATTTTCACCCCATGGACATCCAGGACCTGGACTGCATAAACACAGTACTTACAGAAGAATGACTCAGGGATCAGCAGAATGCCACTTGTTGTGGTGATATATTTACTTAACCTCTCTCCCACCCTCTTCCTATTTCTTTCTATGTCTCTATCTCACATTTACTGTTGAATAAAATTTGTACAGGTGACTTTGGCATATATTCTTGTTTGCACCTTAGTTTGTGCAGGGGCGTCTCTTCTATTTGGATCATAACAGCAGTGCAGGAATCCAACAGCTTTTATCTAGACACTGAACAAAAATCCACAGCAGCACTGCAGGCTTCCTGACATTGCCCTGTCAAAGACTTTTCTTCAGCTCCATTCTGACAGAATCAGTGAGTGAGTTCGGTGTAGTTCAGCTGCTGCTTGTTCAAACCTCAGCCTCATTGCTGAAACTGCTAATCAGATAGTGTACTAGTCACAGAGTGCCTAAATCTGCAGTGTTCTTCAATGTAGTCCAGCAAAAAGCTATCAAATAAAGCAAATGGTGGTGCTCCTTGTTTGTTTAAATGTTCTAAACCTGAAATAGCTCTTAATCACCTTATCAGTTCCTCGGCTCCTGTGACAACATCCCGTTAAAAAGGCTGGCATATTATTATGCCAGAATTAAATTTCTCCTTCTTTTCTAGGGTCTCTGAAAAGATAGAGGCTAGGGTCTCTGATAAGATTTTGGTATCATCTTAATAAATGAAAGTAGAGTGAAAGTGGAAAAGGTCACTGTGATGAAGAAGATAGTCTATAGAAACAGAAATGGCAAAAAATAATGCCTGCAGAAATATGTATGATGGTCATATGGAGAGTGTAACCTACATAGCCACTTAGCAATGGATGAAAAGGTGTTATTTTCCTTCTGAGACTGAATTGTGTCTGAGCTACTTGAAATTCCCCAACGTTACTTGGCTTATCCTCAAGGGTTTGATACTTATTTAACAATGGGTTTTCTGGACAGTTTTAAGCAATAAATATCCTCTGACAGTCATTGTTGGAGAATCAGAAATTGTAAGTTGGGTGCTGGATCATGGAGCTGGAAAGCAGCTGTGAACTCTTGTGACTGAGAAGTTCCTCTGATCCATGACATGTAGCTCCCCACTAGCTGAGGCAATCCAAATAATATAATCACTTTCCTAAGCATATCCAGGTCTATATGAAAAACAAGATGTTTAGGTTTGGGGTTTTAATGTTTTTCCCATTTGCCTCATCAGGAGACCTGATGAATAAATTCAGTTCTCTGAATTTAGATGATTCTATTAATTTCTCACCTGAAGTCAATTAAAATTAGAAATTGATGTTAAATAAAGTATCAGTATGGAAGCAAAGGCTGACTTTTGCATACCAGCAATAGCATCCCATACTTGATGTCATGACAGTAATTTTTTACTCATCATAGTAATTTTCTAAGCAATAATTTTTGAAGTAGACTCTCCAAGCCTAATAACATAGGGATACCCTTTCAATCGGCCACGAACAAACCTACAAAAAAGGGACATCTCTGCAATTCTGTGGTCGAATTAGAAAGAAGTGCTAAAATTGACAATTATACAGAATAGTAGATAAAATTAGCATGCAAAAAGAGCAATAGGGTATAATGCGAGAGAGAAAACAAAATGCTTATGCAGTTGTGGGCATGAACTATACACATCCCAGTTAGTGGTTATACATCTGTGCTTTCATCTGTTTTTCCAGAGAACAGATAGAGTTCATATTTGTGCAGGGATTTAAAAAACATTTAGGGTAACATTGTTTTGCATGTTAATTACTACTTTTGCCCACTGTTGTTTAAGTTTTACTGGGAAAAATAAGAGCAATGGATATTGACAACATTGGATCTTTTTCAGAGACAAATGATGGCCTTTGAGACCAGATGTTTTCATGCACTGATAAGCAATGCTTTTTTGTTAAAGATTGGTACATGGGCTCTTGACTCAAATAGCAATGAAATATGCTATTGCTTTTGAGATGAAAATGCATAGTTAAATTTTTTTATCATCTTTATTTCCTAAGTGTTCAATCAGTTGTAAGTTGCCTTTTGTTTCTAAAACAGAAAGATTCTCTTCCAAAATAATTTTATGACTTAAAGAAACCATTTGTTGAATAAAAAAAAATAAACAAACCCCAAAAAATTGTGCTACTGATCATTGCTTGTTTGCATATAGAGGCAAGTGTATATATATCACACAATTTTACTTTTTTAAATTTCAGGTGAATTCAGTGCTTGGCTTGAGTTTCAATGCTCAGGACTCTGATTCCCCTTAAAAGAGAGCTTCCATTAGCTCCAGAGAAATTACTGGTTCTTCTATGCCAGAGATCTCTGTGTTTTCAGCAGTGATATGAGTGTTTGTCCTTGCCACAGCAATTTAGACCCTAATGTGTTTCTGCAAATTGCTAGGCTGCAAGCTGTGGCAACTTAGGAGCAGACATGATACATTCTAGGGGGACAACAATAGCTTTTAGAGGCAAAAACAAAAAAGCTTCTCCACCATCAGAACTCAGAGACAGTGAGTTTGTTCACAGAGAGTATGAAATCTTACTGTCTTCTCTCTGGACCATGTCAGGATTTTATCTGGGAACAATTGCACCTAAAATGGAGAAACCACTTAGGAGCAAGAATCAGATTTTTCAGGATGTGCATCACAGATTCACAGATTTCTAAGTATTGGAATAATGTCATGTTGGAGGACTTTTTGTTGTTGTTGTTGTTGCTGTTGTTGGTTTTTTTTGGTTTTGGGTTTGGTTTGAGTTCAGTTTCATGATTTTGTTGATCAATCAGTAAATTAATTGCCAATCAGAAAATTTTATCAGCAAATAAACTTCAAGATTTTGCATTACATTAAGATAAAACTGAAGACAAAATCTAATTAGACAAAAGCGAATTTCACTTGCCTATGGTACAGAATGGTTTATTTTCTTTGTTATTACATATCTACATTTGAAACAGAACTGATCATTGCTCAAATAAGCAAGTATATTCATGGGTTTATAAACTCTCAAATATGATTTGGAATTCCAGTAGTTTTCCAGAAATGTACAGAGAGTATCTTCCCCTAGCTTTCTCACATTAAAAAGAAATTATTCCATAATTATTTTTATTTAGTTTCAAGGTTACTTAGTATCAAGTCGTAAACAGTTTTAGGCCCATGCTGCCATAGAAGGCTATACAGCAGATACAGATAGTACCTGAGTATCAGGGGATGTAGAGGACCAGTCCTGCTAGAGTATATATTCAAATTCCCTGTTCAGGTAATGAAGAGAGGTAACACTTAAGAAGGTTTTGTTCTAGAAGGAAAAGGTTGGATTGAATCCCAGTGTAAAAGTAAATTTTTTCTCTTGTAAATTCACATATTAATTATTAGATATCCCTGAACAAATCTCTTTTTCACCAGAAGAGACATATGTGACCCTATATTTCTTTCTCAGGATGAGAGGAATCACACTTCCAAGGTGACCCTTTGATCCAGAGGACTCAGTTGATCTGAGGCAGGTGTCTCAGACCATCCTGGTATAAATGTGTAGCCTTGGAATATGGCATTGCCATGGCTAAAGTGGCCCTTATGGCTTTGAATGGAGTTGTCAATCCCTCCAGACTGGCACTCCTCAGACTGGCTCTCTGAACGTTTCTTTACTTGCCTGCAGCTTTGTTTTGCTCACTTTAGCTTTGACAAGAGGGTTTTCTCCTGACTGACCTGATGACTACGGCAAATTGGGTTTACTTTCATTTATCTTTGCAAGAGACAAAAACAGTTTTATATAGATAGCAGTAACAAGCAGTCATTCCATGCAGAATGAGATATTTATGACTCTAAGGCAATGTTGTAACACAGAGCAATAGAGGCTTACTGCAAGAGCAGAGAATTGCAGACACAGTTTGTGGTGTAGAGGAAGCACAAACATGGGATGCCAAAGGACAGGGAAAAGGATTGCTGCTGGAGACCCCATAGCTATAGACAACAGACCCTTAGTCTCTGAAGAAATGTAGCTCTGGAGCAGGAAAAAACTGGTTTTATATGGATAACAAAGAGAATCAAGAGGTAGTATCTAACATATGTAAATGGCACCATTTATATTAGATTCAGATGTAATCTGGAGCAATAGATGACTGAAGGAAGAGCAAAGGTATAAAAGCATGTTAGCAAACTTAATGAAAAAATCAGTCCTGAAGTGAGAAATAATAAAGCATCAATGTAATATTCCTCCTTTGAAGGGCCCCAGATGCTGCCCACCCAACATTCCCCCTCTTCTGCAGTCTGAAATTGCCAGTTTTAAGACCCATATAAAGAGTGGAAGGCTGACTATAAAGTTATAAAAAAAGATAAAAACTATTTCATTTCCTCTTTGCCATATATTTAGATTACTGAAATGCTGAAATTTATCACCAGATTACATAATTCACACATTTTCCGAAGAGTCACAGAGGTAAGGGTTCACAATATAAATCTTTATTTTTTACATTAATTTTTTATTTGTTATGGTGTACATATAACCAGGAGAGAGCAGAGAAATACAAATTGCTATTACCTGTAATTTTGTGATGCTTTTCTGAAAACAATCTTATTGCATTAAGTGTATCAATTCAATTTTGCATGTAGACAATACAAAGTTGGTTTACAGTTATATCCATGGAATTCAGTAGCATTGCAAATGTCTAAAAGAAGGAGCTGGGCCATGAACTAATTTCCAGTCTGGTATTGTTCTGAAACTAAAAACAACATATTTTTTATAGCTTGCTAAAGATATACATGACAAGCAACCTTATGCTTTAGTGTGATGTTGCTTTTTACCTTTGTGAAGGCCTGGCATTCTTTTTTTTTTCTTTTTTTTTTTAGTTGATAAACTGTGTTTGTTGGTTTTTTGTAATACAGAGGGTGAAATACATGGGTTTCATGAACACCTCTGTCTGCCAAAAAGCAGGGATGTAAACAAACATGAAAAATATTTTTAACAGCCATCACAAAGGTGTTAGCTATACTTATAAATAAGATGAACGGAAAGTAAACAGGAAAGCACATTCTATACAATTCCAATCCCCTAAAGACAGATACAAAAAAGAGAAATGACTCATCGTAAGGCACACTGATGTATGTATTGAGCAGTACGTTTTTGCCCATGAGCAAGAGATCTGTTATACACTTTCAAGTGTGGCGTGAGTAAAATCAGACTTTACTATGATTTTTTTAATGGCCTTATCCTGCTTTAGAAACTGAATTATGAATCCTCACACATAACACAGTTATGAAAACAACTTTGCAGTATTTTTAAATGCTATTTAAGTGGGGTTTTTTGTTCCTAGTGTGTCCACCTGCTATAAATATGTGGCTAAAATTCCAGGAGCACTATGGCCACACCATCCAGTGTACCAGCAGCATTGTCTTTGAAGATGCAAGGTGAACTAGATCAAGGAGATCCTTTGAGTCAGAAATACCCCGGCCAGTTTCACTGCGTGATCCAGTGAACTCTTGTACCACTCAAATGGGAAAGAGAGTGACATTGAGAGGAGCAGGAAAATCAGAAAATGCTACAGAGAAAGACCTCCGTGTGACTTACATTCAGGAGACCAAACAATTGACTTGGACTGCCTGACAAACCTGGAGAGACTTGGCTGTGACACCTAAATTAGGCATGCACAGCAGGTGATCCTAGCACGGCCCTCCGCGCTGTGAGGGGTGATGAGATGGCATCGACCGAGTCCTCCCAGCCACAGAAGCTCAGCATGAGCTTCCTCCTCAATGTGAACTGGAAAAGAGCCTCATGGGCTACCTGCTTACTGTCTGCAGCGTTTCACATTAAAAAGTAGTAAAATAAATTGAAGACAAAGTTTTTTAACTGCCTGAAATGCAAATATTTTCTCCCCAAATTTGTTCATGTATGACCAGGAAGAAAGAATTAAGACTTAAAACTTAATTAATTTTGCTGAGAATTTCAAGAAGAAAATCTGGATTTTTCTAGAGTCACTAGCTTTTTTAGTGTAACATAGTTAAAAATAACTTTTATTTTAATTCCTATTATAATCAGTTGTGACCCAGAGCACATAGAAAAGCACACCATTTTCTAAATAAGATTAATGCTTACACAATTATTTCAGAGAAGAACTGAATATAAAAGAAAATAAATAGAGATGGCTTCAAATACATATTTTAATTCATTATCCTGAGAAGATGATATGGAAATAATAAGGTTAATCTGAAATCTTCAATAGCTTAATATAAACCCTGTTATAATCTCAACAATATCATTATTTTAATAATATACATATAAATATACAGGTACAGAGTAGTAAAGAAGTTATATGCTTATCTATCTACAGAAAGAAATAAAAAGATAACTTTTGACATAGCTGTAATTATGCATCATCTTTTATTATTTATGAAAAGAACCATGATATTTGCTTTCTAAGGAAACAGGTGCTTCTTTTTCTCTTTCACCAGCTACACACAGGAAAGTTTTCACCTTGAAATGTTTATTTAAAGTGCTAGGACATTAGTTATGAGAATAAGTAATCCAGTCAGTACCTTTTCCCCAGGAGATACAAGTACATTTAAAAACACAGGTACATCTTCAGAAAATAGAAATGGAAAGACAAGAATTATAGAATCATTTAGCCTGGAAGAAAACCTTGAGATCCTCGAGTTAACCCAGCACTGCCAAGTCTGTCACTAAACCATGTCCCTAAGTGTCACATCTACATGTCTTTTAAATATCTCTGGGGATAGTGATTCCACCACCTCAGTGGGCAGTCCATTCCAATGCGTAGCAACCCTTTCTGTGAAGAAATTCCTCCTGATACACAATCTAAACCTCTCTTGGCACAGCTTGAGGCTGTGTCCCCTCATTCTGTTGCTGGTTTCCTGGGAGGAGAGGCCGACCCCCACCTTTGTACAACCTCTTCTCTGGTATTTGTAGTGTGTTAAGGTCTCCTCTGAGCCTCCTTTCCTCAAGACTAAAAACCCCCAGCTCCCTCAGACACTCCAGACCTGCCACCAGCTCCCTTGCACTTTTCCAAGCACAATATGGCCCCTCAGTCTTTTTGATTGACCTTGGGCTTCCTGGAAATCCAGTACCAGACAATGATCTGAGGGCTGTACCTGGGGAGGCAGCAGGCTTCCCTAAAAAATGGGTGTGCTACATGTAGGACCTCTCTTAATCTTAGGGTAGAAGAGGAATGCCTTAATTTTATCAAATAAAAATATTATGGATTTCTGAGGTGTTGTATTTTTTTAGAATTATTCCTTTCCTGGAATTTTATTGTAAGTAACCAGACTGTTCTCCAAGAAATTTCTTACGAGGCTCTCTTGTTTTATGGCTGCTATTTAAAAAAAAAAATTGTACCATGCCAGGTGTCTGTTTCTCGGCTGTTTTAAAGACCTGGAAAGGCTCGGGATGGCCTTGGGCAGCCCGCGCTTCAAAGGACCAGAAGAAGCTTCAGGGTTTTTCTCGGTCTCCAGTGTTTATTAGTTTTTTATCTAAAAGATTTTCTCTTGGCCCGACAGAGGTCTGCACAGCAGCCAGCCATGAGCACACTGAGAGCCCCCGGGGCGGTCACCTATCTTTATACTCAAAATTACTTATACAATATTTATCATTTTTCCCCAATACCTTTTACCCTTATTGACCAGCGCACTTTTAGTAAGAACCAATCCCAAAGTGCCAACATCACTACAGAAGTTGGAGGCGAAGAAGAAGGACAGGACATGCCCCAATTCCTCCATCTTACTTTAGACCCCCCTGTACAGAAATCCCAAGCCCTGTGTTTCACACTCTAATCAACTTATCCCTTCACCATTTACCCCAGTGAAATCCTCCCATCCTCATACAGGTGTCATCTCCCGTGTAGGATCAAAGTCCTGCCACCAGACACTTCTGGCAACATTCCAGGACTCCCGAGCCCCCCAAGGGAGGTCTCGGTCACTCTGCACATCAGTCCTGAGGTGCTGAGATCGCACAGCCAGGTACAGAACTCTAATATTGCAATTTTAGTACGATCAGTCTTTGACTGAGTGTCTGTCAGAGAAATAGCACTTTGAGTAAAGTATTCTGGTTTTAGACCATAACAGTTATAATACATGAAAAGATTATTTAAAAGAAGGCAAAATAAAGCCAAAAGCTCATCTGTTCTGGGAAATACAGAGAAAATTCCGACTATTAAAAATGTCCCAATACAAACAAATGAAAGGAAACAGAAAACAAGAGTTACATGTCATTTCTGAGGTCGTCTGAGGAGCTCAGAGGCGGCCCTGTGCAGCCTGTGTGACCTCATGCTGGGAAAAGCTTCTGCATGCCCAGGCAATTGACCCAGATTGACTCACATACATACTGTGATCAGTCCATCATTTTATGTGGATGGAAGTGGTTTTATACTCTATTATCACAATGTCCAGCTTAACATTATTTTTACTATTTCTCATCTTGACTTCTGTAAAGCATTCTTCATGTTTCTGTACAGTGCTATTCCCCCTTCCATTGTTTTAACATAGCACAGCAACATCAGACCTTTTTGGTCTTGTTTTTTGCCCCTTGCCTTCCAAATGTGGAGTTTTACAAAATTCTGCAGGTTTCCACATTTTCATGCAATGGTACCTCCATTGCAAGGTGGCCTTGGGACAGATTGTCAAAGACCCTTGGCTCCCTTCTCCTTGCTCTGACTTGTTTTGGTGATTATACAATAGTTCTTTAAGAAACTAGAATATTTCTTCGTAGCATGGTAGATTTAATGAAAAAATCTTGATGCAGCCTGGCAGATGTATGACTGAGCAATGATGTGGAGTGTGCAGTGATGCCTAGAGGTGGATGGAACAGGAGGGTGAATGAGGTCTCGTGGCAGAGTAGTGAGTGAGAAATCTCCAGACCTCACACTATTATTCATATTGCTACTAGTTTGTTCATTTGTGTCTGGGAAGGAGAAACCTAATTTTCCACTCCAAAAGGAATCTTTGAATTATTCTGTGTAGGTACAGGGTTGAAGGTAATGGGAATAGGCCAAGAAAACCAAAAGAAAGGTGTATTACAGACTAGTAATTCACATATACCTGAGGAGGTCTTAGGAATTATGACTATCAGTATTTGAAAATGAGGCTTGTGCTTCCTAGATTCTATAGAAAAAACTACTATTCCTGGACCATCTGTCTTTGTAAGGTCTTGAACAACACACAAAACTTACGAATGGAAACAAAGTGCTTCAGGACATAAATAAAATTCTGAGTAATGAGTAATTGTGGATTTCTTTTCTGCATTTCTGTGTCTCCTTTTCAAAGCCTTATTCCATTTTCACTGAAGTGACTGATACTGGCCACTGTTCAAAAAAAAGTTGCTGAACTGGATTGATTACTAGTGTGAATTGACATTACAAAGGAAAAGAATGAATTCTCATTTTCTTTCCCTGAATTACCAATGTCATAATTTCAAGTAAACAAGACAAGTGAATTTGAAAGATTGATTTGCAAAATCTGCAAAGGAAAAAAGAGGTCAACAAAATGTACACACTGGCACACATGCCTAATAATGATATTTATTTGGGAATGGAATTGTTCATAGAAATGTTCATTTGCTTTTCTACCTTTTATATCAGTTTACTTCTTTTTACTGTATGTTTTACTGTGTGTGTTAATGACTAACATATACATTTGGGAATAAAAAGTTTCTTTATATTAGTCTCATATGAGAGTAATGTTTTTTGTCTAGAAAGAGTTCTAGTTATCATGTGAATACATACAATATGAACAGGTGGTTTTTTCCCTCTGGCAAAATACTCTACAGGAGAAATAACTATGAAATATTTTAAAATATTTCCTAGTTAAAATGAAACAAGAATTAGTCATGGCAGAACAATCAAATTTTCTAACAATAATACATAATGTACCATTAGTGCTGCAGCACACTTTTGCTTGCCTCTTCTTATGAAGCATAAGAACTTGAGCTGGGATTGTTGTGATTCAGGTTTGCATTCATGTGCCACCACTCCAACCAGGAATCTTAGCTTCCAGTAATATTGTGGATGTTTGGCGTATGATTCTTGGGCCCACATGTGAATGTCTGAGTTAAGGATGTCTCACCTAGCTGCCAGCTGCCACTCCCCATGGCTCCCAGTTAAGGAAGCCTCTGGAACATCTCAGAAGTCCTGCATCATATATGCCGGTCCCCTGAGGATGTCCTCAGATACTCCAAGAAATCTTAGGTGGCACAAGTCATTTATTTTTGGGCAACTGAGCTGCTTTTTTGAGTGTCTGTCTTTGTATGAGCTGAAAAATGCGCTGGGCTTCACTGACAATGTTGACAAAGGGCTGTGGTCTCTTGCCCAGAGAAAGACCTGAGGCCATTCAGGACAGTAGTGGACACCAGCTGGGGTTTTTTGGGCAGCACAACAGACACTCATTGGTATTTTAGCAATTGAATCCAAGGGCGACAGTTACAGCTTGAAAAGCACATATGTAAATATCTGTATGTTGACATAGATGTTAAGATACCTTAACCTAGCACTGAATCTTAAACCTTGCTGTTACCCCTAGGTAAAATCAGCTATCATATACATACATAGTATCTAACATATAGATTTTTCTGAACTATGAAAAAAATTCCGAATTCAGAGGGACCCGGACAGATGGAAGAATTGGCTTGATAGGAATCTCAGAAAGTTCAAGAAAGGGAAATGACAAATCCTCCTCCTGGGGAGGAATAAACCCATACACCTGTAAAGGTTGGTGCCTGCTGGTTGAAAAGCAGTTTTGCAGAGAAGGTACCTTTTGGTCCTAAGGGATACCAAGCTGAAAAAGAGTTCACACTGTGCCCTTGCAGCAAAGAGAGCCAACTACCTTCTGGGCTGAATCAGGAAAAATATCAGCAGGTCAAAGAAGGTGATCGATCCTTCCCCTCTGTTCTCCACTAGTGGGACACATCCACAGTTTTAAGTTCAGGTCTGATCTCTCAGGGACAATGACAAGAGAGACATGGGCACAGTGGATAGATTCCTGCAAAAGAGCATGAAGATTTTTAAGGTATGGGAACAAAACTTGTGCAAGGAGTGGATGAGATAGCTGGGTCTGTTTGGCCTGGAGAAGATGCAGAGAGGGATCTTTTGAAAATGTATAAATACCTGATAAAGGGAGAAAAGAAGACGGAGCCAAACTCTTGTCCTTGGTGCCATGACAGGGCTTAGTGTGCAAAATGGGCAAGAAGCACAAACTGAAACACAGCAGCTAAAAAATATCTGCTAAGAGTGTTGAAGCACTGGTACAGTTAGCCCAGGGAATCAGTAAAGTCTCCCTCCTTGGAGACACTCCGATGTCAACTGAACTTGGTCGTTGGAAACTTGCAAGAAGTGAGTCTACTATGAGCACAGGGTTGGTCTAGACGATCTCCAGAGACCATTTCAAACTTGGTAATACTCTTCTTTTACAAATTGTTTTTAAGAGAAAGATTATCATAGACAACTTATTTTCAACATAAAATATTAAAAAAGAAAACATGACTTTTTATGACTATACGGGTGTTTAAAAAAAAACCAGATAAAATATTACACAAAACTCTTTGTTAATATTCAGGGCTAAGATCACTGGCTGATCTTATACAAGATATCATAAATTTTGCTATATTCACCAGATCCCTTATTCCAGGCTTGTGAGTAGGGATAAATAGATGACAATGAGATACTTATATCAAGCCAGAAATAAGCAGTTACCAAAGAGTCAGAAGCAGTATTACCAAACTAATCAGCATAAATGTCACATAATCGGCCATTGCTGTACATCCTGCTCCAGTTGTGTCTAAAGTGCTGCCATCGTTGGTTTGATGGATTTGCTTTACGTCACTGAGGTTCGTCTTGTCTGGCATCCCTGCTGAGACAAATAAGAAAATTCAGTATGATGCATGCCTTCTCACTACTGGCAACATATTATAGCAAGAAAAAATTTAAATATCCTCAGCGCACAGACTGTCTCAGTTTGGTTTTTAATTCTCATGTTACTGCCAAATTCAAATGCTTTATAATTGCATCTAGAAATAAGCACTATACTATAGGGCTATTCATCGCTGAAAGCATTTCTGAGCTCTGCCAACTCTGAACAAAGTTGTTCTTGTAGAAATACATCTCAACAAACATTTACAGACTGAAGTGAACAGTTTTGCAAGTCCCAGTAGTACCTGAAAGTCCACTGTTCACATCTTTCTTGGATTTGAAGAAAAAGGAAATAATTTAATGCGAAATTTCTTGTATCTGGGTCTCAATATTATTGCAAAATAAAGTATAACTCATGGAAGTTATGCAGAAAAATATAGTTGTTGCTATATAAAACCTCCATTTTGGCACAATTTAAATAGACTTTACAATCATGTAAAGAAAAAGTTCTAAAGCTACCTTTAAACAGGAACCCTTTTACTGAGTTTCCAGCTGAATATTTGTACTTTTTTTTTTCCAGGGTAAATATTTCTCTACCTAAAAACAGTACTCTTATGGAACAAGGATGTAATCACCCGTTATATTTCCTCTGCCTGATTAAACATGGGAAAGAGAAGGTCTTAGAGACACACTGAAATTTGGTAGCATTGTCAGCTGCTTGTATCTGCTATGCATGCTTGTAGACTAACTGCCTTATCCCATATAATAACTTGTGGCATGCCACTATCAATCAAAATTAACAAGTCTAAATTCAGTGTTATTACATACAGCAAATATTGACATTGTAATTACACCGAGACTGAAAAAAGCTTCAAATAAAGCAAAGTCAATATTTATGTAATTAGGTCAATACATATATAATTCAGAAGGTAAACTCTACTGCTGGAACAGCAACATTAGAAAGAATCTCAGCTCTACTGAGCTGATATATTGATTTTACAGTCTGAGTTTCTGCATCAGTATTCACTGTTTAGGTGCTTTCCTTTCTGTATCATTAGGAAAGATGAATAAACTTGTGAATCTTTTTTTTATTACTCAAAGTAACTATAACAAAGTATAAATATTTTAGTCATGGTGTTATCTTTGTTAAGCTGGTTTAGCAGAAGCTGCAGAGGACAGTCATTCTTAAAAAGAACAATTTTTTTTTTTTTTTTGTGCTTGCGTTAGAAGCATTCTTTTCTCTAAAAGCAGCTTGAAAGCTGCTTTTTGTGAACTTCTGCTCTATGTACTCATATATCCTTCCTGCAGCCTTGAAAAAAAGCATTAAGAGACGAGTCAGTTAAAGTCAAACATGCTGTCTGAAAAAACCTGCTGGATGCTTTCTGAAAAAAAACTGCTAGAATGAATTAATATTCTTGCTGCTGTACTAAGCAGTGTACCCTGATATTTTGTGTGGATTTATCAATTCCATTCTCTTGCTGGAATTTGTGAAAATTAGCTGTATGTGTACAAAGCAAGTGGACACACAAGAAGGAAGAGTGACAGAACAGATGTACAGAAGGAGGGAATACGACTTTTCTTCATCATGTACTTTCAGTAACCAGTGTAGAAAAACATCAGTCAACCAATGCTTCACTGAAGGTATTTTGGGTGGATCATCACTATCAAGGTATATCAAGGGGTTTTCTTCAGGGAAGGTTTTTAAGTAGAAAAAAAGAAAAAAGTTTTCATAATTTTTCAGAGTTTTACTGAGGTCTTCTCATATTTAAAAAGACCAATTTCAGTAAGTGAAAAATTCAACTCTCACCTATGCAGCAAAGCAGTTCAGCAAGTGCTATATGTGGAACAAAGTAGATTTTTCCAAGATTAACAGATACACTATAAGAGTAATGAAAGATTGGGCCTTATTCAGGACATAAATTATAAAAGCTAAATCATATAAAGATGAAAAATATTCTTCGATCTTGCAGTTGAAGAAATAACCAGCTTCCACTGAATATGTTTTGAATCTGAAGACAATGTGACTAGATAATAATGAATGACAGTCAGGTGCAATTTCTAGTGAAAATTTAATTTACAGTATTTCAAAAATAGGGATTTCTTTTGATGGGAATTTATTTTTTTCTTTCCAGCCTCAAATGAAAACTGCAGACTTTGGACATTCCCATGAAAGCAGTGTTATAAAATAAAGTTCAAACCTATCCATATGTTTTCCTTTGATCCATCAATATGCCATAAATCATTATGTATAATCTCTGATCTTAAATAAATACACTGTTAGAACTGTGGTGTAATCATGCAGCAAACCTGTCACCTATTCAGCCCCATAAGTCTATGCCTCACTTTGACTTTACTGAAATAAGAAGTCCAAAAAAAATGTATAGATATCATCTGGTGAAAAAAATCACTGAGAAGAAAAACACTCCTTTAAAATAGCATATTTGAACAGAGCCCTGCTATGCTGCTGGGGTTTTTTTAGCTCTAATAAGTAAAACTATAGATTTAATTCCTAAACCTAGGCTATCTTTTTTATTTAAATTAGTAAGTTTTGTTGTCCCTTATGAATCAGGATTTAAACATATATGCCACCTTTCAAATATCATAATTTGTAAAAGAAGTGATCCTTCCCTGTAAATGAATTTAATTTTCATGGTTCACAGAATACTTGCAATGAGAGATATCCAATCATTTTTAGCAGAACAGACCAGAAATTAAGCAAACTTGTTTGGTTTTAATCTCCTCACATGTCTGAAGCTGGAATTATGTTACAGAAAAGGCATTTAAGTTTCTCAAGTATCTCAAATTATCTCTGATAAATGCCTAGTTTAGTAATACAATCATACTAGAACTAATATTTTCACTGGAAACATGGTGAAATTCAGAAGTCTCATCTGAGATTCAGGGGGATTTTTTTTTTCTGATGAATTTATAATTTCAGCAGAGGAGAATATAAATAGCTTGGGAATCAAAATCCAAATACCATGTTTGCATAAGCCTACATAAAACAAAGCTGACAAGTATCACAGTTGTGTCCCCAGCATCAGCTCTGAAACTGTGTAAATAGCTGCAATTGAAAATATTGTCCTGCTCTGGTTTAGAGAAAATCAGCAAAAGAATTTCCACAAACATTGTGATTAATATTACAGCATCAGAACACAAGTTCAATGTTTGGCAGAGCAAAATTTTATCTGTTTGCTGTGTTGTTTAAACAGTTCAGTTTGTGTCAGAAATGTTAAATAAGTGTGAGCACCTCCCCAAATGCAGCCTAAAGTAACATTATGTTGATGCTGAAGTGATGAGCTTTAGAAGATTTGTAAGGGGCAAATAATTCCACTTATTTCTTGGTATTTTTAGAGTCTACATTTATACCTTGGGTGTAAATGGTTAAACAGCTACCTACAGGCATTTTAGGTATAGGAAAGAGAGGATGTATGCCATTTGGCATACAGCTGCTTGTCCAAAAGTAGCCTGATTTTTATAAAACACTTTAAGGATGCCTTGGACATCTTAGAGCATCTCCAGTGACTTTTGACCCTTCTTGGCAGACAACTGAATCAATGTTAATTACAGCAGCTTGCATTACAGCGAACACAGAGAAATAAGGAAATGCAGAAGAAGATGGTGGAATACTCAGATGTACACATTTGGTCTGAATTTGAAGAGACAAACCCTACACTTAATAACATCACAGGTTCAACACTGAGTGACCAGGGAGTGTTTCCCAATATATCCCCGACCATCAATCTTTATATCTTTCTTTGAAAACTAAAACTAAGTATTGAATCATGTAGCAGTGGCAAATAGACTACATTTTAGAAATTTTAGGTAGGAAAATAAATAATAAATAATAAAAAAAGGAGGAATATTGATCAAGTTCATATTTTTTTTCTCCTGTAGTAGTATATTTTCACTTTTATGCCTAAACCCTTGCCTTTAATCAATTTTGGTTTCAGCACCTGGTGTTGAAGGGCAGGATCGAGGGCTGCATATTGCCATGAAAGTAGCCAATATCTGATGTGTGCAGACATTTATGAGAAGCCAGTACTTCATGAAAGTGTTTCCTGTTAAAGCACAGAAAATGTCATTGCAGCTACATTTACATAGTTAAATATGTGTCCCAGAAGGAGATCCTTCAGGCAAGGTAATGTTGAGTGGCTCATGCCTGCTGTGCTCAGGGACAGCAATACCTAGAAGAAACTGCTAAACAAACCTCCCGTAGATGGTACAATGCCTTGCATGTCTTTTAAGCCACACACAGTGATCTCCCGGGCTCAGGGATCCAGTTATCATTTTGTTTGTTTGTTTTAGTTCAAAGTGTCCGAAATAAAGATGAGGGCTCTGCTGCAACCCACCAGGTGGTGTTTTTATAACATGAAACTGAAGGAACGCATTACAAACTCTGGGATATGATATCCAGGCAAGGGAAAGTGCTTGAAAATAAAAAGCCTGCTGTTGAGGGACTCTGCAGCGCAGAGAAACCCAAGCCTTCAGCCGTCTGGTTTGTGTTGCCTTTTGGAAGCAGTCCTTGGAATGAATTATCCACAGAACTTGAAGTTTACTTTGGAGTGACCAAGATCATTTTCCTTAATGATCACCATTAGTGTGTGATGCCTTGTGAAGGCTGACCTGGAACAGAGACTAGACAAAGCTAAAGAATAAAGTAGATATTTATTAGGAGCCCTCAATGGATCCACTTTGGGCAGCACAAGAACCCAGCCAGGGCCACACTCAGGATGAAACAAAAAATGGTCACCAAATAGATGACTGGTCAGGGGGTCTTACACTTTTATAAGTTCTGGTCCATTAGCATGATGGAGTTAAATGTCTAATTACAGCTTTAGCCCATGAAGTCCCATCCTCCTTGTTTTTCTGTCTTCATTCTGCCATTGTTTATGCTTTTGGGCTGAGATTTGGATCATTTGTCCTTGGTCCCCAGCTAGAGGAGGAATTGTTCTGTCTGCCTACTCCATGAGGAGAGCTTACTATCTCCTAAAATGAAGCTCAGAACTACACACTAAAGTACAGAATGTGAAAAACATAAAAGCTAAAACCTGAGACATCAAGTGAACAAACATCCATGCAATGTGGGTAAACAGAGGTGAAACCAGGAGACAACTCACAAGCCAAGCTACTTGACAATGTAGACATAGACAATGAAATCACTAAAATTTGGAGTCATGCTTAGTATTATAGGAAGGTTTTATAATGTGATATAAAACCTAGCAGCAAATTTTCAATGTCTTCGTAGGTCTCACCTCTGCAATTGGCCAGTCATTTATTTCAGTGAAAAGCAGTCATTGTTGAGTTTTGATTGCTGCTCCTAAGTAGACCATGCAACCTGTATCAACATCCAAGGAGAACTCTGAGTACCAAAAAGCTAAACCTGAGCTGTATGCCACAAAGTGATGTGGAACAGAGAGATCATGTTCACCTAGAAACCAACTAAACTGCATAAATACTCAAGAAATTTTCTGTAATATTTATTTGGAGGAAATAATTTTATCTAAAATCCTCCTTTTGTAACTTTGTAAATCCTAACAATCATTGTAATAGTACACAAACCAACATAAATAGCAATTTTAACTGTAGAGGGAATATCAAGATGGAAGTAATCTGTTGTACAAACAAAGGAATAGTATTACTGTTATTATTAGAAACCAATTAAGAAACCTGCCTAATGATATTAGCTAAGAAAATTCTGCATAGTTAACAATATATTAGGAAATGAATCCAACATACCATATTTAACTGTGCATATTTCATGAAACCTGTATACGCAAGAAATAGAGTGTAACCAATGATCTTACCATGAGTCTGGCAAGTAATTTTAACTAAAAGAGCAGCAGACACTAAGTCTCTGGTCCAGTATTGGAAAGTTTTCTTTCAAAGTTGACAGTGGCATTTGTTTCACATTATACATTAATGAACTCAGTATTTCCATTGAGAAAACAAAGCTTTTATGAGTTAATGTAACACAAACAAATGGTGTCATAGACCAAAACATTTCCATTTGTTTCACATTCTTAAGAATAAAAAAGTGATAACATCATTTGTTGAAATAGCTAACATGTACTTTTTTAACTTGTAGGTCAGTTTTAGCATAAATAACATATATGCTAAAACTATATTGCTAAAATAGCAAGTCTTAGGTGCCTAAAAGACTTGGGTTTATTTTCCAGACAGAGACCAAAAATAACTATGTCTGAAGTAGAGAGACCCACAGTAACCTTCATTAGATCTATTCCTATTGCTTTCTTGGGCCATAGTTTCTAAATCCATGTTCATGACAAGACATGTTCATTATAACTTCAAGGCTCTAGGGTGCTAGAATCAGCATTGCCAATAATGCCTGTTTTAAATGAAGAAATCCATCTTTTCAATCCTTTTCACTATTGAAGGAGTTTTAACCTTTATCATTAACCTATGCAAAGGCTTTGTAATCAATACAAAATTAAAATAAGGCCAGAGTTCCATAAATCAGTCTGTGTAAAAGTAAGCAAATTCTTCATTCTCTGAATTTTCTTCTTATTAGTACTAGTTTCCTTCCTATGAGTCAGATATCCAGATGTCCTATATAAATTACTGTCCTTTGAAACAGTTTACCCATTATTCTTTGATCTTTTTTTCATTTTTTCTGCAGGAGATTTGTAATCAGCAACTCTGGATTATATAAAACTAATCATATAGAAGAAGGAGATGAATTTGAACTGAAACTCCTGAAATTAAGAAGTGAACTAGGTTTGAGGAAGAATGTTACCAGTTAGGGTCATTAAAAAAATGTAATATTTTTCAATTTAGCTCTTTTAATCATTCAGATTCCCCTGATTTATGGCCCAATTTCACAGCAGCAGTTCATTATTCTACTGTTTGTCTTGTTGCTATTTCTAAAATAAAAGTAGCAAAAAAAAAATCACTATTTTCTGGAAAATAAATCTGAACTAAACCCATTTCCAGTATCAAGATATTCAACTAACTTGATAGTTTTTTTCTGATCAGTCTACCTAGAATTCCAGTCATTCCAGTCACTCCACTCTCTGTTATAAAAACATCATCTGTAGATTAACTTGATCCCCAAAATACTGACACATTAAGTAGTTCTTAAGTTTTTCCTGAAAAGCAGATTTAACAGTTTTCTAGAACTTACGTTTTCTTAGAAAACTTCCTAAGTTTTCTAGAACTTAGAACTATTTAAGGGAGAAGTTTTTACAGTTGTTTCCTTATCATGCCTGCAGATGGGAGATACTAAACTCAGCTGTTGCCATGCAGTGGCACATTTAACACCCCCCTTGTGAACCTGTTCCCAAAGGTGAGTGGTCAGATCTGTGATTTTTCTTGATGAGTTGGTTTTACTGCCTCTTGAGCTCACTTTTAGAACCACCCCACAGTGGGATCTAGTGTGTGTTGGGAAGAGGAAGAAGAACCATGCTGTTATAATTTGGAAAAGAATTTAAGCTCTCAGCTAATCATAACATTGTCGCGCACCCAGAAGCAGACTAAGAAAATGTAAAATCTGCTGTTGATGTCTGACTCATCCCACATCAAAGACTGGATTACTGACTCAAAAAGGAAGTGTGGAGCAGTAAAGAAAGTAGATGTCCTTGTCTCCATTCCTTCGCTGTAAACAAAAGCACAGCTTGTCTCCTTACAAATAAAAATGCAACACAGATATTCTCTTCAGTGCTTTCTCTTCCTCTCTAAGTTTACTTTCCATTCCACAAGTTTTAACTCAGCTACTATGTTGAAAATATGTCAAAAGCATAGAATTGAAAAGAATAAATTTTCCAGTATCATCTTAGAAATGCACTTCCTAATCAGATTATGAAGTTTTAAAAACCACAGTTTTTCACAGAAATTTTTCATCTCTGGCTTTCATTTCTGAGACAGTTTTTTCTGGCAGAGCATTTCAATTTCTTTCAGGCAAGATGAATATCGGTGATAAATTCTATGGTGCTTACTGATGAATATTGATCTGCATCCCTCAGTGTGTTTAGTGTTATGAAATGCCATAGGAAGCCTTGTGTCTCAGTGCATCCCACGAGTACAAGATCTGTACTCCCACGAGTACAGATCTTTGATCTGAAGTCACTAAACATAAATAGTTAAACATCAAAATATGTGTCTTCTTTAAGTTCAGAGATAACCACTGGGCAATTCAGAGAACCAACTTGATATCTGCAGCTGTTTAACCTCTCCCTAGGAAAGCTGCCTTGCAGAATTCCTATAAATATGTAGGTTCACACAAATATACAGCTCCAATTCAGTAACACTTGAATAGTGCTGCTTCTGTTTAGCTCCCAAGCATCCATCCCTGAGCAGAAAATGACTGCTAATCACCCTGTGCTCCCACAGCCTAGCAAGGCTGACCA
This sequence comes from Melospiza melodia melodia, assembly GCF_035770615.1. NCBI lineage: Eukaryota > Metazoa > Chordata > Aves > Passeriformes > Passerellidae > Melospiza > Melospiza melodia. Next base: position 109,784,823 of record NC_086195.1, on the reverse strand, counting down.
TTGACTTGATTGGCTGCGGTTGACTCACTAGAAAAAAGTACTTACCAACAAAAGCAAGATATCAGTCTCCAGGCTAGCAGCAATGCAAGTAATGTAACACTCCTAAACATAACATGTCAGAAGGAGGAAAAGAAATATTGAGGGGAAAAGATTTGTTTCCCAGATTGGTAGTGTGGACATTTGGGAAGCCAAAATAAAAAGAAAATCTATATGACTTCAAGAGTTTATTCTTGAAAATATGTCACTTGTGCCTGATCCTTTCTTCTAACTGAGTGCCCATCTATGTTACCTCACTTAATTAACCTAAATATAAACAACAAAACAGAACTGCTATTTCTGGTTAATTTGATCATTTTGGCATATTTTCTAAACAGGATTTTAGTCACAACCCAGCTCTTCAAAGACAGCAGGAACACAGATGGATGAGAAACAGCTGAACTTTCACAGTTTAAGTTTTTAGCCTGAAGATATTGATCCAAGAGAGAAAGAATTGAGTAAATAATGGATGAGGGCTGAAAAGCGAAGAGAAGAGAGAAAGGTGACCTCTATTTAAAGCTATTCTGTGTGGACTGTAAGTTAAGGACACTATAGGTTTGGACTTAAGTTGGGCTACCATTGTCAGTGAAAAGGTATGTCAAAGTGCAAAAAATGCTTTTTCCACGCATGGGTGAGTCATGGGAACAGAGGGGAAACCCTGTATCAACAGAGCAAGACCACCTCGACCACCTCCTCCACCCCACTCCTGTTTCCTCTGAAGATTTAGCATGCATCAAAAGAAGGGGAGATGGTAACAGTGACCTTGGCAGACAACATATTCACCTCTTTCTTCCTTTAGATGAAGAGAAGGAAGATTGGATTCAGATCCCACAGTCAGTGCAGCAGAGAAAGTTTTGCCAGAACCCTCAACCCAAAAGTCTACAAATGTATGCCAGATTACCTGAGAACAATAATTGACATCCCAGAGTTTGTTTCCCAGAGGTTTCTTTAAGTTGATGTCCCTACCTTAGTAGAAGTGTCATTTCTTGGGAATTATTAGGGAGGGAAATCATTCCAGTGGAGTAAAGCCTGGGTATGAAGCACTTTAAAGCACAATAGAGCTTTGTGCCCTGAAACTGCTTTTGTTTTTAAATAGTCTTCTTCCAAAAAATGGCAGCTGAATAATGAAATGGATACTTTACAGACCACCACAGGTTTGCTTTTCAGTCTGACACCAAGGATTTGTAATTTCATGGAGAGATTAAAGGTCACGGCATAAGTTTGGGTGAATGTTCAAAACAGAGAAAGGACACCCTGGTTCAAATTATACGTATTTCTAGCAGTACAGACAGTCCTGAAGAAAGGTATCTTATCAGGGCAATGGGATTTTTCTCTTTTAAGGGGCTCCAAATAGCCTCTCTGAAGAAAATTAGCATATGTATAAGGTGAAGAATTGGAGTGCCTGGCTCCTAAAGCAAAAAAAAAAAAAGCTCAGTCTACAGTGAAAAAAGCTTGCATCTTAAAAAAAGTGAATTAATTACATAGATCTTCTCTTACCACTCAAGTGTTAAAATAATCCCATGTTTACTTTAAAGCATTTGATTTGATTTTGGGAAGTTAAGTTTAGGCAAGTTGGGTGGTTTTGTTGTTTTGGTTTTTTTTTAATGATATCAGTTACATACATATGTATAAAAGATTTTGGCAAATCTGGCCACAAGTTAAGGTAAAGAAGCAATGGAAACATTAAAAAAAATAGGCTACTGAAGTACTATCATCAGCATCTACAACCAGCGTAAGACCAAGACTGAACTTACACAAACTAGATATTTGGCATAAAAACATGGAAATAATTACATGAGTAAAGAGGCAGATTTGGAACAGAATGAATGAATGCATTTAAAAGGTAATGTGAGCTAAACAACAAATGAAATTCTCCAAAAATAGTTCAGCAGAATAAGCAGATGAGTTAAACTGGTGAAAATTCCGACTGTAGGTTTTTAATAAGTCAATAAAACTACAAGTCTGGGAATGTCATGTAAGTCTAAGTGGTAATCATGACATTTCCTCCCTTGTGGTGTGCTCTCTTCCTAAGAGCCCCCTCTTTTTCCTTCAGTCTCACGGATGAGTTACATCATGTCATGCCTCTCCTCCACACAGGAGGAGTTCCAGGACGTGTTCAGCACACTCCAGTCATGCTCCAGCGGTTTCCACAGTCAGCAGGGAATTAGGGAGCAGCAGAGACTCTCAATGTTTACAGCAGGGAGAAAAGTATCAAATTGCAACACCCTCCCAGACATCAGATCAAGATGATGTCTCCTCACTTTGCCAGACAGAATACCAACAAACAACTCTGATTTTGGGAGCAGAGCTGCAGAAAGGAGAAAGATGGGATTAATTCTTCCAGGGTTTACTTCTCTGTCTGTTTGGGCTCTGAGGGTGACCCTAGTGCAGGCCATGATGGTGCTTGTGGGGTGCAGTCCTTAGCACCTGAGGAGTCTTGGGTTGGTGACTGAGCAAGTTCTGAGCACTGCTCAGTCATACCTAGGCAAATTGAGGTATTGATTGAGACCAAGGTCCATCAAGGAATACCAGTCAGAGGCTAGAGTAGGAAATTGGGCCAGAATCGGGTCTGGAGAAGAGGTTTCATTCAACATTGGCTTGGGGCCATTCAGGGGGCAGGACTAGGAATGATTGTATCTGCAGGATAGCTCAGAGAAGGTCTAGGTGCACAGGACAGAGCTGCCGTGGGGCTCTTGGGCCAAGAAAGTATGGCTGGGACCACAGGTGAGGCCAGTCAGAACCATCAAGGGTTGGCATAGGGACCATGGTTAAATCTCAGCGGCAGCTGTCTGAAATTAAATCTTAATTAGTGTGATTTCCTCAGCACCCTCATGGGAATACCCTGAGGTGCTCAAGGAATACCCTGAGATCTCATCCGCTTTCCATAGCGTTGCTGGATGCTGCAAAAGGTTCTTGTTCCATTTGTGCCTCTGGATAGGGCACAGGCAACGCAGTTTGGATGAGCAGCTGGTACAGCGGCCCTCACACAGCAGAAGTCTCCCTCCATTCCTCATGGTGCTGGCAGCCATCTCAGCCCTCTCGCTCTGCGTTACGGGCCTGAGAAGAGAGGCAGGTAGTTATAAAGGCAGACCCAGGGAATTCCTGCTGGCACTGGGAGTGCGTGCCAGTAGCTGGTAGGGCACTCTCTGAGGAGGAACTTACAGAGTCTTACACTGACCTGATGATTCCACCAAAAGGGCAAAAGAACGCAATCCTATTGGAAAACGCCGGTCCATTTGGGCAAAACTGCTGTAATTCCTCACATTTATTCATAACAGAAGTTGATTTCAGTAGCCTGTTTAGTCAAATGCATGCTGATATTGTCACTAAACTGTGCACCTGCCACTTGATCCAGTCATCCCTTGCTGTAGTCTTTGCATTCCTCAAGCTTCTCTTTAAATAATTCAGTCGAGATCTGACTAGTTGTATGGAACGTCTTTCATTGAGATTAAAGACAGATGAATGTGTTGTGAATAATATAATGCCTCTTGCTTGATTACTACCAGCCTTTTCCATGGGAACTTATTTCATAGTTCAAACCTTTAATTTCCTATTAAAAAATAAAGGATTGAGATAAGACTATGTAAGCTTATACAGGTAATGTTTTAGCACACTAGTATCAAGCATAAAGTTGTTGCAAACAAAATAAAACAAAGAAAAAATCTCAATTTTTAAAATCAAGAACTTCATCCCTTTTACAATTTTTGGTTGGTGGAAAAATATCAACAATAACAATATTATTATATCTTTAAAAATCAGGTACTAAATGACTTTAAAAAGATTTTTCCTGGGAAAAACCCTGTCTGAAAGATTGGCTAATTTAGGCAAATTGTGTAAGTTTTCTGCATTCTCAGGGATGTTTCTAGCTTTCCATGGAGTATTACAAATTTAGTAATAATGTGATCAGTTTTCCAGAGGGGAAAAAAAAAATTTTGCCATTCATAATGCTTGAAAATATTGAATGGTGTACACAGAGTGAACAAAATTGCTAGATGCTACTGAAAGCAGGGAAATATCTTGCTCTTTTAACCTTTTATTGTCACAGTGATCAGCTTGCCAAATGCAAACTACTTTTAGTGGCTTTCTCTGTATATGGAAGGCGGAAGCATAAATAAAGGAGATTTTCTCCACACAGGTGATCTGATTTATAAATAGACAGTGAATAACAAATATATTTAACACCATATATCAATAAAAATCCAAAGGAAGTATGATCAGACATTGTTACAAAATTGTAATTTAAAGACTGATTTCATTCTAAATGTAAAAAAGCCCTTTGGTATTCTTTTAAAACCCATCAGTAAAATAGGTTTTTTAATTTAATCAGGAATATAGAAACTTCAGGAATAAAGAATTAGAGATGCATTCTATTTTGACTGTTAAGTTATTCAAAATTGCATTTTGTTTTACACTTAAACTGCATGCCCAAAATAGCATGTTAGAGACAGTGAGTCGGTCTTATTCTGATTTTTGTCTGACTTGAAAATGACTTGTAAATGGGAAAATGGAGACACACAGACATAAATAATTATTCATTCCCAAGCATACTTTCAGATGACACATCTGGGCTGTGTATGGATATCTTGATATATTAAAATTCAATGGCCTGCACTATGCACAAAATCAGACTAAATTATCAAAATGGAATCCTTTTAGCTGTAGACTTAATAAGCTATGTGCAGATTGAAATCCTCTTGAACTGGAATTAATACTTATTAGCCAGGCTTCCACATTATCTCTTCAACTGAAAACTCTCTAATTATAGGGAATCAGATAAAAATGTTCACAAACAGGGTAGCCTTAACTGGTGAACTTGACTTGACCAGACTCATGGAGGTTGTTTTTAATTCTTGGATTATTTGAAAATTGTTTTCTTTTTTTGAATTGAAAGTAATACCAACATTTTCAATATGTATTTCTACCCTAAATTTCTTACATTTGCATATTTTGCCATATTTTGTTGAACTTTTATAATGTGCAAGTGACAAGCATCTTTCAAAGATATATTTCTTATCACAAGAGACTGTTTTGTCAGGAGCACTTTTGCATCAAAATGAATTCACAGCTTCTAAAGAGATGAATTTCTGAAAATAGGTCTTTACTAGCTGAATGCTGACAGACACTTACCTGAAGCTCTACACTCAGCACTGTCCAAGTCCCCAAGCACCACCTAGGCACTAGAAATTCTGTACCTTGTCTCTTCCCCATGTTTTGTATTCAGATGACATTTTTCAAAGTCTTCCTGTATGCAAATACTTTCCCTGGAAAGATATTTTACCTCTGGGAGTGCAGGTGATTTTTTGCTGTTCTTTATTAGTGATAAGAACCTGAGAAACAGATGATTAAATATGAGAGGCCTTCCTCCATGGCTATTGTGTCAGTACTCTAGACCTTTCTGTCTATTGTTAAAGGAGTATCTCAAAATAGTTAATGGTCTAAATGTTCAGTAACAATATGAAAATTACAGCTAGGCTGTGCTCAGCATTTTTGCCCTGTGGAGTGATTATGAAGAAAGAAAACACAGCTACCCAAATCTGCATCTCCTAAACCACATTTTCAACTTGTATAACAGAAGGTATGTAATTTATTATTACTTTTTAAGTATCCGTTCCAGTATACTGTGGTCCCAGCGTAACCATGATTTATAACATATCCCAGGTTTTCTGAAACATTTGGCTTACATTGAAGTGCAACTTGAGGTGGTCATTTGGCTTAAGAAGACTATTTATGCTAATGTGTAATTAATTATTTTAGCATTCCCAGGCATATTTCCAGACATTTTGAAGGAGAGAGAAACCTTCTTTATTATAAAGAAAAGAAGAAGAAAAAGTAAAAAAGACTATAAAATCAAGGTTAATATTAATGTTAAAGATGTTACATGTTGAGAAGGTGCAAGGTTAGCATGATAACGGTTTGATCATGTTCACATTAATTGGTTTAATTAATGGCTACCCCCTACAACACTCTCCCCATAGAGAAGCAGTACAGCTGTTTAGGGACAGACTGCCCAAACATGTTTGCATGACCATCAGGAGAATGAAAATCCAGAAATCCTGGCCCGGTGGTCCCTCTGCATCCACAGAAAGACAAAGAAAGCAAAGCAGGTCCCACTAAGTCTGCTATAAGATGGATTATATCCACTTTTGAGTCTACCAGTCATGGCAAGGCTGGATTTACAAGGTCAATGATACACTGGCTATGTCCAAGCATTAAGTGTGAAAATGCTGAAATTTTAGCAAAGCTAGCTTAGTGAAAGAAACCCCAAACTTGTTTTTTTCAGGAGAGTTAAAAAAAAAATCTCTATATTATTTATTTTGTAGTTCCTTGCCAAATTTATTCTTTATTTGCACAGCCACTATAGCTGATATAAAAGAATTATTTACAGATGGATTTTTTATTTACTTATTTGGAGACTGTTTGCATTTTGTTTCATATTGAAATCTAAACAAGAGAATTTCTTGACATTAGAATTTCTTAACATTAGATCTGTTAAATGTAAAGAAAAGCTGGAAAGTTTCTTTAAGAAAGCTTTTATTTATATGCACCATTTATGTAATTATTTATGAATGGACAATATTGAAAAAAGTGTATTAAAAAGAACCATTGCCCTGGATATCTTCTGCTCTTGAAATCTTTCCAGTGTCATTAGAAAGCTGACTTCTCTCCAAGACTGGAATTCTTTTGTGATCTTTTAAGAACTGCAAAGTGTAGTAAAAGTCAGTAATGTTTGGAGATTTTCAGAATCCCCTTAATTATTCAGAGAACAATTGTTTCAAAAATGTTTAGATTTTATCAAGTCTGCACTAATAATATCTAGCCCGAGTCAGTACTTTGTCTATCTCTTACTAATGCTATCCAAACCACTAAAGCATCCCAAAGGGAGAAGAGCTGGAAGAATTCAAAACTGTCATGAAGCAATTATTGCTGGGCAGACTGCTTCATATCCATGTGTTCAGCACATCTATTTCAATTTGTTTCTGGCAAGAAGGAATATAAAATTAAGGATTCACACAGAGGAAGAAACAGGAATAATATTCAATGAATTCAAAGTAGGCAATAAACCAATTTATCCAACAGTACAACTACAGATACTTTCAAGTGAATGTAATTATTTCAGAGCATCTGGAGGAAAATTCTCAGGGCAAGAGGGATTTCTAATATTTAATACAGGTAATTGTTTAAATCTATGTGTAACTTGACTTCTGAGAGTACACATGTACATTAGGAAAATTATATATCTGTCTGATAAATTAATATATTTGGGTAAAGCTTTTTTCCATTTGTTTCTATTCTGAATGAAAATGGATATAAAACCCCACTTCAACAAGAATACAAATATAGATTATCAGCTTTAAAAAATGCTATATTTTTGTTTGGTTTGAGGTTGGGTTTTTGGCTGGTTGGTTAGTTGGTTGTTTTGTTTATGGGGGTGGTTTTCTGTTTGTTTTTTTCTTGAGGAAGACTGACTTTAAAATACTTATAGATGAAAACTGATAAGGTAAAAAAGAAAACCTGTGTGCTTGCTGGTGAGCTGCTCTGGACAGATGCAATCAGAGAGGCTCCTGGGGGCTGGCTACCCAGTCAGAGCACGAATAGCCCCAGCCAAGCCTCCTGTCCGTGCCAGGTTTGTAATGGGGACAGGAGTCCATCCACACTACAAAAATTGTACAGATAAGGGGAGACAGATGAACAATCGAAATGTTCAGAGCTTCAGGACTTCAAAATTATCCCGAATGATGGTTCAATTTTGCCTGAGCATTGAAAGCACCTTTACAGGTAGTCGGAACAGTAAAGTTGCCCTGGAGCCTTGACTACAGGCCACTGTTTTCAAAGAAATTGCTGAATAAAATACAGGCATTGCAAGCTAAGGTGGACAGATTTCCAAAAGAAGGCCCTGTAACAGAGCAAAAATAACAAATTGAAGCTTTTCAGCTGGAAGATGTGTTCATCTACAAAAAAGTCCAGCATTATGTGCATAATTTCTAGACTCCAGCATCCAAAGATCTCTCCCATGACACATGTAATTCCTGCATTTCCAGCACAGCACACCCAACCCAATACCCTTGAGTGTATTGAAAAAGTTTGGTACAGGCTAACTATATTATAAGTATTGTTCAAACAATTTATCAATACTAATGTCTGGATTCCACTGCCCAGTAATGTTCCTGATTAATGTTGATTTGGCTGGTTGTCCAAGAATCTAGATGAGAAAACAGCTTCTTGAAGCATTTCTTCACAGTGCATGAGAGGGTTTTTAATTATCTCTCAGACTTATAGAGACATTTGGGAAAGATCATGATGGCCAGTAAATGTAATAACAAGAAATGAAGTGTCAGCATATGCAGAAGTAAAGCAAAGTCCCTCAATGAGAAGGAAATCCTCTTTCAAGTAAACACATTTGTGTGTGAGCATATCTGGGGCCGAATAAAGTGAAATAATAGCTCAGAAAAAAAGGGAAATGATTGACAACTGAAGCAGGTTTAGGTCAAAAACATTATTGATCAATAGAATCTTCAGAAATTATTTTAGATTTTTGCACCCAGTATGGCTGTTCTCATATCCTGATGCCAAAGAGTAGGATGTACTTTTCTGTCAGACCTCTTCAGCAACAGGAGCTTTCAGCTACTGAAATTACTGAACAAGGATACTAGACTTAGTGCTTTTAGGCAATCCTCTTGGTGATTCTTCCATTTGAGCCTGAATATGATACATGCTTTACATTAAGACATCTACTCCAGCTCTGTTGTTTCCCTGCAATTCACTGCTGGTGGTTTTGTGGTTGTTTTAGGGTTTTTTCTTTTTTTTTTTTCCCCTGGTACATGTGCTTGTACACTCACTCTCTGCCGTATCATGAGTGAGTACTAATTTTTCCAAGCAGCCTGTTGTGGTTAGAAAGAATGATGGTGGAGTTGGTGGGACATGGATTCTGAATGAAGCTCAGAACAGAACCAAACAGATTATGGATTTCCACACTACTTTTGCAACAGAGGCCTTGATGCACACACCAGTGAGCTACGGTGGGAGGCCTTTCTCGTAGTATTGTAGAAAATTCCTGGCATGTAGAATGACACTTCATGGGAGAAACTAGGGTAAGGGGTGAATTCCCTTAGGGAATAAGCAAGTTCCTAAGGCCTTTCTGTGCATCTCAACTGTGGAACCACTTGTCTGGCAGCATAGCAAAAGCACTCATCTCCTGAATGTAGACACACACGTGATTCAGCTGCCTGCCTACATTTAGGGGCCCCTGTTTCGGGCCCTGCCAGGTATCCTGCTTTCCTACTTACTCTCAGTTGAGAGGAATGGTGACTTGCTGTGACATCTGTGCTGAACCTGTTGGCCTCCAATCTTGAATACTCTTGCATACCTTGGAAGATGTTATGTACCTGTCAGTACAGACATAGAGGAATCCCACTATTGTTGTCTTCCACTGTGGTATCAATCAAAATTGGTTTGAGTTGTCATCTTGACATTGCATGGTCCATCTCTGCTTCCAATATTTAGAGGTATCGTAGATATTCCTGTCCTTTATTCCTGTTTATAATTAGGCTTGCTCTTTTCCTGTGGACAAATCAATTTCTTTGAATGACAACTTGAATTTGAAGGAAAGCCGTGTCTCATCCAAAGGAATATCCAAATAAACATTTATCAGAAGCAAAACGTTTATAAATTTCTTCCAAGTCTATCAGATCCAGTATCTGTCAGGGAGAATGTGCAGTTCTGGTGATTGTCTGACAGCTGCTGTAGTTGGCTTTCATAAATGGGAATATAATTGATGTTGATGAAACCTTTGAAAAGTCATGAAAGAAAATAATATGCTGGTTGTCTGAAAGTACTAAGGTGGGTTCCTATTTTTCTTCATTTTTCAGATTGTTTCATAATTTGAAGATAGATACTTGCATTTATATGGAAGTGTGCACAAAAAAACTGACTATCTAATGTTTCATACATAACAAAACAATTCTCTTTCATATGTTTTTAGCTCATATTTTTCTCATTCTTGGACTGCGATACATGCATATAATTTTTCCATGTCTATATTTTATGATCAGTTGCTATAAATCACACACCACACAGTTACAGTTATTCACTGACATTACTTAGAAACTCGGGTTTTGTTGCCACTTCCTAAGTGGTGTCTGATGACGATAGAGTGAAAAATGACATTATGATGTACATATGTTACTGACATCTGGGTTTTATCCCAATACCCTTACCTGTTTAATAATTTTTTTCCTATACAGCTATATTGTGTGCAGTTAACACAAAAGTACATGAAGACATGATTTTAGGCACAAAAATCAGGGACTGATCATTCCATCTGTAACTGAAATTAATCCTTTCCAAAAAGTCTGAAAAAGAATGATATATTTGAAAAAAGTAATTTCATGTTAGTGTTAATCAAAATAAACTGACAATTAACAGAATTAGCACTGACTGTTTCTACCAGAAAAAATTCCAAGAACTGTTAAGACCTGCATTTTGGTCATAATGACCTTCAATCAAAGTGACTTTCAGTTGCAGAGAACTGGATAATGGATGCTAGTGCATCAGTCCAGCTCTACAATTCCTACAGCACATTAATGCTGCATTCATCTCCTTCTGCAGGTTGTACCTTTCAGAACATAAAAAGAACATTTCTTTTGCAGGTCTTTTCAATCTCCTTGTTTTCATGAGAACGTGTCTAGTTTTAAACCATCCTATTTCATGAAAGTTCAGAACATATGTTGTAACGACAAGACTGTGCTCTTTAATCTACACTTCATTACACATTCTTTGATAGCTTTATTACTCTTTTGAATTTTATACCTGCACAAGGAACATCTGTTTCTCCTTTTCTTTCTTTTCTAAGTACATTGTGATACATCTATTACAGTAACCGATTTACTTCCTGTTTTCTTTCTCTATACTGCATGTAAAAATAATGTGTGCATCAAAAGCAGTGGCTAGTAGGACTATTAGGAGCAAAGTGAGCATCTTGTTTAATTTCTGCTCCAATTGCTTTTGCATACAGGTCAGACCTGTGTTTATAGTATTTTCTTCAATATTTCCTCTAAATTTAATCTCTGCAGGGGGTGAAATTTATTTCATTTTCCACTGTCTTGCTCACTATTTCACTAGAATCATGCCGATTTTAAGTGTATATGACATTTCAAGTTCGACGGAATGCCCTTATTGAGATATCAAAATTTATATATTTATTAAACTGAGTAAAAGTTTATTTCTTGAATACTTATCAAATAAGATTGTGTATCCTGAATTATAATTCCAGGATAGAAATGCGTATCTTGAAAGGAGCTGATATTTTGTGCCATCAGATATTCACTGGTGTTGGCACTGATGTCATCTGTAATAAAGGCTTTCTGGACTTGTCATTAAAGGTGGCAAGATTCCTGCTTGCCAGATTTGAGTTATTTATACTCAAAAATCTCAGAGTATTTATTGTAGAATGAAGTAAAATTCAACTATTTATTTGTAAATACTCAGAAAAAAATATTTGAATATGCGTGAAAGAGACACCTGTAAAAATACATGTTGATTCCCAAACATTTGCACCTTTTTGCATTTACATCTTCTCTCATGTGATCATTAGTCACCTTTGGTAATGAAAGTGTTTCACTAGCTAAAGAAATGGACATTTAGTGACTTGCAATGATATTTTTTTTAATTTCCCCACTGCAAATCTGTAACTATGCCCAGTTACATAGTTTTGAGTACACTTATGTAGTAGAAAAGTAATTTTCTTCCTTAATATTTCTGAAGAAAGCATTTCTTTGGTTCTCCTTGTTATGATTAAACTCCTCCTGCATCATTACAGTCGGGTAACTGACCTTGCTTCCTGTTTAACATGGGCACAAGTTCAAAACTTTCCTCTGTATTTTTTCCCAAAATTGCTGCTCTTCGAGCACTGTCAACGAAAATAAGGGTGGCCTTCCATCTGTGACAGAGTGGCATCAGACAGACTAAATTTGGGACAGAAACAAAATCTGGTTCAAATGCAACAAATATCTTGTGGAGAAGGGAATTCACTGGTTGAATTTGCTTATACCAAGACTAGGGAAGGGGAAGGAAGAGCTTAGAACAAGAAGAAAACATAGGGAAGACTGGGAACTTTGTCTGGAAAGGGCATTCAGTTCAAAAGAAGAAAGTGACAAAGGGGATGGTGAGACTGACAGGAAAATCAGATTTCTGAATGAAGAAAGTAGCTGAGCTGAGCAAACAATGAGAGAGTGGAATCTGATGAAAAATAGATCAGCTGGTGAGGCAAATTGACCTTGACTTGAAGCTAGAAAGGAAGAGGTGAAAGAATGAGAATGAGATGGAAACTAAAAAGTAGTACTTTAAAAAACAGTTAATTTTTTAAAACTGCATAAAACATTTGAAAAGAGAGATCGGTTACCATTGAGTTAAATAACCTACAGTAGGAAGGAGACTTCTATTTTGGAATTGAAGACACAGTGGAATTGTATAACAGCTGCTTTAGAGAATTTGTTTATTCATTCTCATTTTATCTTTTAGTTGAAACAGCAGAGTTTTGGCAGACCCACTTCAAGACTCACTTCAAGACCCACTGATTGTCATTGTAACTATGTGTATGAAAAATGAGGGGAGAAAAGCAACAGGATTTCTTTTTGTTCTGGAGTGCTTTCTTCAACTTATTTTTAAGACACAAAAAAAAAGAGAAAAAAAGTGCATAAAAACAAAAATACATCTGACTGAAAAGTCAACTAGTTAAAAAAATTAAAAGTAATAATCAAAGTCACTTCTACTGAATTGATTTGTACTTTTTATTACTTTTTATTTCTAACAAAGAACTGTAGGGAATGTTTTAGGTGACTGAAAGTAGAAGATGTGTAATTCTGAATTGTCAGAATGGTCTTTGACTAATGGTCTTTCCAAACCCATTTCCAGTCACAGGCTGTAAGGCATTATGAAGCAGAGACACGTAAGCAAATAGTCACTTTGGGTCCATTCACCCTGTCTTGGAGGGAAAGAGGGCTTAAATTTTTCTGTCCAGTTGGCTTTAGTGCTATTTAAGAGTCTCATGCACATTTAGTTTACAAGTATGGACAAATTCTTACTATCTGACCCAAGAGTTTTTTAAGTTCTAATTCACATGCTGCTTTTTTCTCTCTGCACAAATTCAGTTAAAATTGTCCATTGCAAGGATAAGTAATATTACCAATCCTAAGTAAGTAATCACTTGCATATACAACTCACCACAAAGCTGTTTCTGGAGTTTTCAATGCTAATAAATAATTCAAATTTATTTTTAATGATGAAACATGCTCAGAAATTAAGGAAAACTCTATTTACATTAGTATTGATCTGAGCAGTTTGTCAGATATGCATGCCAAGTGTGAAAAATACTAAAGACTTAGATGTCAGATCAGATTTGAAATTTGGAAGTTCCTTTATAGCCCTAAAAATAAATCTCCTGCTCTGTTATGTGCCTTCTGTAACAGTTCCTTATGTGCCATTGTAAGGTGACAATTAATGACACCGATCTGCCTGAAAAAAAATGCACCCAGTTTGAATGCTTGTAATAGTGACAGAAAGCATGGATTAGACACTGTCTGCCAACAGCAGAAATTGGACAAGAGCCTTTTTCTAAACTCAGTGAGGAGGAATAATTGCTCATTGCTATCCAACTGAGTCTGTTACTTTAGGAGAAAAGAAATCTAAGAATAGGTTTATACAATATGCAGTAACTCTCCCCTGCAGACACAACAGACTTGAGGCAACTAAATGTCTTTAAAAATCTGGCTAAACACTCAAGATGTACAAAAAAGTATGTAGGGCAATCTGTCTACTACCAGAATATTCTTTTGTTAAAAAAAAAATCCAGATTTATATTTTTTTCTTTACTGTGTTATGAAAAAATATAAAGGTTTTGGGCCCAAGGCCAGTTGTATGGGCCAAGAGCTGGGCCCTGCCTGAGTCACAACAACCCAACGCAATGCTACAGGTTTTGGACAGAGAGAATGAGAAGCAGCCCAGCAGAAAAGGACCTGGGGGTGTTGGTTGACAGCCACCAAACATGAGCCAGTGTGTGCCCAAGTGGCCAAGAAGGCCAGGGGCATCCTGGCTTGGATGAGAAATAGTGTGGCCATGAGGACCGGGGCAGTGATTCTTCCCCTGTACTCAGCAATGGTGTGGCCACACCTCAAGTTCTGTGTCCAGTTTTGGATCCCCACTTCAAGGAGGACATTGAGGTGCTGGAGTGTGTCCAAAGAAGGGCAACAGAACCTGTTGGGTAAGTCCTGTAACAAGCACCTGAGGGAGGGGGGGTTGCTTAACATGAAAAAAAGGAGTCTCAGGGGAGACCCTATCACTCTACAACTGCCTGAAAAGAGGTGGTAGCCAGACAAGGGTCGTCCTCTTGTCCCAACTCATGACAGAACAAGAAGACATAAATCTTAAAGTGGGTCAGAGGAGGTTCAGGTTGAGCATCAGAAGTAATTTCTTCACATTAAGGGTTGCTAAGCATTGGAACCAACTGCCCAGGGTGGGGTGGAATCACCATCCCTGGAACTGCTCAAGGAACAATTGGCCATGGCACTTAATGCTGTGATGTCATTGACAAGGTGGTGATCAGGCAAAGGCTGGATTTGATGACCATAGAGGTCTTTTACAAATTAAATGATTCTGTGATTCACTAAAAGGAAGTTATAGTGAGAGGGATGTCAGTCTCCCCATCTCAATTATAAGTGCTAGGACAAGAAAAAACAGCCTCCAATTACATCAGGTGATTGAGATTGGATGCTATAAAATATTTCTTCACAAAAAGGGTTGTCAAGTATTGGAAGAGGTTGCCCAGCAAAGTGGTTGAGTCAGCATCCCTGGGGGTATCCAATGGACATGTAGAGGTGGATATTTTATAGCATCCAATCTCAATCACCTGATGCAATTGGAGGCTGTTTTTTCTTGCCCTAGCACTTATAACTGAGATGGGGAGACTGACATCCCTCTCACTATAACTTCCTTTTAGTTAATGAGACATGGTTTAATGGCAGACTTGGCACTGCTGGGTTAACTGGTCTCAATGAATTTAGTAGTCTTCTCCAACGTTAATGATTCTATGACTCTTTGTTCTTTGATTCTATGCTTTTGTTGTTGTTTTTACCACAAAAATGCAGCAAGGCCATGAATGCCAGAGCAAATATAAATAGGTAGATTATTTGAAAAGAGGTAAAGCCAAGGTCAATTATCTGCCCTAAGTACAACAGAGACTTGAATATTAGCATCCATCAGCCTCCACAGAGCCCTAATCTGTCAGATTTTGTTCCAATTTCTGTTTTTCATCTAAACTATTATGAAAACTCCAGTGGAACAGTTTCTATCATATTTTCAACTATAGCATTTACCATGGAAAATATCTTCGTCACAACCAAGGCAACATGGCAAACCTTAAAACACTCTTTTCAGAAAGAAATAGGGATGCTAAATTTAGATTTCCCAAAAAATTATCTGAGGTGTCACCCTCCATAAATAAATCACCTAGTTTCTGATATTGATTACAGCCTGAGGAGTGCTTAATTTCTACAGTAAATTTAAATTAAAATAAAATGAAATGTTTGAATTATCTATTTCAGAATTTGAAAAATGTGTTTCATGCCCATTTTAATTGGCTTATGGGTTTTACATTGCTCTTCAAAAGTAGTGGTATGACATAGAAAAAAATAAGTTCTCATATGCGAACTATCATTTCCCCTGTCACACTGAGTGATATTTTTCCAGAAAGAGAGGTAATAATTTTTCACCTTCCTAA
The DNA here is from genome assembly GCF_035770615.1 of Melospiza melodia melodia. Lineage (NCBI taxonomy): Eukaryota > Metazoa > Chordata > Aves > Passeriformes > Passerellidae > Melospiza > Melospiza melodia. The sequence goes on along the minus strand of NC_086195.1, from coordinate 109,769,018 downwards.
CTGGTCAGCCTTCCCTGTAAACAAATAATAGGCTGAAATATCAGCACATTTGGGAGAAACTAGATTATGATTTCATTTCCCTCAGGAACAGAGTGGAAAAACAGTCAACATGAGCAATTCTGTTGCAGCTTAATCTCACAGACGAACAGATTCCTATGGCCACAACACCTTAACACTCATGAAGAAATTACAGGGACTAGTTCTCACAGTCTTGCTATTTCTAAGCAGGTTCATAATTGGAAAAATCCCACTAAAAATTGATAAAATTTTAAAGAAAGCAGATACTAAATCTAAGGGTTTAAATCTAAGTAATGGAATAAAAAACATTTTGATGCAAAGATTTAAAACAACTACAACAACTGCAAACTACAGAGCAGCAGTAGATAGGTGTGATGATATTCCCAAGACTAGACCCTTAACGCAAAACTGAGAAGCAGGAAGGCATCTTTCATTATCAGCCACCAAGGCGAGATAATCAACATAGCATCCTTTACCATGGCTTTAGAATGATGGAATCATACTTTGTCACATCTCTAATGCTACAGGAATGAGAAAAAGACAAAAATTATCCCAGATGGAGAATTGGAAAAAAATAATGCTGCACAAATTTCCTTTTTCCGTACTCTAGTCCAACTTCATGGAACAGTAATAATAAGTGCTCAAAAATTTAGTGTGATTTGATGTATTACTCTCAGTAATACAACTTCATCTCTTGTGAGAACGAAAAGTACACAGAATTTTCATGGAAGGAAACATGTTCACTTATAATGAAGGTTTCCCTAAGTTTGTGTTCATCAGAAGATGAAATAAAAGGCTATAGGAGAAGCAGGAGACTGGAAGAATTCCTAATTTAATCTTTTTATGTACACTGTGGCTTAAATACTTTGTTAGTGTTTTGGAAAAGTACATTATTTTTTAAATCAATCTTTTCTATTCTTTTCTTTTCTGAAAGTCTAAAATACTTTTCAATCTTCCTCAGTCATATCCTTGAATGGGGGAACTTCTACTATTTATCAAATATTTCAAGGTGTTGCTGCCAACTTTCTTTGCTCTTTTACTGAGGGTACTCTTCAAAAGTATGGCTAATCACAATTCTGTGACATTGATGACAAAAATATTCAAAATAGAACTGAAAGCAGGTTTTCATATACAGTTTTTTTTTATATTTTGAAGCTGCACAGTTTCTACGATTTTCTGGTTTATAAATCTTGTTCCTAGGCATATGAAAGTTACATTTATTCTCAATTTTACTCATCCAGAAGAATCAGATTTGCATGTGGAAATTTAAAGCAAAATATTTCCAGCTAAAGTGAACTACATTTTTCTGGGTAAATTCAGACATTTATATGAAAGAAATATTATATTGATTTCAGTGCTAAAACGAGGTATATTAGGTGACAAATCTATTCAGCATTGATCAAGAGAATATCTCATTTGAGACTAAAAGATTTATTCATTTCACTTTGTTGTACATTACTTTCTGAAATGTTTTAATTCAAAATGCCAAGCAAGATCCATCTTTAAGGCTGTCTGACTCTTCATGGGAGAGAGTACTTCTTGTGAAGGGCCCTTAGTATTCTTCAAATTTTTATTCAGCAGGGGAAGGTGAATGAAAAAAATACACAGATTTAATAAAAAGGATCCTCTTTGTCTCTCTTGGAAATTTTTTATACCTATCTAGCTACTTATCTATATGCACATAAATAGGTGTGTATATGTACATATGTGCATGTATCTATGTATATTTCTATACACATGTATATTTATATACATGGCATTTAATCTTTATGTTTAATTTGGGGTTTTTTTCCACAAAGTTACACAGTTTTATAAGATATTTTTCATTTGAAAAAAACTCATATTTGGTTGGGTTTTTTGATTTTTTTTTAATCTATGTACAAGAACATGAATGAAATGTCTCTGTGCTCATTGCAACATTTCAGATACTTATAAAATATGTGCTCTGGCAGCCAAGATGGAAAGCAACCATCCTGGGGTGCATCAAACACAGCATGACCAGATGGTCAAAAGAAGTGATCATCCCTGTGTATCAATATTGATGTGGTCTCACCTGGAGTGCCAGTGCGGGGCCCTACTCTTTAAAAAGAATGTGAAGGTCCTTGAAAGTGTCCAGAGGAAGTCAGCAAACTGGTGAAAGGGCCGGAAAGAATGCCCTGTGAGAACTAGCTGAGAAGTTTGTGCTTGTACAGTTTGGACAGAAGGAGGCTGAGGAGTGACCTCATTGCTGTCTGCAGCTTCCTGAGGAGGGGAAGTGGAGGAAAAAGTGCTGATGACCCATGTAGGTCCCTTCCAACTGAAATGGTTTATTCTAAAAATATTTTTTTTGAGTTTGAGGTATAGGAATCCAAAGGACAGCATGAATTCTTACTAAATCTGTACAGAACTTGGCAGGAGTAATTTTCTGAATATTTAACCTCTCTTTTTCCTCTTCATAACAAGTTTTATGGTTTTAAAGTCCAAATTTTGCTTCTGAGTTTTGTAACTACCTGAGAACAAAACTTCATGAGCATGATAAATGCTTTGCCTGAGTTAATTTCACTAAGTTTTGCTCTCCAGAATATTTTTCCCCCCCAGGAAAATCAATCTCTTGTTTTCAAGATATATGCTTCTTTAATAGGAAGAACAAAATATTTTGCTTAATTTGAACTTCGCCCAAAGATGCATGGTTTCCAAAATTTTGTTTAACCTACGCTGAATTTTTTAGTCAAAACTCAATTTTAATTGATTTTTAGTTTGATTTAAAATATGCTTCTATCTTGAACACTTGTGAATGTAATGAAGTTTTTATTGAAAAAATATACAACAATAGACCAGAATTAGACAAAGAAAACATGTTGGTTGAGAAGACTAGCAATTTGGGCATCATTTCAGAAAAGCACTTAAATGTGTGTTTAAAAGGAGAGTAGCTTCATTTGAGGCAGACAGTAGACAGTGCATGAGACAATGTAGAAGACTGTCTCAAAAAGTACAAGATCCCAAGACACTTAGAGTTTGGCAAGACAAGAAAGCCTCAAAAATCAAGCAGTGGGAAATTGACCAAGACTGAATAAGCAGTGTTTGGACAACTAAGTTATATGGAAAGTTTTAATTCAGCTTGCAAGATATGCTTCAAAGTTTATAAAAAAAAATGTGTCTGGGATGTACTAGATGTGGTTATCCTTGTGTAGCCCTACTAGCTGGCAAGATCACTAGACAATAAGGCAATCTAAAAAATTATTATCTATTGAAGAGAAAACAAAGGTTCAATCTTCCTGCTGAAAAAGAGGTTTTAGATGCAAAACGTAGTAAGAAGAAACAGAAACAAAACCAAAACCTAGCAAACAAACAAAACAACAACAAAAAAGGAAGTATATCCTCTCACAAAGCACATATGCCATTGGATGCTGCGGACTTTCATGAATTATTTAAGTTCAAGAAGCAGTTGGGTAAAACTACTACAGCAAAGTCCAGCCGGAACAATTATAAAAAAGGCTCAGTTTATTTGCTTTAACTTCAAAATTTAGTGTTGTTTCAGGCACCCTAGAAACTTGCAGGTGGATGTTAAACCTGAAGACACTTTACTTTTTTTTTTGACCAGAGCTGGTGAGATAAACTGGGGTGCTTCAAGTGACACCAGGCATTCATGCTTATGCATCGGATGTTTACTTGAGCATGAACTGAATCTCTCTTGAGGTTCTATTGACTGTCTGGACTAGACAGTTCATTAACTATATTTCAGTGCATTACCTATAATTAAAGCTTAGACATGTAGCTCACAGCTAAGCAGTTGCATGGAGACATCCAAATGAAAGTGTATTAATGTTTTGCTAACTACTGGAAGCAACTGCCTCTGAATCAAGAAAGCCCTGAGTTGCAGACTGACAAGAACAGGGGAAATATTCCAGGAAATGATCAATGGCTTTTTAGTCTTGTTGTTTTTGTAAATCCTTTTCTTTAAGCAGCTACTATTAGTCAATGGGGACAGATGACAGGTAAAGTAGATGAGGTTGAGGGACCCTGAACTGTCTCAGAACAGCAATATAAATGCCCTTGTGTTGTTCTCTGGGAACACAGTACATTGGACACTGTTAGGAGTTAAGGGAATGTCAGCCTAGCAAAAAAAAAAAAAAATAAAAAAAAAATAGGATTATCAAGAAATCCAATGAAATCCAGGTGAGATCAGTAGAGAAGAAAAGATTTTAATGTCTGCTGTATGAAACAAACTTTTGCCCTGGAGGTTTGCTAATATAAAGATCTTGCTGCTTCAGGTAGTACCTTGAATTGTGTAATCTGCTTTATATGAAGGCACTAACACATGCCAAATATCAGGGTACTACTAAGTCTGAGTAGCTGAAACAAATTATTTTCCCCATTCTGTGGCATCAGTTACCCTCATACTTTTGCATCTTTATCTCACTTCCCTTGCCTGATCTAGCAATCTTCCTTACTCTCCCACACTTTCTTTGCATGATCACCCCAACTCTGTAGCAGCAATTTACAGAGTTGTGATCACTGTTCTGATCACTGACCCAGCAATCTGTCCTCAGTAATGGCCAGCACACTCCACATAGGGTTTCAATCCACATTTCCAGACAGAACCTAGGAGTCATTGGGATGAGACAATACAACGCAGGCTGTTTGCAACGCAAGGGATGATTAACACCTTTTTATTCTAGGAGTGAAAAGAAGGAGGAGTTTGCTCATCTGACTTTACAATTCCTTGATATTTATCTTCTAATCATACCTGTCGAGTTTAATTTACTAATACAGATGTAACCGAGTGGGGCTTTTGGTTTTTGGTTTTTTGTTTGATTTGGTTTTGTTGGGTTTTTTTTTACCCCAGAAATTGTTTACAGCACTCCTGCAAAGCTCCAAGCCACCAGAATACCAGAACATTATCTTTTTTTACAATTTTATTATCTTCTTCTCTCTTACCTTTGTGCTTTCCTTGTGCTTATTTTTACATTTATATTTTAACTATCATTTCTGTCTGACCCTACCATGAGTTTCAGATGGTTAGTGTTCACATAAAACCTCACCGTGTTTTCTGTGAAGCAGGTAGTTATGGAATTGATCCTACAGATTCTGTTACTGTAATCCTCCCCCTGTACAAACATAGCCAGTTTTTACTAACAGCTGCATCACAGAGGAGTACAAAAACAAAATTTTTCCTGTAAATAATGTATGGATTTTTAGAAAAGTGTGCACCAAGAAAAATTATAGCCTTATCTGCAAAAGTATAAAAACCCCAAAAACTTTGGGGAAGCAACATATATTTATTCTTCTCTCATAAATTCCCTAATCCACTGATGTCCACTGGAATGAAGATGAAATAAATTCATGCAGTTATGTATTACAATGTCAAAATGTACACTGGGTTCTATGCACTAATTTGTATGTCACAGCTATAAATCAGATAATTAATGTGTTAAACACACTGCCATTGTCTGTGAAAATTTACATTTTTGCAATCACCATTGCCCTATTTGATAGTAGCAAAGAAACCTTTACATGTCCAACAAGATTTAAAATGCATATCAAATGAGTTGAAGTCTTAAAAACCTGACAAATGGAAATAATTTCTGAATTTGTTACTAATGACTCTCTCATAAGTCATACGTTGTTCTCTCAAAAAACATGAATTTGTGACTGCAAGTTATGACAACTGTATTTAAATCCACACTAAGTAACCTAATGTGTGTACATTTGATTTTTTAATAAATTTTCTTTCAAAAGTTCTCAACAACATGCAATAATTTCTATGGCTTTCTGTACTCTAAAGGAGAAATGTTAACAGGATCAATCCTTTTTTCCTCTGCTTTTGCCAATAGTTATTTAAACTACAGTCAGTTTTTAATTCAGCAACATCTCCAAGTCCATTAGTAAAGTAAACCAAGCAAAGTAAAAATTGAAAGCAGACAAAACTGAAATTCTGAGAAAATGCTAGTGACTTGCAAGTTGAATTTCATTTACACTGCTGTAATAATTATTTTCCATGAGAAATTATGTGCCTGGATTAGTGAAGTACATTTTAAATCCACAGGGAATATGTGTCACTTTAACAGAATCAAACATTTTCAGCGAGGCTTACTATTTCTTTGTGAAAGTCATATTATGGAAAAGTAGATTTCAAAAAAAGTGTACAAAAAGAACAAAATGATACTTCCTCTAGACAATATCAAGTCCCAAATAAAATAACAGGAAATTTAAAGGTAAGAAACATTGATCTGAATTTTTTTTATATTATTGGCAGAGCTGACATGTAGGCAGTATACAATCTTTTTCTATCTACAAAGTCAACAGATGAATCAGACCTAAAATGAGCTGGAGATGATTTTTAAAGGAAATAGAAAGCTGTAATTTTTAACAAGGTTTAGGAGTTTTTCTTTTTTTTTTTTTTTTTTTTTTTACTGCAAAATATACATTGACAAAATAGAGAGAGTTACAGATGAAATTACATTAATTAATTTGTAATATATTAGTTTACATAGAGATCTGGGTGTTAATCAAAGAAAAAAGACTTTGGAGATTAAAGTAATCAGTGAAAACTGGTGGTATATTTGCATGTGCCAAATTTACAGAGTGTGATAAACCTATTGTTTTTTGATGAGAAAAAGAAATATTTAAATATTATAAATATCTTCAGTTTTAAAATAGATTTTCTTAACAGAGGATAAACTTTATTTATGGTGTCCTATTCAGTATGGGAAATAAGGACATTTTAGAAACAACAACAGTCTGAACCTTCAAACAAAACTGTCAAGAAATATATGGACACAATGGATAAAATATTTAGAAGAGATTAAAATTTAATTCCCCTCTGAAAGCTGCAGGAAATTAATACACCTAAAAAAATTAGAAAACATTGTATAATTATCATCTCATCATCACAGGGGATGCATAGAGGGGACTTCTTTCCTACAATTCCCATATATGTATCAATATTACCTGCAGAATGCAGAGGTACAGACATGCCTCTAGAAGGAATTCTGGGCTGTACTGTTTCTGCCTTTGCACAAAGTTCTTTCGTGGGGGGGCAAATAAACTTACTTGTATTCTGTCTCCCATATGAGTGAAAAGAAAGAGCTGTTTGATGAGGGGTTTTTGCCTCCTTTTTCTTTTTTGTTAATGAACAATTGTTTCCAGAACACAGTTTTATTCCATGTGTCACTGCTGGACAATTTATCAAGATGTTAAGGTAAAATTTTCCTTCTGACAAAAGAACAATGATTCAACACTCCTAATTGTAATCAAAAGAGGTAAAAATACACAAATATTTACTTCAATGCATTATATACAGTAAAGCAGCTTGATCAGAACTCTGAAGATGTATCCAGACAATTGAGTAAAAAGCCTAGTCCCTGACTACTTATACTATTTTGTTGCCACCTTATCGTGAAGCTCTCATGCCTTCTCAGTGATTTCTCATGGACAGCTCCTCACAGCACTGACTCCTTCCTCACAGCACAGTCAACAGACTGCATCTCTCCTCACCCAGTTACCCCACTCTTTTATAGCACTCAGCTTCTTATTGGACACAGCTGTGGCCTATTAAGGGCAGGCTTGTTCCTAATCTTTGGTGATTAGTACAGCTGCAACTCAGGTGTGAGACTACCTTCTGTAGTATATTTTCTTACATTCTATCCCTCCGCACTATTTAATTTCTAACATGGTTTCTGTTAATGGTTTTGGTCTTTGCCAGCTATTGTAGTTCCACATGATGCCTGGACATAGCTCCAGTGATAACATACAGCAGGAATATTTCACATGAGTTTGGGCCACTTGCCATCTCCTTTGGGTGTAAGAGCTGTGTGGATGTGAGCCAAGATGTACAGGCGACTTTATGTGTTGCTCTTAGTTTGTTTCAATCTTTGAACCCTGAAAAAAAGAACAGCTAAAAGTAAAATATCTCTTGAACACATTTGAGTAAAATGATGTTCTGGATCTGGCTGAGATAAAGGTAGCTTACTTCATGGCAGCGCCTATGTTGCTGTGGTTTGGATTCATGACCAAAACAGCGTTGGTCACACTCCAGGGTTTTAGGTATTGCTGATCAGTGTCTGCATGGGCTGATGCTTTTCCTGTTTCTCACTGTCCCAAGCTGTGAGAGGGCTAACAGTGGGCAAGAGGTTGGTAGGGGACACAGCTGGGTCAGGGATGTCCCACACATTGGGGTACTGTGTTCACCAATAAAACTCAATGGGTGTAGCACAGGGACTATTTCTGAAGTACCTAATGCTCAAGAGACCAAATGGATATTGATCTGCTGGTGGGAGGTGGTGAATGATTGCCCTTGCATCACTAGCTGTTTTTTGAGGTCCCCTTGACTCCCCTATTCATTTTAACTCCATTATTAAACTTGCAAGTTATTCTCAGTTTTATCCATCTGATTCTTTCCTCTATCCCACCCCAACATGAGTGAGCAGTTGTGTGGGGGCTTTAGCTTCCAGCCAAAGTCAACCCATAACAACTGGTTTTCATACCCTACAGTGATAAAGTTGTACAACCTCGCTAGCAATGTAGATTAAGGCTGCCTTTTTAGAAAGTTTTGGGATTTTTCCTGATGTTTAGTTTAATTCTTCCTGCTGTAACTTATAGCCCATCAGTTCTTGCCCTATCCACAGTGAGCATAAATGCAACTTTATTATTACCTGTTGTAAAGATTTTTTGAAGAAAAATCTGGAGGTTGTTATGAATTAAGTATGACTAGAAATACGTGTTTGAAAAAGAAACTGCACATCACAGAGTTGTAAGAGTGGCCTGTATTGATCATAGATGTCTCATCAGTGAGGAACCTGCATACAAGCTCCAGGAGGATGCCAACAAGATTGCAGCATATCATGTATATCAGTCCTTTTCCTTCTAGCCCACCAGAAAAACTTGGTGTTTTTCAATAAAGAAATAATATACAATGGGCAGCAAAGTGGCCTAACAATTAGGGAAGCTGAGTTAAGTAAGGTTCTGAGAAAAATGACCATCCAGCTGTTGGCTCCTACAGTGCATGAAAGATCTGTCAAAAAAATGGTTTGTTGCCACCAGATAGAGAAAAACAAGGACAGGACAAGGACTTGTATCCTGTTCTCTTTTGCACACAAGCAATCCTGAACAGACCACCTAGAGAATGACTGCATGTTGAAAAAATGAAATTTATGAAAGTAAAAGTGTGAGAAATAAATCTATTGACATACCTTGGGGGATGGGGTGGGGAGGAGGGAGGCAGTGGGGTGGAAGGCACCTTTGTTTTCTAGAAGGCCTCTGAATTTGATTACACTAATTTCATTGCAGTTCCTCAGTGGACAGTAACGCGTTGGAAAGTCTGTTATTACAGCAATTTCTAGGCTTTCCTTCTCTGACTCTGGGACCCAAATATTTGAAATTTTTTGCCTTAGGTCCTGTTTTCTAGAGCTTGTTGGTTCCCAGTCTTCCCAAGTCCATCTGGCTCCTGTCCATTCCTAAAATTGCATCTCACTGGGTTCAGAATAGTGAAAATCCAGGTTGATAAAAAAGTATCTGGATGACTGGACTAAAGGGGCACACCTTACCTGGAGGCTGGTAAGGCAGAGGCTCTGAGCAGAAGTTCAACTACAGCTTCCTTCCAGTCTGAATTATTCTGTTTCTTTGGATCACTGCTCAAAGTAAATAATTGGAAGGGAAGTAAGGAAAGTGAAAGCTATTTTGTAAAAGTTTTTGAGGCTTTGTGGATTGTATGTCCCAACAGAGAAGCTATTTCTTCACAATACCACATTAAATGTTGGCAAGAGTTCATTTTGTAGTCCATAATAATCCTCAGGTCCTTTTCTGCAAAACACATTATTTCCTGGTCTGCATTTGTATCACAAGTTTTCCCTGCCACCATGCAATCCTTTCCTCCAGCTGACTTGTATTTTACTTAAGCATATTAGTAAAAGAGATTTTTTTTTTAATCTTATCTTCCAAAGTATTTTCACACCTAGAGCTTCATAGCATCTGAAAATTTAATAAAGGTATTATTTCTTCCACTATCACAAGTGAAAAATATTGCAGAGCTTAGGGCAGACTTTTGTGATACCACAACAAACATTTTTTCACTCTGACAAAGAGTCATAATTAATTCTTTCCTAAAATAGTTTTCCACTAATTTCATATCTATATTACAGTAGTCTAATCTGGACAGTATTTCCATTGTTTGTTTATAAAACTATCATGTGATAACTTCTAAAATCCTTCTAAAACAAAGAGGTAGAGCAACACCACTCTCCCTCTATCCACAGAGTGCATTAAAATGTAATAGATGTTTAATGGGAGAGTTCCAGTTTCTGTCCATATCTATATTGTTACCAATTACAGAGTGGCAGAGTTCAGTATTTCTGAAAATTCATGCTTTCTCAAGGTATTTAATTGAAGCCTAAATTTCACTATTATTAGCTATGGTAATGATTATTAGAAATTAATGCCTGTTTTTTCAAATTAAAAACATTTTAGCAGTAGAGACTTCTGACACCACTTTAATTCACTTTAACCATCTGAAATTAAACAAAGGCAAATGCAATGTCATACAACTGATAAGCTGTGCTTTTCTTAGAGTGAAAAATTTTTGGTATGCAGAGTGCTGAGACTAAAGACAACCAATGATTTCCACTGACACTGTGTTGATATCAGCACACAGAGATAAACTCCACTTATATTAAAGACACGTGAAGAAAAGTAAAAATAAAGAAGATAGACTACTCATAAAATCATTTAACTGCAGAATCTTTTGACTAAACGTCTGAAACAACTTCCTTGTATTACACTAAATCTGAAATTATTTTCTCATAGAGTGCAATGTCATATGTTATTGGTGATGAGGCCCTATGTGTCATTTTCCCCAGCTACATTAATATTTCTGAAGATTCAAAGACATCATATGCCACAGCACTCGATGTCCATTAGCTGCAAGCAGCTGGGAGAAAGAGCAGGGAGGAGAGTGCTTCAGGCTTTTGCTTTAACTGTCTTTCCACCACTGGGAGTAGTGGCAGAGGAAGGAGAGCTGCTTTGCAATTCGTTTTCCTTAAGAAAACCCAAAAAAAGCATAATCTTTAAGGAGCAAACAAAAGATGCTGTAAAGTTAGGTGGTGACACTGAGCAGGGCCACAGGTAGTGAGTAGAACTACATCATAACCAGTGCAGCTATGCTTCTGAGAGACTGCTGGGGCTTTTTTTTTCCCCTGCTCAAACTTTGGCATAGGAAAGGAACAAGGAAGCTATTTGCTGTTGGATTTAAATAAGGGGCAGAAAGAATTGCGCCTGGTTAGTGTCTGGTGATTATTCCCTTGATTCCCTGGCTTTTTCCATCTCTCTTTGATAGGGATGGAAGGACATATGAATATATCCTGGCACTACATTCCCAGTTGCAGATGTTACAATGAGCTGACCCTGAGCAGTGCCAGTGGTGCATTTTCCCATTGACTGCTCAAGTCACCTGCATCTTACCAGAGCTGTGTCCTATTCTATTCTGATAGTGTTTCAAATACTGTACAGGCAGGAAAAGGATATTGGCAGGTGAGGTACAACTCCTTACCTACTGCCTAAGTATATCCAAATGAGAATTTAATGCTTTCAAAAAGCTTTCTGAGGAAACCTGCCACAAGAAAACAGAATGAAAATGCTGCGGTTTGCAACTGGTGATAACCTATCTTATCTGATAACACAGGATTTCCCATGCTTTTAATGGAGGCTAGGCTTGACTCTACAGTAATGAAAAATGTGACATGCTGCACACAAATATAAGCAACATTTTAGAAAGATATTGAGAGCTATGCTGGCAAAAATACCAAAATGAAAGGCTTTTTTTCTTTTTGACACTGTTGAAAAAAACATGTGAGAATATTAGTTTAATTTTTATTCTTGTTTTCAATCTGTTTCTATTTAAGAGTTGGCAAACGCAGAAATATAGTTGTTATTTTGGTTAAAGAACAGAGATACTTCTCTGTTTGTTTCCTCATAAGTAAAACTGTTCCCACAAGAAGGGAAAAATGCTCCTTTCACTTAATTTTCAATGAATGGCTTCCTGATGCTTTGCAAGAAATAGTTCAATGTCTGCCCCAGGAAGCCCAGTCTCACAGTGGAAGAAACATGAATCTGAACAAAGTGAGTAATAGGGGCAAAGGTACCTGAAAGAATGTATTTTTCTGCTGCTCATGGGATGCATTTTGCAGCTCAGCATTTACACATCATAGGGGGCTGACTCCTATAGGCATTCATTTAATGATGTGGGGGTGTTTTTTAATCTTCTCACTGGTAGAGACAAATATATACTCAATAAAAAATGGAGAATTACTATAAAAAACCTGTTCTTGATTCAAGTAAAAAGAAAAAGAATAAGAAAATAAAAATGAGCTAGAGATATAGATCTACTTTGTACTATTCAGTTTCCCTATTAACAAGAAAATGGAGAATGCTCTCATTTAATCCTTGTTAGAATTTCACTGATCAGCTGCAACAGCTGCAAGCATTTGATAGTATAACTTGGAAATAATCATTGAGAATCACTTCAATTTTTTCTGAAAAGCTTTCTGAGAAGGTGAGGAGTTTTCCCTAGTGGTTTCTTCTCCTCTCCAAGTCCTTGCTCTATTTCTGACGCTTCAGAAACCGGAAAATCTCTGAAATCTGTGTAAAGATCTGAAACCAGATCCAGCCCCTCAGTGGTCAGGTACTTCTGTGCATTCCTTCCACAGAAGCCTCATTCACCTCTAAGGATCACAGGCAGCCTATTGCCTTCCTGCTCTGTAGTTCAGAGAAAACAAGTTCCATAGCAGAAAAACAATGAAGCTGTGGCACTATGCAGCACCACATGGTGGTTTTGGCAGCAGCTTTTAAAACCAGGCTTAAATTTTCAAAGCCAGATGGTGCAGTACAGTTGCGTCCGGATCATATTTCAAGACAGAGCATTACACAGTCCACCCAATAATTCAATATCAATACCAAAATAGCTATTTGAGTCACACAAGGCACAGGCAGTGCAACTGAACCAAAAGTAATGGGTTTTTTTAAAACTTCAATACTAACTGCATCCAGTCCTGGGCTCCCCAGTAGAAGAAAGCCATGGAGGCATTTGAATGATTTCCTAGGAGAGGCACACAAAGGAGCCAGAGGGCTGGAATACATCTTCTGTGCAGACAGGCTGAGAGAGTTGGGGTTGCTCAGCCTCAGCAAGAGAAGCCTCCACAGAGACCTTAGAGCAGCCTTCCAATAGCTAAAAGAAGCTAACAAGAAAGCTGGAAAGGGACTATTTGTAAGGGTGTGAAGTGGTAGGACAAGAGGATATAGGTTTAAGCTTGAAGAGGGTAGATTTAAATTACACATAAGGATGAGATTTTTTTAGGATGAGGATGGTAAAAAGTTGCAACAGGTTGCCCAGAGAAGTTGTGGGTGCTCCACCTCTGAAAGCATTCAAGGCCATGGTGGATGAGGCTTTGCATAACCTTATCCACTGAAAGATGTCCCTCTCCATGGCAAGGAAAGATTGGATTAGGTGATCTTCAGACATTTATTTCAATTTGAACGACTTGTTTCTATGATTCTATAAGTAGGAGTTGTAGACATGCTGCAAGAATGCAGTATAAAATAAGCATTATACCTCCAGAAGCTCCCAGTCTCGGAAGTTGTACTATTTTCACCCATATAATTTTAAGCTTGCAGGAAATAAACTGTTCTGAAACAATATCTCATAAGGAAGAAAAATAAAGTGAAGAGTTTGCAGATGATCAATGGGGAAAGACTGGAAAAAATAATAGATTCTATAATTGAACTTGTTAGCTTTGTCTACACATATCAACACTAAAGAATGTTACATAGCAAAGTAAACTTAAAGTGCAAGGACACCATTTTAATGGCAATGAGATGTCTTGATATCCAGATAGCATGGTAAAACTTCCTCGCTCAGGAAAAGGTGGGAATAACAGAACAGTGGATATGGTGTGTTCCATTTGAAAAGCACATTAATCTCCTTGTAGGCAGATGTGGCAGAAAGATGCCAGGTGGATTGTCTCAAGTGTTGCCAGCAGTGAGGATGCTGCACAATTGAGGTGGGACTCCTGCTCCCAACTACACAGAAAAACCTCTCCAGAACAGTTCAGAGCTGCTGTTAGCTGAATTTACCTGAATCAAGCCTAATTTTCTGAGACTTGATCCATCATTGTTTCATTGCTATTTCCCCTACTCTACTAGAATTTTTCAGCTTTTTTTTTTTACATGTGTCTCAAAATCACAGAAAATTTTTGAGATTACAGGTTAGCACTGCAGGTTAGCACTCTGCAGGTTAGCACTGTCTAAGGAATTGATACTTCCTCCCATAAAATAAGGAATAAAACCTTCCAAAGATAGATTTTAGACTGACTTATAAGAAGAAATGTTTGCCCCTTTGAAATTATTTGTCACTTCTCTATTGATTTCTTTGGATTTATGTCCCAGAATATTCCCTTCCTCACTAGCAAAACCTTTCAAAGAACTGTTTGGTCAGATTGTATAAAATTATTAATTTGATCTAAGATCATTAATGAAGGATATTGTAAAAGTGAGACCATAGATATATTTTGGAAGCTGTGACTTTCCTTCAGAGACATAGCGGTTTTGCTCCAGGAAATTGTTCATAGTGTAATGAGCTTTTCCCAAAGCTTCCAGGGAAGACTGCTTACATACTTTTAAATAACAAATGAACTTTTGGAAACTTGACACTTTGTATTTATCATTTAACAGTCAAATGGCATCTGAAACACCCAAGAAAGGGTTTTAACCTGTCTAGACAAATGTTTTATAAATTATAGATGTTCTGCTCAATCAAGATGAGCTATCTCTTTTTTAAAACCTTTCATCCTTTACTCTTGCGTCTAATCTGATGAAAACTGTTTATTTTAAACTAAACCTTGAAGTGATTACTCAACATTCAGATCAATTACTTTTAGTTTTAAAATCAGTAAAAAGCTTTTTTTAGCATCACAAGAAAAAAATTAGTTTCTCTTTCTCCAACATAAAGCCAAATAAGCTTTTTTCTGCTCTTCTTGGGAACAAAGTCTGTGGCAGCAGACCAGGTGTAGAGTTCAAATAAGTGGCCAATGGTGAAGGGTGGCTGAAAGGAATCACACAGATTTTGAGAAGTGTTTGGCCAAGCTGGGAAGCTGCTGTGAAGAGTAAGGATGTTCCTGGCAGTGACTGTAGGCACTCTCTGTTTGAGAACACCGAGCCAATCCTTGGGACCTCTGTCCAGAGCCCAGGGGTTACCAGGGCTCAGTCTTGATCCCTGATTCCTGGGACTCCCAGACGCCCATGGGGAGACCCTTGTGTACTGCCCTTGGAAGCATCAACAGCAAAAGCAAAGGACTACCCCAATGGGAAATGGAGAACAGCTTTTTAGGCACAGTTCTACAGCATCTGATGTCTGAAGCTTCCAGCAAAAGCGAAAATAATCTTGCTTGGGTACAAGATTCCTGCTACTGACAGTGCATGTGTCTTGGATTCAGCTGAATTAATACATTTAGCAGAAAATCAACTCTTCCAAAAGATTGTTTCCTATGTTCATATTTGAAATAGAGGATGGCAAACAGTGGACTCAGAACTTAAAAAAAACTTTAACAGGTTTAGTGGTGATTCATGTATTTGATTACAGAACACTTTTATGTATTCTGCTTGTTTTCCTGGGATAATTCTCTAAAGGCAGAAGATTTAGACCAATGTTCCATATCAAGAGTGTTCTCTTCATCAGTTTTTTGCTGGGAGTAAAGGTGAGGGAGTGTGGGTGATGCTGGGAGGGGGAAAATATTGCCTGCTTTAATGCACACAGCAAAATTTCTGAAAGCACAAAAAACAAATACCAATCCAATCAATACTTGGAAAATGAACCAAGAAATCATGCCCAAAGTCAATGGAGGGAGTTAACTCTTCACAATCTCAAGGTGAATCCACTCAGAGTATCCTTAATTACACATTGTATCCTAGAGCTGGTAATTCAAAACAAATATATGATGAAGTAGGTATGTTATATTTCAAGTAATGTTTTTTGACTAATTGATTTACACAGTGTAGTATTCAAATTGTACTGATAAAACCAGTATTTCTATAAATATACCACTGATGTAGAAAGATGAATCCTGTGTATAATTTCCTGAGTGTGAGACTTGAAGAGCTGTCCTTGCTATTTACATTTCCTAACCACTAAGAACAGGCCTAAAAGGTTAGAGCTGAAAATCTCTTGCCAGTCATTTCTAGCATCGTGAAGGCTCCCTTCATCTTCTTCCTGACTGAAGTTACAAAGGAGATCTTTCTGTTGCAGTATTGCTTCTGGTCTTCTCTCAGTGCAGAGTGTGTGTCCTCTCCAAATTAGTAACTTCTGCTGACTTCGTAATTAAGTGAAGTAAACATGCTAAAGATTTCCTTGGATGCTCAGCCACATTCTGCAGCATTTTGATATTTACTTTTCTTTCTCACTTTTTAATGTCAATTCCACCATTTTAACACTTGCTCTGGCCTTGAAGTTCTCACTGGATAAAATCACTCTTTTGATCCTTTCATCTTACCCCCTGGCCTCTCTCTTACTCTCAAGCACTTGCCAAAACCTTGTGTGACTGCATGGATGGAACTGCTTCCCTGTCTGCTTTTGAGATTCCCAAAAGTGATGTGAAAGTGCTCTCAGAACACACCTCCAGTTCCATGTACTTGGCTGCTTTGATCTGATTCATTTCACCTATTTGTGGCGCATAACATGAATCCCTAAGGCAGGAGTGTAGTCACCCATGGCTTCATTTATAGTTAATGGGAAGTGGCAAAGACCTCAACAGCGCAAATTAGGATGTCATAAAAGAGGTTTTTAGGCAACAGTGCCTTTTCTTTCTTCACTGCCTATCTAAGAACCTAATGCCACTACAGGCCTAAGTGAAATCCCTGTATGCAGTGGTTTGAATGCACTAGTTACTTCTTGATTTGTATTTCCTTCTGATTTATCTTCACACAATGAAGACAGACCTTTATGTCCCCAGCCCTAAGGTATATATTCATGAGGGATGGTCATGCATGATTGTTAGGAGTTTACTTTCCACATGTCATCCCATTACTTTTTCCTACTTCCATTACTATTACAACTTGTATCCTTATTTGTCTTATCATTAAAAATTTAAAAAACCACAAATAAAATAATGGGATTTTTATTTTGCTACAAACTGCGTAAAAAAATCCAAAACCATACACCATGGACTTATGTTTTATTTTTGTACCACAAATGTCTTTTAACAGAAGCTGACTTAACCTAAACTATAATATTTTCAGGTACATTAATGCTGGATATTAAAGTCACAGTAGTTTATGCACTATTATCTTGGAGAATTTACCTGAATATATATTTCCTGAAGCAATCTCACCATAATGCAATATTTTGACCATTCACTCAGTTGCTTGTGTCTGAAATATATTTAATAATGTATAATGCTATTGTTTTTCAAAATTACAAAGCTGGACAAATGAAAAATGAACTCCCTCGCTAGTATGCACAGTAAGACTTATTTTATGTAATCTACAAAAACCTAAGAATAAATGTATATGTGTGCACACAGAGATACTCTTTGGTTAATTTCTTTTCTTTCAATTCCATTTATGAATTTATTTTTTATTTTGCTAAAAGCCTGATAGCTACCTCAAACTGCCAGGCTAAATGCAGAGTGTTGTCCGACATCTGACTGACAGTGAATGCTGGAGCCCATCCTCTTTTATCCAAAGCATTGATTTGTATTCAGGAATATATGAGTCATCTTAGGCTGCTAGACTTAGGAACGTAGCTCTTCTCTTCTAAATAGATGTGTTTAGCAATTTTCAAGCAGCCTAGAAATATCTTCCCAGTGAAAAATATTTGTCAAGGATAAGTTCAAATCCCCAGCCAGGATGTCATTAATGCTGTTCAGTGAGAGTGGCAGAGGCTCACAAGGAAATGAGGAGTCCAGCAAAATGTGCAGCCTCTTCAGTTCCTTTTGAATGAGGTGCAAGTTACTCAGCAGATCACTAGAAATATGCAGCATATAACAGATGAAGCCCAAATAAAAAGCATTTTCAGTGATCTGGTAACTCATTTTACTTGTGCTGAGATTGCTAGTTTCTTGGTACCCTGCAAATGAGGTTCCAAAAAAGCAGACAACACTCCCAGGATAATTAGTAATCAGAACCATAAAGCTTTTTAGAAAATGTATAAAATGAGTACTTGTGATCCTTTTGCCAGTCTGTTAATTCTCCAATTTAAAAAAAAAAAAAAGGGAAAAAGATAAAAAAGGAAGGGGGATGCCTCATTAGAGCTTAAAAGAAGCGAAGGAAAAAAACCCTTGCAGAACAAATAAATAAACAAAAAGCACCTTGCCTTGAAAATCAAAGACAAAACATTAAAGAACTTTTGTAAAATAACTTTAATGTTCATGAAATATGTTTAAAGTGGAAATTGCTTTGGGAAGTTGGGAAATGTTCACGTGGCGCTGGATGTCACTCAGAAGACGCAAGCACAACACGGTTAAAAAACACGAAATGAGTCAAATGCAGAATTAAGATGAGCACAGTATTAAGAGAGTGTGGGAAAAAAAACTCTAAAAAAGGTCCTGAAAATGATATATACAAAATAACTACAAATATTTTTTCATTTTCAGTGTTTAGTTGCTAGATCCTTTGACCTTTCTCAAAACAAAAAATGAAGCATTTAAATCTCATATTACTCACATTTAACTTATGTAATAGACAGATGATGTTTTTATGTCCAGATTCACTAGAATTCAGTGAAATTACTAGACTACACTGATTGAGGGTAACTTCTGTCTTCCGGATACTTTTCCTCAAGGGTAGCATCTGGCATAATAACAGATTATTCCCCTACAACCTTTCTTGCATTTCGGTTTATACTATGCCAGCTGAAACACTACTATTAGGAAATATTATTATTCCAAGGAAGGTTTTCAGATCCTCCGTGTTATATGCTCTTTAGCCAGCAGAAAGCAACAACACTGGCATAATTTCTTTCAGCACTTGAGGCCAAAGCGTGCCTTAGGCTCCCCCAGTGAACACTTGCCCTACCTGTCCCTAGCTGGCTGGATCAGCTCTGTGCTGGAGCTTTGGCCCATGAGATTGGCTATCCCTCAGGAATGACTAAGAGGAGGGAAAATTCAAGTTGCTGCTGACAGCAGCCTGGGTGCAGCTGCGTGATGAAAAGCTGTATGGGATGTGACGCACCATTGCACTTAGATTTGATCTAGGTGTCATCCAGACACAGGCAAAGCAAGGATGAGTCTAACTAGGACTAAGGCTGGATGAAGAGCCTCCAAGTTTCTGTAACAATAATAAGAATCCCCATGCTTCACACCAGGAAATCCAGGCTGAATTGATGCATGCTGTTTTTAGAATAACAATCTCTCTCATGCGTACAGTACACAGTGCACTGTGAGAACAAGATCTGAAAGGTATTTGTAGATGAATACACTGTGCCACCTGGAGTTTTAATAAACCAAACCAAATTATTTTCTCTCCGTCTCATATAACTTTATTTAGGAATAAAGTATTCAGAATTTGACCAAGAGTTTACTTCCATGAATCAAGAATTAATGAATAGATTTTCAATTGGTCTGAGAAAGGCTCATTGGCTCTTCATAAATCACTACTAACTCTGTTATTTGTTAGTATATTTTGGATACTGGAAAAAGGAGGGGAATAAAGAGGTAGAGATAGGTGCAAACACACTACCCAAGTGTGTCTTTCAGAATATTTTCAAATACCAGTATTGTGGGTAAGACTCATGAGAGCTACCACTGCAGAGAAATCCATAACAATTGTCATTTTGGGATTTTTCACTCCTTCTTGTCCCTCTCACTTATGCCTGCCCTAACAGCTATTCTGGCTGTTGTACAGCCTTATTGCATCTTTAGAATTCTGTCTGGATCAAGTAGATTTAAATAGATAGGCCCAAGGTTGAGGCATTTCTATGTTGCTTCTGGCGCAATTGCTTTTCTTTAGAGAACACTTACTCCTTTTTTACTGACTTTTTATCTGGAGAAACCACTAACTGACACAAGAAGAATTCTGCGGTGAAAGTGTGTCTATAGGTTTTTATTTTATATAGAAAGAGCAAATGTCTACAGCTACAAAGTACTTGTACTTCAACAACAGACAATGTAGCAAGTACAAAAAGGTGAGAATATAAATCACATTCCTTTCCTTATAACAAACAGAATACGTCCACTTTTGTCACCTGAAGAAAGATTCCTACTTTAGCAATATGAACAGCTCTTGAAATTGATAAAGGCTTTTCAAGATAAGAAAGTTTCCAGCTGAAACTGGAAGAAATTCATCTATTCAGAAAATAATATGGCTTTCAGCTTTGCCTGTCTAGTAAACAAAGAAAAAAAAGAAAAAAAGCAGTACACAACTTCTGAGGATCTACAAGCATAAGGCAATATATTCTTGCTAAAGCTATAAGAACAAAAAAAAAAATCTCACTTGAACTGTCAGTCTACATATTCTCTTTTCTCCTTGTGAAAGCCAAATTACTGCTAGTGTCAGTAGACTCAGAAGAAACTTTAAAAACCCCCACTGGCTTGACTTTCATTTTTTTTCCTATTAGAATAGTAGGTTAATTTATGTGCAATTTTACTTACACACACAAACAATTTGAAGAAGGGAACAACATTTACCCTTGAATCGCTGTGTGTGAACAAGAGTTTTCAACACAACCCCCTGCTTCCAATACGACCCAGTATTAAATGAGATCAGTTAGGCAGCTTTGCACATTGCCAGATGGAGTCTCGTGTTTACTGATATGAATATACTGCATCCACTATCCAAACCTGGTCTCGGTTTTAATTTTTATTCAACATTGTGTTAGTCCTTGGCCACGAGTCTGACTCATCTTTCTTGGTCTGTGGTTCTGAACTATTTGGTGTAGCAAGGCAAAACTATGGGGTAATTGTTTATGTCCTATGCCAAGTACTGAAGCCTGGAGTTTGGAATCTGAGTACCCTTTCTTCTTACAAGGCAACCACAGTCAATTATCTTAACAGAATGCCTTGCAAGAGTGTCTAGATAGATGACTTAGTAAAGTTTTCAAAAGAAATTAATTTTCAGTAAATGTGATTTTTCTAGGGTTTTTTGGAATTTCTTTTTTTTAATTTGAATTGCAACTTAAATGGAGATCATTAACAGAAGAGTAGGCTGCAAAGCAAGAAGAGTTAGACATAGGCCAGGAGAAATATCCCAGGGCTCCTACTGCTTCCTTTGTAGATGATTATCTGGGAAATGTAAGAACAATATCTTCAGGTATTTAAAATTACCAAAGTGTACCTGGAAGCCTTGAAAGGATATGAAACATCATAGGTCATCAAAAGGTGTGCATGGCTTCAAGATCACTCCATAGAGCAATGAAGAAGAGGTGCTGCTTTATTCCCAGCTGTACTGAAGTCTTGGTCTCTGATCATATTTTGGACAAATGCTCAGTAATATTACATAGCAGAGAAACTCTGGCTTACATGAACCTCAAAGAAAAAGTGTCATCTACAGGATATGAAGAGAATCCAGTGAGTAGCAAGGATGCCAAGCTATCCTCCATAGGACACACACATCTGAAGCAAACCCTGAGGCAGCTAGCACATGCTGCTCCAATCCTAAAAAGATGAACAAGAAGCTAAGGAAGTCATAGCAAAAGTCATAGCAAAAGTCCTGAAATCTTACATCCCTCCAATAGAGTGCCAGGCAGCTTGAAGTGTTTAGAAAGCAGTGTACAAGTAGTCCTGAATCAAAAAACCTGTAGGCCTTAGCAATTATTTCAGCAATCTCCTGCACATGCTGGGGGACATTTTCACCAACTGAGGGGCTCGCACTCTGGGCTCACCTCCTCTAGGCACTGCATCACAAGGCAGTCTGAGCAGAAGTCCTTGGAAAACACCAGGATGAAGCCATTGCTGAGGTCATGTGAGCTGATCCAGCTCTGGGACTGAAGACCTACAGTCTGAGGGACAGAGGCCAGGGAAGTCAGCAGTGGTAGCAAGTACACCGTGTGTGCCATTATTCATCCAAGCATTAAACTGCTAACTCTGCAGAACAAGCAGAACTCTGACAACAAGTTACAATGAATTCCCACCTTTGATAGGCAGTGAGCAATCCAGCAAAGTGCCTAGAAAGCAGAAGTTCAAGGCTGGTCAAATGGCTGGGACCAAAGGCCACAAGAGATGAGGGATGATGGATATGTATAGGATTGGACTTTGCTAAAAAGTTGCTGAGGATGAATCTCATTAGATTTAAGAGAAGACAGCTGCATTCCAGGTAGAAGACAGGCTGTTGCTAACAGGTAGCTGTGAAGGAGGTGACTTGGCATCTGCCAAGATGACATGCACACATATTTATTTCATTTTCATGTCCTTTTGAAAGGGACAAGGTGAGGAAGAGGATACCACATTGTGTCTATTTCAAGCATCTTCCAGTGGTCCAGAGCACATGGCATTTCGGAGCCCTGCAGTCTGGGCTCCACCTTCTTATGGTTTCTCCTCTCATTCTTTACTCCCTCATGTCCAGATCCTGTTCTGTCACCCAGAGCCAGTGGGAAGTGAGGGATCTCATTTGTGCTCACCTGGCGCCACATGTGCAGCTCAAGGCTGCTCTCTCTGCTGAGATATGGCCCCTCAGCTTGGTGAATTTTTTGCTGCTATTTTCTAACATTACTCTGCAAAATAGCCTCCGTGTTTTCAAGAAAATATGTGCAATTTTTTAATCTTCACCTGTAGACAAAAATAGGTGGAGCAATCTATTTAATGGTTAGACATCATGGGTGGAAAACCACTTTTCATCACTGTTGTGCAAACTTCTATTTCCTCCTGTCACAAAGCAGCAATAATATTTTTTTCATACAACGGACTTAAATTAACTTTTTCAGCTGAAAAGAAAGCATTGTTTTTGTCAGCTACATTTAACACAAAATAATGGTTTTGACAACTGGTTAAGCAAGACATCGTATTTTTTAATTTTAAACACCATTTATTACTTGTAGACTTAGGTGGTTTCAAAAAGGAAATCAGAAATGCCATTTAAGTTCTCCTTGCCTGCTGCTATTCACTTCATGTTATTTTCTCTGGTGTAAGACTGACAAACCATTAAGCAATCAGTGGAAGGGCTTGTTTTATCACTTTAGAACTAAAAACAAGTTCATAGACGTGAAAATATGGGAAATCTCACCCATATTTTATTAAAGAACATGTTAATATGTCTTCTTCAGGGATTTTCTCAGTGTGAAAGTACACAAATTCCATTGCTTATAAAAGCACAAAGGGAATTTGATGCACACTGATAAAAAAAATAAAGCCTTTCAGAAAATAACAGGCAACTCACTGGGGCATAACTGACCTATTCCTTTCTCACTTATTAAATGAATCTGAGGACCGTTTCGGGATCGTATTGATCGTGTTTTCAAAATGACAGGTGACCTCCAAATCAGTTCACAGGCCAGTGTCTCCTAGTGAAGCACAGAGCTGCTTGTCAATGGTGCCCTCGCAATTGAAATAGACATTGATGGACAAGATCTTCAGCTGGCTGTTTAGAGCATGCAGATTCCCCCGATTAGACTGGCCTTTTTGGTTGGGTTTTTGTTGTCATTTCTGTTGCTTGGAGTATTTAATGAGCTTTTATTGATTACATGTTTAGCGTTACAGTGTTAAAGAATGTGTGCGATACAGTTGTTCAGAATTTGTATTCACCGCCTTTGTAATACAAAGGGTTTGCTGCAGCTTTATAAAAAGAATGATGCTTTTAGCTATAAATATGTGGTCTAGTAAAAGTACTAAGTGTACAAGCTTGACGCTCATTTCTGTTTTGAAAAAGGTTATGTGAAATTTCTGTAAGTTAACCAGGCTGTTCTTCTAAAATATAATAAGTATTTACTACCTATGACACAACTCAGTGAGATTAGTTTACAGATGTCAGTATACTTGTAGTACCTCAAAATTTGTGGCAGCTTTTTGGTGTTAGAAAGGTGAAAACAAATTATGATTTATCTTTTATTTAATATCTAAAATATTGTTACATAAGCATGCCTTATTTTAAATGCAGCAACCATGTAAAAGAAATGTTGTCTTTAGAAAAGGTGGCTGTTACATGCATTTTCTCAGAGCCTGATTTTGCTCTTGCAGTATCCATTGTTTACATAATACTTTATTATAAGGTGTTGTTAAAAAAATGAAGCTTTGGTCACAATTGCAACAATATGAGTGAACGAAGGAAAAAAAACATGCATAATCATTCCTTCCTCCCTGACTTCCTCTGCAAAGTTTTCCTGGTTTTGATTTTCCTTTAAGAAAAAAGTGAATGCTATAAATTTGTAATTGAATCTAAGTTCCACCACATTAGCAATTCCTCCAGCTCACCAAGACAATAATTTTATAAAGTTCTTTCATTAAAAGCATTTACCGCAAAAGTATTCACAATTTCCTCTCCGATTTTTTCCTCTTTGAATTAGATTACTCTCCTCCATGTTTCATCCTCCAAAAATGCTAATTAAAATGCTCCTGGACCAAAAGCAGACTACTCTGTGAGGTCATAGCATCACTTTCTATCTTGACAATTTCAGTGTAGCAATAATTCTCCATTTGACTGTGCCTTATGTAAGTTGCACATACCCTGGTTTTCACATTGTAAATAAATTTGAACTCTTTCAATAACTTTTCCTCCATTTTGAAGTTCAACTCTCATGATTTTTGAGTGAAATTATTCAAACTATTTGACATGAATCCCATTTATCCTTTCCCAAATCCCACATTCTAAAAGTTTAAGTGAAGCTATGGATGGCATATATTAACTCCCAAAAAGGTAAGATTTAATCCCAAATCTCTAAAGGTGACATTATGAGTATCATATTCTGCCCAAGTGTAGCGCAGGCAGAATTCAGACACATTTGTCTTGGTTAGGATGGACACAAGGCTCTCTCTCTGCAATTTGAGCTGAAGAACCATGGCCCAGCTCAGAAGTCATAGTTGCATTTATCCTGCCCCTGAGACAATGCTTCCTGTCTCTCAGAAAAGAATATACACTCTGTTGCTGTCAGTATGTGTGGAGCACAACCATACCCAGCTGAAGTTCAACCAGCTTGGAAAAATTTATGTTGCCTGAATAAATTCAGAGCTGCAGGATGCAATTTGAATGACTTATTTTTCAAGCATCACCATTACATATCAGTTGTTAGGAGTATCCCTAGGCCAGCTGGTTCAGGTCAGCACCCTAGACACAAAATTGTGTTCTGCCCCATCTTCTCTCAGCTTGGGAGAATTTGTTTTCATGGTCACTGAGAGTGCATTAAACTGCCTGTGCAGAGCCCAAAGGTTTGCCTTTTCTTATTCCAGACAGGCATCATTTCAGTCTGGGAGGGGTGGGCAACCATAAATAAGAAGCCTGAATCTGTCACCTGATGATTAAGACATATTATTTACAGGAGAACAACAACAGGTCCTGGCCCTTGTACCAGGTACTTTTGTGCATTTTCCTTTGCCATTAGCAGGTAAGAGAGACTTTGAGCAAGAATGGGAAACATGACATACCTTCCCCATATTCTACCAGAAAATATAACTATTTCTGGGTGATTTAGATAAATTATTTTTTTAAGTGAGAGAAAATCACAAAAGTATCAGAAAACATATGTTACTGTAAAGTCAATGATTCAACACCTCAGTATTATTTTCAATACATTGTTGCATCATTAGCAATCTGTATAAATCTTGTTAATCTTGTAATGAGAGCCTAGAAACAGATTTTGGAAGTTAGAGTGGCTCTGAAATCCAAATTGCCCACAAACTCAGCAGTATTAAAAAGGGAAAATGTACAAGAAATCAGGCATCTCAAAATCTTTCAAGCAGTACTCAGAGTGTTGGAAAATAATTCTGTGTCATCAGAGTGCCAAAATGCTGGCCCAGCAAAAGTCGTCTGACAAATATTTTTAAAAGCCTGTGGTTTTTTAATTTTTCTAGCAATGAGAAATTGATGTTTCAGAATTCTAAGAAAAGTGAATCCATTAATTGTCAGGTTTCTTTCTATTATTTTCAGAGCATGCAATAGTTGGCAAATTAACTGGGAAATTACTGGGAAAATATGTTTCAATTAAAAGAAAAAGAGAAACAAAACCAGCTTTTCATTATTGTTTATTTTCACAATCTTTCCTGTACAGGTTTTGAACTTGTTCTTACACTTTTTTCTTGAGCAAAGAGCTTAATGCAAAATCTTGACAGCGGTTGAGAAATTTATGCTATGTTCTGTTCCATTCTAAGGCAGTGACCAAAGAGTAAAGGCACTTAATTTTTACATGTAAAGGGAAAGTCACAATGGAATTTTGTAAGTAAATTAATTTTAATGGCTACTCTATTACAAGCTATTCCCACACCAGTTTTACATCTCTGATATTATGTACCTTGGAGTTTTGACTGTTTTGGGGGGAGAGGTTGTGCTTTAAATTAAATTCATGCAGTTATTCTCATGAGTGCAAAGTGTTAATCAAAGCTGCTGTTTCTAATGACATAATGACTTCATTCTAACTAATATTTCCAAGTGAAGGGATGCTATCTATTGAAATGATATAATGCTCTGTAAATGTATACATTCAGAAAAATTCCTATCAAAGTACAGAGGCTATACAAACATATTTAAGATATATTTATGAGATCGCAGTGAAACTAGGGGAAGAGACAAAGAGATTTCCTAGTTGCTTTTGTTGTGTGCCTGTGAATAAAATTTTAAAGGGCTTGCTAGCCAGGAGTGTTATAAATAAAGCAGGACTTGGGGCAAAAGGCAATCCATGGCAAGGGCAAGTTTTGTGGTAGGTGACTGTGGCTTCACAAGCTGACAGGACAAAAGGATTGAATCATCTAAGGTGAAAATAATAACTATTCACTTTTTAATTTTAGAAGAAAACCTATTTAAATATCCCATTCCTTAGGCTACAGTGCAGCATCTCTGGAAAAACAAAGCAAAACTAAGGAGACTGATCAAACTTTGTAGCTTCTGAGCTAGCATGCTCATACTCTTCATATAATAAAGTAATAGCATTGTTGTATGTGGTAGGGTCATCCTCCTGGGTTGCTCTTCTGATTGTAGCCCTCATATTTACTAATCTGAAGCACACTTGTAGTGAAAATGTATTTCATAAATAAATCAGGTAATTTCCCACAACTAAACCTTTGGGACGAAATCCTAAACCTATTTATTCAACAGGAAAATCTCAATTAATTATAAAGCAGGTAGTATTTTACCCTTTACCTTTCAAAGCTCCCATGTTATGAAAGCATAATGAGAAGCTGGTTTACTAGTGCCATTAGCAATACAAGCCTCTATCAGAGGCTATTGCTACGCTAATACCAAGCTTTGTGTGGCTTCACTCTTGAGGTTTCCTCCCATTTCAATGAAGTAAAATAGTCTACCTATAATAATACAACATATTCTAATTGGGATGGTGGAAAATGAAACATGCTTCTGTTATTTCAGGGATCCAAGCGCCTTTGAATTACTCTATAAATACAGTGGGTACATTATTCAAATGGAGTCTGACTGTACTGAATGGTGCACTAAGCCTTTACATTCCACCTCCTGCCCTCAAAGTTTTGAGCTAACACTGACTGAGTACAATAGGTATGCTCATATATTTGTTTTAAGTGAAGGAATGGCTTTTTGGTCAAGGACTATTGGAAGGAAAATTGTCGTGGTAGTGTGAGCCTAAGGGTCAAAAATGGAGGGTGTAAAAAGAACGTGGAGAAGTTCACTGTAGAAGAGGAAAGAAAAAAATCTAGACAAGACAGATTTTAAATAGACCAAAAAATGAGTGAAAAAAATAAGCATGAAAGTACTTTCAGCACATAGGAGAAAAAAAATACTGTTTAGAGCTTCAACATTCCTATTCATAACAAATCCTGCTAACACATCTGAGTGTGTTAATGCAATTCCCTCACTTCTTCTACACTTCTAGCTAATAATGTGTGTTTGTTTACTTTGGTTATTTTTATTTGGTAAATGTTATGGGTCTCATCAGGAAAATCTTCCATCACAGCTTTATTGCAGCTTCATATTGACAACCTCAAACATTCAAAAATAGACAATGTGGCACAAAAATAATAACATTTTCTTTAAATATTCAAGAAGTCACATAAATAAATATGAGGTCTCTGTGTAGGCTGCCATCTCATTTCTGAGTTGTTAAATTACACTTGCTTTCTCATCAGTCTGTGTATTTGAAAAATTAAAAAAAAAATTCTTGCACTGCTGTGCCAGCAACTATGGTTTGATCAAAATTATTTAATTTTATTCACAAATTAAAATTGTGAGTGTGGATAATATAGATTACTGAAAGAGTTAATCTTTCTCCTGGGTATTTCTTTAAGATATTGAAGATTTTTAAAGATCAAGAGATTGTAAAGACTTCAGCTAACAGCTGGACAATAATATTTGAAAGGACCAAAGTCAACATGTACTGCTAAAAGTGTCTCGTCCTGAAGTTACTGTGTACCTATAAATAATTACATTCAGGTTATTACTGAATATTATATACTGAGATAAATTATTCTAGAATGGAATGCTACAATAATATCTATTATGTTTCACTTTTAAACTGCATCAAGCTGTGCTAAGTGATTCAGTGATTTCCCCAACACCCCAGTGTGTTTTGTTTACAGCAAGGCATTGCAACTGTCAAAGATTTTGCTTTACATTTTTTTCCCTGTACAAAACCACTACAAATATTCAGCATTAAGAGAAGATCAGAAGGCATCCTGCAGCCCAGATTTTAAAATTTCTTCATCCATTTATATTTCATGGAGTTCAATAAAATTGGTTACCAATTGTGAAATGTAAGTCCTGAATCCTTCTGTTGTGATGGAAACTGCACAGTTATGCGATGCATGGGATTGATCCGCTAAGCATCTGCCCATCTATTTACTTATTTGTTTGTTTAAATAGCCATACACATGATTCAGGCAACTAGTTATGCAGCCTATGCTTGTTACAAAGTACTTAATGGAAATCTACCTGGAATCTCAGGGTGGTGCATGCTGCAGCAGCCTGGCAGAATTCTGAAGGCCGCATTCACCAGACAGTGGTTTCCTGAGTGCAGCTGAAATTTTTGAGCGTGTTCTGTAAATCCGTAAGGGCTGGCATTTGCCGTTTCACAGCTTTCTCCTTTCTGCTGGTGAAAATGCCACAGACAGATTAAACAATCACAGGCAAGCTTGTTTATACTTGCTAGAAAAACATCTTCTGTAAAAAGGACTGGTTCATTTTCCATGTTACTTAGCACAGTCTGACATTTTTTTCCACTCAAAATCAAAAATAAATTTTTGATTTCAGTGACTGTGCAAGCAACCAAAGTGGGGATTTCAGTTTTGACTAGAACACAAATACCAGTTATTAACTATGCTCAAATTCTTGGGAGAAAGGCCAACAAAAGAGGAGTTCTCATCTCTTTTGTTGCACTCATCTCTTTTATGTTTTTCCTCCTTTGGCTGAAAGTACCAAAAGTTTCTGGTAGTACTGTGGCAGCACATCTTGAACTTTATAAGCATCTTTAAAGTCTTTTGAATTTCAATATTTACTTTTATAATTTTTACATAACTTCTTATATCTTTTAATTTATATTTAATGCATGATAATAAGCATATCTCTAATTCTGAACAATATCACAAGTATTAGCCCACAGTGAGACTTTCATTTTGAAAGTACCTACACTGGAACAGTCCTTTATAATATACTTCTATTTTCAGCCATTCTTTGAAATACTAGATGGTTATTTAATTTAGCAGCACAGAAGGCAAGTACTGTAAACACCACAATCTATTGATGGAAAGTAAAAATAATTCATGGAGCTTCTAATCCAAGAAAGCAAGCTATGAGTGACTAAATCGAACTGCAGACTTATCAACCACAGGTCAGGTTGTGTTAAAAATTTGCTGTAAAAAAAAAGGGAAATTAAATAAAAAGGTGGTTTAAATATTAGTTACTGGTCTCCTCAAACAATCTTTCTGCCAGGAAATTTGTCTGGGGAAGTTGAACTCTTTCGCAGTTAAGCTGTATGGGCACAATTCCTATCTTTTGAAATAAATCATCTATAGAAGTGTCTTTGCAGAAAACATCTTTATGGTGATTAAAATGTAATTGCTCACTGGGAACTTGTTGCATAATTCAGTATCTGTCTCTATAATAGGAACAAACTGTATGGCTTGAGCATGCTTTTAGATGCAGATTGAGCTCTTTTCTATCTCCAAGATGAAAAGAAGCCCTGGACTTCTCTGATAACTGCATTTGATTTTAGAATGAAAAGAGACAGACAAATTGGGAAAGTAAAATTTGAAGATCAAAGCCCCATCACAGAAACTTTTACAAGCCTGAGAAACAGAATACAATGGTTAGGGTGCTTTTATTCAAAGGTGTTATCAAAAGTAGATGCTTGATTTTGGAGACTGTTTTTCTTTATTCTTGGACTAGCACAGAGTGGATGCAACCTAGAAGCCAGAAAAACTAGATTAGAGGAGAAAAATAGCTTCATTCTGGAAAACCTTTTGCTTACCCATTCCTGAGGTCACTAAAGTAAACTTCAAAGAAAGATATTCATATCCCTTATACTTTAATATATAAGTCTAGCCTTTGTAATTTATCTGCCAAGGATTATGAAGAGGCAAAATCCAGCAGTGCTCAAAGTAATTTCATTAAAAAATAAAAAAAAAAAAAACTACAACCCTAGCATTTTATTAGGCTTGATCTCAGTCCAACATCTCTATTTTCTATTCCAAGTTAAAAAAAGTGAAGGGGAAAGGTAAGGGATCTCCAATAAACCTTTTTCATTTAGTTGATCCATATCATGATTAAATTAGTGTTTATATCACCTTAACCACTCACTTTTCCTGCTATTATTTCCTTCTTAGGTAGTTCTAGTGAACATAAGATAATTTCTTTTGTTCATATAAAAATCAATTTGAGAAATAAAATTTCAGAGAAAGACATGGTCAAGATCCTCAGCATATACACACCATATAAGTATGCAGATCACAGCCTCATGGATCCAGTAAAATTCCCAGAAGTTTACCCTTGTTTAGCTCTCAGAAATACTCTCAGACCACTGACATATAGACTAAACCCCATAACTTTGCATCTACAAAGATGATGTCGTCACCTTGGCACTATGCACAATCCGTCAGAGTGGGCTCTCAAAAAGCTAACTCACCAGGTGTAGTGTCTCTCCCAGAGCTCTGGGAATTTCTGACTACAGAACTCACCTCTGTCATATTTCAGTATTCTGGGAAAGCAGAGATACATGAGAGAACTGGGAGTGTTTGCAGTTGCTGATTTATTTGGCGACAGGACATGCTATAAATTGTGAAGCAGGTGGTGTTTCCTACAGGCTGATGGTTTGATGCCCAGGTATGTTGCATTGTCTTAGTCCAGATGGCAAAACACATATGTCTGAGAGCAGGACATAGCCTGCTAGGCTTTGAGCAACTGGATATAATGCATTCTTATGACTGCTGAGGTCCCTCAGAGAGCAATCCAGCAGCCCTCCCAACCTAATTAATCGTGGCCATGAAGAACATGGCTGTAGCTGCAAGAACAGAACATCCAAGTATTTTCTGCACTTGTCAAATCTGCCCTTTTTACCTTCAGTATCAGCTGCTTGACTTCTTCATCTGGGAGCTGATAGCTGTAAGGACTGGATTATTTTGATGGTATTGGATTTTTGGTTGTTTTTTTTTTTTTTGTGAAAAACAGACAAGAGTGTCTGTGGTGGGTGAGGAATGCTCGCACTGGAATCCACAGTATTTCACAATACAAATGATGTTAGTTGTTAAATGGATCCAGCGTCCAATGGTGCTGTCTCTGCTACCATGGTGTATGTGTGTTCATGTTTCTGAATATAAAATCATGCACGTACAGAGACTCTTGCTGCACTTAACACCTTTTGAACAGGAAAGATTTGAATTTCAGCTTCCAAAGGGAAGTCACTGAGACTGTGAAATAAGCCTGGAAGAAAGCAGGCAGGGGAATCAGCTCCCTTTACCTCCTTGATCATAGATGGGGACGTTTAGCTACAGAATATATAGCCTCAGCATAGGAAACATGATTCAAGCAAGCCAGAGGGAAAGGAAACATATGAGAAATGTGGAACCATAGTGATAGGCGTCTCCAGAGGATTTATTTTTTTCTGCTACATGCTTTCACAGCAATTGATGGCTAGTTGTTCAGGCCACCTACTGTCAATTTTTTACCGCTCTGAAAAAACATTCTGATGTAATTATTCGGTGAATTTCCAAATGTCAGTGTTGTAAAGGAAATGATGGGGCTAGGAGAGGTTCAGAGAAAAAATCATAGCTAGTTTTTGGCTTGATAAACAATTTACTCAGTCAAACAGAATATTTTTTGCACAATGCAAGGTGTGTGGCAAATTATATAAGAAATCAGAGGTGGTTTTTTTTCTAAAATGAAACTTTCATTACTTTTTGACTAAATGTTAGTTTGAAGTATAGTCTTTACCCAAATATCTCCTCTTTTCTTAGTTTTACTCCTTTCCATGTAACAGTAATGGTTTGAGTCACAGCTGCTTCACTGGAAAAAACATCTTCCATTTCAATGCAAAGGAGTAAATCTGTTTAAGAAAGCTTCAGTGTTAGCTTAAACTAATCTATTTCACTTTTCTCAAAAAGGGACTGGAAATTAACATGATCAGTTATGGCGTCTCAGCTGCAAGGCTGGTAACAAGCAGCTGTGAAGGATAATTTCATAAACTATTTTATCCAGAAGCCTAAGAGCATTTCTACTTGTGTGGTTGAGAAAATTGAAAAGTCCTCTGAAGTCATAGAGCACAGGCTAGTTACAGGGAATATGAGTTTGTTTATGTCTGCTTATAATTAACAAGCAAATCGCCACAGACACCTTGTGAATGTGGATTGCACCTTGCAGATGACTCTGGATATTTGGATATCTAAGACTGTGCTAAATTGCACCTGGACTCAAATAAAGTAAAGAAAAAGAGTGCAACTGGCAGATTTTTCTCTTTTTTGGCAAAAATGCAAAAGCACTGTCAACAGAACAAAAACTGTCAGCATAGGCAGAGTGATCGTGTGAAGCAAGAAAAGCAAAACTCAGTGAGTGATTTTCTATCAGCTGTGGAAATCACCATTTGACTGTTGTTTGCCAACCTTGTGGTAAAATGAAGACCTAAAAAGGCATGTCTCAGGTCTCGTGGGATAATTGATGTCTAACCACAGATGTCTGATGCTTTGAGATGCCTCGAGATATCCTCACTGGCTTTTCAGCTGCTCCTTTCAAAGGGTGCAGAATCTCTGTGACTCAGGAAATTTTTGCCAGGCTTGTGCCTTAGAAACACTGTAACATCTCAAGGGGTAGGTGAAATACACATTTAGTTAAATGAATTTAGATATTGAACAGAATTCCACTCTATGGAAGGGAATACTAGAATGAAACTAGGGAAGAAATGCAAAGTAAAGGCTTCTGGATTTCTCATTCAAGTAAGGATTTCACTTTGGTAAACGTATTATTGAGTGCCAACTCAGCCCTCACCAAAATTACTCGAAACAGATTTTGTATTGCCTTTTCTGTGGAAACAGTTCAGGAATCCACAGTCTATTACTGTGAGCAAATACTGCAAAACATGCAAAGCTAAAATGAGTCTATGAATTTCCAGCTATGTGACAAAACACTTGTTTTTTGCTTAATACATGCACAGAACCAGATTTTCTAAAAGCTTGGTGTATGCAGTTTTAAACAAATGCTAAAAAATTAAATTTCAAAACAAATAGAAGGTCTAACAATTACAGATAAAAGAAGCAGTGACATGCACATTGTCTCCTTTTAACAGGCTACGTTGTTTATCTTAAGGTGATAAGTCTACTTTTAACATAAAAAGTAGAGCTTCCTGAGAGGGGGACTGAAAGTTATGTCTGAATCAGAACAAAATGAGTTAGTAGCAAATGTAAGTAATCATATAGCCAAACTTCTCTCCATATGCTAGGCCCAGATATCCTTAAATCATTTTCCTGGGAGACTTGCCTAATGATGGAGGCTATGCAATCTTCCCAGCCACCTATTCCAGTGTTTGTACAATTCAAAGATGCGTTTAATTGTTTTCCCTAAAATATATTCTTTTCTGTATTATTTGCAATTTATATGAAAACAGAATATTTTATCCTCTTAGCTTGTTCCTTCCTCAATGAGATAATGAATTTTTCCCGGTACTGACTTTATCAAGCACAGGTTACCATTCACTTTGAAGAGAAGTACACTGATTCTCTCTACAGAAATGCAGTCTTCTGTTGACTGTAAACATTGAACACCTTCCACCACTTCAGGTTATGAGACAAATAGTACAAGTACAAAGAAATTAGTAGCAATATTCTCTTAGATGAATGATTAACAACACCTATTAATCGTGTTCAGGAATTATTTTGTCAGCGAGTAAATCATAGCTTCAAACAGTCTTGTATTCAGTACCTGCATCAGTGGATCTCTACCTTAAATGTCCTCTGCCATCCGTCAAATTTGATGAGAAAATTTTGAAAAGAAATACCTATACTTAGATGATAGCTGTATTATTTAAGAAAACATTAGGCTTGAAACTGTATGATTTAATACATATATTTTAAACCAGTTGAGACATACTGGATTGAAGCCTTGAGTGCCACATAATTATCAACTACTGTTGTCCAGCATTTTACCTTGAGAACTGAAAGTTCAGACGTATCGAAATGTTGCTGTAACAGCAGGACACTGCATAGAAAAAACAGCATTATCCCAGAATATAAGGTATTATAAAAATCACAATGAAAACTATGTTTGAAGAGGGATAAGTCAACAAAGTTTTCCAGAAGGAGGTCTTGCCTAAAAAATCATAGAAACAAATATTAGCATCATACATTTTAAATTTCAGGGTATCCTAGAAAGGATAATAAAATCCCAAACAAAACAAAACAGACAAACAAACCAAACAGAAAACCTCTAATTGTATCAGTCACAGCAGATAAAAAATTTGGAAAAAAACCCATTAAATAGTCTTTTTTCCAATAGAATGCACTCAAATAAGATGCCTCTTTCTCCTAGTATGTGTTGGTCATCGTACTCATTAATTATCTGAAAGACAAGGTAAATAATGAGAATAAAATTTACTGATAATTTTAAATTATTCAGGATTATAAAATTAAAAAAATACTGCAAAGATATGCAGTAGGGTGTCAAAATATTGACTGACTATGTAATAAAGTGGCAAATGAAATTCAGTGTTGATTAGTGCAAATTAGCACACGTAGGAAAACAAATCAAAATATATACAATGACTGATTCTAACCGTCTACTGCCACAGAGGGCTTCAATTTCATGTTCATTTAAACAATGAACATGAATTGAAATGTTCATGTTACTAGAGATGGTAGCATGAACATTTCAATTTCATGTTTATTGTTAAAAAAAAATGGAAATTTAAAGAAATATTGGTAAAAACAGATGAAATCACCCTTATAAAATAACATGCTGAATCTTGACTATATGGACTTCTGATTCTGGCTTGTGAAAGGAGTACAGTAGAACTCAGAGACAGAGAAAATAAACAAGTTTATTGAAGCTTTATATCCAATAACCTCTGTGCTAAGAGAAATTAAATATAATAAACTCATTGAAAGAGGGAGCTAGGAATAATGTGAAATGAAATCACCAACATGAGAAATTTAGTTGGAAGTTCTTATTCAGAGGAGGAAGTGGGATCAACATGATTTTTGACATGATAGTGGACTTTTAAAAATACATATAAACCTTACTAAACCATTTCACCTGCCACTACAAAGAAGCTGCTAAGTAATTATTAAACCCATGAAAGTACACTATTGCCAACTAAATTGGGCTGCTTCAGATCATCAAAAGCGCAGGCTGTTTCATGCAGGCAAGCATGACTGTACATTCTGGTCCTCCACAGTTGGCAAAACTTTGCATGGGGGACCTTTTTGAGAGATAGTTACTGGAGTAGATGGGCAAAGCTATGAACTGAGTGGTACTCCTGTAGAAACTCTTGTATTTTCACATCTGCATTCAGAAAACAATTCAGTGATGGCCATGGCAGGATTGCACCAAATAACAGAACATCCAACGGAATATTCTTTCTTTGAGAAAGGAGTTTCAGGTGAGGGAAATGATTCTGATGATAGACTGCTTTTGGTTCATTTATTTTGTCACAATTCTGGGTAGATCTATCTCTCTGGAAGGCCTGGGAGGAGTGAAAGGCAGCTCTGCTCAGTGCAAATCTCAGCCTCCCTGTTTTATGCCTTTCCTTGCTTGATCACCATCCCTCTTTCATTTTAGGGCACAATTGATTTTAAGCTGCCTCCACATCCCAGTACCCAGGTCTGAAAGCATATCTAGTACATCTGAGGCCAGCTATAGAGCATTAGGACATCCTCCAACATCCATGCCAGTGCTGAGACTCGCAGTGTTGCACAGCCTCATAATGCAATGGGAGCAGAGCCCTCAATAAAAGGCTTTACTAGCCCTCTTTATGAACACAGAGAAATACCAAAGTGCTTTGTTTGCAGAAGGTTCTCCTTTTCTGAAAGACACCAGAATGCATGTTAGAGATTGGATGGATCTTCTTTGGTAGATGACAGAGTTTGCAGAAAGCAGACAATTAGAGCCTGCCCACTGGAAGCCTCCCAAATTATAGCAGCAATGATTTTGTAGCAAACACAACAGAAAACAGACTGCAAACATAGAGAGAAGCTTCTTGTATTTTCAGTGCTGGTTATTTCAACAAAAAGCTGGGGTTTTTTTCAGAAAGAATGAGTCCTCTCACATTGTTAACCAGAAGGTGGTACATACAGGGGCACTGCAGTCCAGCAATGGGGAGACAAATATCATCTTTCTTGCTTTGTAAAAACAACTAATGGATCTTCCTTTATGCTTGAATTAAACTGGAAAAACACCTTACTTCCAAATTGCTTTCACTGTACTTATTACAGGCAGAAACCAGAACAGGAAGCTTTGCTTTTGCTTCTGTTTTAAATCTACCAATTAATTCCTCTGTTTCACTGACTCAATTCTGTTATGCTTATTATACAAACACTGTTTTACTTCAACATTAATAATGTTCCATTTCCCTACTTTTCCATTTTAGGGTTTTTTTTTAAATATATGTTTGATTGTATAAATAAATACACGGATATGTAAAATGAAACATATGCAAATGAAACTCCATGTAGTGAATCCATGCTTGTATTTTATAAATGTTCTATTTTGGAATACTTCTCCAACAGAGCTGCAGTAGAGAATTGGCCTTGTATTGGATGAACTGAATTTAGAAGCTAAATTCTGTCACTTGTCTATTTCACAGATGAAAATTCCTAGGAAAGGACCTAAAAAATCCCCCTTTTTAGGTAGAAACAACTTACAAAATATGCCCCTTTGGGACAAACAGTTCCTTAAGGACAATATCATATAAACTTAGAGTAATTTTGCACTGAGGCTTGATGTAACATTTTTATGCGATGTTTCTATTTGGACCTATTTGTTTATAGTCTTACTGGCAAATGTAGAGACAGACGACCTGGAGCGGAAATATAAAATGAAACTGTTGCTCTGTGAGCCAGTTTTCATTGAAATATAAGCTGTACGTGCAACATACTCATTGACATGGTAGCAGGCTGGTGTAGTGCCCAGGTAACACTGGACTGAGTGTATTCACCAGGCAGGGTGCAGCAACAGGCAGGTACAGCCAGCACACATTTTAGGTGCTTCTTGCTAAGTCTACCTTGTAACACTCAGCCTAATAAAGTCAACCAGGTCTGTGTTAGCTCAGCTGTTCTTGCACTGCACTCTGCAATGCACTGTAAGCATGGATGATGTTTTTTTCCCAACAAACTAGAATTATGTGTTTTTAAAATAAAGGGCAATGTACTTTCACATTCTTGGGGTTTTTACACTATCTTGCATTTATGCTTATGTTCCAGCTTTATATCCTACCATAAAACCTGTTTGTGTTATGAACCTTTTTTACACACCAAATTTCTTTTTTATACATCATTATTGATGCTACTCTATTAGGAAAAGGTTTAATTTTTAAGCTCTTTTAAATGTTACAATGTGAAACTGGTTCAGGTATTCTATTCTTAATATACTCTTAGTTCAGCTATGTGTGCAATATTTTTGTAATTGAATCTCCTGTACTGACAGGGCAGTAGCAAACCACAAATACTATGTAAAGTATAAGACAAGAATAATATCTCAAACAAATTGTCTGGAGAAATTTGAAAAAAAAAAAAAGATGACTGAAATATTAAGAGGAAAATCAATATATCTTCAACACCAAAAGCCAATTATTTGAAGATGGTGGTAGTTTATGTGGTTAATCCTTTACCTCTACTGTTCTCTAATGCTACAACAGCTTTCATGACACAAAACAATTAAGCCCAGGGAGGAGCATAAACTCTTATTCTTTTTGCCTCATATTTCACAAGTACTGTCACTCAGAACACAATCATATATATCCCTCTTCTAGGGATAACAAATCTATGCCCAAATATAAAGACCCCAATATTTGCTATAACCTTAGTTCTCAAGGAGAATATATAATCATGATCATCTCACTTTTCAATACAATAAAGACCTGACTTGCATGTGGCAGAAAGTCTCTTACATCAGAAGGATGTTTTAATGGGAATTTTTTCATGCTAAAGTTTCTGAGAACCTAATCCATGGTTATTGTACACTATACTGTCTGGTTAACAGTTCCTGTATGTTCCCACTATTGTCTATTTAGTTTTTCAGTTTGTCATTGTCATTAGAAATCAAAGCTACTGCTGCAGCTTAATTTGAGTACAAGCCCCTGTGCTGATACAGTCTTTGGATGCCAAACTTTGTCTCAGGAGAAATTTTACAGCTGAGTTGCTTGCAAAGCTCTCATTTACTTCTGATGAAGAAGCATGGTACATGCATAGCAAAACTTGGAATGACTGAAAGAAAAAAGGATAATCTTGTAACACTGATAATTTAAATTAATAAAATGAAAACTCCCAGTCCATAAACTACTGTTGCCACAAAAGGGCAAGATATTCCCGTTATTTGGAAGCTCCTGAACAATCAGATAATTACTAATTCAAATCTAGCAAAAAGAAAAAGTGTAGCACACTCTTCATGTACATTCCCATCAGAAAGGAACTAAAACTCAGACAATGAGCTTAGTACTGTTTTTTAGCATTATTGTGAATGCTCTTAAGGAGTAGGTAGTTACATATATGACTTGTCAAATTATCTAGAAAAGCTTTTCAAAAGTTTTAAGAAAAAAGAGCCATCCCTTTTTCTCAGAATAATGATAGCTGGAAAGTAGAATTTTTAGACAATAATGCCTCAAAAAAGTGTCAGATTTCTTGACCAACTCGTAAATCCATACAGCTGTTCCATCTTTAAACACTTGGCAGCCTGCAGTGGTGCTCTATACTTCTTATACACCAACAAAAGCACTGGAGTGTGAATAAAAACACCAATAAACTTTGTGGTTAATCCTTTCTCAAAGTGGACTGTACCTATTTTTACAGCTCAACTAGTGAATTCCATATACTAATCTTTGGTATTTTCAATGCTATTGATTTACAGGGAACATTAATTTCTTGAGAAAAACTCTCTGTGGCTATCTAACTCTAGCTGACTGTGAACTATTAAAATGTGCTTATCAGAGTTTTATGGGGAATAGCTCTGGAGGTTAACTTCATGTAATGCTCTGATAAGTGCTGAAATTTGGCTTGTCTTTCAAACAAGAATTAAGTAAGCTGGGATTAAAACCAGGATTTACACAGTTCTACGCTCAAGTCTGATTCATCATTGACCTTACATATAAATGAGCAGCAGAGGGTGAGTAAACAGTATATACACCACTCTCTTTGCTTGCTTGTGCACCAAACATTTCAAATGGCAGTGTCTTAGTGCAAGGTATTATTGCTTGTTTGCTGAAAGAAAAGAAGATTGTATAAAAGGAGGTAAAAGGAAAAGGCAATTGGCTCATGATGCAGTATTGTCCCTTAGTCCACAGGAGAGCTGCTGAAGGGTGTCAGCCTTCCCAGTGCTCAAGGCATTCCAGCAGAGATCATGGCACACAGACCTGGAAGAACCTGCCCTTATAAACCGTATTCCTTCAACCACAGTGAGGTGGCTGACTGTTTTATGTCCCATAAACTGTGACACTATTTCCTGCCTTTTCTTCCCAATGTGATAAAAGGTTTTTCATAATGCACCACATAGAGTTTGTGCAGTCTCTACCACTGTGTTCTGTATTTTGCATCCTGGAATGGTCTCTGGGAAATGGAAGCAAAGCAAACAAGTAAACAAAACCACTCTTTATCTTCTGCTTTTCTTCCTTTAAGAGAACATCAATGCCACCTTTTATTCAAGCAAAACAAAACAGCACTGTCACTAAAGGATGCTGTCTGTCGTAAAGCTCATGGTGTTTTGAGCTGAGCAAAAGGACAATTAAACCCAATAAAGTAGTAAAGGAAACCATGGGGAAATTTAACATAAAAGTAAAAGGCGATTCAGAATCCTGAATATCAGATTTGTAATGTAGTTCTCTCTCTTCAGGGGAACAAAGTTAGCTATATAAAAAATTCTCACAATATTCTTAAGTTCCTCTCTGTTAAGATACATGAATTTCAAGTATTTCACTCAGTACAGAAATATCTGAGGCTATTAGAAGTCTCTAAAACTGTGCTTAGCTTTGGCAGCAT
Source organism: Melospiza melodia melodia (assembly GCF_035770615.1). Taxonomy (NCBI): domain Eukaryota; kingdom Metazoa; phylum Chordata; class Aves; order Passeriformes; family Passerellidae; genus Melospiza; species Melospiza melodia. Next base: position 109,728,282 of record NC_086195.1, on the reverse strand, counting down.
AATTTCAGAGTTATCATCTATTAACGGACACAAAAATAGTCAATGAAAATTTATTATTGATTCCATGATCAGTGCAGCCTCCTCTAAAAAAACCCCACAATTTCAGCAAAGATGGTCCTTGCTTGAAATCCCTACATGAATCTGTTCTCAGGACTGCCAGGTATTGCATTTGTCATGAAGAATAAAATAGCAACATACAGTGTTCTTGTTGAAATAACCTGTGGATGTGATAATAGAAATATACAAGTAAGGTGAAGTTGCAGACAGAGTTACAGTAAATCAATTAAGCTTTAAAAACTAAAGAAAAAGGTCTAAATTTGTGAGATGTGGCTCAGATAGAAACTACTTATGGCAGATTGCACCTCAAAGCTCCAAGTTCATGGAGACAAATAAGCAAAAAGAAAGTGCTGTACCAACAGATTCAATTGCTTTGACTAACCAAAAATGCCTAGAGCTGTTTGGGCCAGCCTGGGCAATACTCTTAGACCTTGTCTGCAAACACCTGAAGGACATAGGCCAACCTTGTATCTTATCTGCCACCCATGTGTGGTTTCCAAGATGCTTTAAGCTATGTCAAATAGCACCAGATTCCTCTGTGTGGTCAACTGACACCTTCATTGTTCAGAATACATTTTAATATGTGCAGTTTCAGTTTGCATTTCTTAGTCTCTATACGATACCATAGAAAATTTGAATTTATTGCTTCTTGACTGGTTCTAAATTCTTTACCCCAGCCTCTCTTCCTTCTGACTGGTACTACATTAAAGACTAAATAATAAAGGAACAGAAGCATGAAAAATGAGCAAACCACTCAACAAAATATATTAATTACATAGGTCAGACCAAAGTTCATATAGCATGTTACATGAACCAAATTTTGTTATCATTAATCTGATAATGGTTTATAGATGAAGTTTAGGAAAAAAATTGAAAGTGTGATAGTTTTTTTTCTGGCTATTTTCCCAGCTTTAAACAATCTGCACTACAGAGACTTCCTTAAGCATAAGTGATATCTTTGTGTTGATACATTTGTCTTCCACAGCTATCAAAGGTCAACCAATCATTTATTCCAAGTGAGTGACTTGATTGTTTGCAAGGAGTTTATTGACGAGAAAGTAAAAGTTGCTGTTGTGGTTGAGAAAGAAGTAATTGGGAAGTGCATGTGATTTAATCAGTTTCTGAATAGTTCCTTTAAAGAAAAAAAATGAATGTATTTTCCTGTTTCTGATCATAATGAGCTCATACAATGTGACTTGGAACAGGCAATTTCAAATGTCAAGATGCAAGGGTAGCAGAATGTGCTTTATATTGGTTTCACAATCAAAAGCAGGATGAGTTGCATTTTATCAAAAGGAACACCAATGTCAGCAAGAAGAATGACCATATTTGTTCAAGTGTGGCCCAGCAGAGAGAAAACTCCAAAAAATAATTTGAAGGTGTTATACAAAGTAGTTGAAAGACAAATTTGTAGTGAGATGTCTTTTTTTCATTGTGTCAGAGCAAAGTTACCTGTTTATTAAGGAAAGATATGTCAAAGGAGGATGTAAATCCAGGACCAGTTCTGCCTCACAGAATACATCAATATCTTGAAACTCATATGGAGTGATAATATGTGATAAACTCTTTGTTTTACATATGATTTACAGAATCATCTAGTAAAATCACACCTTTTATTTCATATATTATGGGGTTTACTAATTACGCACATTTTTTTACATTGAGAATCTTACATTCTTAAGAAAACATATTATAAAAAGATCATGACTTCCATGTACGTCAGTGAATAAATTTGTTCGTTCATTTTAATTGAATCCCGTTGTTCATGCATAAAATCTTACTTTTCCTCTTCTTTTCCCCAGGAGAAGCCTAATGTGTAGCTTTTACCAATGTAGCTGTTGTTAAAGCTGAAAGGAAGAATAAGAGGAAGAAAGTACACTGTGCCTTTCCATAATTATGAACCAGCGTATTGTTTCTTTCATACGGCTTACAGCCCTATCTCAGGAACATACACATTGAATTGACCTCTGGATGGTCTAAGATTAAACTGTTATAGGAAAAAAATAAGTAACAAGGGGCAGCTTAAAGCTAAGTGTGCTCCAGGCAGGGACATAGAGAGCCTGGCTGCACATGCAGTCTAAATAAGCTGGCAGAATAAACCTTCTATGGAGAGAGCTGGTGGCACCTTTCCCTCCTCTTGCAGGCAGCCACATAAACTCCCCATCACTCCTGCGGATGCTGCGCTCATAAGCAAAGGAGCTCTTGAAATGTTTCAGGCTCTTTACTGACAGAAATTTCTTAGAATATTTATCCAGAGAATATACACTGGGTTTTAAATGCTCTCCTGGAAAACAGCACAAAACCATCTTGGGGTTCACTCCAGACCTTGCCAGCTTGCTTCCACTGATGAGTAAGACAGGACAAGTCCTTGAAAGCCTCACCAGAGAACAATGATTACATTTCAGGACCTCTGTGCTTGAAATATTTGTCTTAGAAAGAAAATGAACGTGTTTTCACTGTTGGATTTTAGTTTCTAAAAATTTTTGTTCCAGCAAGTTTTAGAGAACATAGAATGGTGTCTGAGCATCTAGATGCCCTTCAGAGTTATAGCTTAAGACAAGTAAGAGACTATTCTTGTGGTCTGGGTTTTTATTTTTTCTTTAAAAATTTTGTTGTTTCAATGTCTGAATTATGTCTTTACTTATACCTGCATTTTGAATATTTTCACCTTTTGATTTATTTTTTTCTCCTAGATTCCTACTCTCCTTTGAAACTGGTAAAGAAAAACAGAAAAAGTATACTCTGGTTTATAAAATGTCTTAATGTTTTATTTTTGGTAACTTTTTATTCCTGGATTACAATGCACCTAATTTTTGTAGCAAGCTACAGTCACTGTTCCATTTATTTTCCATCTCATATGGTGTGGATTTTTGTTGTGCCAGAATGTCTTTGGAAATAGATAAAGTTCTTAAGACTTTATCTTTCAAAAACCTGAAAGTATACAGGCATAATCTGAATTTATGGCCACTGCATGAAATATTATCCTGTAGTCCATAGTGGTTCAGGATCATCTTCCCTTCTTTTATGAGAACAGCAATCTCTGGGAGATGGGACAGAGAGTAAAGGGAAATATTGAGCCAACATTCTCTGTCGGAAACAGAATCTGTAAATGAAATGATGGCACCATGGAAAAGAATGGCAAAACGCTCTCTGATTTCAGTAGAGCGGAATTTTGCCACCACTTTAATGAGACAAGTAAATAGAACTACATGAAACGTTTCTATTTAACAAATGCAGGGTTCAGCCTCAGTTTTACATATTAATGTTTAACCTATCCTTTTTTTATCATGTCAGAATATGTTTCACTGATGGCAGTACTGAAAAGGAGCCTAAAATATTGTGTGGAGCATAAAATGTGAAAGAAAAGTAATATTTGAATTTGAAAACACCCTAATTTTTAACAAAGTTCTATTCCCACCTTTTTTTCTTATATCTCTGATGATGATAATAGCAAAGTGTTTATTTTGTGATAGCTTTCTAAGTGGTCATAAACAGGCAAGAATGACAGTGAGTTTAAGGAATACTTTCCCATGCCACTTGATTTTCATATTACAGCAGCAAAGGGATGCTACCAACTCACAAAAGATACTTTTCCTTCGTTCATTTTTTAACAAACTTTCTCAGTGTTGTCAGCCTTCACGCTATTTTATAAATTTTTTTAGTACCTAATGTTTTACATAAGTATTTACCTCTTGAAAGTGATGATTGTGTAAATAATTTCAGATTTTATTAAAAAGCATGTCTTATGGTGTTATCTTGACAGCTCTGAAGACCTAAGTAGCCCCCACCTTACAAGGAAGCATTAGAGCCTTTTGCTAGTTTTCAAACATGGTTTTAAATATTTGGGATCAGAAATGATGAACCTTTGGGCAGTCTTCCCCTATATCATAAACCTTCCCTGGTTGCAGTCAGACTCTGACTTAATTCTTCATTCCTGTATGCCTTTTGTTCTCTGTTTATTTTTTAAAATTTTTCTTCTTTTTCCTCCTTACACCATTTTCCTTCAGTATGAGCCCAAACATTTGATGAGGTGTCAATGTCTACTTCCACAGAATTGTTCATCTTCCATTCATACTGATGTTGGTAAGATATGGATCGTGTCACGTGAGATGATCATTCAGAGAGAATGGGAACATCCAAACTCCTCATCTCTCTCTGTCTTATCAGCATTTTGGTACTCCAGCCCCATTGCTCAAAGGTATTTTTTTCTAATTTTCAGGATGTCCTGTACTTCAAACATGATTAGAGCTTCCCTAACCAATAAGTTAATAATCTGTTTTCTGTTCTTTTAAATTAATGATCACAGACTTTATTCCCTACAGAAACACAGTTAAAATAACAAATATAGATTAATAGGTAAGCCTTTAAAATTTAGGGTTTAAAAAAGTTAATAATATCATCTAAAAATTAAAAAAAATCTTTTGTACTCTATGTTCAGTTGTCTGTGTGTATAAATCAACAAAAAGAAAAAAGCAATCCAGTAGGAGGGAATTTGCAATACACAGTATTACACCAGAATAATCTTACTGTAGATTTTATTGGCAATAAAAAGGAAATAAAACTCAATAAAAAGGAAAATGTGTTAAAAAAATAAAACCTTATGGGTTTTTTCTGTGTGCCATCTTATAAGATGGCACACAGCAGCATAAGAATTTTCATTTCTAGACAATTAGAATGAGTAAAGAAAACTTCATTTTCTTATGGGTCAACAGTTTTTTTTTCATTGTGCTGCTCTAGTTTTATATAATATCTCCTAGCCATTTTACAAGGGGGAATATCTAGACTATTATGTAGAAAGGGCTTCTGTTTTGTAAATATACTTAAGCAAACAAAGGAGCAAACTCTCATTCCTATTATAAGTGCACGCATACATACATACACACATGCATACATACATTCATAAATACATATATATAAAATACATATATGTAGATATATATATATATATATATACACACAAATGAGTATAACTACTGATGGGGTTTTTTTTCAATGGCATTTCAAGGCATTGTTCTGAGAAGATTGTTTTCTTTACCCTTGACTTGTGTTAAATATTCCACTCAGGTTATGGAAGATGGTTGTCTGATTGCTTGCCCTATTTTTCTTTGCCAGAACAGATAGACTATGCTTATCTATTAAAAGCACTCCCGAGCTACATTAAGCTTGGATACCTGTGGAGCTTGTCAGCACAGGTTCTCACACAGGTCACTGGTTGCTGGGGCAGCCTCAAGAACAGAATAACAAGCGCTATTTGATATGGGAAACACACATCTGTGTCTTTTTCTTATCAGCATACTGATGAGAAATCCTTTGGATAATGAAATAGAAAAGCTCTCTAGGTAATTTTGGTGCTTTTTTCTTTCATTTTTCTAACTCTTGTTGTCGCTGGTGCAACTATTTTTTATCCTTGAATCACAGAAAGATTTAACACCTTTGTAGTGGTTGGGATACCTATGCATCACTTGCAGTTCTTGGAGAGATGTCTCGGTTCAGAAAAGAGCTCACAAACTCAGATAAGTAGTTGACCACTTGAAAAAACAGGAGTGGAAATAAGATCCATCAGAGATGATCTGGCATAAAATTATACTATGACTATGATTTTAGAGACTGTATTCAGTTTTGCATAGATGTCCACCAGCTTGGGACATCTAAGGAAGCTGTTTATATATATTTATTTATTTAATCCTGAGTTGGGAGCCGTAGGAGACCTGCAGTTTTCTAGAGATGGAAACTAGTTGGGACAACTCTCAACACATGAAAATGCACAAGACACTTATATTTATGAAAATAACTTGCACTCCAGTATGGTTTGATTTTTCATATTGTGTTGTTATTTAACATCTTAACCCTGGGCTCAATTCAAGTGCCCACACAGAGGTGATAGCTAAAGATGTGATTCACAGCAGTAGCCTGCCCAGCTTTAGATCATCCTCTCATAGGTAGGTTCTCATGCAGATCCTGTGTCACAGCTGATAAACCTGTGTCACCTTCCCTGGAGCACCTCAGGTTTTACCAGATACTCACGTATGGACAGCTGCTTCAAATCTCTGTGTGCTCCTATCAGATTCCTTTTTAACTAATGCTTTCATTAGTCTTTTGTATAAAAATAATCTACCAGGACTGCCAGAACTGCTCTATTATCATGTAAAGACCAATGTACATGATATTTCTATTTGCAGGATATATGAAATACCATAATATTTTCATTTCATATATGCCTGCTGTTTTAAAATTTTGACTTTTTAAAGAAAAAAAAAGCCATAAATTCACCCATTAATTCACCCACTCTCCTTTTAACATAGACACTTTCCTTTTAACATAGACTTCCACACTGTTCAAATTTCAGAGTGTACCAGAATTTACTGTAGATAAATATTTATCTGTATAGTTGTAAACCATAGTAGATGTTCTATCAGTTTATGCTGCATAACCCTGGTCTTACACAATTGCCTAAAATAAATCCACTAACTTGCCAAAAGACATCTGCAGTGGTTTGACCAGGAAAAAATGGGAAATCTGGGATGCTGTGGTCAAACCAATGGGTGCTCGGATTTTGATATTGGCACCTGATGTGGCCAGTGGAGTTTGGACACACCTCTGAGAACACACAGGTGTTAAAAACCTGAGCTTCGGCCCTGGGAGGCTCTCTTGGGACTTTGAGGGAAAGAGGTCGGATCACCCTCCCTCATCCAGCCGCTGCTGCTGGGCAGGGGAGGGGCAGCCATGTGGTAGGCCTGGGCCTGCACAGAGATGGAGGGTGGAAGGGTGGAGGAGCTCCAAGAGACATTGGACAGCCATCCCCCCCCCACCCCCCCAGGAGAGAGCCAGCGACGACGGAATGTGATAGCAGCCGGCCAAGGAGGAGAAGGGGGGGAGTGCGACGAGGAGGTGCCCGGCCAGAGCAGCAGCGAGTGTGGGAGTGCCGGAGCTCTGGGACAGACAGAGACTGAAATGTTTAACCCTTTTTCCTTACATGACTGGGACCTCGCAAAAATGCTGATCCTCCTCGGAGCTGAATGAGAAGGAAGATAGGAAATGAGATAACCAAGAACTAGGCCCGAAGGACGTGGAGAAGACTGGCTGAGTGGGGAGAGAGATGACTGGAGTAGCCTTTTGGCTGGACTTTTCTTGTGTGGCCATAGACTGAACCATTTATATTCCTGTGACACAGGGACTGCATTTAGAAGGAGGCAGTTCCTCAGAACCAGGAGGGTTCATTGTGGAGACCCCTCAGTCTCCACAATGGGGGGGACAGATGTCCCAAAGCAGAGACTGTGCCTTTTTGGAGTGAGACAAGGCATCCTTAAAAGACAGCCCTAGAAGCAGCTCTGGTCCATGTACAGTGGTGAGAGCACTGGGCATGGAAGGAAGATGTCACAAAATGGCAAAAGGACTTTCCGGGCGGTGCCGAGTGACATGGAAGCAGACGAGGTTTCAGCGTGTTTCAGGGGAAGCCTATGGTGCAAGAAGGACTCCTCTCCTCTTCATGGACTGAAGTTTGAATATCCTAGAGGGTGGTGCCAGACTGGGCAGTTGGTGATTGGGGGGAATGTATCAGATTAAGAAATTTTGGTGGTGGGGAGGACGAAAGTGCTTGTTGTAAGGTTTTCAGTTCTGGAGCCTGCTTTGCTTATTCCTGGTCACATCTCACAGCAGACACCACGGAGAGGGTATTCTCATGGGGGCACTGGCTCTGTGCCAGGCCCAAACCATGACAACATCATGCAATGCCTGGTTATTGTCTAAATGACATTCCTTCCTTTCATGTGTCTGTTTGATTCATTAAAAAATCTTAAGGAAACATTGCACAAACTGGATTTCCATTAAGCAGAGAAAAAGAAAATTACCCTAAATAGAAGCAAGCAAAATTTCATTATCATAATTTTGTATTTTTTATTTATTTTCTGTAACTTTTTTTTTTATTTTAAAGAACTATCCAATTTCACTCTTTTCTTCTCTCCCTTGCAAACTGAGCATTGCTGAAACTCCAGCATGACTTCTAAATTTTGAGTACAAATATATACACTGTATGGCTATACCATATAATTGTTTTGGAATTAAGTTTTTTCTGTCTTGTTTTACACACTAAATAAGAGCTAGACAGCTTTTGACCTTAGATCTATCTTCAGGCAAGATTCCTTGTGAGATGAAGAGGTGACTGAGATTGCCTAGCTTTCAGACTGCTGTTTTCAAGATGCAGCTGTGCTTCGGAATCTGGATAGGTTCTGTCTGTCCCACTAATTAGGACAGGGAGCAGATATGAGTTTTTAAGCTTGGAGTCAAGCACAACAGGCTTGACACATATACACTACTAACTTCTACCTAAACTACTTAGACCTACTGTCTTCTACAACACTTTTTTTTCTGAGATCAAGGTCAGAGTGGTCCAAACTAAATATAGAGGTAGCTATCAGTTAAGAAGCAAGTTCAATTGAGCATCCAATCATCCAGTAGTCAATTTCACTCCCTGGGTCTCTTTTACCTAGCAGGGTAAGTGAATGCATCCATGAGGAAACTGAAAGAACCATAGATTTGTGTCAATGTTTTAAGTGAAAAAATAAAAAATAAAAAAAAAAACCCCAAAAATTCTTTACATATAATTCCCCTATTCAGGAGTAGATGATTTTTGAGCTTTTTGTTGAAGTGATGACTTAGGGAACGTCTTGGTTTCTTTCCAAGTCCTAACTTGTGTGAAGATATTTTTTTAAATTTCAGGTTCACAAGAGTGCTTTGCTATTTTGTATTAAGCAAATATCATGTGCAGGACATGGTATTTGGAAATGCAAAGGAAGAACTCTATCACACTAACACTTACAATCAACTTTTTAATAAAGTAATTTAGAATTGACAAATAGCTAGTAACTAGTAGGAAAAAAGCTTCAGAGAGAGAGTAATGTGTAGAATGACACAGAGAGAACACAAGTGCTAGTGGGACAGTTCTACTTTCTCCTGGACTAAAGATTCTTGCTGTACTGCATAAAGTTTTTGCTGTATCCTTGTACTTCTCTACAGTTTTTCCTCCTAGCTGGCAGACTCATAGGTCAGCTGGAGTTTGGTCACCTTCTAAAAAGTGTGTAAGGCAGTTTCTGTGGAGCAGGGTTTACTGTGGTGAATTAAGGACATCTGATGCTTTTCCTATACACTAATACTATACATCAATTAATATAAGTAAAAAAAAAATATGCTTAAGAAAGCAAGTTTCATAATCTTACTTCAGATAGGAAATTTCAAATTTCAGGTCATCAGGTCACTATAGGCTTTTCAAGTCATGGGATCTTTAAATTCCACTTTTCACACAGTAATTGGATTTTGGCAACAGTCTCTTGCTGTGTCTTTTTTTCTTTTGTGCTGTAGTTGGTTTTTTAACTTTTCCTTTCATGCCCACACCTAAATGATCAGTCCAGAAAGTAGGATTTGTGAGACCCACGTTTATTTGGATAGGCAAAGGAGTGTGCAATAAAAAATGTGGAAGCTTGTAGGGTAGTCACATGACAATAATGTTTTTTCCAAAAAGCATCTGCATTAATTGACACCAAACATTTAACTCTGGGTAAATATAGCTACTCTGAGAATGTACAGATATAAGAATCAGCACCGCAATTCACCATTCTCCCCCAAGACCTGCATCTTCAGCAAAGTAGAGGCAAAAGCCTACCAAACCAAGGCAGAGGGAACATTTGCTCTAGGAATACCCCCAGAAGCAAGTTACTCTAGTAATGGGCATATGGCAAACAGGCTCTGTACCTTAGCTGAAAACACAATTGAAGAAACTGTTGGGATAGTGGAGAGACATGCATTAAGAAATTTCTAACATTATTTTTGAGAGCCTTAATTCTATGTGAGTGGATTTGATCTGAAACATGTTATGCAAATACGTATATGACCCTATTAACGAAGTTAATATCTTTAGTAATAAGTTTGGGGATTTTTTTCTCCTGAAGTATATGTTCTTGATTCTTTGGGACCTGTATTTTATAAAGGTCAGGTCAGTTTCTGGTATTCTGTTATCAGAAAAGTGTTCACCTTCTATGATACCATTCAAAATTGCTTCACACTCAGCTAGAACAGTCTACATATTGAATTGGAGGTGATGAATAATTCATACAATCTGATTTAACTTTTTTCCTTGACATTAGATGATAATTTAGCATAGGGTGCAATCAATGATTTCTAAGATACTGACATTCAAGGCTGTGCTTGGTAACACCTAGAAAATGTACAAAAAACTTGCTTTCACAATAAATTTAACACAGTATCTACTCTTTGTCACTATTATGATACACAAAATTGTACTGCATGTGTTTATTGACTCCCTAGACATTTAGAATGCACTCATTAATGCTAGCATGGTAATATAAGTTGAAAGATTTCTTAATATGCCATCATCAGGTTTTGACAACCTTGATATTTCTACATTGGCTTTGGGAAAACTTCCAGACCCGTAATTCACTTTGGGTCTGTGTACACTGACTTTTCCTTTTTACACAATGATTTTAGATACTGTGTAATTCACAGTCTAAAACCAAGACCCAAGACTGAACTGAGGAGATCTATTATGAAATACTAATAGTAATGTTATTAAGGATGGTTGATCTTTACCACTGTTTAAAAATGTGTCAAAATTTCAATACTTTTTTCTAGATTCTGCCATGGATTTTATACCCAACTTTGGGAAAGTGGCTTGAGGTCAATCTTTCCATATTGAATCTGTAGGTATGTATCTATTGTGCTTATTTCTCTTGAGTTTATAAAATGTTTATAATTCCTTGCACCCCAGAAGGCAAGAGACCTTGGATGTTTAACATTTGTGGACATTAGACTGAACTGGGTAATCAGAAAGTATGGTGGCTTGTGATGGTATCCCTTCTTTCCCTGGAAAGGCAGAAAAGCCTGTAGCAGGGACAAAACCTGATGCAAGTTTGTGTAGGCTGCTGTGAGATCACATTCTCATCTGCAGGTTGGCTGTCCCTGCTGCCAGGGCACACTAACTGCTTGTCCATGAGCAGCTTGGATGGTAACTCCTTTGTATGACCCAGTGCTTTTATGACACTAAATGTATGTCAGCCAGGCTGTGTGGCCACTTTTGCCAAATATGAAATAACAATTTTTTTTTTTCTTTTTCTTTTTGTTGTTGCTATTTTGTTTTATTTTTGGGGTTTTCGTGTTGCTGTTGGGGTGGGGGGAGAGTGTTTTGTTTTTGTTTTCCTGACTACTTAGCACAGACTTTGCAGTAGATACTTGTAAATAACAGATTAAAGTTCCTGCAGAATACTTATCGTCAGCAAGTTCCGACAACCTTGAGATTCAATGACAGCTTTACTCCCACAGTTTTAAACCCCTTGCAGTTATCTGATTTCCATGTTGCTGTTAATGAATCCCACTGGCAGAGCTAAGAATTGTGCCCTAAAATACACTTCATTATCATTCCCTGAAGCTTTCTGCTATGGGAGGTGGCAGTGGGCAGTAAATTTGAAGTACAATACCTGTTGTGTTGCATAGGTCAGAAAACCACATTGGTTTAGGGAGTGTCACTAATGCTCATTTTTGTTTTTCTGAAGACTCATTTATCTTCCAGGAGTCAACAAGTTTCTGAGCTAGAAACAACCATTAGTGATTGTCATCAGAATGCTGCTGAGCTAGCACAGGTTGAACAACTTTTTGTTTTACAAAATATGATGAATGAAATGTACTTCATGACAGTAAGTCTAAAGATTTAGAGCTGGAACTGCTCTGGAGGTTCCCAAAATAATTTCTTTGTAAATTGACCTACACTATTATAAACTATGAAATCCCAGAATTTATTTTGTGACAAATACGGCAGTCTTTATTCTACTCTTTAGCAAAATAGTGAAATACCACACTTCTTATTTCTTGGGTAAGAACAAGTAAGAAACTAGTTAGAATAAAATAATCTAGCCCAAGAATCTTGGGTTAATTAGAATAAAATAATTTATATTAGAACAGATTCTAAGAAGACAACGGCTTAAAATTATTGTTGCAGTTTAGGTAATAAATGAAACTATGTTATCTTGGGAATCATAGCTTCTAGCACTAAAGTTGATATAGAACCAGTTTCATTCAACACTTTCTTTTCTGAAGAACATCTAAACATAAATGTCGACATAAAAAGAGGTTAGGTCAGATTTTACATTATTCATTAATGTTTTCTTTTCCTTAATTTTGAGAATGCCTTTATCCTATCTTACCATTTGGAGTAATAATATATTTTAAATGTTGCATAATTTTTTTAAAATCAAACAAATATGAGGCTGGGTGGCAAAATTAACCTTGAAAGATGTATATTTTGATTTTTTTGGAGGGGGTTGAAGATATTTGTATCCTAATATAAGAGGAAAATGATTTTTGCACTATAAACCTCTGTTTTGAGAAATATTGCTTGTGGTTAGGCCTAAGACAGTAATTTTCAGTACTCAAAGTACTTATCTCCTTAATTTCCTATATTTATAAAGCTCATAACATGCCTAATTTATGACTTTATTTGCTTTAGCCTTCTTGCTCTTTTCTGAGTAGAGATACAGGTATTTTGAGTGATTTACAACTTACTTGGATTATTTCTCTCTATTGGCTGCAGAATGAAATATTATTACATCAAGTGAAAAGCTTAGTGTTTATATGCACTTTGCAGCTACACTAATACACAGAGAACTACTTGTGGTGTAGTCAAATACATCTTTAGGTTGGTATAGCTACAAAGAAAGACAATTTGGATATTTCAAAAGACTGGACATCTGGATGAGAACTAAAATAATTTGGTTTATCTAGACTAACAAACCCCTCCATGAGATATATTTGCTGTTTATAGATGTTTTGGAATTCAAACAAAGCAAAAAGTTCAGAAAAGATTTACTTTAGTTGAAGAACATAAGGAAAACCGGACTATGCATAAAATATATTCAAAGAGGAAATCAGAAAAATATTTTTAACCACTAGACTACTGTGATTGTCTTACAGCTTTTCCATAAGCCTTATTGTGAATAAGTCTGTATTTCTGTCTTTCAGATGAGAAATACAGACTTATTCACAAAGTATATAATTAGGCCCCTCCTAAACTGCAGATCAGAAATTCAGTCAGAGATAAACTCTTAAATCAGGGAGGTTTTGATCACATCGTCCTCATTTACTTCAATAGGATTTGGACTGTCAACCCAAAAGACACTGCAGACAGTGGTAAGAGATGGGCTGCATAGAGAATTTCTCCTTTCTAACCTGCCTGCTTCCTGTATTTCAGCTGAAAGTTAAACAGAGTCACTAAAGTAGCTGAGTGGGTATCATGAAGAATATATCACATGCTGGTGAGCTTCATATATTCCAGAGCCTAATGGAAGGTATAAGAGAGGTGAAAATGTATTATAGATAAGGAAGTCTGATCAAAATAGAAGCTATGGGTTCATTTTTGTGAGGCATTCTCTGTGCCTACTGCAGAGAATATTTTGAGTTATTCTCTGCATTTAAAATTACAAAATGCTTTTCACTGTTTTTTTCCCCATTCACCAGAGGTCTCAAAAAGCATTCTGTGTACTCACTCAGGAGGCTATTCTTGCTGTCCTGGCAACTTCTCAGTATAGCTGTTCTTTTTCCCAGTGGATGGGATAAAAAAGATGTAGGCACAAATGCAGCAAGACTTCTTGAAGGCATGTCTCATAACAGTATAGATTGACAGTGAGAATGGCAAATGACTGAAAAGAATTCCCCAGCTGATTAGAAGCCTTCCTAAGCAACCTGGTCTATCTGAATACAGCTTGTGAATGAAGTCTGCCTAAAATTAATTCTGATGTAACAACAGGAGAAGTGAATTGTAGAAATCTCAGGCTTTTCTCTAAGGAGGATATGTCACCCGCACCATGACATTTAAGCTAAATATAGAGGCTGTCACTTTAAATGTCTCAGTTGATCTCAACTACTGATATAAAGCATAGAAGACAGAGCAGGTCTTTAAGATACTTAGGAGTCAAAAGGTAAAAGGTTTTATGGGCAAAATACCAGACCTTGAACTGTACTTAGAAAAAAAATCAGAAGACACGGAAAATGTTACCGGACTGGTGCAGTAGTTCTCTGCACATGAAACACTACCAGTAGCAGAACAGGCATGTTCTTTCATAAATGCACTTTCTGAGTGGTTTGCAGATGCAGATTTCACTTCAGTTGTATACATCTGTAAGTGGTCCGCTGGTGACTCTGACAGCATTTGTAAACAGAAAATCTCCAACACATACTTGCATCAAGACTGTAAGTATTCTGACAGAATGTGATGCAAAGATAGGAGGTACTTCAAGTCATAAGGCAAACCGAGAAGAATTATTATTTCATATTCTTTTGTGATTAGATATATGACTTCTCTTTGTTTCTGGGACAGGACCAAGGTATTTTTATTACATCTATATAAATGTCATGTCTGTTTCACTTATATTACTGCAGAGAGGTTATCATGCTGTAATAAGGAACCAGATGCATAAAAAACTCTGATGTCCAAATATTTAGATAACAGTGTATTCATTCACCCCTCTAAAAATCCATTACAAATTTCACACACAAAAAACCAAAACACTTTAAATCCCATAGAACTATTTATTTAAGAAATCAAAGAAGGTTACTATTTATTTAAGAAAAATATATATTACTTGTACTTGAGAACCATTTATGTCTTAAATATCCTTATAATTACTGCTGATTAGCTGTAGAAATATCGTGTTTAATTGTTTCAAATATCCACTTAACTGCTTAGTGCATATTTATCTGTTACAATTACTTTTTTCTAGAAACACATTTTGACAAAATGCTTAAACCTTAGAAAAAGCCCCTAAATAAAACTAGCTCTTATTTGGTGATCAAATGCTGGTATCAACTAGTGCACTACAAAGAAGGATCTTAGAGTTTTGGGATATTCTTCAAGTGCTTACCTTAAAAATTAAACTTTTTCTTCTAGAATTCCTTAGCATGATAAATAGTGCTCATTTTCCCACATATCACATTCTTTGTTAGTATGCGCTTAAAAAACCTGCTTGTGAGTGAACATCCTAATTTTTCAGGTGAGAAAATTAAAGCACAGAAAAAAATCATCAAATGTCACATTTCATTGGCAGAAAAAATAAAATAAAAATTCTCACATATATCTTGAATTCTGTTCTCTTAGCCCAAATCAAAACCAATATTTTTCTCCTTTGCAAGTACCTCGGTGACTAATAAATGATAACCAAAATGAATAAGCAGATTTTTTTCAAACTTCAGTACACTGAAGTAGCAATTTTAAAAGAAATTAATGTGTAAGAATTATTTTAAATTTTTTTCATTTCCTAATCTCTTAATGATTGTGTTCATGTTGTTGATTATCTCTGCTCATTTTACTTAAGTGACAAGAGGTCAGTGTAATGTTTCTTTCCTCAAAAAATAATGTTGTCTCCATAGAGTAATTCATGTTAATTCATGGTCATATGGCCTTTCAATCCATTAATTAAATTAATGAGACTTCACTCCTTTCACCGATGCACCCTTAATTAAAAAACCTGAGAATGAGAAACACAAAAAAGTAACATATGGCATTATCAGTGTTGTGCCCAAGAGAGCGATTTAATAACAGCTCAAGATAATTTATTGTTAATAAAACCTAGTCACTCTCTCAAAATGCATACGATAATGTGGAAAATCTGTGAATATTCCGACTTATAGAGTCTATTCACTTTTCTCTGCATCAGTCTTGGTGACTAATGCTTCATATTTCCAGTAGCAGCAAGGTGGAATATTCAACTGCGAATCTGAATTTGATTGTATCAGAGCATATTTGATGAGAAGTTGTAACTGCTCTTCTGCTGATGAGATTTTTGGGTAGCTAAAACTCTGTGTCAGAGGAGTTCAGCATGTTTTCTCGACAGACCTGCCTGAAGTCTATTGAACAAAATATTTGCTCAGCATATGATTTACTTTGTTTTTTACTGGATCATTTTCCGAGGCTGTTGATGGAGCCTAGATGAAACAGTAAATCTTAGAAACCAAGGGAAAGAGCTAAAATAAAAAAAAATACAATTTTCATTGCCACGCAAACAATAAGGAAGTCAATGTATCTGGAGTAAAAAAATAGTGCCTGTAGATTCCAATAAAGTGAAATTACTCACTTCTCCTAAGTTAATGGCTTAATACACCCCAGGTTTTGTAGTCTTAAGAGGAATTAATTAGGGTTCTGCACAAGCTCTACTTTCTGATATGCACGTCACCATCCCGAATAACTCCTGCTGGGAATCTACCAGGCAGCTGGCATTGAAGCCCTGCCTGAGGGACCCTTCAAGGTGCCTTGAGCACAGCAGCAGGGAAAAGTCAGAAGAGGAGCAGCCCTGAGGTACTCAGATAACCAAAGGAATAGGGATAGAAAACGAACGGAGAGAAATGGCAAGTCTTTTGCTTACAAACATCTAAATTATCTGAGCTTGCCAGTGGTTCCCTGCATGCAACTGCAACTAAAGAAAAATTCAAATTTTATTCACAAGGAAAACTTAATTCTTGTCATCTCAAAGATGTATAGTAGAGCTATAAGTCCTTCCTTTCAAGGACAGCACAATCAATCATTTCTCAGCTGCCCTCATTCACACACAATCCTCTGACTCCCTCTTGGTAGGAGTTCCCAGGTTTCCCCTTTAGGAACTAAATTAATGCTCTGCAGATGGATTTTAGTGGCTGAATTCCAAACTCTTTGTGTTCATTGGCAGTCCACTGTATCAGGATATATCCAGAATAACTTAATTCAACTCCTTGACTAGTTTCCACTGAATGCTTTAAACACTCAATGATGTATTACATTTCTACTCATAAGAAATGGGCACAATAATATAAATATGTTAATGCACAGGACTGGAAAGACTTATTTTAATTAAACAAATCTCTAAATGAAAGCAAATTATAACAGCTATAATAATTAATAATCAATGCAATGGTCTCTCTAGTCTAGGATGTTTGTTAGGGATTTTTTTCCATACTGTTTTATTTTTAAAATTTCTTTATTAATAATATAAAAATTATACTTAATGGTTGTTTTAGAACTGAATGATTCTTCCCAGTTTCAATTCCTCCACCAGTTTTGTAGTCATGGGAAATACCTAAATCTTGCTTACTATTTTTCACCTTTTCTAATAAAAGTTAATAAAAATGGTGAAAAAGCATGGTTATTTTTTTGCAACTATATGGGATTTTTCTCCACATCACGCTTACATTTTCTCTTTAAAGTTTAATGTATCCTGCATGGTGAGGCTTCCTAGAAACAGTATGTGTCAGTAATTAATCCTAGGTGTTTTAATAGAACTAAACCATTATTTAATTAATTAGATTATTCCAAAATGATCTTCCTTCCCAACACCTTGTTTATCATTCTGGCCTTTCACAGTGTGTTTTTTGCCACCAGATATTGGCTTTCTTCTAGTTTAGTTCTCTGAAATAACCACAACTAAGGACAAAAGAGTGTCAGAGACTGCAAAGCAGGGTCAGAAGTGCAAGAGCAAGTACAGGAGGGAAGAAGCAATTGAAGCAGCACCTCTTTAAATCATCTTAAACTTTTCTAGAACTATGCTTTCAGTTGTTACAAATAACTGTGTTACATGTATTTTATATGCATTTTTAATTGCTATCTAGAGAAGCTAGACACACAAAGCCATTTTAATTCTTTGCTCTGCATTTGTTTCTTTCAAATCCTTAACCAAGTTCCTCTTGAAATACCATTTCTCTTTTTTTCAGCAATCCCTGATTCCATTAGAAATAGTCACAATTATGGATTTTCCTTCACAGAAATTTACTACTACATATCCAACCCCTGGCTAATTTGCACAACATTTAGAACAGGTCTCCTCATCTCTTGTGTGGTAAATTCTTTGAAAAATATTAAGAAAGCAAGAGAGGGAAGGAGAACATTAATTGCATTTGGTCTCCACTACTTTGGATACAAAAAAAGACTCATATTGTGCCTGTATTACTCCCAAATTTTATCTTATCACTCCTGACAAAAAAGGATTTTAGTTGCACACAACATTTTAACATGGATTTTTTTTTACCATCCCTATTCAAACATCTGTTTTGCAATAATATTATTACTTAATGCAAAACAAAATTAGTGAGAGCCCATAATCAAAGGTCTGGTGACACCATCTGCTTTGGACACCTAGTACAGTTGTTTTTGGAAAGAACTCACGCTGCACTGGGAAAACCCAGAATAATCTTTCTGACAAATATACAAGTTTCACGCTATGCAATATGTGGGTAAGACAGCAGCCATTTCCAGCAAACATCTTGAGCAAATCAACTGGACAGTACCAGATTTACCTCCTGCTTTACCATGGAAGCAAGCCATGGTACTGAGCCACCTCCATTTCCTCTCTCGTTAAACATATGCACACACAGAGCCAGCCGCTCTCTGTCACCCCAACTTCCACGAGCATAACTTATTTGCTAAATGAAATGGAAGAGTCCACACAAATTCTGGTGTCTTGAAATTTTTTCTTGACTTATTTGGCTGGAGATAAGCTTGGTTTCATGCAGTATGCATAGGGGAAAGAAAAAGAGAAAGAGATTTTAATGCTTCACTGGCAAAGAGCCAAAATAAAGTGAGCCATAATGAAAATAAAAACGAGAGTATTAAATACTAAAGTGTTCTCTTTTCTACTGGTAGCAGTCTGAGATATGAGAAATGCTTGTTGTCTGTATAAGTAAGTAAAAGCATTTCAAACCAGTTTTCAGCATCTCCCTCAATGCATCCAGATGCTCTACACAATACCTGCATTCCACTGGCCTGACTAGTTCAGGTCACTAAGTTGTTTTATCAGGTATTGAAGACCCATAATCAGTGTGTCCCAGGAGGATAAGAAACAAAGTATAGCCATGTTTAGAACTGATCTACAAGTGGCAAAACCTGTGCTCCAGGTGTTGCTTCTCTTAAGCAGCCTCAAGTACCCTGCTCTTTGGTAGGAGGAAGATTCAAATGAGACTATTTTTAAGCCTCTCACTTCAGCTGAAAGACTGTACAAAAGTAAATGCCATATGCACAAATCCAGGGATATAATAAATAAGTGCAGATTTGCCTCTACATCCAAGTTGAAGAAAAAAAATCTGTTTTCTATATTCCACAAGCTTTGTTTTATTTGTTAAAGAATAATAAATTCACAAACAATATTTGCAGCACAGAACAGTATGTGAAGAATAAAAATGTATTGTAAAGACAGGTCAAAAGTTTAATGATGTCCATAAATCCTTTTTCCACTCTTTGTTTTCTGAGATTTTGAGCAAGACCTCACAAAAGGACTAATATTTCAAGATTTTTTTAATCTCAGATGTTCCAAGTGTTCATATTAAAATATACTGCTGTATAGATAGATAAATTGACAATTTTTGGTGTTTAAATATATAAAGATAAGATTTTATGTCTTTTTTTCCTTGTGCTGATCTTAAATTGAGTCATTTATGTAGTCATTCACTTACCTTTTACAAGGAACTCTTTGGTTTTCAGACATTTCAGGTGTTAATTTTGCATTTAAAAGGTAATTATGATACCACAAACCCCTGATGCATTATTTTCCCTTACCATCATAGAAAGGGGACAGTGGGGGACTGCAGAACTTAATTTTTTTTTAATTAAAAACTTAGCAGGTCACCTTCTAATAGATTTACCTATGCAAAGGGATTTATATATATTCAGTAAAGACATAAAAGTATAGATGGCAATTAAGAACTGTCCTATGGGATATCAGCATATTCAGCCTTCTTTCACCATCTGTATAAAGCTAAGTGTTTCCTATCAGACGTCAAACACCCTAAGAACCACGGCCAATAGGTATTGAAGCAAAAAGCAGTATTTAATGATGCACAGCTTCATGGAGGATTGAATCCCACATAAGATGAATAGTCTTAGATTTTAAATTATAATTGTGATCATACAAAGAAAGAAAAGATATAGATAACTTTATTGCTCCTCTACATGTGGGCAAAAGCCAGAATTGTTGGTAACCCCATGAAAATTCAGCCCTGGAACATTCCCATCCAGGGAGTTGATTAGAAGGAGAGAACTGATAAAAAAATATATCTGATCTAGGTAGTCCAGGATAAGCATTCAGCAAATGAAGATGCTCAAAACCTCAAATAAATTTTCTTTCTCAAAATACAGATGGATAACTTTAAAGTACTAAATATGATGTCTAGGATAGGGCATGGGAATCCCACATCTTGTTAGGACTGTTGGCCACCTTTCAAATTAGTGCAAGGGGGGCAAAATCTTCCTCAGAACAAGGCAGAATTAAAATCCTCTTTTATTTTGTATTTAGTTTTTTTGAAGCAGTACTTTGATTTGCCCTTTGCAGGTATTTTGCATAATATATCAGAGAGGGAGGGACAAGCAGTGACTTTTCGAACAATGCTTGTTTCAAAAAACATAAATGAAGGTATCCAGTAAAGGAGTACTCCTAGGCTGAGAATTAGTCTGACCTTTATGAAAATTGCAATGGCCAAGCCTTCGTACCTGTAATTACAGGAACAGTTGAAGAATTAGCCCTTATGACAAAAGTCATAATTTCTTTAATCACCAGTCTTCAAAATCAACAGTGCTCTTTAGAATTAAGAAGAAGAAAAAAGTAATTATTGAAATACAGGCTTATTATTAAAATGCTAATGAACTCAAAGTGGTGACAATTAAAGGTAATAAAAGTGATTTTGCAATATTATTTATCTCAATTCCCTAGTTTTAGGAGCTGTATTCATTATTCACTTAGGAATATTTAAATACTAGATTTGAATGATATTCATAACACTATGTTTGATGTGTTGGTTGACTCACTGTCTTTCTTTAAAGTGCCTTACACTTACATGACAAACTTCTGTGAGGATTTTTTTTTCCTCTTTTCACCAGAGCCAGGATACTTTTATTCAGAAAAGCACCTGAAGTAATTCTGAACAGTAAATAGTTGTACAGGGAGTTAATAAAGAACTGTGAAGTGCAGCACAGATATAATAAAAGATTATATCACAATAGATAAAAGGCACAGTGGTGCTTTTCTCACAGGGATTTTGAAAAGGACTTGAGTTCAATTACAGTGTTAGGTACTTTAATCCTCATTCTCTGTTTGCTATAAATAAAATCAGAACCATATTTATCAAGTCAAATGATGAATAGCATTCATTATTTTATACTACATTAACCCCCAAAGTTCTTCAGGGTAACAATGATTCACCTCAATAAGTCATGCCCAACTGAGGCCACTTCTAAGAGCTTCAGAGTATCATAAAAAGACATCCATGTGCTTGTACATGGAATATTCTCTGTTTACTCCCATACACAGAGAATAAAGGACCCTTTCTTTGTTCCATATTTCTTTTTTAAAAAATTAAATCTTTCTACTTTAACTACAATGGATTTTTTTAAATTCATATCTTTTCAGATTCACCCTAATTACTTTCAGTACTTAGCTAAGGGAATGAATTTTGGGGTCTAAAGTTGTCTTAGAGTGCTCTTATGGTTGCTGAGAGAGGTACCAACCTCTACAATGTCACTTTGAGCATCCTCCTGCATTTTCCTGTGGAGATACAGATATCGTAATGCCAGCGTCTAGTACATAAAAGAAAGTGAAGAGTTCTGGGAGTTCTCCACTGCACAAGGGAGACATGAAGTTCCTGGAGCAGGTCCAGCAGAGGGGTAATAAGTTGGCCTTGGAGAATGTCTCATACAAGGAAAGGCTGAGGGAGTTGAGTCTGTTTAGCTTTGCAAAGAGGGAACTCGGAGAGATCCTTTCTCTAAATACCTAAAGCAGGGGTGTGAAGAGGATGGAGCCAGGCTCTCTCGGTGGTGCTGAGCAATACAAGAGGCAACAGGCAGAAACTGATGCACAGGAAGTTCCACCTGAACAAAAGGAAGAACTTTACTCTGTGAGTGACCGTGCACTGGAACAGACTCTCCAGAGAGGTTGTGGAGTCTCCCTCAGTGGAATTACTCAAGTACTGTTTGTTTGCAAGCCTGTGCCACATGGATGACTCTGCTTGAGCAGGGAAGTTGGACCATTTGACCCAATGTGGTCACTTCCAACCTGACCCATTCTGTGTTTCTGTGATTCTGTGAGTCCATCTGACAATGCTTCACACGCAAATTTGTTTTGATTCTTCAAATGCACTTGGCCTCCCCTCCAGTCTCTCATGACTTGAAGCAGTGGATTCCACAGGTTCTTATTGCCCACAGCAATGTCATGCTACCTGCGAGGGAAAAGCAGGCTTAACCCTTTTTTTAGACCAGTGAGAAAATAACACTTCTCCAGGATTACTGAACATCAACAACCTGACCTAAGCACTAGCTTCAACTTTGATCAGTGGCCCAGTGTTTAAATGTTTTGAATAACAGACTGCTGAGCATATGCAATCAGTGCAGTGCATCCAGAACACGTAAAGCATACTGTGTGTGTTCTGGCCATCTGTGCAGCTCACAGGCAATTGCTCAAGTGAGTCCCAATGTGTCAGGATAACTGTGTGTACCTTGTACACAACACAATCCCAGGTTTCCTGAAGGTAGCACCCAAAAAGCAGAAACAGAAGAGAGGCATGTCATAGAACACCTGTGTTGCAATCCCCTTGCCTCAGTTAGATTGCTCCTTACCAGCTATTTTTTTACCACCATCAGAAAGGGGCATGTATCAAAGAATGCCATATGACCTGAAAAGTACCTTTGTGTAATACATCTATCCAGGTTTTTTTACTTCTCCTAAGTTAAATACTCAAAATTACTCAAATATTTTCTTCCTCAGAATCCTTTGTATCTTTCTAAATCTTTTTATAGGTTCTTTCTGAAAACTCACGCTCCAAAGAGCTGCAGGAAGGTGAATTGTTGTGAAATGAGACCTTGTTTTTCAGGACAGGCTACTGTCTCATTCTCAGCAGAGCCATTTGGCTGCAGACTCTGACTACTGGAGTAACTCTTTTGGTGGTGTGGTTGTGAAAAGCCTGGGAACAGGAAGACAATACATCACTAATGTATCTTGAGGGTTGCGTTAGTTTCTGGATCAATTCAGGATGAAGCCTTTGGGTGTGATTGGAGTTAATTTGTGTTACAATTCTTCTTCTCCCCTCAGAGAGATTCCCTGCTAGATTCATTTCCAGATCAGGGCTGTAAATGTGATGCATACTTAAGGCTACCACAAGGCATGGGAGAGATGGGTAAGTATTCTCTTGAGACCAAAATGTGGGTACATATTGCAGGCACTGCAATCAGTGGTAAGATGTTGGAAGCATATATTCAAATGACAAAAGCTGAATTATTGACAGATACCTGAAAACAAGCTTTTTAAAATAGTATGGCATACATGAAAGATGACTTATTTCTCAGGTCCCAACTCTTCCCTCCTGTCTGACTGAAATATTTTTTTTCAGCTATGACCTTTTCTGGTCAGCATAATTTTATAAAACAAGGTGGCTTTACCCACAAATACTGCATAAGAAATTTAAGTAGCTTGCAAACTAAAATGACTCTAAAATTCCATGTTGCTTGCTTACCAGGACCTTACTGTCTTCAAGCTGCTTGTTCTCACCCTAGACCATTGTTTCCAGTAATGTAGAAATGGAAATCACACATGTGGGACTCATGTGTCCATGCTGTGCATTTCTTTCTATTTTTAAAAAGAAAAAGAAAAAAGGAGACTACCTACCTGTGCCTTTAGTGTTTTGCTACTGCTCCTCACTGTCCATGATTCTTCAGAAATAGAACCATAAAACCAAAGAATAGCCCTCTCTCTGAAGAGACTTTGGAAGACCATCTGGTCCAACATTCACTGGAAAAAGGAGCTTAGCTGGGTTATTTAGCATCCTCTCTAGTCAAGTCAGGAAAATCTCCAGTGATGAGGACTTCATCCCTAGGGAAGTTGTTCCAATGATCGATTGCTGTCACTGTAAAAAATGTCCATAATATATCTCTTAATGCATCTTGTACCCACGCTCCTTGTCTACTCCATATGGGTTCTTGTAAAGACAGAGCCTCTGTCATCTTTGAAACTGCCTTTTATGTACTTGAAACTGTGATAAGACCTTCCTGGATCTTTTCTTCTTTAGGCTGGAAAGACAACTGGTGTCACATTTAGTGACCATAGCAGAACATGCAGCCACGAGGCTCTTGATCACCACTGACTTGCAGAGAGTAGGACACCATTTGTCCTTCATGGCTTTGAAAATGTCTTCTACCTTTTAAACAGAAATATTAATATCTTGGGCAGGACAGTAGCTCAGCTGACTGATCTGCACATGTTCAACTTTACAGGCAATTTTTCCTTGATAATTACTCATTTTACTTCTTTTCTGAAGAAAATTTTCAAATAAAAATAACATGGCAGCATTTTCTGCCACTTATTTAATTGCCTGCACTACTTTATTCTTTTAATAGATCTACTTTCTCCTCAGTAATTCTTTCTCCACTGATGTATTTGTGCAAGACTGTCTCTTTCCCATTGACCTTTATGGTTAGCCTCAACATACTTTGATTTTTTGCTGCCTTTGTCTTATCCTCGATACCAATAATATGCATATTATTACCCTTACATCCAGATAGCATTATTACCATTACAAGTCAATGAATACTTTCACCTTAGATAATAGTTTTTGCTGGGGAGTAAATTCAAAGTTAAGTGTGTTAAGAATGCATAAATTATTTTCCTTGAAGCCTCAGCAGGTACTGAGTCACAACCCATTAATCTTTTCATATACTTCTCAGCACGAGCAATTACTATCCCAATATAATGAGTATATAAAATAAGTCTAGTGATGTGAAATATTAAAATTTAAAACAAGCAGATAATCAGAATCTTAAAGACTATTCGGAGAATGTTAAGTATTGTTAGATAGAACTGAGATCAGTTCAATGCATATACACAGAATCTAACCATTAATAGTAGAGAATGCATTTTCAACTATGAATACTATCCCATAAGATCTAAATTAAAAATGCAAATGCAATTCATGCTTGTGATAAACTAGATATATAATGATATAACTTCCTCTACAGAAACAAGGATATGTCTGCATAAACCTAGAATAATACACTGTCTTGTTGTTCCTTTTACTAGCAATGGATGTACAAATGTATACAGCCACTGTGTAGTGGCAGAAAACAGAACAATGGAAAAATCTATCCAGAAAGATGATTTGATGTTACAAAGCATAATGAATAACTTGTAAAACCTCATGACAGCCATTGCTGCACTTTTCATGAAATCAAAGTCTGGTGTGGGTCAACAGACCCTTTTCTATAAAATATTGTTGGTTAATTTGGGTTAGCTACTGTTGATGAAATAAATTTATATACTGTGAAGTATCTATGAATTTACAAACCTCAGTGAACACTTTAATTATATCTATAAAAAATCAACCTCTGTCACTATATCAAATTGGAACATAAATCTGTCTACGGTTGGTGTGCAGCAGCAGAACCATTGGAAAACACACTCTGGAATTAAAGGTTGCCAGTTACCCTTATGGTATTGAAATATATTAAACTTTTGAAAACCAGGAAATTGGATCTTGTCTTCTCTAATTTTGTCTCTTAATTGAACTCACAGTAAATAGATATTGCATCAACATAAGCAAGGAGTTCCAATTGCTTGGAGGCTGACTTGTAACAATTCAAAGATCACAGTTATTTCAATAACTGCAAGAAGCTCAGTAGTTACAGCACTCAGTTTTCAAAGACAAACAGAGATGCTTAAAGTAAAGCTCCATCCCTTTTTGATGAGAAAATGAGTCAATCACTTAAATTTATTTCTTAATCTTCAATAGTTTTTCAATTATAGTAGAGAAGGCTATAACAAATAAAACGAGAACTAAACACTAGTAAGGGAAAACAATGCTTTTGGTTAAGATAAATTTCTACTTGAGGCCTTTCATCTTCTTTGTAAGCTCTTGCTGTGCAGGAAAATAGAAGCTGAGTTCCAGTTCAATGAGTTTTCTTCAATTATGTTTGGATTGTCATTAAACCCATATTAAAAGATTCAATATAGCATCATAAGGCTTTAGATCAAGCCTACATTAAAGAGTGAAAGACTGCTTTTTTTCTCTCACATAATTTGCTGAAGTTATCTCTCTCCTATGATTTAGGGATGAATATATGTAGCCTTTGGAATATATATTTGTCCTCCCACGTGGCACTCCTGAATGACCCAGCTTCTCTTTAAGCTTTATGAAAGCCATGCTAGAGGAGCTTTATTTATTGGAGCAGTATGAAAACTGAACTTACATTTGAATATAGATGAACTCCCCTAAAAGAGTGTGCAAGGAAAATAAGTTTATCTTATCTATTGTGGGTTTAGGAAAAGAGAATCAGAGTCAAACATACCATTGATATTACTTATCCTACTCTTGCAACTTCAAATAACTGAGACCACATTAAGCCTTTCTGCAGAACAGGGAGGAAAAGAATCTCTCATTAATTTCACAGGAATGCAGTTAGACTGCATCTAAAAATCAAATTTAGCTTAGGTGTAGAGAAAAGCACAAGGCAATCCAGGTCATCTTGAGAAGGATCCATAAGATAGGTTAAATACCTTGGATTCTTTGGAATTGCTCTTTCCGTAAGCTGTAGAAGCTTCGGCAATCTAGGCATCCAAAGTTAGGTGAAATTAATCATACAAAAATCAGCAGTTTCTGAAAAATTGTCAAATTTGGCTCTTGAAAGCAAAATGTTCTTACAGAAAAAAAAAAATAGCAAGAAATTGTATTAAATGTGTATGGTTTGCTAAGTTTCTTTTTCCTAACAATGAAATTATTGTTTTAACAATCTGTGAACATATGACTTTAATCAAATGGCATATTAAGTTAGCATAGATGAGTAAATCACAAAGCATACTCAGCAAGTGCCATTTTGCTACATGAATCACTTGCAACTTTTTAAAGATTTACATTATCACAAATAATTACACACAAAAAATTAGAATATGATTCCTTCTATCATTTGTGGGAGTTTCAGCAAGTTTCTGAACTTCTGAACAACCTGTTTTGTAAAGGTTAGGTAAGTCTCATGGAATACTTCTGTTCTCTGATGAGATGAATCATGATGAGATCTGATGTGTTAACATATCTGAATATGAATTGGAAATGTAATTCTTGCTTGATTTATATGAAAGAGGTAATTGACAGAAACATATCTGAAAGCGTTTGTTAAAATAGACATAAAATTCAAGGCACTCCTGCTATTTTCCCTTACATGCCTCACAAAAAAGTAGCAAAAATAGAAAAAAGCTCTGGTCCAGAATGGGTATAATACCATAGGAAGACACACAGCTTGGTCTATAAGTTCTGCAGAGTAAATAGCGTCTGACCACTGTTCTTATTGTCCCTTTTAGCCTCCACACTTTTTAAATACTTGACTGTCCACAGCTGGTTACTGACTGGCTATTTGCAGCATCCCTCTGGGAAACAAGGACCCAGCTTCCTCTTCCCAAATCAGTGCTGTCATCACATCAGTTTGGCATCAGGAGAGGTTTGTGACTTCTGTTTCCGTCAGAGAAGCTGAAGCCTTGTCACCAACCCCAGAGACGGGTGGCTGCAGGTGTGCTGAGGAGCCTGGGTCAGCCCCACGTCAGATCAGCTCCTGTTCTTACTCTGCTGTTGGTAGACCCATGGTTGCCACACAAAAGTGAACCACTTTTTGGAGGTGCCTTTTTCTCTGTGTTAATCATTTGACAAGAGCAGGTTTTTATCACTGTGTTCTGCTAGATCCTCCTATTTATGGAGATTATGGTTCTTAACAAGCCACTCCAGCAATCTGACTGCATAATCGTAATTACAGATTATGATTATGATGACAGCTTCAGTGCTGAGTTTTTTATTTCAGATCTACAATGGAATACCTTCCTTAGAAGTCACATCATAAGAGTCTTCAATTAAAAAAAAAAAAAAAAAAGAGATATCGTCATAAACCAGCAAGATACAGAGAAGGGAGGTACAATAGCAAGAATTTGGATGCTCCTCAGCAAAACTCTCTCTGCCTGGTATTATCTTTCCCTTACTTACAGAATGTCAAACCTTCTTACTTGTAGCAGTCAATCAAAATGAAATTCAATGAAATATCTTTTGTGCAGTAGAAGTGAGACTTTGAGTCATGTACTTTTATTTTCTTATAGCTTTTTCTTTGGCCAAAAAATCTGAATTAATTTTAAAGTGGAATTTAATTTTGAGATGAAAAAACCCAAAAATTTTATGCTAATGCAAAATGGTACATACTGAATTAAGTAGGACTGTAATGAATTAATTCTATATATTACATGGTTAAATTTTATAAGTTTATTAAGCACAGAAACTAACTGAAAATAGTAAATGTATTTTAAGAATTTTTTTGTTCTCATTTAGCACCTGCCTATCCATCAATTTTTAAGCAATATTTTCAGGATTTGTTTCAAGATTTCTTCCATCTTCAGGCAAAACTAAAATCAATATTAGGAGTTACCTAATGACTGTATATATAGCATAAACCTCATGAAATAATATAAGGAGTGAATATAAAAATCATTTAACAGGTATATACAAAAACCTTTTTTGCATTAAATCATGCATTTCAGAAATATTTCACTTGAAATATTGGATAAACAGATGTTTTAAATATCTACCAACAAAAATATCTTTAGTGTTTTGTCACTTTAAATTCTCTTATGAGCTGTAATTCACAGCAAGGGTACTCAAATAAAGATTATGATATCACATTGAGCACTTGGTAGAATTTGAATTGGCCTTTGAAAAAAAAATGAAATAAAACTTAGCGTTTACAAAGATGCTTGTTTCAACATTTCTATGTTTTTACCTGTCATTCAACTGGTAGTCCAGTTGAAATAATCTGATTTTCTGAGTGAGCCTTACTTTTAAGGAAATGAGCACCAAGATGCAAGAACTTAACTTTGCCTTATACATAGTGACTTCTGTTAAGACAGAACATATTAGACTTCAATTTATGCTAACCAGGAAAGCCCTTTGCCCAGAAAAAAGGGAAACCTGGGGTTTGGCAGTGTTTTTTTGTGTTTTTTTTTCAGATAATTTTTCTAGATCTTTCTATAAGTCACTTCACACTGTTTTCTCATGCAAAATATACATGATATCCATACACAGGAATCTTTATGCAAATTCTGAAAATGCACAGCTGGAACAGGTATTATAGTCCTAAGCAATGCTCTCTTCATGCATGTTGACAATGCTGTGTGGAACAGAGATCACTGCTAAACTTGTGGAAAGCAGGCAAAGGCACGGGCAGACAGAACATTAACAGGCCTGTTTGCTGCTGTCCAAAACATTTGTGATAGCAGCAGAGAAACCTGCCTCTATGCTCAGGCCAGATGCCTGAACAAGGAGGGGAGACAGCATGATGCTCCTCCAGAGTCAGACAGTCCTGGGGAAAAGAGAGGCAAAAATCCATGCAGAAAGCCCCGGCACCTCAATAAACACACTGTGCAAAATGGCTGTGATTAGCTGAGGTCGTGAGGAAAGGCAGGAAAATGGTTAAGAAAGTGGAAATCTGTCAGTCATACTCACTTGGCTGGTTACAACAGTACTCAAACTTTCTGTTCATCACCTTACTCAGGAGCCCTTGGACTTCCTCAAGACTACAAGCTGTCCTCCCAAACACTTTGCTTTCTCAGGTACTGGCACAGCATCCCTAGCAATGCATCCATGCTTCCCAATCTCCTCAAGTGCAGGATCAAGTCACAGGTGCTCTTTTGTTCCTGTGTTGGCTTGCCTTTTAGTCTATTCACATGGATCTTCCTCCAATTCTGAATGACATAAAAAAATTAGTATTTTTTCTTCAACCAGGTCTCCATAGCAGCAATAATAGGCTTTTCAATCAGCTGGTGCTGCTCTGGATGCTGGTAGCCCTCATCTAAAACATGTAAATAGATTAATCCTGGGATTAATCCTGGGCAGGAAACCCACAAAAAAGGTAGCACAGAGGTGAGGCACTGAAGAAACAAGAAAGAACAAGGGTTGTGGGCAAAATGTTTAACCTGCTAACTTCTGAATGAGGATTCACATTCAGAAAAGTTCACTCATGTGAACTTTTTTCTTTGATGAAATCTCAAATCACTTTGTCAAAAAGGAGAGGAAATGCAGAGAGTTTAATTACCGTCTCCCAACACAATAGGTAGAAAAGTTAGCTCTTCTGAATTGCTTTTCACTGGTCAGAGTGGATTGCAGTAGCAATGCAAAGAAAATATATGTATATTAATCGGTGCTTTAAAGGAATTTATCCCCAGGACATAATGTCACTACCTTTAAACTGAGGGTAATAATAACTGCTGCTCAGTTCTGACATATGTAACAGCACTACACTTAAGAGAGATTCATTTGGCTGGTATTATCCGATTAAATGGTGTGTGGTCATTGGTAAACAGATGTAAAATTTCCAGGCTTTCAGCTGTAAAATGAAAATGGAAAAATAAAAGTGAAGTTAAGAGAACAGGATATTTAACTCCTGTGCCCTTATTTCTGAAGTGATGTAAATGCAAGATATATTTAAACTTTTCAAATCAGGACATTCCATTAACTGGAAAAAACAATGACTGTGAGGAATCCATTATATAGTGATATAAAAGTTAGTACCAGACAGCACTTACAGTACAAAAGAAAGAAAAAAAAATCACTTAACATATGTTCTCAGTGTAAGCCATGTGACTAAAGGGGAAAAAAAAGTGGGGACATATGGTAACTGCCTTCAGAATATGGTAAAAGTAAGTTGAAATAACTCAGGACTGAGATGGTGAGAAGTCCCATGAGGAACCAAGAGTTTTAATTCCTTGTTTCACCTCTTTCTTCTTGCCGCTGCTTTTAGCTCAAATGCACCATATATGTGAACTCTATCAGAGTTTCTTTAGTGGAGGTATAATTTAGTAAAATGACTCTAAAGGATGTTTTATACTGTCAAAATAAGCCCAAAAGTGGGAAATGCTGAAAACCTGAGGCTTCCATTGGAGGGAAGCTGCAATTTATAAATATCTTAGTTGAAAAAGTATCATGTTAACTCAATAAACAAATTGCCCCAGAAATGCTCTGACTTTGTGACATCTTCTTTTCCCCAACAGAAATACCCTCAGCAAAGAAGAAACAACTACATCCAGCATGTGGACTTCAGATGCTGGAATTTATATATGGACAATATTAGCTTGTTTTCATGACAGAAAATGAAAGCAGAGCTAGCCATTGTACGTGGTGTTGTGAGAACAATTGAATGCAAGTGGCAGTGGGAGGCCTCTTTGGGGGCTCAGTGGGGTTTCACCAGCTGTACCTGCTTTCTAGTTTTGCAAGAAACGCATGTGTGTGTGTTCCAGCACATGTAGAGGCATCCAAAGCATACTCTCTTACATATGGACCAACACACTAGGAAGAGCAGTTAGCCTTTGCCCTGGATGGAACTTTTATTCCCTCTTCTTCACTCCTTGGATGAACAGACATATTTTTAGATCATAATGCCAACTGCTTCCATTGAGGAAAGAAAATTATTAAATGAAAAACCAGTCAGCTTATCCATACTTAGCATTTTTTCTGTGTTAAGAAATATAGAAGTACTCTACCTTGTCAAGCAGAAGCAGTGAAGACAATATGGAAAGAATGCATTCTTCATTATTCCCTCAGAAAGGTTTTGTGAGTAAAGTGAAAATAAGCTGTAAGAAAAGGAGTACAGGTTTGTCTAAAAGGTGCATGAGACCACAATGATGCCTTCTATGGAAAGTGTTGTACTTTTCTAACTGCTCTGGTCAGCAAAAAAACCAAACCCTCCTATTATTTGCTATTTATATGGTAGTAGATAAAATGTCTAAGTCATCTGAAGAGTCCATTTCCCAAAGCTTTTCCAAATCAAAATAACTTGTGGCTTCATGAAACAAATACTAGAGAAAATGGGTTCTGCACTGTTGGCTTACACTTTAGGCAGTTACTATTGAGTCTATGGACTGCACAGACTGTAATAGATATGGCATACATAGCTTATTCAGAAAAAATTTCAGCTTTTACTAGTCTCCATTAATGCGATATAAATAGAATCTGTAGTGAAAAAGCTGAGTGCTCACCCCCACATTTAAAAACACAATGTATTAGTGAAGCTACAAAATACTTTTTCTTCAGTGTTTATGTTGATATTTTTAGAAAACGAGATTGACTATATAGTTTGCTGCAAAATTTCCTTATAACCAGATGCTCTTTTGAGACCCGAATCCTGCTGACTGGCACAAGAAGCATCTGGCCAGCTGTCAGCATTGATTTGGCTCAGTAGAAACTGGCAGCAATAATATAATGGAGGAAGGCAGCAATTACACTAGACAGTAACCCCTCCAATTCCAATAGTTGGGAGCATAACCAAATACCCTTGACATCTGGTAAAAAAAAGAGCTGATATAATGTTCAGTTCCTGCATTAGTGAAAAAAGGTTTCATAGAGTTCCGCCAGCACTGCCTTGTCAGCACCCTAAAAAATTACTGCAGGAGTTACAAGTGGAAACCTGAGAAAAAGGATATTGAGAGAGAAAGAAAAACAACCTGTGCTTCCTCCCTAATCCTTTTAACTATCTTCTTCATGCATAAGCCTTCACATGTTTCATTCTGTGACTATTAATGACTCATATTTGCAATGTCTTTGAAAACATTTTTTGTAGCATTTTGGACTTCGCTTAAAGTACTTGAATCCTCACAGGACAGAAACGCCATCCTTTAAGGAGAAATAGGCTGGAAGGATTCTTTCTTCTGCCTTCAGTTAGAGCTGGCACCAGCTGCAGTCAGCTGGCACGTGGTGACTGCATGGCAGCAGGTACGTGTCATTTGTTTGTTGTCAGCTCACACTGACATTAACCAGACTGCAAGGTGAGAAGATGCAAGGGGAAAGGGGAAAGAAGAATAAATCCACAAAACCTGTCTCCCATCTTATTCAGTTTCTTCTGTTCATACTTGAAGGCCATTCTATTTTCCGGTATTGCGAACACTTGTATAAATATATGGTTATTTCATCTGTAAAACTGAAAGATGTCGAGAGGATTTTAAATAACAGAGCTCCTGAAGACAGCAGGAATGTAAAATACCACCATATTGTCTTTCGGAAATCTAGGCCCACCACACAAGCTAAAGTGAACTATTTTATACTTAACCAGGTTTCACTTTTTGCAGAGCCAATAGCAGCATAATAACCTCACTGAGAGCATGTACTATAGTGCAAGAGACTGCAAACTTCCTCTTGTCTTACAGGAAGGGAGTACTACTCCTTCAGTGGAAATAGTACATTTTTTTTTCTGAGAAATATAACGTGGAGGTTGCTAAATTCCTTATAGAGCAAGAAAAATTTTAAAACTCACAGAAAACTTAGGTAAATATGAAACTTGGGTAAAGAATAAGATTTTCATCTCTAAAGAGCAAATTTACATAATTTAAAAGATAGATAGCTTACAAACCATAGATATTTTATGGTAGAACTATTCCCCTACTGCTGTGTATGTGAATTGTTTTACTTTAACAAATGTATCTCTGTTATGCAAACAGGCACACATCCCATCCATCTCCACTGAATCCATAAGTAGCACACTAGTATTTTTCTTGGCTTCTAATTTAATATTGCTTTTCACTAGAATAGCCTGAATGGTTCTAAACACTCTTTCTTTACACATATAGATGCCTCATTCTTTGACAGTCATGCTGGAATAACTGCTTAAAAAGTCATCAAGAAAGGCAGTGAACCAGCCTGCATCCCTGAGGTCTTGTTAATGGAGACGGTGTGCTTTTCTAGTTCTACTGCCATTGTCATGAAGACTTGGTGTTTTCCATGGCTAAGCATGAAAGGGGTTAGATACTACTCAAAACCTCATTACTGTTATTTATTGGTACTAAAAAGTCAAAGAAAAATTACACCTGTCTTGTTTAATGTCATCTCTTACTATGCTTGTTTACTTTAGCTGCTAAAATGCTCATGGCAGGAAGCTATCATTGCGTTTCTTTCCAGGGCAGAGCACACTAAAAGTTTGGATTGACTCTGCTATGTATAATAACTCATGTGGAAACCACAAAGGCTTCTCCAGACTGATAAAAATTAGTGTTATCTTGAATTAATGGGATCTCTGAGCATTCGCAAAGAAATTTTACGTGCTCAGATTACAAAAGACTGAATTTTCAGTAACTCTTTCACAGAATTAAAAAAGATTAAGGTTGGAAGGGACTAATGCAGGTCATCTGGACCAATCCTTTTCTCAAGCTGGGCTGCTAAGAGATTGTTGCCCAGGACCTGCTCAGGAGGCTTTCGAAGACCTCCAAGAATGGAGAATGCACAACCTATATAGGCAAGCTGTGCAAGTGATTGATCAATCACCCTCATCATCAAAATTATTTCCTGGTGTTCAGAGGGAATCTCCTGAGTTTCTCTTTCTGCCCATTGACTCTGGTCCTGTCACTGGGCACCACTGAAGAAATCCTATCTCTGTTCTTTTCACACCCTCCCTTCAGGCTTTTGTATACATTGATGGCATTTCCCCTAGGGGTTCTCTTCTCCAGGATGAGCAGTCTAGCTGTCTCTGACTTTCCTCACAAATGAGACACTTCTGACCTTTAATCACCTTTGTAGCCCTTCAGTGCAGACTCTCCAGTATGTCCGTGGCTTGTGTTACATACAGCCTGTATGAAAAGTTCAGCAGGTATTTAGTATGCAGTCATATATAAAATCTGAATATTATTACAAAGATGTTATATATGAACTTTTAAAATCTGAATAAATTGCTTGGAGATTAACAGACAGAAAAACAAATGTCAGCCAAAATACATAGCACCTAGATGTTCTGTAATCTGATTTTGGTCTCAGGTTTTAGAGAGAAAAAATGGTGTACAAGAGGACAGAATACTATGTCTGATTTTTTTTCGGGAATGGATTCTATTAAGGCAAGAATAAAAGTGTCCATTCACACCCTCTTAATGGATTTAAACCATTGGATCAATAGTAAGGGATAAACTAAACCACTTAAGAAGGTATTGCATTAATAAAATCCTTTGCACCTGTCTCTGTAAAAGAGGATAAACAGAGCAGAGTTTCAGGGGGTGATTAAGAGAGCATCAGGTTGCAGTGAAAGGCTTAAAGGGGACAAATTAGCCTTTGCTGTACATGGAGATAAGGCACAGGGCTGCAAGACTGAGCTACACATTACAAGCTTTTACAGGCAGATTAAAAGGTTTCAGCTTTTTTTAAAGATGCCAGGGGGATACCACATGACAAAATATCTTGAGGCTGTTTATATAACTAATAAAAAAGATGGTAAACTACTGTGCTGCAGCTACCCTTAGGGCTGCTCGTTGATCTTATTTATTGCAGCCAGAATTATACTTGATTCGTAGCTGTTCTTGTATTCATTCTGTAGAAAGCCTTCTGGGACATGTGGGGAAAATGTGAGGATTCAGTATGATTTTATTGCATTTTAATATTAAAACGTACTAGTTGTAATACTTTTATGAGCTTGTTAGTTTATAAATACAATCTAGCCACAGCCACAGAACCCCCTGTGTTCATGCTCTTCACATTCTTCTTCATTCTCAGATGGAAGCTGTCTTCACAGTTTCACTGAGCTGTGGACCAAGGAAGATATTTTATCACCTAGTCTCACTTCTTAGAGGTGAATATACACAGAATTTTACCCCTATGTTGTCACAACTGGGGTTATATGGGGTTATAACAAGCAAGCGCTGAAAGAGATCTGTGTCGCTATGTGTATCACAAAAGTTTATTAGGTAAACTACAGACTAATAGATCTTGGTAAATATATAAAGGTGGTGCAAAAAGAGAATGAGAAAATGGCAGTAAATGGCCAATTATCACTGTGGGACGAGAACATCAACAATATTTTATAAGACTTTGTGTTGGGCCCCATATCATTCAAAGCATGCATAAATTTCCTGGAAAAAAGGTGAAAAGTAAAGTGAAAATATTGGTATTACTAAGCCATTTGATATAGTGAAGACGGGGGTCAGCTATGAAGGATCCAAGAAAGCATTTTAGGGGATTAGGGAAGAAAATAGCTAGAAAAATGCAGCCAGTATAGACAAATATAAGGTGATGTTTGTGGCAAAGAATCACTTTCCCTTTTGAATTTTGAGTAAATTTTTATCAGTCAAAGAAATGATCCTGAAGTTAGACCAGCGAAAATCATTAAGATATTGGGTGAATCTCAGTAGCAATAACTACTGAGTTTTTAGAAATTAAGCATAGAATTAAAAAATGGACAATGTTATTATAAAACTTCATAAAGCATTTTGCCTACTGTCTGTACTCTAAGTACCCAGAAAACAAAATGATAGAGAGGAACTGGATAAGGTTAAAAGAAGGACAACAAAGAATATGAGAAGTATGAGACAGTGTCTTTACAAGGAATAAATAAGTAGTCAGGGACTCTTCTGCTTGAAGAAGAAATGACTGAGGGGGAAATGACAGAGCATGTAGAAAACTGATCTGTTGTTCTCTGCCCCTTGACAGCAAAGGCAGTAGTAGGCATCAAATGAAGCTGTCAGCTGTCAGGTTCAAAACATGGTTACAGATAGACTGTGTATCACCTTGACACAAAGTATTGTGGATGATAAAAATGTAAATGGGCTTGTAGGAAGACTAGACAAATTCATGTCAGAAAAATCCATACAAACCTTTTCTGCCTCAGGAAATCTTGTAGGCTTGAAGAAGTATTACCATATGCTGTTGGGTTTTTCTCTGGGCATTTACTTTTAGTACATGTCAGAAAAAACTCTTGTGCCAACTTAATCTTTGGTTAATCTTTTTTGATGTCCTAGTTTCAATTGCCCTGTGATGCTAAAATCTCCAAAACCTAACAAGACAGCTATGAACAAAGAATGAAGACAATAGAGGCTTTTATTGAAAACAAAATAATAAAACTCATTTTCCTCTCCCTTTTGAACTGTCTTGAGGGAACTGTTTCACCTAGAGTTGTCTTCAAATCACCTTATACCTATAGGATCGCTTTAGGGATAAAAATTTGTAGTCTAATATAGGTAATCGTTCTTACCCAGCCAAATTTTCAGTCAAATGTATTGTATTTTAGGCATTTGAGAAATTAATGATAACCTCATATTTATGGGGCAAAGAAATCAAACATCTTCTGACTTCAACTCTAGGTGACATGAAGGAGTACAATCATAGGGAAATCACTCAGTGGTAAGCCGTGGACATGAGATTCAACCTGCCCTACTGTTAAGAGTCAGATGTTTACACATGAGCTATACACGTCTAAATTACCACCACATTCAACAGACTCAAGGAATACCTCCATGAGGGGGGTAAGGGAATGATTCAATGAGTGGGCTATTCAGATACTTAAGCCAAAGGATATCATGCCATTTTAAGTACTCAGAGGCATTTTCTCAGACATGACAGACATTATGCTAGACCTACAACAGAGCTGTATTCTTCTGGACTCACAGCTGGAGGCTTGGCAGCAGGTGGGAAAGCATCTCAAATGTTTAAGCAACTTAAACACATCCTGTGTGTTTCCCTGATGATGATGTGGTCAGTCTCTACACTTCATCAGCAGTATCAGCTGTATTTTCATTTATTTATAGAGTAGCATAGCATAGCCTGTAATAGAATAAATGGAATAGTTCCAATTGGAGAGGAAGTTACAACAACCCTTTAGTTCAACTACCTGAGCATTTCAGGGCTGACCAAGAATGCTGAGAAAGGGCATCCCCTAATCAGTGGGGCATTGCCCAGGATTGTCTAGGATGCCTTTTCCAGGGTTTACCATTCCCACACATTCTATCATCTCATCCTAGGGAGGAGAGATCAGCTCCTCCCTCTCCACTGCACCTCCCCAAGAAGGCAGAGAGAGGAAATGGCCCCTCAGCCTCCCTTCTCCAGACTAAACAAGCCCAAAGTCCTCAGCCACTCCTCACAGGACATGACTTCCAGTCCTTTCAGCAGAACTGCTGCCCTCTTCTCTATGCATTGAAGGAATTCAATATCCTTCTTAAATGGTGGGCCTTAGCACTCACACAGCACTCTGGGTGAGGCTGTACCAGTGCTGAATACAGAAGGCCTCAAGCCTCTGTTCTCCCAAATTTTACTTTTGCCCAGCCTTACTCTGTCCTAGGTACAGAATCCAGCATATGGACTTGTTAGATTTCATGCTGATGCTCCAATGTATGCAGATCACCCTGCAAGACCTTTTGTCCCTCAGGGATGCCAGCAGGAGCTCCCAGTTTGGTGTTGTCAGAAAGCTTCCTAATGGCATATTCCATTGTCCTGCATCCAGATTGCTGATTGAAGAGCACTGGCCCCAGAACTGAGCTCTGAGGAATGTCACTGGTCACCAGACAGATGTAGCCCCGCTCACTACAGCTCCTGTGAAGGACTCTGCCCTTCAGCCAGTCCTCCACACATCAGTTACAGTATTAGTAACAGGTGTACATTTGCACACGGATATAAAAATAGACAAACTCATAAAAACTATAATTCTAAACACCAACAATGTACCTTTGTTTGACACAAAATCCCAATGTGATAACATAAAATGTATTTTCATATTTCAAAATTCATTGTAGATACTTTAAATATACTTAGAAGGAATGTGTAATGAAAACATTTTCTGGAAGTGAAGTAAGGATCATTGTGGTAGTTGCTGGCAGGATACAATAAACCTTAACACGCTCAAAATGAAATAAAGAGATATAAAAGCCTTCGCATAATTCAGTAAGCCATTTATAATGAAATATGCATCTTTTAAATAAAGAGAATGCATTAGCAGTAGTTAATATGTGAAAATTATTCCTTTCTGTTAACCTGTTGTAAGTTATGCATGCTTATAATGTATTAATTTTTCCTGAGTCATTGACAGACAGGCCTTTAATACACTTTGAAATATCTGTTTCTGATTTAAGCCTTTCATCTTCTGCAGTTAAATCAAGATTGCGTCTTGTGTCACATTTTAAAATGGCAAAATTGTTTGAAATTGATACTCCTTGTTTTAAAAATATTAAATATGAAGTTTAGAACACATTTTTTTAATTATTTGTAGCAGGAAGATAGTGCAATTGTACTTTGAAAAGAAATAATATTTCTCATCAGTTTCATAGTACGAGTCAAATTTTCTATTTCTGAAGGATACAAATAATGTTGTTAAATTTTGGGATTCTGATGTCAAGATGCTCTGGCACACTTCCTTCTGATTCCTTATGAAAACACATAATGTTTGCAATGTTCTTTATTTGAACATACAGTCTTCACTTGCCAAAGTAATAAAACCACATTTATAAAGCTGCCTTGAGAACCTTGGAAAACTATATAGAAATCTGGAATATGTCACTTTTTATTAGGTGACTTTGCTGAATACACCCACAAGTTCGTGTCTCTTTTTATGGGACATTATAATTTATGGCTTTTACACTTTGCTATAGATATTGTGTATTAGCAGGCCTGGAAAAGCCTTTTGCGGATTAAGGTGGATGCAGAATTTCAGGAACTGGATTTCAGGACTATATTTCTGTGATAGGATTGCCTGGCGTGGTGGATAGACAGATCTTTGTTCTGCCCAAGCCCTTGAAGTGTTGAGATGCTGTTTGTGAGGCTCCTCTTAGAAGGCTCTGCAGAGACATTTGTCTGCCAGGGCAGCTTTTGCCACTGCTTGACAAGAACATGTCAGAATTAAGAGTGAGGAACTTGTAGGAGTACAGAGAGGGGCACATGCCATACAATATGTTACTATGTTCGTTGTGTGCAAGTTATAACATTACTGAGTGAGCTGGGTTTTCATGTTATTTTCCATCGTATATTTCCTGTTTTATGTGTGTCTCTGCTACAGTGGGATAAAAGGTGCAACAAGGCAAGGAGAAAAAGAAAGGCTTCATTCTTTTACATATAATTAGAGACTAAAAATCACAGATTTATTTATTAAAAGAGAGGTTTTGCAAAAATTTAATATGTATTCTTTTTCATAGTGCTGATTTTTCAGCCCTGTTACTTGTTAAACTATCCTAGACCTGATATATTACTGGTTTAATATATTTAAGTAAATTTTAATAGCAGGAGTTGCTTATAGAAAGAGCACCCTTTGTGTTCTTCACTTCTAGTTTCCTTTTATAAATTGCACCTCTGATTTTGCTCATCATATATTAAGTCGAAATTATATCTTCCTCATTTCGTTCTTCTTGCCTCAAAGGCCACTGAAGAAAATGCAGGAATTTCATAGCTTTCCTGTTGCTGAAAAGTGCACAGGGACTGATACTAGTATTTATCTTCTGTAATATATGGAATAATCAGGGAAGTAGCTTTCCTCTCAGCCTTCCCACAGTAGAAGACTCAAAATTAAATGACAGCAAGGGGATACCCAAACAATTTTGTTAACAGTTTCACCAGTACAATATTTGCATAAGAACTTAGAATTAATTTTCACTAGGACAAGGATTTGGGAAAATAATTCCACAAATTTTTATCTCTTTAGACGGCTTGGACTGGCTATGTATCACTAAGTTATGAATAATGGGGTTTTTACCTACATTGCTCTTTCTAATGGAAAGATACAATAAATGCCAGAAATGCACATTTGTCTTATCTAAGTCAGTAGGTACTTGAATCTTAAAGAAGTAAGGGAAT
Source organism: Melospiza melodia melodia (assembly GCF_035770615.1). Classification (NCBI taxonomy): domain Eukaryota; kingdom Metazoa; phylum Chordata; class Aves; order Passeriformes; family Passerellidae; genus Melospiza; species Melospiza melodia. Next base: position 109,687,638 of record NC_086195.1, on the reverse strand, counting down.
TAATGTTATTTTGTGTGGTCTTAATTATGGCATCATTTCATGCTGGACTGCTGTAACATCAGCAGTGCTATAACAACATTACAGTTCTTTTATGGTATCTGTATGGTGAAAGGTGGTAAAAAAGATCAGATACTTCTTTTATTTCAAGTGATTCTTTTTTAGGGGTGGAAGAATTTGAGAAGTACAGATTAACTGAACTGATCTATAACGCAGATGAAAAATAATTTTTTGAAGGATTTGAAGGGTGTTCATCTCTAACAATTGTATATATCATAATGAGAATAAAAGATTAAAAGAAGAAGCTAAGAAAACAGGGAAGGGTAGGATTAACCTTATCCACTCTCAAAATACATATTATGAGTCATTGACATCTACATACAGACTGTTTTGATTCTACTATATTCTTTCAAAAAAGGACTCCTGGTTTCAGTTCAGTTATGCTAAGATAATAAAGTCCTGTGGCAGAGAATATAATGTGAGTCCCATCCAATCAATCTCATTAAAAATTTTAGTGGTCAGTGCATCTAGTTTAAGAAGAACAAAAATGAATATGGATAACAAGTACATAAAGCTGTAAATAAACAATCTAAATTACTCTCAGAAGCATTCTCTACATGTTTTGCCCCAGCATGCGTAGGAGTGTGCAAATCTGAACCAAACCTGAGGAAGAGCAGCTAAATAATTAAGTTATATGGACAATCACTGGACAGTGTTTGAACCTGTTCACAGGCCCTGATACAGACATGTCTAAAGATCCCTCCAGACTAGAGCTGGACTCCAGAATGTGTCCAAGTACAGTGACAAAAAAAGAGATTTTGAAGTTAGGACACTGAAAAGATCTGTAACTAACTGCACCTAATACTGATGTGGAGTAGCCTGTACCTGTTTTCAGGTTGTGAATGGCTCCCTTAAGACCATACAAAAATTCTTTCACAACATTCCATTACTTGAGTTTGTGTTGTGAAGGATGAGAGTTTAACAGATTTCTATAAATTTCTGTTACAGATAAATTCTTCTTGATAATTTGAGGTACAGATCAGTGTGATCGTAAACCAGCATGGGGGAAAAACACAATTACAAATCATAGGCCCAGTCAGGTCCTGTCTGCCCTGTCCCACAGGGTCTTATAAGGGATAACAAGCTGGGGAAATGCCATCTTTTTGCTTGACTCAGTAAAGCTCACTGAATGGCTCTGTGCAACCTGGCTCAATATGTGCTAGAGAGAAAAAAAAGGGGGTTCATTTCATGATACATGTATATCAATCACTCCTTTTTGTCAAGATAGGTCTCTTAGTGAAGAGGTTTTACCTTTTAGAAATGGATTCAGGCTAAATCTAGCTATTTGAATAAGAAGTTCTTAACCCAGTCTTTTGGATGTCTCTGATACAAAGATATTCCATTCCATTTCATTGACCTTATTTTGCAATTAGCTTTCCTTACATATGGACTCTCATTAAAAAGAAACCAGATACACATTTGGAAAATGTTAATAACTAAATGATATTTCTATTTGTTCCATTCTGAAAAGTAGATAAGGAAGAAATAGAGCTAGAGATAATTACCAAATTTCAATATTTATAGAAACCAGGCACTTGTGTAGATAATAAGACAATTCTCAATGTGCTTTGATTATGATGAAGTGCCAGTTTTCTGTAAATATTGAAATAAGGTAATTATCACTTGAACTATTTATTATTTATCTGGTTTCAAATCACAATGAATACAGTCTAATTGCCATTTTTTCACAGGAATGTGAAGCTAAAAATAAGTATTGTGTTAACCTTTTATATACTTTCTTTTTTGAAGTAGTTTGAAAAGTGTTTTACAAGATGTAATGATAGAGAATCTCTACATACATCAGGAAGGACAAATTTTTAAAGCTAGTTTTTAAGTTAAGACAGCAGGCTTCTTAAAAATGAACTATCCAATGAGTATTAAATCTCTGATCTCACAAACATTGACAAAGATAAACCTATTTACCATATATGTGCACAAGTCTACTAAATAAGAGCAAAGGACATGTCCTGAGTGGTTGAGTTCTGTACTTTTTATGCCTGCAATTACATTAGTCAATCTGAAAAGCATTAAGACTCTTTTAAAACCAACTGCCTTTGTTCTTTCTGCTAATTTTATGTGAAGGCTGTTTCAGAACCTACGTTTTTGGAAAGACAAATTTTAATTTATCCTTAAAATAATCCAGAGTACCCGATAAATATTTATTCGCATGCAAGTGTTACTAAACACATATGTAGACATTTGCAAGAATAAGTCTTGGCTTGTACTGCGCAAGGACTATATATTAACTTTGTTCTTTAAACAGCTTTAATTACAAAAATAAATAAAGTGTAGTTTTCATGGATAAAAATACACTACAGCACTCTCTGAATGTATCGATTTTCATAATTTTTATAATGTGTTGAATGACACAGAACCACATGCAGATAATAATTTGGAAACATTGTGACAAGAGAAGTATTGAAATGCAAATTAGCACACCAACAAAAATTTCACTTATGATAAAATGATACCTACATAATATAACCTTTATATTATTTTAGTGTCTGAGCATGCTGCACTGAGAATTATATTCTAGTAAGACAATATGGAGTACATTTATTTGGGTCCAGATCCAAAAATGTATTTTGCCCAAAGATTGGAGGAAAGTAAATATTACTTCCTTCAAGAAAGGGCAGAAGGAGGACTCAAGGAACTCAGACTGGTAAGCCTCACCTTGTTCCCAGGGAAGATGATGTAGTAGATCATTTTGGAAACAATTTCCAGGCACATTAACAAAAGGAAAATCATCAAGAATGGTCATCGTGGATTCTTCAAGTTGAAGCCATGCTTGACCAACTTAATGAACTTGTATGATGAAGTGATTGGCCTGGTAGATGAGGGGAAAGTGGTGGATACTACTTGGACTTCAGTTAGATCTTTGACACTGTCCACCACGAGATGTGTACAAAGAGGCTGTTCATGTACCGGCTGGACAAGGAGACTGTGAGACACACTGAAAAGTGACCTTGTGGCTGGGTCTGAACAGTGGAGATTGGCAGTACAAAGTCCAGGTAGAGTGGTGTTCACCAGGGGACAATACTGGGTGCAGTCCTGTGTGACATAGTGATGCAGAAGTTGGGTAAGAGTGAATGCTCAGCAAGTTTGCTAATTACATCAGACTGGGAGGAGGGGCCAATTTATCAGAGGCACTCACTGCCAGCCAGAGGGACTTAGACAGGATGGAGAAATAGGAACAGGAACCTCATAGAGTTCAACAAGGGGAAGCACAAAGTCCTGCACCTGGGGAGGAACAACTCCAGGCACTGGAACAGCCAGAAGGCAGCTTGGCAGAAAAGGACCTCGGTGTCCCTCTGCCATTAGGATAAACATGAACCAGGAATGCGTCCTTGTGGCAAAGAAGGCCAATGGTATGCTGGGCTGCCTTAGCATGAGTGATGCCAGCAGGTTAAGGAAGGTGATCCTGCCCTTATACTCAGCACTGTGCAGCCACACCTGAAGTCCTGTTTGCAGTTCTGGGGTTCCCAGTACAAGCCATGGACAAAACAAGGCAGTCCAGCAAAGGACCATGAAGATGATGCCAAAGAGGCTGGAATATTCCTCTGTGAATAAAGGCTGAGAGATCTGAGACTGTATAGACTAGAGAATAGAAGGCCTGTGGGTGGACCTGATTAATTTTTTCAGTGGTTCCAGTGACAGGAGCAGAGGCAATGAAGTCAGAAAATGCTTTTGGGTTGTGAGGCTGACTATGAACTGCCGTAGACTTCCCAGAGAGGTTGTGAAGGTGTTCAGGATCTGTCTGTACAGGGTCCTGGGCAAGCATCTCTAAATAGCCCTGCTTGAGCAGGTGGGTTGTTCCAAAAGATCTCCAGAGGTCCATTCCAACCTCAACCATTCTGTGATTATTTTTCTGTAATTTTTAAGCAAGTTAGAGAACCAGTATTCAGTCATATCAGACAAAATAACAAAAAGTTTCCATCCATTGAAAATCAAATGTGTCTGTTTTAAAAAATATGATCATGACCTCTTAAGATATGCTTGTTCAAACTTAAATTTGCAGCAGAAAGAAGGAATATCTGAAGGCTAGATGCCCAGGAATGCTCTCTCAGAAAGACAATTAGCTGTCACGGGGTCTGGAGTCCTCAGAGTGCTGCCTGTGCAGGGATTGTGCATCATCAGACTATGTGAACTCTTCTGCACTCAACAATGCTTCATTTTTCTCAACAATATGCTATCCCTCCTCAGCTTCTGAAGAGCAGCAGTGTGGGATTCTCACCTTACTATCAGTGGGTCCCTTGAAAGCACAGTCAGATTAGTTGTGGCTACATGAGGGCTGGACATCAAACAGCCTTGATCTAGCATTTAAAGCAAAGGTGTCAGTCTAATATGCATAAAGATAACTTGAAATATTTTTCCTGTTTGTTTTCCATGAAAGTCACAAGACTTTATAAGAGAATCTTTCAGAAATAGAGCAAGACTAATTTGCGAGATAAAACCTTTCAAGTCAATAAGATATTTCATTGAAGAACACTTAAAAGTAAATATAATATGCCTACAAGCTCAGTGTCAAAAGATCAATTCCCTTTGAGGAAAAACTGTGCTTTTGTTAAAATTAGGAAACTGGTAGACTCTATAGCTGATTTCTATGAGATTCTTTGGGCACATGTTTTTTAGTTTCTGGCTAAATAGGGCAAGAATTTTGATGTCACAGGTGGGATTCATGCATCTAAACATAGGCAGGTAACCCCAAGGTACTCAAAAAACCAGCCCAAAGCTTGTTTTATGACAGGGACACACTACTCACTCTTTAAAAAATGAATGAGTTTAAACAATGTACTGGAGAAAGAAATAAAATTCTGTGGTTATTATATGCAAATGGTGGAAGCTTCCTTGAAAAAAAAAAAAAGAAGACCAGACAAATAAGAATCAAAGAATAACATTTTCACATCTACAGCAGTTAAAAACCTGAGAGTTTAACTGATTTATCCTAAGCATTGCAATAACATTTTTAAAATAATTAACAGATTTTTAATATATACTGTATATTTATTAAAAAATCATTAGGTAAGCAATCTGTGGGATGATGTGAAAAATTACATCTACAAAACAGCTTACACTTTTTTTTATCTTCTGTCTTATGCAACAATTTTTCTAAGGCTATATGGACTCTTAATAGCTTTTCCATTTCAGCCTTTTAAATGCATGTGCCATGGCTCATAGGCACATGTTGGTATGCATGATGTTATGTACAGCTATTTAAATTTTCACGGGGGAAAAAAGAAGTATAAATATGCGTTTGTTCAGGTGGAAGTAGCATAACAGTGCTGCAAGGATGTGCACTTCAATTCCAGAAAAAAATAACGAAGAAGGGGAGTGACTCAATACTGATGAAGATGTGAGCATACTCATGTAACAGGCAGGTGTATATTAGCATTAGCTCTGCAATGCTACAAATAGGAAGCAATTCTTACTCTTGTTTAAATGGTTAAAGTCCTGGTTCCACATGGGCTGCCTACAGCTGGTATTTGTGTCAGACCTTAGCAACTTCAGACAAGGATCATAGCTGTTCACAGCATGTTTCTAACACTATAGCTTACTACAGAATGTATACTATTAAAGCACACGGTGAGCATACCATACATCAGCCAGAATCAGAATCATTATTTTTACAGCATGTTGCTTTTAAGTACAGTAAGGCAAACAGGACAGGTATGAGTAATGACATTAAAGCAGATAGGTAGTGTTCTGTATTTTTTCATATGCTTCATGGCTAAGAAATTTTGATTAAATGCCTCTGCAATTATTTCAAGGCTTAGAGATGTCTATCTGCTTTTCTTTTTTCTTTTTTTTTTTTTTTTCCTATCTGCTTTTCTTTTCAGGTGTCTATCTGCTTAGAAAATGCAGAGCTTAAGAATCTGTAGAATAGTACCACACTGTGACTTGGGAGTTTCCATAACACTGAGGAGAAAGGATATTTTTTTAACAAAGTATCCCCAAGTTACAGATTATTTAGATGGATCCAAGCTGCTGAATTTATATTACTTCCATTTGCCAGATGTATACTTGACCTTTTGTGTTTGTTCATGTGCATATGTTACATCCAAAATATTAATTTTTCTAAGCATGCACATGAGGTAAGCGTAATAGGCAATATTTCTCTGGGTTCACTCATAGGCACCAGAGAAACTTTCTGGCTCAGTTCCCTCCTTTCTACATTAACAAATCCAGACACGACCATACATATTGGCCTAAGAAGTAAAAAGGCTGCTCTCTTTTCCCTGTTTGTAGGTGAGGAAGCGAGCAGGATAAGGCAGATTCAATGTGCACCATCTGATGGAGCTGACTGAGCAAGCAGTCTTGCTACAGACAGACTGCAGAAGAGATGTGTATATGATCTGCAAATTAAATTGCTTTAAAAGAGTGGTTGTGTCTCTACAGCAGCATCAATCTGAAAATTGAAGCAGAAATAGGTATTGATAAGCAGATCTTAAATCAAAATTTTCTGCATCAAATTTATAGCAACAGAAATGTTGTAGATATTGTATCCTATATTTTTAATATAAAATAAATTTTACTTATTGATTTTTCAAGGTTATTTTATAATTGTATGAGTTCTTTTTTTCAGAATAAATGTGTGGTAAGGAATCAGAAATTTTCTCATTGCTTTCTTCACTGAAGACACATTAATTTGAATTGCTTGTGCCTTGGCTTTGTGTTTTTTCTGCATAATAATTCAGTGAATCAACGGACCTATGTATCTTTACTGAGAATTAAAAAATTCAGTCCCATTGAATCAGGTGATTTCTTCCTTGCAACCTTCTCTTTAGCCTATGCACACTGTGACAGTTAGGGGCCACACTAGCAATTTATCTATTCAGACCATGCTGTCTAAAAAGGGAGTAATACCTCCAAAAGGGAGTATAATTATTTCTGAAAAAGCCACACATATAGTCCAGAACACTTATAACAAAACTTTGAGCTGACTTTTAAAAATAGTTAGTAAAAGCAGAAAGGTAATTTGTGGATTCTTAGAGGTAATGATATGTACTCAAATACCTACTGAACAACAAAAATGCAGCTGTCGAGAAAGCTGAAGGAGGTAATAGTAATAATAACAAACTGAGTAAATTAAGGCACAGAAGAATGGCACGGTAAAGAATTCAGAGAGCAAAACCATTTTTGCTGTTCCTCTTACATCCCTTCTAGGGAACCTTCATGCTTTCATTATCTGCCTGAAATGGCTGCACACAAATGCAGGCTGCATGGGGAATAAACAAGAAGAGCTATAAATCTGTGTGAGGTGGAATTGCAGAGACATGGTGGGATAGCTCAGGTGACTGGGGGGCCATATACGTTCATCCATACTGTCATGGATGGCCATATACTTTCTAAAAAGAGCATGTCATGAGGTGAGATGGTAGAGTTGCTCTTTATATCAGAGAACAACTGGAATGCTCTACCCAGGCACAGATGAAGGAGATAACAGCTTATGGGTAAGAATTAAAGGACGTCCTAAGAAATAAGGGTGACAACTTTTGTGGGTTTTCACTGCAGTCCAGCCGATCAGGAGGAGGAGGTTGATGAGGCTCTCTGTGGACAGCTGGAATTTGCTTTGTGTTCATGGGCCCTGGTTCTCCTGGGGGACATCAACCCCTCTCATATTTGTTGGAGGGACAAAAAGGTTTGACACTCAGGAAATGCCTGCAGATCACTGAAGCAAACTTTTTGGTGCAAGTGGTAAAGGCACCAGTGAGGAGAGGTGTGTTGCTGGGTCTTATACCAACAAGCCAGGAGGGACTGGTTGAAGATGTGGAGATTGAGACAGTCCTGGCTATAGTGACCATGAGGTGATGGAACTCAGGATCCTGCTTGGAGGAAGCCAAGCAATAGCCAGGACTGGATACCTACATTTACAGAGAGATGGCTTGGTCTCTTCAAAGACCTACCCAGAGGAATCCTGTGTGCTAGGCTCTAGAAGAGAAACGGAGCCGTGAGAGCTGGTCATTATTTAGGCACCATTTCCTCCAAGATCAGGACCAGTGTATCCCAATGATCAAGAAATGAAGCAAAGGGGGCAGGAGACCTTCATGGATGAATAGGGAACATAGGGAACTTCTAGTCAATCTCAAACAGAAGAAAACAATTTATGGGATGTGGGAAACAGGAGAGACCATGTGTGAGGAATATTGAGCACTGTCAAAATATGCAGGGATATGATGAGGAAGACCAAGGCCCACTTGGAATAGAGTCTGACAGAGGACATCAAGGACAGGAAGAAGAACTTCTACAAGAACATCAGCAGTAAAAGGAAGATTGAGGAAAATACAGGGCTGCTGCTGAATCATATGGGCGTCCTGGTAAGGGAGCATACCAGAAGGCAGAATTACTGAGTACCTTCTTTGCCTCAGTCTTTACTGCTGAGCTCAGCCCTCATGAATCCCAGATCTCAGAGGTAAGAGAAGAAGGCTGGAGAAAGGAAGAATGCGCCCTGGTTGTAGGGTTTTTGTTATGGGTTGGCTAGGCAGACTAAACATCCATATATACATGACCCCTGATAGGATGCACCCATGGCTGCTGAAGGAGCTGGCAGATGTTTCTCTGCAGCTCACCATCATCTTTGAAAAATCATGGAGAATGGGAGAAGTACCCAATGAATAGAGGAAGGCCAATGTCATCTCCAAAAAGGGCAAGAAGTAGGATACTGAGCAGTCATTGTCACTCCCATCCCTGAAAAAGTGATTGAGCAGATCATTCTGAAGGTCATCACCAAGGATGTAGAGGAAAAGAAAGTCATTGGAGTAGCCAGCATGCATTCAGGAAGGGGAAATCATGCTGGCCAATTTCATAGCCTTTTAAGGTGACGCGACAGGATGGGTCAATGAGGACAGAGCAGTGGATGTTGTCTGCCTTGATTTCAGCAAGGCTTATGACAGTGTCTCCCACAACATCCTCATAGGTAAGCTCAGTAATTTGGGGTTAGATGGATGGACATTGAGGTGGACTGAGAACTGGCTAAATGGCAGAGCTCAGAAGGCTGTGATCAGTGGAGTAGGACTTGGTTGAAGTTTTGTAGTCACCTGCATTCCCCAGGGATAAATACTGGGCAAGGGTAGGATCCTGCACCTGGGGAAGGATAACCCCAAGTGCCAGTACAGGTTGGGGGCTGTCCTCCTAGAGAGCAGCTCTGCAGAGAAGGACCTGGGAGTCCTGGTGATGACAAGTTAGCAATTAATTGGCAGTGTGGTCTTCTGCCAGGAAGGCCAGCGGTATCCTGGGATAAACTGGGAAGAGTGTGGCTGGCAGATCCAGGGAGATGATCCTACCCCTATACTCAGCCCTAGTGTGGCCACATCTGGAGTGCTGTGTCCAGTTCTGGTGATCCTCAATACAAGAGAGAAAAAGAACTACTGGAGAGGGTCCATTTGAGACCACAAAGATGATGAGAAGTCTGGAGACTCTCTTATGAGGAGAGACTGAAGGAGCTGGGCCTGTTTAGTCTAGAGAAAAGAAAACTGAGAGAGGATCTCATCAATGCACATAAATATCTCAAAGGGGTGTGCCAAGAGGATGGTGCCAGACTCTTTTCAGTGGCAACCAGCAACAGGATGAGGGACAATGGCCATGAACTAAAATAAAAGTCTCATTTCAAATGAGGAAAAAATTCTTTAGATTGAGGGTGGAAGAACACTGGAATAGGCAGCCAAGCCTCTGTGGGTCACCGAGTCTTCCTCTCTGGAGATATTCAGAACCTCCCTGGATGCATTCCTGTGTCTCCTGCTCTGGGTGACCCTGCCTTGGCAGAGATTTTGGACTGGATGATCTCCAGAGCTCTCTTCCAATCCTAACAATTATGTGATTCTGTGTTAATATATTAAAATGAAAAACAATAGAGTTCTGTGTGACTCGACAGCTTTAATTTTATTACAAGGTTAACGGCAGCCAAAATCTCATTTGAAAATTTACATATATGGCCAGGACGTTGTAACCAAAACATTTCCCTTGGACAACTCATGTATGTGAAGAAAGATCAATGGAGATGTATGGCTGATTTTCTGAGCTGGTGCTTGCTGTGGTCTGTTTGGCATCTCCTATAAAATTCTAATTGTAAATCAAATTAATCCAATAGTGAGTTCAGTTGCCTAAGAATAGGTTTGGAGTGAAATTTTAGAGATTCTAGGGTGTCCACATGGCTTCCATCTGTGTCCCTGGAGGAATATAAAAGAAAGTTCATAGTCACCACAGGGGAAAACTAAAATGGCAACTGACTATTTTCAAGCTTATTAAGCCCTATTTAATATTTATGAAAAAGAAACCAAATACCAGGAGCTTCTTAGATACACGTAGACATCTCTCATCCTATATTGTGTGGAGCATATTCTCTTTCTCCATCCCTTACTTTGATTTACATAAATTTCTGGAAGTGTCATGCCCAAACTCTAGACCATGTCTAATAACTTGGGCATCTCCTAAACAGAATTGTCCTAGGCATCATAGCTGTATTGATAATATAGGTAAGCGGTTTGAAACATGGTATAAATAATAAACAGCTTCCTTGAAATTTAGCCTGCTAGTTCTAACAGTTGAATTAGCCAAAAGTGTAAATATAGTCCTGCTTCCCTCAAGGTAAAATAGGGTATATTATAAAATCTACTTATTCCCATGTGATTTGTATGAAAAAATTAAATTAAGTTTGTCAATGTCATAATGTTTTTTACATTTATAATTTGCATACATCTTGAGGACATTTCAGAGAGGTGCAAAAATATATGCAAATACCATTCCTAACAGTCAATAAGGAAAGACAGATAATTCTAGAGACTCAGAGCAGAAAACTATTGTAGAAGTTATTAACGCTTTCTTCATTCATCAAAAGGAGAGCCTGAAGGATCAACTCCTTGAGACTAGCCCTGGCCCCTTTAGTCATGTGTGTACTCATATATAAAAGAGGAAGGAGGAACAGCAAGCAGGGACTCTGAAAAAGTTCCTTGCTTAGTCCTGGTCCTTCTGATCATGCTTTGGGCAACACTTCAGGCACAGTTCAAGGGAATCTATTTGGCAGACATTAGCATCTATGGGCAGTTTTGGTCAAAGCTGGTATCCTGGCACCATTGCCAGTCTTCCAACACCATTATAGCATTCTTTGCAACTTCAGCTGTTCCAATGTCTCATGCCATGTCCAGAACATCCCTCACATGTCTACTCTGCCCTCAGTTTCATGTTGTGAAAAATCTCACTGTGGCAAGCTACAGGAGAGTATTCATATTCCCTTATTAAAAACAGTACACACAAATGATAATTGTAATTTTTCAAGTCAGAGGCAGTCCAGGGCTAGATGCTATGAATGGAGAACACAAAAAATGTGATTTTCTTCCATCTTCAAGAAAAAAACTCATGTGCTTTATCCATCATGCTCAAATGCTGTTAATCCCCTCCTTTAACTTCCAGGCTACTCTATTCTTGATAAAGTGGACCATTTATATCATGCTTGTTCTCCTTGTTTAGAATGCAAATTGGAACACTTGTGTTACACTGATTTCAGACCTTGTGAAGGTTTTTGCAAGGCTGTGTCCAAAATTACTGCTATCATTTCTTCCCAAAAAGCTCATTTGAAGCTGTACCTTCTACAGACGGTTTGATTTGGTCCCTGAACTATTTCAACAAAGAACATGTCTATTCATAATATCTCAGGCTTCTATTTGGAGAATAAATGTATACAGGTATCTATTAAAAATTAGTAACAGAAATACTGTATCTTATCATCAAAATTGTTTTTAAAATATAGATGTGCACTTCTTCCCCTTTTGCCTTCATAATATCTCTCTTCCTATTAATATATTTATTTCTTTAAGAAACATAACTTTTCTTGAAGTTTCATACATTTACTTCCAAAATATATCTGTGTGGGGACAACACTGTCAACCTTTCTAATTGGATTTTTATGAAAGAATAAACATACTACACTGAAAGAGGCAAGACATAGATTGTGCTCTGAAATTCTTCCAACACTCACTTTATTCCCTTAGTTTCCTCTGAAATCTTCTCTTCAGAACATGAGCATATCAATATAAGTAATCCTGTTAAACTGAGTACAGTGCATGCATGGCAATCACATCATTGTCTCACTTCCATTTGAGATTTCTTAATCTGAATTAAATCTGAAACTTAATTGAAAAGAATGTTCCCACTTTAATACTCTTCTAATATCAAATGCTACTTTTGTCTTTGAATTTTTTCCCACAAAAACCTTTCAATAAACAAAAAAAAGGGTTTTGGTTTGTTTCTTTATTTCTTTTTAAGTGAAATGGATGGTGTTTGCTAAATTTTAAAGACAGAATTTTACTTATTTTATGCATACACTGTCAGATTTGACTGACAAAATGTTATTTGAAAGAAGGTCATAATATAATGAAATTATTACTGTTGGAGATTCAAATGGAGACGGGATGAAGAAGCATGCCAAACACTTTTTTTTTGTTGATCAAAAATCAGATAAATATATATTTCTTCTTTGGATTTTTTGCGCACTTTGAAGCACTGGAGTTGTTACTATGTTCTTTTATTGTCACACTGTTGCAGTTTTACAAAACTTTACCAGAGATTCGACTGCTCATTTGTTTTGCAAGACTTTCTGATAAGAGAATGGTTCTGCAGGGTAAGTAACAGCAGGAACTGGTTTTTTAGTATTTGTGAAGTTCCACTTCCTTGCCAGAACAGATTGAACTTCAAAGCCTGACTAAAACCACCATACACAGTTTATTTGTTTGCAAGATATAAAAAATAAAAGCCAGAGCTCGGCCAGAGCTCGGGTTGCTACAGTGGTATTTCAAATAAGTGATAGCGACAGCCAAGTATTTGTCAAAGGCTGAATATGCTTTTTAACAGCCAAACAATTTCTCTGTTCCCGAAGTTAGTAATTGATCGCTAACTTAACTGCTTTATTGATGCTCAAACTGTCACATTGTATCCAGAGCTAAAGAAAAAAAAGAATTCATATTTGTGGATCTATTCCCTCTTTTAATTTTTTTTAATACTCAGTGTTTTTAATGGTTGCCTAATCATAAATTCTAGTCAGACTCCTTTAATTGGTTTTTGACCTACATTCTATTATGGGCCTGATTAACAATTCCCTAATCAAAGTTGCAAAACATTCTTCTTTGTGTTCAATAATTTAGATATCCATGTGGGAGTTCTATTGTTGCTCTTAGTCTCACTGTGAATTTAGTTCATTCTGTGCATGTAGTCTTGAGATTCACTTGAGCAAAAATAATTTCAAACTCAAAAACCCCGTAATACATCCAAGAATTCAAAGAGTCTCTAAACTGTACTTTTTCATTGTTAAAGACACCTACAAATTGAATCACTGTGTATTTTGCTAATTAGCAAAATGGCATATTTGTTCTACCAGAAGCTCCCAGGACCAAGTCTTAAGATGATTACTTTTAACCATGTGGCCAGAGTGCTTTTGGAGCTATCGAGATGTTAACAGGCAGGTTTAGAAAGGTTGTTCTCCTTCATGAACAAGGCAGAGAAGATGACATAAAATGCCTCCTGTTAGCACTGTCCTTCTCTAGTGCCAGGAAAACAGGAGCTAGATGTGGAAATATTTCCTGGCCACAAAATACTGCAGCATTGTGATTAAAGGTCTATAAGGCCAAATGTCTGCCCAAAACCCATTGACCTGTAAATTACCTCATTCCTGTAGCCTCCAAAAAACAAGAGAGTGATGTGGACATCTTCAAGACCAAACAGTCTTTTCCCAGAGGAACAAATGTCCTTTTAGAGAGGTAGAGATTAAAGTACAGGTGAGGACAAAGGAAGAGGTCTGAAAAGCAGCTCATTGGTCTTAACACGCCTCAGTGACTTCTGCCCTATTGTCTACTTCTTGGTCTTCCTATATCAGGCATCCTACCATGGCAAGATTCCCCTTCTTACCCTCCAGCCTTTCTCCTTTGTCCTTTATCCACACAGAAAATTGCTGGCTTGTTTCACAAGTGTTTTATACTTAGGGAACTATTTCAAAACACATCTCAGTTGAGTTGCAGCTTATTCCCCGTTCAAATTAAACACAGACAAGAATTATATATCTGATCACCATTCTCTTGGTGATTCATTCAAACAGTTGGACAAAGACTTTCGCAACTTAGTTGGAAAGAAAACCCCAAAACCCATTGTGGCCGCCTAGATTGCCCCTGAGTATACTGAAAAATAGATTTTGGCTAAACATTTTATCAAAATATGCACAAGGCTAAACCCAGTGTATTTCAACTAGTTTGCTGATGACCTTAGTTAGCCACCTGGTGAATTAAAGTAATACTGAAATCTTGGAATTACCTAATGAGCATTCTAATACTAAAGATGAGGGAACAAGCTCCCTTGTTGATAAACCTGTGACATATTCTTCACAGCCAGGGAATTTTATGTATCAGAGTAGACTTTTTAAGGAATAGAAAATCTACCTTACATGCATATTTAGTCTGATGCATGATGCTTTGCCAGGCAGTTTTTCCTCAGGGAACTGTGTTGAAATCCATTATAAATATTCAGTTTCTGACATGTCTGCAGATGAATTAATACAATCCAGTAGATAATTCCTTTTTTGCAAGAATCAGACAAAGTAGTTCCATCACCAAGAAGACACAGAAGTGTTTTTAAAATATATGCCTCCTAAATGGTACGTGACCAGCAGCAAAATGCAATTGAATCTCTTGTAAACAGATACTAGGAAAGAACATGAAAGTTGAAGAGATTTTGTGTGCTTAATTGCTTTATAGTCCTAATTTTCTGCAAAGTTTAAAAGTGTAATGAGTTTCTTTTCTTTGTGTATTTTGTACGCAAACATACATATCTACTATTATGAAAGTGCATTTGGTCCTTAATGCCATTTTTATGCACTATGAGAGAAGCAAAATTTTTAATATTCTTAACAAAACTAAAACTCACATCTTGCTTGACTTCAAGGGTTATAATGCTATTTACAGATTCAACAGGGATGCAAAATAAATACAATATGAAATTAAGCGTCAATCCTAAACTCAGCAGAAAGATATAAAATAATAAAATAATTTAATAAAATTTAGACCTTATCAGGTAGGCATTATCAACACAAAGCCTATCAGGAAGTTGTTTGAATGTTTATACTAAAGTCCCCAAATTGCATGCAAATGATAGAAACTGTTAGAGAATACAAGTGAAAAACCCAGCATGACATGCACTTTTATTTCAAGGTTATAAAATCTACCCATTTATGTACCATAATCACTGTGTCTACAATAAATTAGATGCCATAAAATTTAAACTAAAGCGCACATTATGGTTTCTGAAGCTAATGAAGGATCTGGGAAACTTCAGAGACCACACACAAAAATTGCCAAGAAATCACTGGGGGTCTTAAACTACAGGAGGAAGTGAACAGTAATTGCTTAAAATCTTTATCTAAATGTTTAGCTAAGATAAATGATCAAGACTACATGCTCAGAGGACATTTCTGCCTGTTGAGTTTAAAGGGAGTTTTAGATACCAACAGAGCAGGGCATGATCACTTCGGAATAGCAACAGTAATGATACATTCTACGAAATTACATACTGAGAAAACACTTATTTCAATTTTATTTGTCATGTTCCAGTTTTGCATATGAATTTTATTGAACTCTTCACAATGTAACCTTTCATGGAAGAAGGTTTCAATATTTTCAAACCCTAGAAACACAAAAAAGGAACAAAAACCATTTACCAACAAGAAAGATGAGCATCTGAATTACAGAGTGGAATGTGACTTTATGGAGTTAAATGTTAGATATTTTGGGAAAAAAACCGAAACATCTCCCCAAACCAAAACACCAGAAAAAGATACTTATTTTCTTACTTATGATTGTGCTAAAATAATGATTCTCCCATTTTTCTTATGCATTATTTTATGAGGAACTAAATTATAAAACATTCAGATTTTGAAAAGATTTGTTGCTCTTTGAATGAATGCAGAGAATATATATCTTCATCTGTATGATAATATATTCTTTATTCATCTTAAATTTCCAGTAAATATTGTAACAAAGTGATGGTAAATTTGTAAAGATGCAATGAGTTTTCATCTATTTCTGATTCTGTTTTGGAAGTATATTACTGTTTTTATAGATGGAGAGATGACTGAAGAAAAAGAGATAAGGTAGGTATAATATAGCACAGATCATTCTATCTTGAGACATGATTGCCACTTCCAGCATTACCTTTGTGAGGGCAGATGGTATTGGTATTGATCATTGTTGAAATTATACACATATTTCATTGGGTTCTCCAAGAGCTCAATATCTTATATAATTCCTCTGTTTTACCTAAAAAATGGTGAACTTAGTGGGTAATGGCATCCTTGGTAGTATTTATGTCAGAAATGGTTCAAACTCATTTAAAGTTCAGACATGCTTCCAAACCTGGCCAGTTAGAGACATCATCTCCAGAGCTTCTGAAAAATGACAGCTGAGAATTCATCCCTTGTAAGTTAGCCAGTGCTGCTGATATCCCTGTTTGAGACTGTAGGAGACAATCCAACTGCCATGTTACATCTGCTTCCAGTGCATGGGCTGTTTTCCAATGGAAGTATGTCTAGATCACAAAATCATAGAATGATTTGGGCTGGAAGGGACCTTAAAGATCATCTAGTTTCAACCCTCAGGGCACAGGCAGGAAAATCCTCCACTAGTTCAGGTTAATCAAGTCCAAGCTGATCCTGAACACTTTCAGTGACTGGGCATTCACCTGTTCCAGTGTCCCATCATCCTTATCATAAAATAATGTCTTACCTTTGTCCATTCTAAACATGCCCTCATTTGTTTTAAAACCCCTGCCCATTCTCCTATCACTATGCTCCATGACAGAGTCCCTCTCCCTCTTACCCGTGGGTCTCTTTAATGTACTGGATGGTTGCCATCAAGTCTCCTCAGCACCGTCTCTTTAGACTGAACAAACCTAAATTCTCCAGTCTGTCTTCATAAGGCTGATGTTCCAACCCCTGATGACCTTTCTTATCGTCCTCTGGACCCAGCTGAGCAGGTCCTTGTCTTATCCTGAGGGCCCTGGAGCTGGATGCAGTGCTCCAGGTAGATGGTCACAAGAGCAGAGTAGAAGGGGAGAATCCCCTCCCTTGACCTGATGGCTGCTTTTCTTTTCATGCGGCCCAGGATATGAGTTGCCTTTTGGGATGTGAGCACACATTTCTGGTTTATACTCAGTTTTTAATGCCAAGCCCTTCTCTTCAGGGTTGCTGTCAATTCTGGCATCGCTCAGCCTTTTTTTGTGTTTGTGAATCTCTAAGCCAGGAGCAGGACTTCGCACTTCACCTTACTGAGCCCCATGAGGTTTAAAAAGGCCCACCTCTCAAGTCTGCCCAGGTCCTCCTCAATGGCCTTTATTTTATGTATGATGTCTACTGTTGTGATAAAACTTTTATCTTTACTCTCTTTTAAAATTTTATTTTAGAGAGATAGAATATTCTTTACATTTTCCTTCTGCTCCTCTTCAGGCATTCAAAACCTGCTTGGTAGATTCACTCTTTAAAAAGGATAATGTTGAAGTCTATTCTAAATGAGAAAAATCTAGGTCTATGAATTTGGGAAAGAGAAGTTCATTTAGTATTTATATTAAAACTAGGTGACTGGTCTCTGAAAATCAGTGTGTGAAGAGTAATAACATGAAAATGTGTTAGAACTAGTGCTTGGGGAAGCAAAAATGCTTTGTTGCTGTTTTGTTTTTAGAATCAATAACTGGACTTTCACAAAAACTGAGGGAACAAAGTATTTACTGCTCAGTCCAGCTATTTCACTTTTGCCCTGGTACTGCAATTCCCATTGATTTAGCAAGAAAAGCTGTCAAATTTCATATAAGGACAGAAATGAAGAACAAAAATCTTCTAGCTTTCAGGAAGATTAAATCATAACTCTGCTTGGACTGTTTTTTAGTTCCACCTATTTGACACTAATGGCTATGATTTCTGAACTCCCAATAGTCCAGATGGGGTACCTCATACTGCTGGAATGAAATTGAAGATTAAGTCTATTTGCAGAAATTTTTACTTCTTGGGATAGGTAAGCACTACGTTTTTCACAAATCACACACAGACAATATTGGGGTTTTTTTTTCCTTTGCTTCAAATATTTTTCCATAAAATTTGCATCTCTTGAACTCTAAAAAGAAGACATCAGCATCATGTGTTTAAGTGAGATTAAAAAAAAAGAGATACCATCAAAATTCTGAACTAGCCATCTAAAGGTCTGTTTATAGTTTGATGAAATCGATATTGGATTTATTACAATGGCACAATGAGAACATTTCCCACTGAAGTGTCACAGTTTACATCATAAAGTGAGATCAGAGAGAGCAAATGGGAAAAGAATTATGAGAAATTTACCTTATTTACCTTAATACCGTAACTAACGTTTTTTTGTTTTTTTTTTTTTGCAGATCGAACAGCTGTGAAAAAGCTATTTAAATTAAAAGAATTCGGATTCCCTGCATAACGAAATTCATTTCCTTGTGATTAAAAGAAAATGTATTAGATAACTGTTGCTCAGAATTACCAACACTAGTTCTGTGAGCAATTTTATATTTCAAATCTAGTATTTATGAGTTTATATCAGCACACTCTTCCTGATTTTGACAATTATTTAAGTCACTGAAAGGTATGCTTTCTTATATTGTTTCATAACATGTTATCTTTTTTTATCTCAGTGTATACAAACTTTTTGACAATAAGGTATGAGTCCTCCATGCTAGATGCCCTATACAGGTAAGTGGAAAAATGTCCAAAGCAATGTCTTGCCTAATTAAAGTTTCTCGTAAGAAGTACTTTTGAAGTCTTGTGGGACTAGTGAAGAACTATGGGTTATAAAGCTTAATTTTTTAAACATTAAAAGAAAAGTTGTTCAATTTCAAATTTTATTGACATTTGATCATAAAGTACTTTAATAGCTGTACTGTTATATGTGGGAACATGTGTCACTGCAATATGCAGTACTATCTTCAGTAATATATTCCAAAATAGAAAGACCTCTGAATGTCAGAAAACTTCACAAGCAGTGACTTTTTAATGGACAGATACAATTTACAGCAAATTTTTCCACTTATTGAAAGAACTGTCTATGTATTTTGGGCAGAAGCGTGGAAACACAACTCACAGAAAGACATACATATATTTGCTTCAGAAAATGAAAAGGTGTTCAAAATTTTTTATACAGAAACAATCTCTCTTCTTCCCTTCCACCAAGGTAGGCTTCATGAATTTAGTCTAGTTAGCCTAACTGGTAGAATAAAGCAGTGTACCTACTCTTTTAGATAGTAGAAGTAAGTAAGATGCAACAATCCATCTGTTCCAAACAACAGAATATTTGCTTTGTGAGTTCAATTAGATAGACAGCCAAACTATAAAAGCTGATCATCATAGGCAAACATGTCCTGGAGTATCCAGAACAAGTAGGCAACAGTGACAGCAAACTGGGAAAAGAATGCAATTTGATCTCATTTTGATCACCAATGAGACATTTTCTACCCAATCCTACAAATGAGGACACTCAAGAATACTCAGAGAAGCCGGAGGAAGAGATTCCAGCTGGGACACAGAAAAAGGAGATAATGTGAAACTCTGATGGGAATGCCTGACCCTGAAGCATGATTTGGGACCATGACTCCAGCACTTCAGACCTTGTGGCCCAGCCCCAGAAAGGCACATCCCATGGCTTTGATTGCTGCACTAACCTGAACGACTTCACAGCTGCATTGTCTCTCCCATGGAGCATGGGCATTGTGTAATTCATAAAGTTGCATATATCTATGATTAAACTATTTTGGCATCCACAGCCATTTAGTATTCACTTTGTGATTTGGTCTTAAACCACAAGACTTAGGTTTCCATTGCTCTTGGGGTTTTTTTTTTTCACACAAATGAGAAAATCAGATGGGAGTTTTAATATATAATGGTTCCAGAGAGCTGCTATCCTTAAGATCTTCTTCAGAGGCTGAAGATGCAAGACTGAGCAGGATCACAGTATGCAGAGCCACTCACTAGAGCACTTTGAATGGTTACAGCTCCTGCACATCATCCATGCTACAAGCAGTAGACAGTGCACAACCTCAACCTTGCAGAAGGCATCTTAGCATCCTGCACAGGACTAGGTACTTCTCTGTCATCCAGCACTTCTCCTGGGTCTCTTGCAGGCTTCAAATATAACAATAATATTTCTGTGTACTTCTCCAAGTGTTGTGTTGCTCTGGGAGCAGTGTGATGAAGCTTACCAAGCTAAGTTTTACTGCATGAAACAGAGGACACGAAGGAAACACTGGAGACATGGCATGAGGACATACCATGTATTTTGCAGGCCTAGAGGTATTTTTTGAAGGCCAGATGACATCAGTCAGTGCTGTCTCAATCCTTCTTACTGTAAAAGATTCTCAAAATAAAACAAAATATCCTCAAACTCTTTTGGTGCTTTGAATCAGTGAGAAAATTAGCAGTTCTACAGGTAAGATTTTTCTGGGGACCTAGTTATGCAACACATCCAATTTTGCCAGAACAGTCTAGAATTTAACAGTCATAATGGCAGTTTATGTTAACCATAAATCCTAGAGATTGTGTCTGCAGGCATAGCACATAATTTCACTCTGCTAAAAAGCATGGCCAATCTCATTCCCACAGAACCATGTCCTAAACACATTTAATGCTATTAAAATCTGGTATGCCTGGTGTGCTCAGACTATATCTTGCAGCAGTCCTGCATGACTACAAGGTTAACATGTTAAATAATCCTTTTTTAATTTGAGAGCAGTGTTAGGCATTCAAGGCCACAGCTAAACTGTCACTATCCACGCTGTTTTGTAGTGTATAGGTCATAACTCCCTCTTCAGATAAAAGAAATAAGTCATATCCTACCTTATTGACAAATCCCTGTTTCCTTTTACAGTGGGCTATTTTTTTTAAAGATGTCCTCTAAAATTAGAGGCAAATATATCCATACAAAAAAAAAAAAAAAAAAGCAAAAAAGCCAAATAAAAGAAAACAAGAAAACCCTATATTTCTGTATTTTATATTATCAGTTTGGTTGTATTGAAAAAGATTTCTCCAACAGACATGACATTTAAAAATATTATTTAAATTTATAAATATCCACAGGAAAGTAATTTGAATATGCCAGAATTATCCCTACTGCATTTGGCAGAACACTGAAGGAGCCAAAGTTACTAGAACTAGCTATAATCAGATTTCTAGAGGAAACTTTGATTAAATAGATTGTAAAATAAAGGAAGGGATGAGTTTGGAATTAAATTCCATAGATACATATTTTGCATCTACTCATGACCATATAATTGTTCCGTAGAAAATAAAACACTCACATTTGCCTTAGCTGTAACTTCACTGACATATGTAGCATTATGTCAAGGAATTTTGATTGATAGCTTCAAAATATCAATGCTGGAACACAATTATTTGGGGTGCTGTAAGTTTTTCTACTTAACCATCCAACAAGAGAAAAAATGAATTACCTTTATGAAAATACATAAAACACAGAAGGCTTCTATTTCATGGTCAGATCTGCCCTTAATTGCAAAATTATCTTAAAACAAAAGTCTCAGTTCTTTGAAAGCTAAAAATGAATACTGTATGTATTTGTGAAAAACATTAATTTCTTAAGCAAGATACAAAACTTGTGTAAAATAGAAAACTTCAACCTGAAGAAACTGCCTTCTCTGAGAACAGAGCTTAAGATCTTTTAACCACAATATTTTGACCTGATTAAGCAGGTTGAAAAGCCACTTAAATGTATCTATTTAAATTTGCAACCAGTGCACTCACTAGCAGTGAAGGTGACTTGATTTCTTATTTTTCCATCTGCCTCACATTTCTTACCATGTACAAAGTCAACAAAAAAAGGAAATTCAGAACAGGGACACTGTACAGTGGCCCAGTAAAAATGCAAACGAAAGCTTATGCCTACTGTGCAACAACAGTGTCCTGACCTTTGAAGTGTGTTACCAACTTGTTGTGAGAAGTGCTGTGTGAATTTGAGTTTAATACCAGGCGTCTCTTGTTATGATGTCGAGTTCAAGCATGGATAATAGCAAGTGCCTTGAAAATGTATTGGAAAACAGAGGACCTAGACCTGCGAACAATCCCCAGATGTCAATTAATTACTGGTCACTGGGGACCTACAACACTGACGATGGGGAAAAGATTCCTTTCAGCATACTAAAGAAAAGAAGCAGGTAAGCAAAAGAAAAATAGCTGAGCAACAGGATAAGGCACCTGCCTGTGAGAGTAAAACCCTCAGTGCACATTGCAGTCCTGTCAGCAGAAGCTAAAGGCTGAAACTGCCAGAAGCGCAAACATTGTGTAAAATGACAGGATTAGAGTTGGGGTATAGAGGAAGAAGCATTTATGACAAGAATTGTTTCAACAGAATTGGTGAGATCACTGGAGTAGTGAGAGAGCTGCATCCTTTTGCTGCCTGTTCCTGATAGTATAGGGATAAAATGGTTCTAAAAATCATGGGCTATTCAGGAGAGTTGGAAAGAAAGATTGGGGCTGGTAGGCCCTGGGAAAATGTTAGGCTTTACTGGATCATGCGAAACTGCGCCTGTATAATCATTTAATGACTATGATAAATTATACGATTGTTATGTGATAAATGCTATGATTGATAAATGTGATGATTGTTTGGTAATTGGATATAATTATTGTTTAATTGTAACAAGAATCATGAGAAACTATGTTTGGGTGGTTTGATGGAAATTACAAAGATCCATGCTTGGATGAAATCAATGTATACAATAGAACGCTGTAAGTTTGAAAACTAATATGTGGTTATATAATGATACAGGTATAAAAACATGTTCATCCTGAAACCATGGGGGAGTCAGATTTGGGTGTGTACCCCTGACACCCAGAGCTCTTCAATAAAAGCTGGATATAATCATTCTGTGATTATGTGTTTCTGAGTGCTAACACTCCAAGAGCAGCAGCTCTCACGCTCTCTGCCTGTTGCAGAAGCCCTTCATTCTTTTGACCTGCTGTTATCCAGGATTGTGTGTGGGAGGTTGTGTATGTGTGTGCATGTGTGGGTGTGTCTGTCTTGCAATTTCTATGTATTTTTGCCCTGTCACTCTCTAACGTGCTGGTTAAGCCTTATTACAGATAAATGGTTCTGTTGTTTCCTCAGCTGCCCTTTACCTTAGTCTGTTCTCTTCATGTAGCCTCATATAGTATTGTTCAACAGTGCCTATACTATTTTACAACCCAGAAATTATATTTTCGTGAATCCAAGAACTGGTCAAAATATTCTGCGTGCTGTGTTTAGGAACATGCTAGGAATGGGTGACTGCATGTATCTCTCAGTCATTTTGGTATTTTCTAGCTAGTGGCCTTATTAATGGGTGTAACTATCCTCATCCTCACCCCTGATTCATTAATTTGAAAAAAATCTTGATACACTTATTTGTCTTAAATCCATTTTCAATGTTTTTAATAAATCTAACTTAAAGAAATTTGGTGATTATGTAGCTAATTCAGCATTTCACTTTCAAGGGTAAGAAAATCTTAAAACTACAAATAAGAAATTCAAAATAAAAGCTAACTGGTACAGCCAAAGGGAACAGGTGAGATTCACCTTTACCTTAGGAAAATGTGATTAAAAATACAGTGACAGGTTTCATATCACAGGAAATTAAAATAGAAGGAATGAGATTTTAAGAGATGCAACACTCCTGGTTTTTCAAGAGCCTTATTGCTACCTTCTAGCCAAAAATTATTTTTGCTTTTCCTATGTTTTTCCTCTTTCCTGTTTCAGAGAAGGTGAAATATTTTACTGCAATTGAATAGGGTAAAGAATCCCAGTGGTGAAATATATTACATAGTGACACAGTCTCCAAAGGAAAGTAGTAGAAGCTTTATTGCTCCGTTCACTTAAGTCTAGATGAGACAAAGCCCTGGAAAATATTCTTTAGGGAACAATCTGGCAACTACATGAAACAGCCAAGCAAATAGCTGTTTTCAGCTCTAATTTCTACCATTAACATCCATGTTATAGTATGACTTGAAGGTTATTCAGAGATTAATGCGTTACAGAGTTGCTAGATGAGATTAATAATATAAAAATCTGCATTTCACAATATTTTGCTCATTACAATAGGTTCCAGGGCTTGTAATTTAACCACACTTAAAAGAAAGCATAATAAGCATAATAACAAGGACTGAGCTGTAGCCAAAAATAGCCATCTGATTTTAAGTGATTGTTTTTCACACAGCAACTAGAAAATCTCACCTCTGATCTGGCTTTTCTTCATAATGATAGATGCTGCCTAGGAGTAACAATTCAAATAGCATGTCAGTGAATACACCTACTGGTGTCCAATGGGCTGAAATGGACAACCAAGACAGATATAAAATGCTTTTAAACAAAACATGCTGATTTATCAAGATAATCCTTTACTGATGTAACTATAATGCTAGTCTGTATTCACTGCAGGGGTGGTGATAAAATGATCTGGGAAGACCTCTCTCAGAAAATATATAGATCTCATCCAGAGGGAACAGTGTTTACAATTTACCTAATAATGGGAACTTTAACATTCTTGTTGTTGTCAGTTTTACCTTCCTTTTATTTTCCCCTGCTGATTTACACTTGTATTTGAGACTGGGAATGAAGTTACTAAAATAATTCATCAGTACTTATAAACAATACTATTTAAATACAATAAATGGAAATGTGTGACAGAACAAAATATTGGAAGTTTGCTAGCTTTAATATCCTGATACACAGAAACATGTCAGATACTACCCCAGTACTCTCTCACTCCCACTCCTCAATGGGACAGCGGGAGAAAATATTATGTAAGATAAACAAATGAATATCACTTACCAATGAGCAAAATAGATTTCACTTCAGGAAGAGTCCATGAAAATTATCAGAAGGCTGGAACAATTCTGCTTTGAAGGAAGACTGAGAGAGTTGGGGTTGTTTAGGCTGGAGAAGAGAAGGCTCCGGGGTGACCTTATAGCAACCTTCCACACTTAAAACAGGATTTATAAGAAAGACAAAGAAAGATTTTTTACCAGGGCCTGTAGTGACAGGACAAAGCTCAGGGATTTTAAATTAAAAGAGAGTAAACTTAGATTGGACACAAGGAAGACATTTTTTGCAATTAGAGTGGTGGAACATTGGAACGGGTGGGTGCCCTAACAATGGATGTGTTCACAATCAGGTTGGATGAGGATTTGACTAACCTGAACTGGTAGCAATTATTCTTGTCTATGGATGATGGGTCAGACTACATGATCTTTAAAGGTCCTTTCCAACCCTAACCATTCTGTGATCTAGGCACACTTGCTTTGTGCCCACTCTCTGGAAAATGATGGAGCACAGCAATATGAGATGCCATATTACAATCTCAAACAGACTTTTTGTGTGGGACTGGCTATATTACCAAAGGTGAATTCTCAGCTTATTTTTGAAAAAAAAAATGTAA
This sequence comes from Melospiza melodia melodia, assembly GCF_035770615.1. Taxonomy (NCBI): domain Eukaryota; kingdom Metazoa; phylum Chordata; class Aves; order Passeriformes; family Passerellidae; genus Melospiza; species Melospiza melodia. Next base: position 109,662,123 of record NC_086195.1, on the reverse strand, counting down.
TTTATTAGCAATTAAAATAGATTTGTATAGTGAGAAGTAAAGGAAAATTTTGAAATAGTTTCCCATCGTCTATTTCCCAGATCCAACTGCACTTACACAGTCCCAACTCCCATACCTACCCCTGCTTCATGCAGCACAGTGTGGTATTTTCGGGGTTCCCAGGATGAAGGAGAAATTGATGAATCTGACTCCATATTCTTAGAAGGCTAATTTATTTTTTATGTACTTCTATTTTGCATAACATTCTATTAAAGAATGTTATACTAAACTATACTAAAAAATAGAGAAAGGATGCAGATAGAAGTTTGCAAAGAATGATAATTAAAACTTGTTACTGCTTCAGAGTCCTGACATAGCTGGATGGTGATTGGTCATTAAGTCAAAACAATTCACATGAAACCAATCAAACAACCACCGGTTGGATAAACAATCCCCAGACCACATTCCAAAGCAGCAAAAGAGGGAGAAGCAATCAGATAATTATTGTTTTCATTTTTCTCTGAGGCTTCTCAGCTTCCCAGGAGAAGAAATCCTGGCAAAGGGATTTTTCCAGGAAATACAATATTGAGAGCACAGGGAGATGAGGAATGGGCTATCATGATCAGTCAGCAGCACCTCTTATGCCCATCCTTCTTTCTCACACCTTTCCTCCACTTACAAGGGGTATTTCCATGGCTTCAGGAAATGCCCATATGTTTTGGCATAGGGCTGTACACCAGCCACACTGTGGATATCTGCTCCAGCACAGTTCTCCATAGGTTGAAGTGGGACACCCTTCTCCATTGTGTTCTGCCCCACTGTCTGTGGGGGAATCTCTTCTCTGGTGCCTGGAGCACCCTCTCCTCAGCTCCTTCTCTGACCTTGATATTTTCACCATTGTTTCTTCCTTTTTTACCCCCATCACACTACTCTTTGTCTGGCATTTTTTCCCTTTCTTAAATGTGTTTATGGAGGCACCACATGCTTGGCTGATGGGCTCAGCTGTGTTCTGCAGTGGGTGTTTTGTGGAGCCAGCTGGACACAGCTGTGTCTGGCACAGGGTAACCCCTGGTCTCACAGAGATTACTCTGTAGCCCACTTGCTGCCAAAGCCTTGCCACCCACACCCAATGCAAAGCAGGGTACCCAGTCCAAACTTCTTACCCAGCATCTGCTTTAAAGCTCTCTTTAAACCAGTTTTATTGTCTTTAAGATTACCCTCTACAAGTCAGAGAAGTCACCTTGTGAAGTCCATTGCTTTAAAGGGATACCAGAGTGTTTCAAGGTCTATTGACTTCTGAGAGCTCTGTTTCTCAGAATACACATTCCTGATCCTGCCTGAAGTATGGACTGACAGAGTTGCAAGGAAAGCAAACACTGACATTTGTGGTGTTGCCAGCACTATCTGTTCAAATACTGGAAAGGCACATGTATGTGCATTTTCCTGAAAAGGAAGGACTGAAGGACACCTGCAGATAGAACTTTACCTCATATTTCTCAATGGCATAATGTACCAGGATCTAAGAACATTCCTGAACTCTTTATGATAAGTCCTCATCTTGAGGTACCAGAAAGTGTCTCTATTCAATATTCCTACTAGGGATTTTTTGTCCTATTGGTTATTGGTATGAAGGAAAACCTGTATTAATAGAATTCAGCCAAAAGCTTGTAATATTCCTCATCAAGTGATAGTGAAAAGCAAGTTAATGCATGTTTTATGTCTCTTTCCTGCCTAAATCTTTTTTCTCTATTCATATATGCAAAGCTCTTTTGAATTCAGAAAATAACTGCAAATGTTATCTCCCAAGACATTTACCAACATAACGTCACAAAAAACAAAAAAACAAAAAAAAAAAAAAAAAAAAAAAAAAAAAAAAAAAAAAAAAGAGATGTCTTTTAGCCAGCTCTTTAGCCAAGAACAATGTAGGAAAAGATGTAAAATTAATCATACAAAAATTCCTAAGTTTATATCTGCATACATTATGATATCATTCTAAATCATATCTGCCGTCATTTCACTTCACCTTTCAGAGAATGAGATTGTATATTTGTTTTGGTGCTTGAAATATTAAGATAACCATTCATCTTTTTGGCACAATGAAAGATGAATGTTTAATGAAAAAAGTTAGGAAAATAGATGTTTCTTGGGAACATCTAGTTCTTCTATAGTAATTTGAACATGTACAGTCAAGTTTCTTATCTACCTGTTAAGATTTATATTGAAACTGATCTTTCTACAAGATAATGAAAGGATGAACTAAACCAATGAGTTATTATTTTAGAAAAGAAAATATCCTCTCTCTATCACTTTAGCAATACAATTATAAAATGAAATGCTCAGTTAGACTGCTTTCTCATTCTGTTCACTTCAGCTTTGCATGACCATGATTTTTGTGTGACAAACTTTTAACTGGGTCTGACAGAATTTTTCATTTATTTTTTGGGCTAGAGAGTCCAGACATTTTTGAATACATAATTTTTTCTTTGATACTGAGGGAAACTGCATAAAGGTAAACCAAACCCAGAAAATATGGGTGTGGTTTTGTTTTGTTGTTGTTATTTTAGGAAAGCTATTAATCTAAATTTATGCAAGAAATCTGGTTAAAAAATTGTTATTACCTTTAACATTATTCCTTCAGAAACACTTTTTTATAAATTTCTAGTATTAAATGGCAACTCATAGGACGGGAATAATGTCTGTTGTCTATTTTGTCTCTAAGTATTTCACAGTCCTTGGAATATTTGCAAATATACATTTAAATCTTTTTAGGAGTGATAGGAACTCTATGCTACAAATTCCTCTAATACTAGAGCTATGAATTCATTACCTAATGAAACATGCTTCTGCTTCTGTTTTATAGCTTGACCTGATTTAGCTCTTCTATGGAGTTCAGATGTTACTTGTGAAAGACATTAGGCCTTTCCTTCCTGAACTCATGTATGCAGAGATATTACAGAAAAACAAACAAAACTAATAATAAAAAGCTTTTAAACATGAGATCAGTCACTGTTAAAAGAGAGCTCATTTAAATTAAAAAAAGAACAGAATTAAATCAGAAATTAATGAGAAAAAATTCCTAAAGTAGGTGGAACAAAAGGAGAGTTGTGCAAGAAAAACATGTGGAAATCACAGATTGGATATTTCCCAATTAATTAATTTCTCAAATTCTGAGCAACCCAAAATTACCAAGTGAAATGTAAGTACCACCATGCTTATAGTACCATAAGTGCAGGAAGAGTAAAGTACATCACCACTAATAGCAGACCATAATTTGTATGTGTGGAAAACATAAAACAGGATTTGCACAGCGCTTGCTTTGTTCTTTCCTCTTCCAGAAAACTACAGCATGTGCCTTTTACAGCTGGAACATCTATTTGAAATGTGATGTCTGATGGCCACAGACAAACCATTTCTCCGTGAACTTGTTGAAATAATTTTTGACTTTTTAGAAAATCTTGTGCTGAGTGGAAAAATGATTACAGTTGTTTATTTTAAACCTGCTACCTGAGAATTTTTTTAGATCTTTCCACATTCTCATATTGTATGATATAGTCCTTATTCACCTCTGTCATTTATAACTCTCTTATACATCACCCAAGGTCATGCAGTGGTTTCTAAAGGATATATAGAAGAGAAACACAGTAAAATAGTTGCAAAAGGGAGGTTTTAAATTCAATCAAATGAAGAAGGGAAGCTTGAAACTCAATTAAATGAAGAAGCTTCACTATATGTCTTTTATAGACTCCCTATTTAAAGAATAAGTTGCAGCAAGCAACACCTTGCCAACATTCTTTTCTATTTTGTAATTTTTCAACTGTAGAAATGTCCCTTTAAGAAAGAAACTTAATCACCAACCAACCAAAAAACCCAACCAAGCCAAAATCAAACAGCTGATTATCATGCAATCTCTACAAGTACTTGTAAATTCTTACACTTTCTATTTAGTGTCACTATGTGAATTTTCAGCTCCTGAGGCCATTTGCTGTCTCATACTCTCTTCAGTGTTAAACAATGCAGTTTGTGCTTAGAAATCACTCTGTATTTTTCTGATTTATTTGTTCTAGAATCTTTACCTCACCCTCCAGTATTTTCTCTTCCTCCTCTGTTGTCAGCTTAATAAGGGTAAATTGCTATCCACCTGCATTTGTCTTCACTGTAGTCGCTCTCAAATTTTCATCATCACTCCCATGCATCTCAGATACATTCAGAGATCTGTGATTTTCCTCTTGGAACCTTTTCTTGATTTGCAATCAGTTTCTTAATTTCTAGTTCTTGGAATTCCCATGTCCTCTGACATTATAATTTTGTATGATACTATCTCTCCTTTGTCAAGTACTTTGTTTATTTTCTTTAAGTAGAGAGTAATAATACACTCAGATATTTTGAAAACATAATTCCTATTTTATTCTCAAGCTTCAGCTAGAGAGGACGTAAATATTATCCTGCAGTTCATCCTTTTAAAAGGCTGTCAAGTGTCTTAACAAAAAGAAATGAACAAAGGTATCTTATTTCTTATTCCAGGTTTCAGAGTCACCCTTCAATTTCTAATACTAACTGAGTCACTTAATTTTATATATTCAATTTCTCATCATTTTATGTTGTGAGATGGGACCAATGTGTTATTATTCCCTTGTTACAAAAGTTAATTTAAAGTACTGAAGGAAAACATATAGTTGGAAAATCCAATAATAAATACTAAAATAGAAATTTAGGTTTAGTGGTGTGCCATACTTTGGGGCTTGCTTTGGAAGAATCTTTGAGAGATGCTACTACAATAGCCATAAAAACCTTCTTAAAGTGATTTTTATTTTCAAGCACGTCTCAATTCTTTGGAAGTGTAGGTAGAGCATATTGCAAAGGCACTTTCTCACTCCTTTACAGCTCTGCACAGGATGACAAATATTTTGTTTGATTGGTTTGGTTTTGTTTCTTGTCTCTAAAGAAAACTAGAATAAAGAGTTCTTGTTTTGCAAATTAATAGCTCCTTGAAATACTTATATGACACAGAGTAACAGTGCAAAAGTATTCCTTCCCCATCCCTCCCTCTTCTTAGCTATCTACTTAGTCTAAGGTCACCATTTGAAAACAAGAATTGAATAATTTCTTCAGTTATCACCTATGGAGAAGCATATAAATTAAAATTTATAACACCTGTGTGGCAAACTGCCTCCCTATTTCTCTGTGAAGAAGATAATGAAAGAATAGATGCTTTATGTGAATGGTAAAGAGAAAAATGCATTAGAAACATCACCTTGGAATTTTCCTTACATGGAGACTGATTGAGAAAACAGGAATTTCTAATTAATCTACTTTTACTCTTTATATGTGTGGCCATAAGAAGAACATCTGGAGCCTTGTGGGTAAAGTATGCCATGCTTTTTAGCTATGCTTTGAAGTTGGAGATATTTAACTTACTTTTGGCTTGCAGAAAAATAGTATGTGTAGGGCAGCTAGCTTTCCCTGTCTTTAATGTATGGGCAAACACAGCAGAAGGAAGGACAAGAGTAATCACATAGTCCAGAATAAAAAATTCTTTCATGCAGCACCACAGAAAGGGAAGATAAAATGGTAAGTCATCTAAGAATACATTGTCAGTACCTTACCAACAGGCACAAGTATTTTTGACAATTAGATCTTCTCTGCAATTGTCCATATATAAAATTCATTATTCCTGGAAGCAGGCAAGCTATCCTATATCAGCTTTCTATAAGGAATTTTTGCCAGACATTTTTCCAGACAATTATTGCTCTCTACCCCCACCCCAGTATTAATAAGACAGTACTTAGCAGAGAAGTTGTCTGTGGTGGAAGAGGATAATTCTTCAAAGGATTGTCAGCAGAAACAAGATCTTTGGAGCCTTCCATCTGCCAGGGACCAAATTAAGTCAAGCTGTGTATTGTAATGTGTGTATTGTACATCATTTATGGTAGGGATAGAAAAGAGTGTGTGGTTGTTTAACACATCTCCCTCAAGCAGATTGGTGTGAACGAGGACTAAGAAGCATTCTAAATATCCTTGAAAACAAGCAAAAATCTCATTAGATGCCTCAGAGGAACTGTTTCTAACACTCTTTAGCATAGAGATTGTATGTTTTTATTGATCAGTAAAGTAAAGAGTGAAAAAACAAGCCTAAAGACTCGAAATTAGAACTAAAAAAAAAAAAAAAACATTAAATCAGAAGGCAGATAAAACAAGCCTGTTATGAAAGTTTAGACAAAATACTCCTTAATATTTCCCAGCTGAAGCCCACCATAGCATGATGTGCTAAGTATATAGTAACCCTATGTTCCATTGAAAGAATCTCAAATTCTTAGGTATCTAGATGCAAATTAGTTACCTAGACACAAATTATTCATTAGAATCATTTATTATAAAAATAATAAATTTATTTTAAAAATAATATTTCTAATATTTTAAGATCTCATTGTGACTTGATTAATATTGTAAAGAAAGCTGCATTCAATGTACAAGCTGAAAGCTTTTACCACTGTAATGAAAAAGACATTGTAAGCAAATTTACATTTTCCTATTTAATTTTTGCTATGACAATCACCTCTAAAATATGAGCCAGATAATAGAGACTAAGCATGTAAAGAAGCCCCTCTTTGAATAGGAGTGTTACAAAAAGTAACAAAAAGTATGGCAAAAGTATTACAAAAATTTTAAATCTATATTTTTGCCAAGTTGATTCAATATCCACAAGACACTATCAATTTACCAAGATGTTTTAATGCCAAATAATTCCAAACTTATCATAGCATTTTTTGTCATGGGACTAATCTTTCAGTTTGACATAATTTAATAAAATGATATTTTCTTCTAAATGGTCTGAAATAGATAACTTAATAGAAATAAGCCATTGCCAATTAAATAGGTAATGCTAGACCAAAACACCAGGTATTTCTTGATAATGAGGACACCCAAGAGTTCTTCGGGTCATTTGTGGTACAAAGTAATTTTCTTATTGAACAAGCAGGGAATCTGTTTCACTCAAATTGATTGACACTGCTCAAAGGGAAGATATTGACTTTTATTAGCCTCTTTTTAGCTTTTTCTTTCACTCTCAAAGTCTTCAAATAAATTGTTTCAATTGACACACACACAAAGAAATAAAAATGCTCTGCCTTGTGATAGAGCCTGGGCTACAAAGAAAATCATTCACTGTAGTCTTAGTGTGGAAACTCCAACAGAGGACTAATTCAGATGGAATTATTCTTTTCAAAGTGCCCTGAAAATTAAAAAAAAATACAAATGAATAATATAGAAAGAAACAGAGAGAAAAGATGCAGTGGCCAAATGGAGCCCTTATTGGATATCTACAGAGATTTCAATACCATTTCTATTTTCTTCCTAACATAGAAACAAAACAAAACACAACAAATTACTTTTTCTTTTTCCCCCTAAAGCATGTAGTTTAGTGGAAATGTGTATAGAGGCTAAAGAAGTAAAGAGATGACTTTCAAATAGCTGCCTTTCCTAATCTGCAGCTGGCTCATGTTTCTGTTATTTTTATGGCACAGTGTGCCTGTGATTGGCAACAACAGCCTGCCTTCTGACCATTTAGAATTACTTCCTTAAAAATGAAAAGTCTACAAAACAAGGTTAAAATGTAATCCCTTTTTTGGTGTTAATTAAGGATACCAAGTAATTCAAGAACAAACAACAGATGTGTAAGGACCATATTTTTATACTTACTGATAAGGAAAGCCACCTTCAGTGATTTTTTCACTGATACCATTTACCAAGGGCAATGCTACTCAGTATGGAAGAGTGTTAAAAGTTGCTCAAATAAGTTTGTAAATGTTGTGTAAAAAATATTTTTTTCCTAAAATATACACAGTTATGAAGGATATTTGGAACAACACCTTTTCTTGGTTTGTTTCAAGTACATCTGTTTTCTTCCTATGCAGACTAAACACCATGCCCTATGGTTTAATAGCAATGAAACAAAAAACAGGTTTGGTTATCTTTTGTTAACTAAAGCAAGCCAAAAAGATCAGAAAGGGACAGGATGATACCTTGGGTAGATATGTAAGAGGAATAGTATGCTGATGTATTTTTTGCTGGCTTTCTGTATCAGTTTGACTGCTTTCCCTGTTGCTACAAGAGTCTCCGAAAAAAAATCTGAGAATATGAATGGAGGCAGAAGAGGTGGCCCAGTGTAGTGAAGAGTGCTGGGCAGAGAGATTACATTCAGCTCTTGTTTCATAGCATCTCCCAAAATAAAAAGGTCCCAAATGAAATCTGAAAATATACATTTCCAAACACAGTAAGTTTTTAGTCTAAGACTTGGGAAAAATCCCTTTTTTCCTCTCTCTTTTTTCTTGGCTGAAGAAATGGAAGACAGAACACTGGAAATATGTATGTTCTGTAACACGAGAAACAATACCTGCTGATATTCCTATGCTGTCCTTTCACAGATATCCTTTTGAAGAATGATACTTTATTTCCTATAGTTGTGACTACTTTCTAATATTTAAATAAAGGTCAATTCCCAAAACATGCATCTTATATAAAATAATGCACATTACATGTGACACTTCACAGAAATCCTGTCTGAATTCTGCTGTACTAGACTATGGAACATATGGTTCCATAGTCTAACAAGAGATTGAGGCATATATTAATAAGAACTCAAGAAATGAAACATTTTTGATGGATGGAAGTGTTCTTCCTTCTATCACAATATTTCATGAAGTTGTCACAAGTCTGTTCTAACTCAATGTAAAAATGTCATGTGCTGCCTTCTTTCCTTTTCTGTACTTTTGCATTGAAAATCTTCCTTAATCAATTCTGAATATAGCAACTTCAGTTTTTCATGCCAATTTATGTATAGACTTTAAAGCTGTACAACAGGGTTTAAAATGTTTGCCAGATGCTGTCATAAGTGATAAATTACCATTACTTCTACTTTCTAAATATTTTTTTTCAGCATTGGGAAAAGCTAGGGATTTTTTTTTCATTAGATGTTAGAGTCTCCTTCTGGATAAATTCAGCCTGTCATAATCAGAGCAACAGAAGGCTCCAAAAATTTTGTTGTATAACTTCTTTTGAAACATAATAAATACTGTAAAAATAGTATTTTGGAACTTTAAAAGAGATAAAAGTGTTTAAGTCAGAATGAGTGACCAGTATCACTCAGAGTGTTGCTAAATGGCAGCAAAGGAAACTGTGCAGGCAGAACTTTGAAATTTCAATTAAGAGCATATGTATAGATAGATTAGGATTTCTCTTAAACAAATAAAATAGTTCCCACTAGAGGTTAGTTTTATTATGTATTTTTGTAAACATTTGCCTTGTTTCTTCTTTTCTTAGGTTACAGCTGTACTAGCCTCATCTTTCATGCAACTCCTCCTCTGAAATGTTGAAGGTCAGGATTGAGTTCACCTACTGTACTTGTGTAATTTTTCCTTTGTCCTGACTCTTCCCATGAGCTTTAAATCCAGTTCAAGACAAAACTCAATTTCACCAAAAATTTACCCCAGTGTTGATCATCATAAAGAAATATATATTTAAAAAATTAGTTAACTGACCAAGTCCAGCTACACAAAAGAGGATAAAAAATTAAAGCAAAGAAATACAAATATTTCGTGTTCCTGTACTGCAAAGAATAGTTTTGAATCAGGTTCTAGCCTATGAAATAACAAATTCAACAGACTTTTTTGGGTTTTGGGTTGTTGTTTCTTTTTTTTTTTTTTTTAGCTTTTTTTTGGTTAAGATGATCTGCCCTTATCATTCCATAATTAGAAAAATCAATACTTCAATGAAAAGGAAGTCACAGCTATCATTTTAAAGCCAGCACTGTTCCTTGGTGGCAGCCACAAAACTACAACAGAAGAAAGATTTTTTGCATTCAAACTTTTATTTTCTTCTTTTACAGTATTATTTTAAGACCATTCTAATTTAAAACTTTAAAACAAAACTCCCAAACTATGAGTTTCAAAATAAGAAGATAATATTATCAGAAAAATATGCTTAGTTTTACAGATTGTAAAGCTGTGTCTGTTCAAGAGATAATAGAGTTTCTTGTGGATGTATAGAGCAGTTGACACAACTGACCTCTTCCAGAGCTGTCACAGCTTGCAATGTAAATATGCATGAGATTCACATTTTTAAGCTGATAAAAGGCAAATTCAACATATTTGAAAAGTAAGGCTCAAAGGTAAGTGCTGAATCAATGAAAAGGCAAAGATCATCACAAAGCACAATGAGAACAGAAGAGGCCTAGAATTTGTTCAAGGACAAACTTTTAGGTAAAATGAAGGACATTACAGTGGCTGTGGCTAATTATCAAAAGCCATAAAGAGCACATGCTGCCTTCTAATTTTTTTATATTCACAAAATATTCTTTCACTTGCTCAAAGCCATGCTAGCAGAGAGTCTGAAAACATGAACAGGTTATCCCAACACTGACAGCCCAACAAGAAAAGTACTGCAATCAGAGGAATAAACAGTATTAACCTAATTATTGCTGGTTCCTACTGAATTTTATGCATTGTGACATTGCCTATTCTAAGTGCCATCTGAGTAGAATCTCAGTGGCATAACAGATGGAAGGGGCAGTACAAATGTGGGATTTTTATTACCGTGGTTTTTTCTAATGCAGGAACTGCAATAAGGAAAGTAAAATTTCAGGAATGTTGGTCTAAACATTAGCAGCATCAGCAAACAAAGGACATTCACAGTCCTAAAAACACTTGAGAGAGATAGAGAGATGAAGAATAAGGACAGCAAGAGACTTACAAAAACACAACAGCCAAAGCAAAAAATGAAAATATTTTTCTGTGTCTGTATTTATTTTCGTTTATTTGTGTAACAAAGCAGAGAAGGGGTAATGAAAGAAAGGGAAACTCCAAAATATGATCAGTTGGTAGAGAAAATGCAAAAAATAACAAAGAATGAGGAAAGGGATGTAGTGACAGAAGACACACCCTTAAGATGTAAAGAAATGCAATAGCTATAGATTCTGATTTTTGCTATGGAAAAATCAATGGTACAAAATTAATCATCATTAAAACAAATATAGATAACATAGCAATAAAGAACCATGAAATTGAATCAGAGCAAAAATCATTCCTTGGTTAGTTGCAGATACGTAGATTAAAAAAATATATGACACAGGGCAAGTATAAATTGAAATAACCCTAGTTGAAGAACAAGTGTTCAGTAAAAGTTTCAGGCAACAAACTATATGCCTGATATCATTGTTGTGCAAGGTGCTTCTCTTTTGTGATGGCAAACAATTGGGAGAAATTGAGCAGAAAAAGAGGTCAATGCAAATCTTTTTCTCTAGCTTTCCTTTCTTCTATACTTTAACTCTAAATCATGAAGTACAACCAGAAATTGGCCGTGGGAGAATAATCAGAAGTGATGTGCAAGTTTTGCACCGGCACAGATGGCCAATATATGAAAAGAAACCAATGGCATTGGGATCAATTGGTACACTGTACCCAGGAGCCCTTGGCCTATTTTTTATGAACCAGTTCTTCAGTCCACTTGCTTAATGAAATATAAATTTGTTTTTGACGTACATGACTACGTAATTTTGTTGAATCCGTGACTACAGGATGATATTCCCTGAATTTCTGACATAGTGAACAAAAATCAAAGCTGGCTTTGACAGAACACACAAAATTAACTATTTCTATCCATATGATTTATGATGATTTTCCATGTGAAAATCTGTAAATTTTTTTCACTCATTTTTCATTTAGCAATTTAACCTTTTAGAAATCTGCTTTCTAGTCTCAAAATACATATCTTCTATTGTAAATATAACATACTCATGATATTTTCAGAACCAAAAGATAGGGTACATTTTAAGAAAACCCGGAAAAACCCCAATAACAGTGACAGAGCTCTAACACCTATGGCTTTGTAAGAGCATTTTCATAAGAGGAGTTGTAGCCTGAAGAGAAAACTGAAGATATAATAACTGCCTTAATTTATGTAAAATCTTCTGTTCTCCATGTCCATAGTAGAAAAGCTAAAAAGTATGAGACTTGAAATAAATCAGGAAAACTTTAGGCTAGACTTTGAGAAAGATTTTCTATCAGAAGGACCCCTAGGAACTAAACAGGTTACTGAACTAAATTGTAGAGACTCAAGATTGGCAACCCTTAAGACTAGATCTGACAAAATCTGTCAGGAATGACCTTCCTGGAGTTGATAAAGATTAACTCAATAAAGTGGAAGGATATCCCTGCAACTGCTGTAATTCCAGTTGTAGCTCATTATTTCACCTGGGAGTCGATCTCACATGCCTATTAAGAAACAGGGAAAAATGGTGTTAAGGAAGGCTTGAAAGATATTAATGCTTAAATACTTTAATTCACCTTTCACAAAAGAGAATTAATCTATTTACATGGGGATAGGCTTTTTGTCTAGTGTGCATTAAAAAACTCCCAGTCTCTTTGAAAAGAAACTGCTATTTGTAAACAGGCTGATCCTCTAGCAAAAATTATGGAATGACAGTAATAATTGCAATATAAGAAAAATGACAAGAAAATTCAGTTACACTTGTGGACTACCAGTATGTCAGGTCTGTTCCTGTGCACATAAGCAGCACATTCAATCTGTTCCTGGAGTGGTCCAGAATGTCACATCTATTGTGAGCAATGAGACAAGGAACTGATGTGAGACAAAGTGGCTGACTGAGCTGCTATCTGGTTTCAAAGAATACATTCAACAAATTATCACAGAACCTCTTCAGGTGGGAATTTCAGACAGCCCTAATGTCATATCCTTACTCTAGGAAGCTCTTTCTGGACCTACACCAATTGATAGGCACTGTCTGTATGGATAGATGTACTGATAAACACTCCTGGGGACAATTACAGAAACACTCTCAGACAGATCCTTCTGCTTGTGCCTAAGAGATTTCTCTAGAGTCAGTAGAATATTTTCTGGTAGGTATGGAATTGTTCTTTTCACAGAATCACAGGATGGGTATGTCTGGTATGGCTGGATGTGGGTGTCCAACATCCATGCTCAAGCAAGCTCATCCTGCAGCACAGGGCACAGATCTGCACTCATGTGGGTTTTGAATATCTCTGGTGAGGGACACTCCACAGCCTCCCTGGGCAGACTGTTCCAGGGCCTCACCACCCTTGCAGTAAAGCATTTCTTCCTGATATTTAACCTGCCCTCTTTGGAGCTTTCTGGTGTGCAAATTCTGCTCTACCTATGAGGCAAAGTGCCTTTGCCTCAATCCGTGAGCCCCCTCACTCTGAGCCTTCAGATTCTCTCCTGCACCCCACAGTGGGGCAGTGAGCCCTGCTAAACCTGTGCAGGGCTTAACTGACTATGGGGTTAACCCACAATAAGTTTAATAATAAAAAAACAAGAATTAAAAGTAAAAAAAAGTTCACTTTTATGACAAGCATATATATGGGTGCATTTCTGTATATATAACAACAAACCCTATTTTGACCAAAAGAATGTTGGAAAAATTCTTGAGTTCCTAGACTTAACGCCATCTCTTTGTATGCATTCACTTAGCATATTTACACGTACATTTTAATTTTTTATTTGAATATTTAAACAGTGAAAATATGGCTTTTGCACTTCTAAAAAATTATATTATTTTAAAGTATTTCAAATATTGCCGTGACATATTTTACTGGGCCTCTTGTAATGTAGCCCTTGCAACTGTTCTGTTTTAAACTTTTTAAATTTTTTTCTTTTTGTATTTAACTGTGTTAGGCTGTAGCAAATAACAGTCTTGTTCTTACATAAAATATCCATGTGCTTAACTTTGAGCACAAGTAACCTCATAAAAACCAATGACTTAAGCAGATGTTTAAAATTAATCATGACAATAAATCTTCGGAGACTAGAGTTCTTTAAATTATATGTACCAAAAGTTGTATAGTAACTTTCAAGGAATGAAAAGAATTTTTATCAAAAAAAAGTAATTCGCATCAAATTAACACTTATGTATATATTACGGAGTAATAACTTTGGACATTACATTTTCCCTTAAAAATTGAAATCCTAGGCCAAACAAAATTGAGTTTGTAATTTCTAGAAAGAAGAGCCCTAATTAAGAAGCATATGTGGTGTAGGGATGAAAGCAAAAGGAAATTGTACTCAGAAGTCATAAATAACTTTAAAATAATTTCTGAGCACTATATTATTCAGAAGAATTTTAGGGCTGTATTCAATATTGTGTTATGATCATGAAGTGCAACTTATGCGAAATTTAACACTAAAAATGTGATCCAGATACCTTCAACTACATTTTGGTTGAGTTTTTGCAGGTGCTTCAATTTTTACTGTGTCAAATTACTTACACTGATTGCACAAAAGGGTCGCAAGATAAAATTCATAAATGGATTCAAAGAAACAGCCACAACACTGGACTTTTTCTTGTTGCTAGTATGCCCACAAGTCCTGTCTCCAGTAAAATATTTACTCCCTTCCCTTTCCTTTTTCCTTTCCTTTCCTTTTTCCTTTCCTTTCCTTTCCTTTCCTTTCCTTTCCTTTCCTTTCCTTTCCTTTCCTTTCCTTTCCTTTCCTTTCCTTTCCTTTCCTTTCCTTTCCTTTCCTTTCCTTTCCTTTCCTTTCCTTTCCTTTCCTTTCCTTTCCTTTCCTTTCCTTTCCTTTCCTTTCCTTTCCTTTCCTTTCCTTTCCTTTCCTTGTCCTTGCTGGTTCAGACTTTTGTGTTCTTACTGGCTGTGCAATATGGCAACATGGCCCAGCTTCAACATGAAGTGTGCATTCATCCCAGACTGTATTCTGGGTGGAGAAGTCAGATTTGCAGATTTGGGTCCAAGAAGGTAAGGGCCTTGACCTTTTGATCCTTCCTTTGTGTCCACACAGTGAATGCAGAGACCCATCTGTCAGTACCTGAAAGGATTATCTGCAGCACGTCAGTGTGAGCCCAGCTGAGTTAACATGACAGCAGCCCAAACTGGTGGAACACAGGTTATTTTCAGTCTGCAAATGCCTTGCAGCTGCACTCTTGCCAGTGGCAGCCACAATAGTGACTTATTAAGGCCAATCTGATGGATCTATATGCACGCATAGGCTTGACATGGTGTATATACCTATTTTTGGACAGGATCTATCTTATATCCAGTCTCTCCATAGTGTGAGTGAAGACCATGGGTCACACCTCTGCCTCTCTGTGCCAACATGTCATGAGGTGCCTGAGTTACCTAGTTACAATGAGTCTTGCTGGGCAAGGATTTTGAGACATAGATCTGGTTTCTGGGATCTCATTCCAGCTTCCTAAATACTATATGTTAGTACAGTATTTAATTATAAATAAACCCCTGGTCTTCATCTTCTATTACTTAATCAAAAGTATTTTTCCTGATCAGACATAACTAGGAATTTTCATTGAGGTCACATGTATAAGACCAAGTTTTCACTTCTTCATACATTGAAAGTTTTTCTAAATAAACTACCCTAGAGAAAACAAAATAGAAAATTTTTCAGTCAAAATTAGAGAAGTGAACAAGTAATGCATTCTTAATGGACTGCCAGTCCTGGAAAGACAATTTTTGTTCTTTGAACTTGGACCACAAGAGCTATTATGTCAATGACTATAGTACCTTTAAGAATATTTTGTTTTGACATTGTGGGTGACAAGTCTTTCTCCTACCCTTCCAGCTCCTCCTTTTATGGCAAAAGTCATAGCAACATTGGCCTTAATCTCTCAAATAAATCAACAGATCAGCCTTTGCTATTAAGTAGTGTGGTGTTAATTCCTGCACTCTGGAGATAAACAGGTATGTTTGTAAAAGAACATTAGGAAAGCAATTTCAAATTCACAGAGTGCCATTTGTTCTTTTCCATTGTCAAGGCAATCCTGATAAGTTGGAGATGTTTGCTACTGCTCTGCTAATCTGTTTTTATGAAGAGCTGTCTGTCCCCTAGTCTTTCCCAATTTAGTGAAGACATTCTGCTTCTTCACTGCAAGAATTGCATTATATGCAGAACTTTTAGGTCAAAACAAAATTCTTGGTACTTTCCTTCTACCTTTTCAGTGATTTCTGGTCATCATACCTACATGGTTATACTCAAGTCTAACACTGATTGATTGGGGCATTAGACTTTACTTGGCTAATGCATTTTCCATATAATTAATATCCAGTTTCCTTATTATATAAATATATCCCCTTACAGAGGCCATGCAAAACATAATGTGATGAAAATGAGAGAAATTTCTTGATATCCAAGTTCTCTGTGGCAGAACCCAGAGACAAGATTAAGTCTGTCAAGTACTTTGAGTTCCCATCTCCATGATAAAAAATACTCATGTATTCTTGGCTGTATTAGACATATTTATTTCTGAAATCTTACAAGAAGTTCATCTGGCATACTTATCCAAAGTTATTTTTCTATCTGGTCTGCCTAGGTTTGGTCACAGATCCAAAATTTCAGGATTGCATAGACAGAAACTTGTAGTGACCAGACATAACCCAAGACTAAAAAAAAAAAATAAAATATATAGAGTCTCTGATCTAGGGTAGCTAGGAAAGAATACAACCAAGAATGACTTCAGAGGATTGTTATAAAATCCATGGAAGTTAAGATGCAAGAAAGAAAACATTTTGGGCTTAGCAAATAGATTTTTTGCTGAAAGCTGTCTCCAGCTGTCTCCAAGAAAATATCCAGTTAGCTCTGTTTGGTACAGAACTCATCATGAAGCTCCATGCCTCCTAGTAATGGGATACAAAACAGATAAGTCTATATAAAAGTACATAATGCATGATATATGCAGCAGACACATTTGCTCTTTTATTACAATTTCATAGAGGCTTTAATGTGAGAGCACATGTCCCAGACATGGAACTCTCAGTCAGAGGAATAAACACACACATAAAGGTGAATATAGGTAAGTAATATGTTCAGTCATGAACAAAAATAACAAATAAATCAGAATTCTGAAACAAGCCTTGCATTTTCAAAAAAGGTAATGAGGTAAAAAGTATTTAAATGCTTAGCCCTGCTTGCTCAGCATTTATCTACTTATCCATGATCTTAGCCACGAAACAAACCCTTTCTTATTCTATTCATGATTCTAAAAACGGCTGCTTATTTTCAGTATGAGATTTAAAGGCATAAAAAGGATCTCTGAAGTAAGAACATGTTCTTATAAAGTACTTTTAGGCATAGAAAATAAGCTGAAAATTAATTAAAAAATTTTATTTGCCTAAAAATCATTCTACTCAAATACCACTCTGGATGATCAGCTGAGAGAAAAATTGACTGATGTTTTTGACCCATCAGCTAAGTCTTGACACAAGGTGAACAAAACTGGCACAGTGTGTAGGCTGCAATTGGCAAAGAAAAAATTCAGAGCATATTCTGTTTACATTAAAAGTGATGTAGAGCACAAGAACAGTGTTCAAAATCACTCTGTGAAAGGCACAACATGGACCACAGAATTCCTGAGGGATTCTGGAAGGGCACAGTGGGCACGGTCCTTGTTTTTTCTTGCAGGGTAGTGCCTTGGTCCAAGATTTAAATTATCATAGAATCATAGAATGGCTTGTGTTGGAAGGGACAGTAAATGCCATCTAGTTCATAGATCCACAGTGTTAGGCTGGAACAGACCCTTGAGATCATCGAGGTTCTCTCTTGAGATCATTGAGATCATCAGTTGCCTCTCTGGGCAATCTGTTCCAGTACCTCTCCACCCTCACAGTAAGAAATATCTTCCTAGTAAAGAATTTCTTACAGTGATGATGTTGTTTAATTTCTAATCAATCAGGGCAGCAGTGAAGATGTATTTCTTGGAGGCCCCTGAACTTGACTTTCTGGGGATGGTGAAGGAAACAAGAACTCTGTAAGAAGCTGAAGAAAGCCAAATTAAAAACACACATGATTCACTGAATTGTGAAATACCTACCTCAAAGTTTCCCTGCTGAAATAAAGGTGTACATGGTAATGGGACCTATAGCTTCAGAGACTAATCTATGCCAATTGCTTAAAAATAGGTACAAGACACAGATCCATACTTAAAAAAAAAAAAAAATTAAAAGGACATAAACCAGACTGTGATTAAAGCTAAAGTCTTAAATATTAATGTTTGGTTTTGATGATATTACTAGCTCTCTGTCGGAAATACCTATCACAGACTTCATTAAAGTAAACTAATTCAGTGACCTCCTTATTCAGTTTTAGAAGGGAAGACAAGTCTACTTAATAATGTATTCATTTTTTAAATTACCATCTGCAGTCAGTTATACCAGTTTATTGCTTGTGCATAGTGCTCACTCGGAAATGTTTCAAGCAGAAATGCCATTCATTTATATGATTATTATTAGACTCTTCCTCTGTGCCTCTTTCAGGAAGGAAGTACAGGGAGTTTGCTCCCCATCTGTTTAGCAAAATGCAAAACACAGGTGAAATCTACCTGCATTCAAGGGATTTTCAGTTGCTTGAGCCCCAGGACATAGACTGATATACAGATCCAGAGCTGAAATACATAAATTCTGGCATTTCCCGTTAGTACCCTTATACACCTCTGAGGCCTTATAAAATATTTCTTTTAACTATGATATCAGCAAACTTGAACCAGCAGATCTCAACCAGCAAATCTCCTGATTAGCTATTTAAAATACGTAATGATAGGAAGCATAAAGGCATAGATTCCAAAATTAGTATAGACCACAACAATATTTTAAATTCATAACAACTATACACTTATAAGAATATGTGATAGACCTTTATGTGCATAGAGTAGATAATCTCTAAACTGAGTCAATATAAGAAAGAAAAGCAGAAAATCCAGTTCAGATTTCAGATAAAATTCAGACTCATTCCTACTTTATACATGTAAGTTCAGCCAAGCATAATAAATCCTTCACAAACTGTAAGAGCATGTATAAGCTTACTTTGGTGAGAAGAATATTATTTCTGTTTGTCATCACAATAGAGGAACATAATAGATTTGTTTTCTTCTGGAAGCCTTTGTGTATGCATTGCAACCAGCCCTCTGCGTGCTCAAGGACAGGATGGACCTCTTAGAGCAAGTTACAACATCTGCAATGGCTAAAAATTTTTTAAAACAGTATGAATTTGTTCCATTAAATAAATATCTCACATCAATTAAAATCTGTTCCACTTCTGTTAGCTAACTAGAAAATTGCTTAAATTAATTATAATAGATAGTTTTCTAGTCTCTCAGAATTAAGTTGCAAGCATTGCTCACAGCCTGAAAAATGTTTTTATTAAATTGTCATTTCCAAGATATTATGCAACCATCAGTCAATTGTTGTGTTGAGCCATAATACATAAAGTATCTAACAAAAACTTTTTTTCTGACTGTAACTTCTTTCTTTCAACTACAGAAATCACTTTTTCCCTCTGGAGTGATCTCCACGAATGACATTTGAGTCTTCACTGTTTGCTTATGTAAAGAGAAATAATAACAGAATATGTTATTCCTCATTCAGTTCTTATGTCAAATAACTGTGATTTCTATAACTCCTCCATATAGTCATTATGAAGTCCACACTTTAATGTTCAAGCTGCAGGGTAACTTAGGAACTCTTAATACAACAATAAATGGAGTGTCAGTAGGTAGTACAAGTATAATGTTTAAACTGTCTATTTCTTATTCAAATGGTTATGAGGTGAACTGGTTCCACCATGACAGCAATGTAGCTTCCTTGTCAGGGCATCCAAAGACCAAACTATTCTGTCCATGTGCACGTTATTCCCTGAAGTAGCTCTCATGTATCTCTAGAAACAGAAGCTTTGAAGCTTGGCTCTTAACCTGGCCACTAACTGTGAAGTTAAAACTGTTATAAGGTAGGAAGATCAAGTTTAACTCTTCTCTCATTTTGATGCTCAGAATACAGAAGAGTTTCATAACATCATAAATTTCCTGTGAGTATTTATATGCCCCTTCTACATGCAGGGAAAAATTGATTCAATGAAGAATTTTTGGTCACCTGGAAAAATTCACCACTAGAGAAATGGAACACAAATTTTAGGAAACCAGGGAAATAAACTGAACGCACAAGTTTTCTACTCAAATTTTATTAGGTTTATTAGTCAGACTAGTGTTACATATAGGTAAAACCTCATAAAATAAGGGCCTTGTTACCCTTGTAAAAGCCTGTTTCTTAAGCTAAGTAGAAGAGAACGATGGGAGAGTGACTCAGCTGGAATAGGGCAGGGTAGAGAGACATGAGACACGTGAGACAGGTGAGACATGTGAGACATGTGAGACAGGTGAGACAGGTGAGACACGTGCTGCGTGACTGCCGCGTGTCCGCATCATGGTGTGTGGTGGTTGGGCTGGTTCTGCCTTAAAACCATGTAAACTGGTAATGATTAACTGCTTGAAAAGGCCTGGGGATTTTTGCAATAAAGGGGCTCTCCTTTGCACTGCCTGGCAGCTCTGTGTCACTCTGCATGATCACAGGCAAATGTGCAAAGATGAAATAGTCTCACCATTCAAAGCAGCGTGCTGGGTAAGGATGTATCACACATGATCAAAGTCGTGAACAGATCTGTTGATTACAAACATCTGTAATTAGACATTTAGATTACAGTGCCTTCTGTTTTCTGTCTTTACTTTTCCTACCAACTGACACCTGTTCCCTGGTCGTGTCTTTTTGCCAGCTGCACCCAGAGAAGTCTTACATTTGTTTTTCCAACTCTTTGTAAATAATAGAATATGTGACTGTAGAACCGTATTTTCCAGAGAAAAATTGCCTGCAAGACTTCTGAGAAAATTCATTATCAGATTAACTACAGTACTCAGACTGTGTTTTATCTTCTGGAAAGATCTGCTTCTCACCCCACTGCTAAATTCATGTAGGCTGAAGTACAGTCACAGCTAGAACTATACAAGCAGAGTGAAATCATTATTAAAAGAATCAGTATATTAATGGGAGATCAAAATAATTTAGAGCAAAGAAAGTGGCACAGTCAATGTCTTCCAAATTACATTATGCAAATGCATGCACTCCTTAAGACAATCTACAGAATTGTCTTTAAACCTTTTCCTTATTGTGTGTTTCAAGAGAAGATCACAGACAGAGTCTACAATGTGCCTAAAAGATTACTTTCTGCTTCCCTTCTCCAGAATATTTCTGAAATCTTTGTACACTTCTCCAGATTCTGATGTATCAACTACTACTTTTATATGCAGTTCTATGGAACAGCTGGTCTATACAACTTTTTGCTTCTGTTTTGATATTAGATTACGAACACATCTGCAAAGCCTGTCTATAAACACCATGGTGTTAGAACAAAAGAAGATCTAGTCAAAATATATTAGTTCATTTCTCTGAATTGTTCTTATCAAAAAGTACTGAAAGTGATTGATTGAATAAAGGTTTTTACTTTCATACAACTTTCAAGAATTTACAGGAAGCAAGTTCTCCAATAGCAACAGACTAGCAGTAGAAATTTAGCATGCAGAAGTTGTGAAAGAAAACTGTCAGGATTTTTATCCACAGATGTCTAATACGTTAATATATACTTTTTCTGCAGTTCCTTGGCTCTGTTCTGCCTCCTCTCACTCACAATATCAGCCTCCTGACTCCTTCCTTGATTTATAATTGCACACTGCCCTCTTTGTCTTCCAGTCTGTTTACTGACCAACAGTATGTGTTGGCATTTTGCGGCTTTTGAATAGGATTTGTGAAAATATTTGCAGATATTCCTGCATTAGTGTTGCATAACCAACTAGGTGAAGAACTATTTGCATTTACAGGCAGAAAAATGATTTAACTTGTAACCTTTCCAGCTCGCCTATTCTACATATTAATTAAGACCATTAATCATTTCTCCCACCTCCCCTCTTTTTTGTAAAGGTCACATTTGGTTTCAAATTGAAAAGGATTCTTTCTTAAATTTATATATGTGTGTGTATATATTTATAAATATATATATTTGCATATATAAAATTTATCAAAATCTGTCAGTAACATGCTTTATGTCATAAACTTCACTAGCACAGACCAAGTAGTACTTATTTACCTTTCCCCTGTTACTCAGACCATAAACCTTTTGCAACCAATTTCACAGTCTGTGTGACCCTATTCACAGTCAGAGTAAAGAATGACTGGAAATTCAGTAACACAAATTTTACAAAACAGATGAGGGATTAGGTACATATACAGATAACATTTCAAAAGTTTTGGCAGCCTGAAGGATAACTAAAATACATGCATTATGCTTATATTAAGAACTTTTTTTGCACCAGGGTGAAAAAAAAATCCAGCTCATGTGTATATTTCCATATACAGTATTAATACCTTCTCTTACCTGTTATGTTTTATACTTTTTTTCTTTAAATAGCCTTAGCTTGTGTTCAATCTTCTTAACTGAAGTGTCTAATTCACAGTCTTAATTACCAAGGTTTTCCTCCCTAGCCAGTCACCCCTTAAGGGAATAATTTAATAGACCTAAAATCTCTGGAGTGGTTTATCACTTCCAATTAGCTATTGAGGCAGCTGAAAGAAGAAACTTTCCTAAATTACATGTGCTGTACAAGGAGTAGCACCAGTTCATGCCTTCACATTAAAAGGAAAACATGAATCTGTTTGTTCTGCTTGAAAGAGCTTTGTGGTACAATATCCACCTTAAGGTTTCCTTGCCAGATGGAGGTAGGAAGCTTTCTGTTGTCAATAATCTTTCTTTTTACTCTTACTACACTAACTGCTAAAACATTCCTCAGGAGAGTCAGAACAATTCGGGGCACTAAATCTAGGCTTCTTCTGGTGTTTTTTTTTTCCTTTCCCATTGACTGGAGCCTACATTTGCACATCTTGTGACTGAGCATGTGAACAGGCATTCAACTTCTACAACTTAAATTTGAGAGCCTCAATATAGTCACTCACTATATTCCCTGTCTTAAAAGAACGTCAACCTTACGCATTGACGCTTGGGATGAGATCTGCCAGATTTCTAGATGTCAGAGGATGTCTGATATCTAGGTTTCTACTGGAAACAAGGCAAGCAAGTTCCAAATAAGCTCTAGTGAAAGGACATGGTGCAGAGATGGAGAAGGAATTTAATGCAATTCAGAGACACTGACATGTTAACTCACTGCAAATATGACAGTCAGTTTTGCTATAGAGGTTTATTGTATTGTCATAGCATCAGAGCATATCCTGAGCTGGAAGGGACAAACAAGAATCATCAAAGTCAAACTCCTGTCCCTGCTCAGGACAGCCCCTAGAATCATACCATTGTGCCTGAGAGCATTGTCCAAATATTTCTTGGACTCTGTCAGGCTGGTGCTGTGACCACCTCTCTAGGAAGCCTGTTCCAGTGCCCAGCCATCCTCTTGGTGAAGAACTTTTTTCTTGATATCCCACCTAAACCACCCCTGACACAACTCCAGGCCATTCCCTCAGCCTTGTCACTGGTCACTGCAGAGAAGAGATCAGTGTCTGCCCCTGCCCTTCCCTCATGAGGAAGCTGTAACTGCAGTGGGGCCTCCCCTCAGTCTCCTCTTTTCCAGGCTGAACAGACCAAGTGAGCAGCTCCTCACACAGCTTCCCCTCTAGACACTTCACCATCTTTGGATGCTCTCTAATAGCTTTATATCTTATATATATTGTGGTTCCCAAAACTGCACTTGGGACACTACATGAGAGCACAACACCATGGAGTACAGCAGGACAATCACATCCCTTGACCAGTTTGTGATGCTTTTGCAGACACTGAGTGCCAAAGATGCTGTAGATCTAACATATTTCCCCTTCCCAGTATTGGAATGACAGAGGTGAGTGCCTGTTTGCACAACAAGGTGTCCTTGTCTGTCTTAGACACAGTGCTGAAATCTGGTTAATCATTAGTATGTTTTAGAAATTTTCACACTGAAAACCCACCTAGCATTTGACATATTTTTAAACTTAGCAGTGTTATTTCTGAATAGAAAGTTATGTTTTCAAAATTATTTTATGCTTGTAAGTTTCTTTTAAATTTAAAATCATAAATTGGAAATTGGGATCTTACACAGTAAATCATTCTGAGTGCTGTGTTGGGCTCAGTAAGATAGATAACGTGAGGTAAGAATATGTTTTATGGTTCTGGTCAATTCTAAATAGAACTAGAAGCAAGAATCTGCGCTAGAAATTTTAGAAGAATGAAAGTTGTCATGAAGTTTTTAGGAATACTGTAAAATTTCAAAAGACTGAATTTTCAAATGTGCTCAGCACCGTCAATGATGCAAAGTCTCCAATGTCCCCCACCCGATAATTTACTTTGGGTATGATGTGCATGGAAGTCAAAGGAAAACCTTCCAGTCCCAATGAAAGGAATAAATGGGGAAAAAAGGAGAGCTTCTATCTTGGAAAACACATCCAAAGAAGCTATTGTGTTTAAAGTCTGATATATGGGGGCTTTTGCAATTTTACGTTACGCATGGTAAAGATAGAAGCTAGTTTTTTATATTGCTGGTAAGGGAAAATATTAAAAATTAAGCTAGCATTAAGAACGTGATTTCTAATTACAGAGCTGTCCATTATCACGTTTTTATCCTTGAGAAATGGCTCATAGATGGTGCTAACCAGAGTCAATTACTACCCAGTATCTTGTGCTGACAGATAGCCATTCTGCTCTGGAGGGCACTTGCAGAGAGCAGAATTATTTTTAGTTGTAGATACTTGGGAGCTTCAAGTCATTCACTATGGATCATGTGGCATTAAACACCTGCGGCAAGCTGCCACCTCTGACAAACTCTTTACTGTGGCCCGTGAGTACATGCACAATTAATATCAGACTGCACATCATTAAATTTTACTGTCTGACTGAGTTCTGCCCTACAGGCACAGAAAGAAGAAACAACAATGATCCTGCTTACCTGCCCAGGAACTGCTAACTTGCTTTTGATATGTCTTCCCCCATGACTCATAAAAAGACTGTTAATTACATTGGTGATATGTCATCATACTTTTATCCTAATAGGGATTTCAGTAAAAAATTACAGCTATTTATATCAAATATTACTTCTTCCATCACTGACTTAAATTTATGTAATTTAATTAACTTATGCCTCAGTGATATTTTGAAAATGAAGTAGCTCAGAAGTAGCCATTGAATGGGATTCAATTGATATTCTGTCAGAGCATACTGCACCAAAAATCTCATTCTTTCAATAAAATGACACTCTCAATATCAAAAAGGAGGAAAATTGGACCTTTCTACTTAGTATGAAAAAGACCATGCTGTTCAGATGTCCCAGCAAAGTAATTGTGCTGAAGAGGAAAGACTGATGAAAAACTAAAGCTTACTTAAGGGTAGGTGTCTTCCAGAGCAGGAGCTCTCATTGACAGTGGAAATGCTGCATATTTTGCATATTCAGTCTCTCTCAGAATTGATGGGTGCTACTATTAATTTTCATTATTTTGGGCCCATGTTCAACACAGCTGGTTTCCTTTTCATTCATCTATAGACAGCAGCCAAAATAATATTTTCAGTTTTCATATTTCTTTACAACTTGGATTTTCACTTGTCTAAATGCAGACCTAGCTGTCTAGGCAGCATCTGCACTTTTTCTAGTAGCTAGTGATCTAAACTTCCTTTATATTCACCGAGTCATACAGAGCTTTTCTCTGAATTTAAAAGTAACTGTATGAGTCTAGATAATGACTGCAAGATCAAACATTATGAAAATTAATGGACTAAAAGTTAACTTTTAAAATTTTATTTTGTTAGATAAAGCAATTCCTTATTTACATAAAAACATTTTCTGTTGTTTTAAACTGACATTTTTCAGAGAGCCTTTCAAATAAAATAGTGAAGTTTTTTATAGCAGGGGAAGAAAATTACATTATCTTTTGCAAAGTCAATTAATTATTTCCCACATTAAAATAATTTTTAATAGTTTCAGAACATAATATGAGATCCTAAATAGACAGACAAATAGATAAGCAAAGGAAATTATTTTTTTCCTCCAGTGAACATAAATATTTCAGGGAAGGAAAGTATTATTATCATTATAGTGAAAATTTGTGATTTGAATACAGTGTGTAGTCTTTTCACTTTAAAAAAAAGCCCTTAGCCAACACAGAGTTCTCTGTTAATAATAATATTCAATATAAGTCTACTAATTCATGGTGAAATGGAACGTGTACACTACATGCAACTTAAAGCTCCCTTTTCTAGTCTCTTATCAGTAGATATCTGTAGAGTCCTGTCTAAGTGAAGTAAATTCCACTTAATCTTAACTTAGTTTCTAGGATTTTAAGTGATTCTTTTATTGTTTGCTTGGAAACAATACATATCCATGCAGAATCAGCCATTTTGGATGCTACTATGGTATATCAATTCTACTTGACCAACATCAATATGAGATATAAAATAGATAATTAATTTCCTTACAGACAGCATACAGTGTGGACTAATGCAGCTAAAGCCTTCTGCTGCCATGATTCAGTCAGGCTGTTGCTCCTTCTCTACACTGAGAGGACGATATTGCATGGTCAAAAGAAAGCAATTGGTCTCAAAAAAAAGAAAATAAAGGGGTTTGTATTAGGCACTTTCTTGAATCAGGTCTCACAGTTTGTAACAGAAGCAGGGTGGTAAAAATGGTAGTTATGGTTATTATAACAACTGCAAGTATTGCTGTTTGTACCTCCAATGAGAATTTTTCTGTGGCCCTTTCCATCAAAAAACTATGTCAAAAAAGTTGACACAAGGGAAATCTGTTTTCTGTCCCTTCCACACCAGAGAGAGAAAATATAGCTCCCTTTAAGCTTTTTCACAGGAATTAAATGTATTTTTAAAACACTAATGTTATTGCAGATAGACTACAAATGGCTGGATTTTAGGAATGTGCAGAATACGGTGTATGAGTGTTTCTGAGAACCAGGCCTGGACTGGAGATGAGCTTTGTGTGGGCCAAGTGTGGGCCATATGCACCAGATAGAATATCACCTGGTGTGAACAGTCCTCGATGCTCCTCTGCTTCTTGGCACCAACTTTATTCCCTGTTGAGGTCATTTCAGTCCATTTGATGAGCGGGAGAGGACAGCTTCCCTTTAGATCAGGAAGCAGAGTTAACGAAGTCTGTTGCAAAGGTATCGGAGCCAGCTTGGCCATGGGAGGAAATAAAACATTAAGTCATTTCTGATATGACTCAGTTTATGGGTAATTGGTAGTTACCCTCTAAACTACCTGGCACTCAAAAGATAACATATTCTAAATTTCTGGCAGCCATTAGAATGCTAATGCTTAAGGTTGGCATAAATTAGACTTACATGAGCCAATCTATTGCTCACTACTCTTACATACTTCAGCTGAATCACTCATGTTTTTGTTACTGTGGATTGCCTCTTTTTCCTTTATTGCTGTGCTCAGATACAGATGCATTTTGTTTTAATTAAGTCATTACTGCTATCTTGCAGATCTGCTTAGCACTTTCAATGTTCAGCTGTTATCTACATCTGTAATCCTCATCTCTATAATTAATGTTATTTTTATGATATTTTAATGTGAAATCACTTTGAGAGATACAGCCTTTCGCTGCTAATATAAGCTTTAAAGAGATAAAGCTCCCAAGGCTGGAAGTGGCTGGGATCTTCAAGGCTTATTAATGACAGCAACACACTTACAGCTATGCTTACATATTCAAATATTTTCATCTATTTCAAATTGAGTATCATTGCTGTACAAATTTGTCCACATGGCTCAATGGACAAATTTGTCCACATCCAAATTTCCAAAGGCTCTCAAAAAACAGAAAATCTTTTGGAATAATGTGGGCCTAGAGTGGCACATGAGGGACAATGTTGAAGATTCAATAATTTCAAATGACCCTTGTTTTCTTGGTTCTTTTAACAAAAACCAAAAAATGAAACAATGGTGATCAAGCTTAGATTTTGAAACAGAAGAAAATAGAGGAGGGAAACAAATCTGACACAGGATCTGAAAAAAAAAAAAATTGATTTTGAAGAGGGACTTTTGCGTCTATGACCAAAACTACCCTTCATTGTATAACCACCAAATAATTTATTCAGTTATTTCTGATTCACACTTACCTTCCAACTATGCAGCTGAAATTCACTGAAAAAGAAAATATGTACAAAACGGCAAGAAATGGGATGCAAACTGTGCATATGTTCACTGTCACAAGTACAAATGATACAAAAACATGCTTACCTTCTATAGTTAGTTTTTTTGACTGCTTTATGTTTCTTCACAAAAGTAATTTTCACTTTCATTTGCTTAGCCCCATATGCCTAAGGATCTTTTCCACTCCTGAGTTGCTAAAATTTTTTTCTTAACGTATTCCCTGGCTCAGATACCTTTTGATTCTATTAACTATAAACCAGATTGAGCATTAAAACTGGTATATAACATCAGAAGTCATTATGTATGTTGTGAGGAAATGTAATTTCAAGTGATTTTATACTGTAGGTGTCCTAGAAACTTTAATCAGATTTTCCCTTTCCATTTCTAATATCAAACTGTCTATTAATAAATAAAAGAAGACAAAAATACAGCAACTTAAGTTCACACAGAGAAACTCTTTGCAACCAGCCTATTATTTTTGAAACAATAGAAAGGTACCTCATATTACCCAAGACTGCTTTTTCTTTCCTGCTGGCAACTGTTTCAGTTTACATTAAATTGCATCCCCTGGTAAGAAAAAGCTCTTGAAGAGAGAAAAGTAGAGTATTTTCTTCTGAGATTAAAGGAGGCATTTTCTAGGCTACTGCACAACTAATATTAATGTACATTTATTTTAAAAGGTTATATTCTGTACAATTTTGCCATCATTCTTTATATGTAAATTTCACTTTGAAATCTAAATATTAAGAATAAATAGACAACAGTTATATTAATATATCAGTGAAGGTGAAACTGTTTCAAGTTAAAACAGAAACGAAAGCTTTAAAAAATATGACTGCTGTCTTCCAAAAATTATCAATTAATAGAATTTACAATTTATTTTGAAATTAAATTTCAAATTTACTAGAAAATTATTCACTAAAAAAATATAGAAAACATTTTGAGTTGTATCTCAATAAATGTTTTCAACTGCTTATCTAAATAGCATTTTTTGATTTTTTTTTTAAATGACTATATAAAGAAAGTTAACTGTCTCCTCAATGGAGCACCTTTGCTCCACTTAATTTCTCTATTAAGCTTTCAAAGGAACAGCTAAGGAATACAATGGCTTTTGCAATTGTTCTCTGTGCAATAACAAAGACATATTGTCATTTGTTACTCAAATAGGTTGTAAAAAAATATATTCCTTCAGCAAACAAACGAACCAAAATAACCTGCATTCCTTCATAAGAAATCAAACTGGAGTTTAAATTTTACTGAAATGCACTATTGAAAGGAACTATTTTTACTATCACAAAAGCAATTTCCCAGCATGAGTGTACTTCATCGTATTAATCAGTAATAATCATGTATCTGCTTTCTACTATTACTTAATGGTTTTCATTCTGAGTATTTATGGTAAAAAGTAGTAGGTGTTTTGAAAGTTGGGTGTCTCAGTGTGCCTGACAAACATTCAGATGGATAGACCTATTTTAGTCTATCTGAACAGGAAGCCAGGTCACTCAGTAAAGAATGGTCAATAAAAATGGTGAAATAGGTTTTCTCCCAAGGACTGATAGCTGGATAATTTGAGAAAACGATGGAGAAGGATCATGAAATACCTCTGGATCGATGGCTATTAATTTAAGAGCACCACATTTCCTGGAATGAAACAGTTGATGTTGTTGTGTGGAACAATTACCATTTTCAATTAACTGACATTTCACATAGCTTTGAGACTAGAGGAAGACAATAACCCTCAGCACCTAATCTCAGCTCTGCTGTTAGGTGAGCCTTTTGTCAATAGTTCTGTGCTTTTATTTCAAAGGCAAACCCAATACACTGTGAGATGTTACTTTCTTTGTCCTCAAACAGTAAGAGCTGCAGACACAGTTCAGGCACAGTTCAGATGCAATGAGTATTGAGACAACTGCTGTACTAATGTATACCTCTATGTGCATATAGCTTTTAATATAGATAAACAAATGTGTATGGGTTTGTTTGTATTTATGCTTTTAAATAGCTGTATATGTGTACTTCTTTTACCATTTCATCAGCGTGAGCTTTCATGGTTGTTATGGTCTGTCACAAAAAAAAAATGGTAAAAGAAATATCAGTGATACAGCAAGCTATCTCCTTTGAATGAAATTAACTAGTCTGCTCATCAACACTATATTTTATATCCTGCTATATAAATCACCATTTAATTTCCTAGACTAAATTCTTACCACAGCTTGGGAGATTCAGATAAGCCTCTATAATGACAGTCTCTTTAAACAGACTTTAGATCCCCAAAGAGTCAAAAATTCAAGGGGAGAAAAGAGCAAAGAGAAGAGCAACCAAGAGGAGCCAGATGCAGACTATGAGTCTATAGCTGCAGCTGTTGCAATTTTGCCCTAACCAAAATCTCAAGTATGAACCAATACATCTTTTCTGGGACTAAATTCAGTTATCATTGGTTCCTTCTGCGACCCAAAGTGTGGTTTTCTGTGTCACTGATACAAGATGGGTAAATGAAGGGTGCAACAACCCCCAAAGCCAGGTCAAGAAGGGAGGTGAAACACATGAATGAGAAATGCAGCAGAGAGGAACTACAACAGCCAGTGTTTACATCAATTTAGGCTGCTGTGGAAACACAGGATTAGTAACATATTATTTAAATAATACATCTAGGAAAAAAAACTCATAGCATTGCGCTGAATTCTTTGTGCTTTCAATTATTTCTGCTTCCTATCAACTGACTGTTTAGAATGAAAAGGATAAACAGTCCAAAGATCAAGCTGAGAACACAGAGTGGTTCCTTTTAGTTTCAGCCCTTTGAGAATCACTATATACTTCCATGTTTTTAAACTGAAAAAAAGTTAAAATACATCAGAAATTTATTTGTAGTCACAAAAGGGGGAAAAATCAAACCCACAACCAAACAATCATGTTACAAAATTATAAAAATCATAAGCTGATTTGAAATGTAATTAACTAGATTGTAACACTACAAAAGTGTGTGGTCTCATCCTTTTAGCTTCTTAATGAAGTCCTGAGGAATGGAGGTATCCACTGATACAAGGTTTTATGACCAAGAGATAAGCAATTAGTTCTATGATGTAACAGAACAACTTATATGTCCTTTTAATATATTGGGCTGACCTATAACTTGTAAAAACATTGGCCCTTGGCCAGTGTAGAAACTGCAATTGGTAAAAAATCACATCAGAAAATGAATAAAATAAAAATATTAAAGAATAAAAAAGAATATAAATAAACATACTTCCCTAACAGATGGAAATGTTTTCAGTTTTGATGTCCTTCATTGAGTAAAATTAAATAAAATAAAATCCTAATCATGGATGTTAGTTTCTTCTCAAAAAAAAAAAAAAAAAAAAAAAAGAAAGAAAAAAACCCCAAACTCTGAAAGTATTTTAATTTCTTTGTATAGATAAAATAAATTTTATAAGTAAGGGTTGATACAGAATTGCCAGAAATTATTGCAAGTATTTCTTTAGACTGCATCTAGTACTTGAAAGAAATTTTCTGAATATTAAACTAATTTTCATCTAAGGCCACTAAGCAGCATTATCCCAACCTTTAAACATGTGGACATTGATTTGAAAAAAATATTTATTGAGCAGTAATAATAAAAATTTTTCTTTTCTACACTGTATAAATTCTTATTACATAATTCTTTATTTTTTTGCCTCAGTGTATGTTCAATGGCATTCTGAGCGATGGTAGTAACACCTGTCACAAATGTCCTGTTCACAGTTGTGTTCTCTCATCCTCTCTTTAAGGAGAACACACATGCTGCTTTGTTTTGATTGTTTCCAGTTTCGTTTCTCTTCCAAATCAGCAAGACAAATACACTATTACATTGGAGAAGTTAAGCTGAGCTGCAAGGGACTTTCATTTACAGGAAGGAGTATCAGAATTTGTGATGATGTGTAGCTCCACCAGGATTTAGTACCAGAATGCCTGGAAATTTTATACCCAGAAGAAATAATTTTCTTTTTTGAAATGTTTTTGAGTGTAAGAATTGTGCAAACATCAGCCTTGGTTTTCAGCCTGGAATTCTTAGATATCATTGGCTTGGTCCATTGAACAAATCTTGAATATCATTCAATACTTGCAACAGAAAATGGTTTCAATAAGTAAAAGATGTGCTAGACATCCTGAAATCCATGTAGGGTACACAAATCTTCATGATAAAGTCCTTGGCAGATATTTCTTACTGCAGTTATTAAAAAAGAATAATGATCTTAAGGTTGTTGGCTTCCCTCCCAATGGATGTAGTGCTGTTCCTGAGAATTTGGTACAATTCATAGGCTTTCATAGCAAAATCAAGATGTCAATTGCCTGAGAATTGGAAGACCTCTCTTCAGAGTTCAGGATAGCATCTATACTGGGGTTTAACAAATATTGAGCGCTAAGCTGAATGACAATTTGTTCCTGCAAGTTAATCTTCAACCCAATATCTCCAAATCCTGTGTTTCATTTCTTCTCTGAATTTGAAAAAGAAAAATAAAGTCTGAAGCAAACTGCTAGAGGACTCTTTGCTTTCAAATGTTAAGCCAAATATCTCCTTGATGCCACTCTGTTTTCTCAGTAATTGCTGGTTTTCTGACCCTCCAGATTTGTTGTTATCCAGCCAGCCAATACAAGAGAAATAGAGGAATTCTCTTTGCGAACTCTTTGAGTTGTGTAGA
Source organism: Melospiza melodia melodia (assembly GCF_035770615.1). Taxonomy (NCBI): domain Eukaryota; kingdom Metazoa; phylum Chordata; class Aves; order Passeriformes; family Passerellidae; genus Melospiza; species Melospiza melodia. The sequence goes on along the minus strand of NC_086195.1, from coordinate 109,629,469 downwards.
AATTCTAATAGATAAAGTTACTTGAAAGTTATTTTTTAAGTAACCTTTACTGCAATTACTTGGTAAAATGTCGAAGAAGCATCACTGATAGATTTTTCAGATTCTTGAATTGGAAATACTGCTATGTAATTGCAGTAAAATTATTCCTAATTAAAAGTAAATTAATATCACAAGTAAATAAAGACATTATCCACCACATTCAAAACACATCAGAATGGTACAAACATATATGAAAAGCACTCTCACCTTTATCCATCTGACTTTCTGCCAGTATTCATGGCTTTGAGGCATTCTTTCTGCACTAACACTTTTTGAATTAACTATAGATTAGATTTTCTTGCTGAATTGTGGTAACCAATCTCACTTTTGAAATCCTCCAAGGGTCCAGACAAATTTAATCTTTCTACCTGAAACTTTTATTTCCTCCTTATTCAAGAGACAGTTTTCTTGTTCTTCTTAATTAAAGTAAGCATCATTTTACTCGCTTAGGGATATCTCTTTGTTAGATTAGATAACATCTCCTGTAATTTAGTGACTAATTAATGTTTCCTCAATGAGTTATAAAAAAAAATCTCATTTTTCCTTCTCCTTTGCCAATGAATACTAAGTTTCACAAAACAGGTTGAAAAAAAGGCCCTGTTTTCATGTGCATAAGATCTAGGTACATGACTTATTGACAACAAAAATGGAAGTGCTGTTCCTTCTCCCTGAACCCAGCTCCTTAGTTTTTTCTAGTTTTTGTCCCTCTCTCTCTCCCATTCAGCTCCCTTCCTTTTTTCCTTTTCCTTTTCCTTTTCCTTTTCCTTTTCCTTTTCCTTTTCCTTTTCCTTTTCCTTTTCCTTTTCCTTTTCCTCTTCAACCACCATATCTGACCTGTTTTGAACTCCTCAGTGCATTTTCTTAGCTCTCTAAATCAATTGAAAACAAAAGTGGAGAATCAAATCTGGAAATTTTTTTTTCAGCTGAATTAGTATTTTTGGACAATCCCTGGCAGTGGCTGCACATACTTGGCATGGAGGAAAAGGTGAAACTGCAAAAGCTGAAGAGAAAGTGGAAGGACACAGGTAGAAGGAAAGAGAGGGGAGGAACAAGAGCCTCAGCTACTGATTGACCCATGCGAGCACAGCTTTATTTTTCCTGTTTCAGAAGTGACTTTCGCACTGAATACTGTTTTCTGTATCATCTGGACATTAATTATATACATCATATAAACATCTAAGTAGCATAAGCATTTGCAACACAGATGTCTCTTGCTTGAGATCACCCACCACCAATTTGGGGTGCTTGCTCTTCATTGTCTGTCTTCTAAGTTTTCTATAACTCTGAGTATGATTTGTCTACCTTTAATTTACGTGTCCACACTGTAGGCACCTGTGTAATAGTGAGCTTATTTCAGTCAGGTAATCACAGGTGTCTAGTAGTTTGAAGTGATATACTTTGTCTGAGATATTCACAGGCAGCACAAAATATGTAAGATCTACGGAGGTCATGCCCATACACCAAGACACTAAAAGTGGTACTAGTGACCTACAAAAAGATAGTTAAATCTCACCTCCTACCCCATGATTTAAACACTTTCTTGAAGAGCACAAATCTAACCTTCATTTTAGAAATTTCAACTCTTTAGGCCCATGCAAGTCTTCTATTCCTCATAAATAGGAGGGAATTAAATGGTGAAGATGAGAATCATGGCTCAATTGCCATGATTCTCTAATATGCTTTTTTTTTTTTCAACTAGCTGGGAAAACTTTTAGCTCAAAATTTTAGCTCAAAATTTTATTTCTAAACATAAATATACCTACAATATATATCATATGCAAACATCTTGTGCCAACACTCAACTAAGAATTAGTCCCACTGCACTCATTCAAGTTTTTATCTGACATACACACATTGGTGAGTTTATATGCAGCATGAGTGGTTATATGCTTGAAGCTATCCATGTGTGAATTATCTTGCAAAATTGAGATCACAATAAGCACTACTGTTTCAGAAACTGTTCTGTTGAAATCTAAATTAGGATAAGGAATCTACTAGATTGAATGATATCTCTAAAAAGCAACATTTTATATAAATTTCATGTTCAGTAATGGGGTCAGAATTCTTCATGATATACTAAAATTTATCTCCTCTTACCATTGAAAGCAAGTGCAAATTCCATATGAGACAAAAATAGTCACCTATTCAATTTCTTGATATGAATTTCAATTTCATGGGTGCTCTAATTATATTAAGTAAGCTTAGAAGCCAAAGTATTTTCAAAGTTTCATATATTTTAAAAGGCATGAATCAGTTCCTTAGCAAGCCAGACACCTACTGCTGAGTTCATTTGTCAGGAGGATCTGATGTTCTCTGTAAATCATCATGTCTGTGGAGATGCACAATAATCTTTCTTCCTGTTATGATATTTCAATTCTTCCTTGTTTCTCTAACTAAACATTATAATTGTTTGGATGAATGTTACTTTGAAATATTTCCTCTTTATTGAGACTCACACTTGAAGTTTTTATGAAATTCCTGGTTAAATACTATATATTATCCCCATAATATTATGCCACAAAGGTCCTGATCCTTTCAGGAATTCCTCATGGAGTTAACATAGTCCCAAATGTTCTGTTATTTAATTGCCTTTTCTCAAATTTATTTTTACAGGAACAGATGTTATTTTTTCAAAGTATACACTTAGGGCTAAATCTTCCATTGGGGCCAAATCAACCAAAAGGTTACTACACAGTGTGAAAGAAAACATTTCCAAGGCACTAAATAACAGTATAGTTAATCTCAACATCAACAGAACTGAATTTTGTATACACAAATGGTTCCAATAAAAATGTGGATACATTTTTATTATCAGAAGCAGTTTAGCTGCATGAACTTCTCTAAGATGATGGATTTGTACTGTTGGAACAGAGCCATATCTAATGTTACAAATGCACTCCAGGTGTTAGAAGTAAAATTCTGCTCAGGAATTTACCCAGAACTACTAGAAACAAGAGGAGATGGATCATTTCCTGTATTGCTTGGACAGATGTTTTGGTCTGGCTGTTCTGGAAGCTTGTGATTTTCATTTGTGTCACCACAAAGGCTATATCCTCAAGGGTACATAAGGAATTGCCAGTCGACATCTTGAAAAAAATTAATTTATCAGGTCAGAGCTCCATATTGAGAATTAAGCAAAAAATGGGTGAATCTAATATCTAGGCCCCTTTATAGAAGACATCAGCTACTATAAAGAGCCTTCTCACTGCATTATTATTTGGAAAAAAAAATTGCAATCATGAAAAAAAAAAGGTAATTCAATCTATTATTTTAGTACACTTGAGAGTTGAGGAAATGGACTCTTTCCTCACTTTTGCAGGACAGTGTCAGGCGTTTTGGAAAACAAAATGCACTACTTGGAGAACACAATCTTGAAAGTCAAGACTTATTTTAGTATTCTGCAAGTAGGTTGGAGGTGGCAAAATATACAGGCAAGTAAATATTAATTGATCATCAGTTGCTCATATTCTCTTACAGGACAAACAGCCTCCAACCTACACTGCAGCTCCAGTTCATAAGGGTTATTAAAATACAATAGGCAGAGAAAATTCCTATGACTCAGCTTATTGTGCAAGTGTACACATATAAGGCACACCATCATAGAAACAGACTGACATGGCAACTGTAATTTATTTCAAGTCTTGGTACCCTTACAAGCAACTGAACCCTTGAAGAAACCATCCAAAAGGACCTTATATATAAAAAGTCAGTGTTCTATCATCAAAGTCCCGAGGAACTGCCAGAGGCAGTTCATATTTTATTCATATTTTCTGAGGACAAAACACCCTACTTGATATGATAATAAAATTTATAGTTAAAGCTGAGCCTCCTGTTTTCACTTGTATGTAATAGTCTCATATTTTTTTCTTCAGTGACTGAGACTTTTCATATCACTTTCCTTATTTTGGAAATATAGCTAGTCAAGGACATCAATACCTAAAATCAAGATCTCATATTTTTGGCAGTCAGTCACCTAGAATCCTGCAGTAGTCAGTAAGCTCCTGCTGCATTGTATTGAGAGAGTAAGGCACAGGTAATATAAGCCTTAGTGAGAATTGAGTCCAAAGCTGTATCCAAAACAATTCTCATAAGAAAAATCCTCTATTTACTATTTCACTGAATTTCCTAAGAGACCTGGAATTATGTTATGAGCTGTCCCAGTTTAAAAATCTCACTATTTTTTTCCCATCTAAATGGATTCCATTAAGATGTAGCAATGGGAGAGGAATATTGCCTAACTTGTGCCTTGATTTTAGGGGCCTAAGACTATGGAAGACAATTATTTATTCCTTGCACACTCAGTCTAATGGATTCCCCTTAATCCTTCCAGAAGTAGGATTTATTTCCCTGACTTAGATTTCTATTGTTAGATGAACTGGACTTATTTTGGAATGACTTACCTACCACTATATATATATATGTGTGTGTATATATACACACATATATATTATCAGGTGATGAACTATGCCTTAGATCAGTATATTTCCTCCTTCTGTCAGCAAAGACAACTTCAGGTAACTGACTTTGATGCAGATACCTGCTCTATAAATTTGGTCAATGAATATCACCTTAGATGTTATTCTTCCTCTGCCTCTTCAGAGTGCCTAATACGCATCAGCAACAGTTTCCTGCAGCTGTGGACATTCTCTTTCAAAGGGAAAGGTAGAAAAGGTGTTTCAGCTTGTCATAATTCGCAGTATAAATTGCCATATCTGGAATAAGTGCCAGATGAGTTCCCTAACAGCAATATGGAATCTCTTTGGCTACCACAATGTTTCAGTACATGTTATATCCTAGAGTGGATGGATGGGGAGTGCACCAGGATTCGTTGGAGGTCAGGGCATAGTGGTAGGAATCAGGAGACCCAACTATCTACATACCAAAGACCATGCTGAAAGTTTTCCTTTTATCTTTCCACCTTATGAAAAAAGAAAAGCAGGAACTGTAACGTTTTCTGGAACCTGATCCTGTCAATCTGCATTAGGCATCCTCAGCATAAGAAACATGTAAGGCATTTGAGCAGAAAACCTGATGATTCAGACCCTAAACTATTTCTTGACATATTCCTGTTCTTTGTGAAAGGCTGATGTTTAAATATAGCAATATCTGAGATATCTGTGGACTTTCAAGATATCCACTTAAGGCTTAATTGCTGAGGATGTATGGGCCATTCTTTGATTTTCTGAGGTGAAGACTGGAGGTTACTTAAGGTCACCCCAAGGTCTAATAGACTACCCAGGATGTCTCAGATGCAATAAGATACCCCAACTGAGGCTACTTCATTAAATTGTAGACTTCCATTGATTTTGACACCTGTTTTACATGCATACATCTCAATCTGGACATCTTAATCTGTCATTAGGAAGCATAGAAAGGAATGGTGTTATTTTCAAATTCAGATAACATCCATACAAGCTTGCACTGAGTCTAATCCTACATCCTTGAATCTTAAAGCTTTATGTATAATACAGATTCGGTATTGAGTAACATTTAGTGGTCTTTCTATTTAATTTGGTCTTTTTATTTAATTAGTCTTAGTACCACACATGGTGTGTAAATTCATTAGGGAAACAGTGCAAAAGAAGCTGGACAGCCACAGACTGTAATTCTAGGTGGAGAACTTCCCTTAAAATATATGGCCTCAGCACATTCTTAATCATGGCAACAAAGTATATCATCATAGGCGCTTTCTATCAAATCAGTTAGGTTTCAATTTATCATACATATCCTAACTCAGCTTTTGTACTCACCTTTGAGAGAAGTTAATCCATCACGACCTATGCAAACACATTCCTTGTCTTTTTCTCAGGGTTAACCCTGCTAAAATCTGGTGAGAACTGGGCTGTGACAATACATTGCTCCATCCTTATTTTCATGGGAATTGACAAATTTTTATTTTCACTTTCTTCCTTTGTGAGGAAAGGGCTTTAATGGTTTTCTGAGAACAAAGAACTTTCCTGCTTTGTGGTTTAACTCTTGTTCCCCTTGCAGAAAGAACAATATTAAAACTAAAAACAGTGTTAAACCACTTCAGTACAATGTTTAATGTGTTAGGCATGCCACTAACTCACTTTCTACTAAAATAATTAGAATTTGGCAATGTGTGTTAGATTAGGAAAATGAAGAACACTTTTCACATCTCACTTTCAAACTCTGCTGTTTTTCCTCCCTTTTATATTCTGCTTTAGTGCACCAAATCCTGGTTGTAGACTCAAGTACTTCCTCAAACCTTCCTTTGACAGTAATAAAACTTAACTGCATTTACCAGAGAGGATTTAAATATCAGGACTAGAGCCAAACCAGCAGAATTCTTATTTGTTATCCCAGATGTGCAGCTTCTCAGAAAGCTGACTCTTTATCTCTTTTTGTCCACAAACATTTACACTTTTTTATCAGTAATAATATCAGTAATAATTTCTAGAGTTAGAATACAATGAGAAGGAAGGCTTATATTTTATTTGATATAATTTCATTTCTCTACCTTCTTGAAAATTCCTGATAAATAAATAAATAAACAAATAAATGTCATAACAGAATAAATACTCCTTCTACGAAATTATGAACCATCAGGAAATTTTTGACACATTAGTAGGTCTCTACACAAACATATGAGACTTCTATAGTTTCAACAATGCTAACAAGCCCTTGCAAACACTCTATTCATCTTTCATGGAATTGCATTGCTCTAGCACTTGTCTTTCCCAGAAGTGTTTGCTACTATTTAACTGAGTATTTGATTTAGAAATCACAGCTGTTCTTGTAAATAGACAAATCTGCATCTAAGTAATAAATGTGAAATTGAGTAAATATCCACAATATGCACTCCAACACTCCAGTCCATATAATAAGCATATCTAATTCAAACATATTCAAGTGTTTCTTTTGTCATCTTTGTGATACATAGACTAAAATCAATTTCATCCATCAATGGGACAATGAAGAATTTCATTGAACAATTTCACAGTAGCTGATTTTTTTGAATTTATTTTTTAGAATGAGTGTAAGTAAAATCTGTCTCTAGACTTCCTGCAGGAACTTTCCCTGACACAGATAACAATATACCCCTACTTTTCTCAATCAGCAAGTTACCAGCATCTGCATGGTCTGTTGTACTCCATTTCTTTGTATTGCCCAGTTGTGTGACCAGTTTTCTGGATGGAGCAATGTGGTGGTTTTTTGTTAGACCTATATGTGAAGTGGTATACTCCCAAAATTCAGTAGTAGTAGAAAAAGCAAGGCAATTATTTGATCACAATGATATATATTCTGGTTTCTTCATCCAGGTTTGAAGACTGGTGTCATACAGAAGCTAGGTCCATGCAGTTATGCTCTGTGTATGTGTACGTGTGTAAAACCCTTGAGCTGTTCTCAGAAAATTTTTAATTCCAACCCCAGTGTCAACAAAAAATGTTGAAAAGGATTTTAAAAGGTATTGGTTTTGTGTTTTGTAAATGTAGGAAATGGAGAAAGGAGGAAGAGCCTCTCTGACAGAAAAGCTGAGGCATGCACTAATACCTTCTTCATGAAGGTTCATACTTTAGATACACCTCAGTTAATCTCTGATGCACACTGGCACATAACCCTGGAGTTTTGATTCCCTGCTCATGGGAGCTCTTTGGGATGCATAAGAAGATTTCATCTGAGTGGATGACAGTGTGAAGAAAGTATACAGCCCTGACAGAGGCAGATGATGAACCCAGGCCTGCAGCCTGAGGCTGCTGGATCAGTGTCATCTAGACACATCCAGAGACACACTATAAATACTTCAGCCAACAATGGCAGTCAATCAACCACAAGATGCAGAATTGTAAGAAATAGGCTTCTGATACTCACAGACAAGAAAATTGCCTGTATTTTCATTGTGAGAAGTTTGGTATTTTTGCTTTTACAGAAACATGGGGTAATTTCTCTCAGTGTCATTCATGCCTTTGCCATGTGAAAGGGACAACTTCACTTGAAATGCATAGCAAGGATCATTATGTTAGAAGTATGTCTTTGCTAATACATGGTTCAGTTGGACACTTTTTGCATAAAATATTTTCCCCTTCTAAAATGCTCAGTCCTTTACCTCTGTCCTTTACCTCACTGCCTTTTGTGGCAACAAGCTTAAACAAGTATCCCCTGCAGTTCTATGTATAAAATATGCATAATGTGAAGAAACATTTTAATTCTGTTAAGGATCTTTTGCTTTTGGCTCTTTAAAGAGATACCAAGTTTCTATTCCTGTGCTAAAATAGTAAGATCAGTTAAGAAACTTGATTGTCAACATCACTGTTATACAAAAAAAAGGCAGCTCTTTCTTTCTGTAGTAGATAGAACAAAGGATCATAATAACTATAATCTGTGATAGTAATATAAAACCAAATTAGGTCTGTCTATGCTGTCTACAGTCTTTAGACCACACACAAAACATTCTGAATTTTTTGCTTCCTGGTTTCATGTAGATATTTATTTTGATTAGAGCTGAATCATTTTCTAACAAACTGACATTCTATTTATTACTTTATATGACCACCATCAAAGCATTATTTTCATGTTTCCCAAACATTAGTCCATTTATTGTTACAAAATCCAATGGTGACAGAAAAATATTGTCTCCATTTCTGCAGTTGTGCCCAAAGACCACACAGTTAAGGATACATCAGACCCTGGAACTGAACCAAAAACTCAGAGTCCCAGCCCAGCACCTTCCTGGTATGACTAACCTTATAAATTTCCTCACAGACTTTCCTTATGGTTGTCATTTCAAGCAACACTCTACAGCATGAAGTGATAATTACGTAACCGTATTTACAGTCCGTCAAGAGTTACCACAACTTGAAACAGGGAGCAATATTTTCTTTGATATAAAGGAAACCCATGTCAGATGTTTTCATCTTCCTTAGAAGTTGAGTAAAAATACTTTCGGCATTGATGTGTTATCTTAATCCAATATAGCTGGCTATCTGGAGTGTGTGTATCACAACTTGGCGTCTAATACGAACAGAAGAGGGCATTTTCTTATGCATGGATGGGCCATTTGATATAGACACAGTTACTCTTACTTCTCAAAGCTTTTTATACCTATCCTCCTGTGATTGCACTTTATCCAAAGATCTGTGTTGTGAGACCATTAAGACAAGGTCTTTATTAGGAAAAGAAGTTAAGGAACCAATACACCCTTTTGTTATTTTCTTTCCTACTTATAGTTTATATGATTTTTACTGAAAGACTTAAATTTTTACGTATTAGGAATTTCCAATAAATTAAATGTTAATAATATAATAATATATATACTCATATATATATATATATATATATATATAATTATAATTATAATTATAATTATATATTAAAATTATGCATTATTATATATCTAGTAATAAGATGTTTAAGTCTGAATAAGTTGATAATGTCAAATTTTACAATGGAGAAGTATGGAGAATGGAGTCAATGGAGAAGAATCTTCAGCTGATTATTCATTTGATCTCCCTTGGAATGAAATTTACGCTTGAAATATCTGTGTCTTTCTGTTGAGAAAATAAAAATACTTTTGAAGACTACAGTTTTGATACTTTAGGAGGCCTAAATAGTGGCAGATTAACTCTATCCATATCTGTAAAAATAGATATGTCAGATCCGAAACAAATATCCTCATGTTTTTCCCCTTCACTGCTATTTTGCAGAATAATATGTATCTTGGTACTGAACAGAAATACCTTTGTTTGAACTGCACTGCTAGGTTGCAGAAAAGCACTTTATTTTAGAGAAAAAGCAAATATACTTTTTAGCTATTTCAAAATTTTTATACAGTGTGTAAGATGCTTTAATTATTTTTTCTGTTTATAAATCAAGAGTATGCCTTTCATTCAGTCCAAAAGATCATAGCACTTCACAAGTTAGTTTTAATAAAGGTTGTCCTCCAAATTTCATGTGTCATTTAATGTGGATAATGTCATAGTTATCTATTCCAACAAAACTAAAAAACAGAAACCCCTCAAAGAATGTCCTTTAGAGAGGCCATTAGAGAGAAACACCAAGTTTAAATTTCATTATCTTTATGTGAGAATAAGAAATATTTTGTAATTAGTTACTTGAGTCCATCTGTCAGGCAATACTGAAAGGCAGCTCACATTATGGGGACACTTCACTGTATTCAGATGCAAGTCATCCACGGAGATATGGTTTATACCTCAAAATTGGACTGGAACCCCCTCAAACTTTTCAGTATTTCTTGATAAAAAACAATTTTTAGAATATTATCAACAGGACTGGAGTTGTATTTGTAGTTTAGATAGTATATCTAAAATTATCGGAGCACTACCAAGGTCATTTAAATAAATGTATTTTATTTGCAAAGCAACAGAACAGTAAGAAACCCACACTTGGCAACTGTGCTTTCAGGAACATCAGGGATCAGGAGATGCAATTAAATTGTTTTAACAAAACCGCAGTAACCTGCCCACAGCCTGAGGTAGGAGAGCATGTATGTTAAAATGCAAACTGGAAATTCAATCCTGTCTGGCATTTTTGGGGCATTGCCACAGGAATGACCAAATGTCTACGGCAATCCCTCGAGTAGTTTATTTTCATTGGTCTAGAGCACCCAGCACACTGAACCCCCTAAACAGAGAAACAGATGAGGAACATAAACAGAAGTTACCCATCAGCAGTCAGTACCACCTTTTTCTACCTTATTCTAGGCCTGTGCAGATACCAAAATACTCCAGTGGGAGAAACAGCAGGTAGAAATATAAAGAAGATATTTTTCCTCTCTTGAAGGCAAATCTGAGCATAATTGTGACCATAAGAAACATGTCCAGTGTTCGCAGGCATTATAAGAAGCTGTGGCACTTATTTTACCTTGACACCTTATATTGTAAAACTGATTTGGTTTTTTTCTACTACATGTGGCTTCAGTGCTCCCTTTCAACCAATTAAAAAAAAAAAACCTATTTGGGGGAAAAAGCTTGACCAAAATTTTGAATGGTCATCTGGGTGTTGAATACTTTCTTTACCAAGGTATTGCTCTTGTACATATACTGTAAGTAATAAATCTACTGTTATATTAGTATTTAGATATACTTAGTTTACTTTTTGATCAACTTTCAGGATGTTGTTTTATAGAAAATGTGTGTTGCATTTTTAGGCTTTATGCATATTTAAAAAACTTATGCCTGATTTAAACACTTGGTGTCTGGGTTATTTATTATTAATAAAAAAATATATATATAACTATAAAGTATAATTAATGTTTTTAATCACTTTGAATTTTTTTCTTTAACTCACCAGTTCTTAGAAACCAGTAAATAAACTAGCTGGTTCTCAAATACACTTAAAAATCATATGGTGTGTGATAAACGCCAGCTCTTTCCAGCTATCACCATATATACTATATGTGCCATGAATACACATCTTTAAACTAATTTTACAAATGGCATTCGTACTTGTGTTATGCTTTCTGAATATCATTGCCAAGTAAATTACAAAATGATTTTGTTAAGTTTTGATTAACAGATTCCTAGCTCTTGGATAAAGATTTATGAGTAAGTTTACCACTCATGTATTTTTTTTCAAACTATATTCATGTTGACTATAAAAGAACCCTGAAACAAAACCAACTGAACAAAAAGATCCCCAACTTAATTTACTGCAAATATTTTGAAATCTATGCTTTCAGCCCTAAATTTTGCATCTTCTAAGACTTTTCAGTTATCTAAATACTATCAAGCAATATACAGCATCTGCCTCGGTGTACCTGCAGCCTTAATTTTTTATGAAGAAGATGGTAATTCACCAGCTCTCTTAAGCCATTTATGTTAAGCAGCTTTATAGATCTGTTACATTTGGGAGCCACATAACTCTAAGGCAATTCAGCCTTATGTTAAAGTGTTTTATCTCTTTGCACTATCTGTCATAAGGTAGAACTCCATAAAGGAAGGTGACTGTGCAATTCCCAGGGATTTCAAGGGCACTTAGGGTTCTAAATAACTTAAGGCATTTGTGTCTTACCTGGTAAAGCATTTTGGGGTGTACTTTAGCACTCTGCCGAGTCAACACCTAATGTCTTCTCAATTTTTGCCACTTAATCTTCAAAAGAAACAATGAGTAAGGTAATTTCAGCTTTAAGCAAGATTTTTGTCAAACAAGGATAGCACAGAAGGAGACTGGCTCCTGCACCTTAAGTGTCGAAATTTAGGTAGGATAAAGTTTCATGAAGCAGTAGGGATCTGCTGAGTTTGTATCTTTAAGTAACCCCTTCATCAATAGAAATAGGCAATTTTGGTATGACAAAAGCAAGTAAATGACCCTGCACTTTTAAAATTTTTTTCATAAAGCTATCATTTTAAGTAAGGAAGCAAAGAAGCAGCAAAAAACACCACAATGAAAATTTTGAGTTAGCTAGTTAGTTAATTATTTTGGTTATTTTTTTCGGAATAATTTGTCTTCAAGCAGGTTAATACTGGTGGATATTTGATTTGAATGCTTTTCTGCTAAATGGTATTTTATTCAACACATTCATTTATCCTCCCCAATTTCATCAGCCTAAAGAGTAATAAATACCAGATTATTTTTCCTCTGCATAGCACACATGTAATTATTTTTCATCCACAGTTTGCTAACAGTATAGGTTTTTAATGCAGCCTCCAAAGAACAACTTTGGCACTTTATATAGGAAAATCAGTATACATAGCTCATGCCAGTAATCTTAGTTATTTTAAAATTAGCCTTTCATTTAAAAGCTTAATTCCTGTAAACAACATGTATTAAGAACATTTTAGAATAATCTATGTTAATTTAAATGGTGGCAAGGCAAGGACTGCAGACACACTAAAATGCTATAAAATAAATATTAAGGGTTACTGTCTTCTGAGAATAAGAAATTAGAGAAGCTTTTATAAAAGATTAAAATGGTCATTATTTGGTTCAAAACCCAACATTATACTCAGCAAAGGTTTTATCTTCCAGTATCTGAACTGTGATGAAGTCATTGTGGTACTCAACATCAATATTTATTATGCTACAGATCTAATGAAATATATAAAAATTAATTGAAAGGGATAATTTTTCTATATGTTTAGACTTTTAAAGGATCTCATAGGTTACTGAATACAGTTCCTTTTGTTACAGGTAAAAATATCTGTCAGGCATTACATGGAAATTGGAATTAGAATTAGATTTCCAGTTTTTTCTGCTTCTACTGCAAGGATATATTGGAATTTTGCTTACACATCCCTGAAAAACCATAAAAGCCTCCTAAAATTCCAGACTAAATTTATTCTTGAAAAGTGACAAATGCTTGTTCTCATTCAACAACACCCTCCAGCTTAACATCCACCTCTCCTCCCAGTGCTTATTCCCCCAATGTCTCTGTAATGTAACTGTATTTCTTCTCCTAACCTCAGTTTTGGTAGAGTTGGTAAATTAAATTCATTTACTCTCCTTTCATAAAATAAAGCTCTCTTCATTCTCCTGATTTTGTTAAAAGCCATTTCTGCATCTCTTCCTCTAAAAATAAATTTTTTAAAATAAGAATGAGCAGGAGTACACACAGGACTCTAGATGATATCTTATGAGTACAATGACTTGTAATACAGTATTTAATAGAAATACAAGATTTTAATACAATTCTTTCCTCTAATAACCTTCAGATTGTACTTTGCTATTCATAATACTAATCTTCATACCAAATATTTCTCTGATTTTTTTATTTCCAGCTGAAAAAGTCTTCATTTATGGCAAAGTATGTTCCTTGTAGATACATCTCAGTCCTGTGTTCAACATCATCAAGTTACATGACATTGTCACTGTGCCAGTCCTCAAGGAAAGTAATATTCCTATTGTCTTAGATATAAATGGTGCTTCTAACTTAGGCAGAAATTTCCTCAGAGTTTTCTCGTACATTGTATTTAAATTCTTACTGTAAAAATTATGTAAGCTTAGTTTCAAGGGTAATCTTAAGAAACCCCACTGTTAATGCTACTGTTAATGTTTCAGCTCTGTATTTCTCCTGATAGACCAGTTGCAATCACTTTTATTTTCATCTCTTTACCAATTTCATAATATTTTAATTAATCCCCATTTTTCCACCTTGAGATATGAACTCTCATGTGGCACCAATACATCATCTGCTGAAATCCAGATGATAAAGTTTGCTGCATTTTCGTATTTTAGAGTCTCAGATGAGATAGATATAGATATATTAGCTATATATGAGATACCGAATGGAATATGGATAAAATTAGATTGTTCTGGCATTTTTTATATTTGTAAATCAATGCAGTATTTTACTCTTTTATTTCTAATGTACTCTAAATCTTATGGATGATAGCCTAGTGAGGTTGCCTGGATTGTTTTTCCTGGCTTTTTTTCCATTCTTCAGACATAGGATAATACTCCAGATTTTAAAATTATTCTATTCAAACTTCTTTTGGTTTGAAATGTCACTTGTGTCAGAATAGTCAGTAAGATACAATTCACTTTTCTGGAGAAAATTGAATTTAGTGCATTGCACTTCTTTAGTTTTATTTCTGTTTTAGCACTGGCATTTTTCATTTCTATACATTTATTCATCTTAACTTTATTGCCTTTGTTTCCATATCTAACATCAACTCCTTGGTGGAGAACTGGGAAATATTTCATGTTGGAATACATGGGCACTGATTTCCAGATTACACAGCATATATCAGATGCAAGCCACACAAGTCATAAGAGAAGAGAAATCTCATAAAAGAGAAGTGGAGAATCCTGAAGCACATAGGGTACTGACCAAAGGAAGACCATGACAGAAGGAAGAAAGCAGCCGGAAAGAATGAATAAAGAAATACACATTTAGGGAAAAGGAAAATTTGCTGATATGAAGACCAGCATAGACATTTGTTTGGCTTGCACAAGGAGGAGAGATTTTCATTAACAATATCTTGCATTAACAATATCATTAACAATAACATTAACAATAATCTTGCAAAGATCTATTTATAGATTTGTTCTTGGGTACAGCAAATAGCCTTATATTAGTGAGTACTCACTTTAGATAAGACACTTTAAAAGCAAGGAGCTGAAATAGCAACACATAAATTACTCTGAAAGAAAAGACAATGTCCCTGTTGTTAGCAACTATCAAAAATAACACATGTAAATCACCTTCAGATTTTACTTTCTTTAATTGTGTACAATGCTTGACATGTTGCATTCCCTGAACAATACTTTGAGAAATATTTTGTGTTTTCAATATTTACCCTAAGGTGGTTTTATTTCAGAAATTGAATGGTTATCATACACTGCAGGTGTCATGTTTGCTTGCCTGTTTTTTCTTTGCCTGATAATATTATTGTGCTTCAAGCATTAGCAAGATATTTCGTACAGTATGTGCTTCATTGTAGTTTATCAGTTATAGGTCCTTTGGTCCAATTATCAAATAACAGCCATTTAGCTTTTTGTAGATTTTCAGAAAGGATGTTTGTACCTGAGCTAGTTCCCTACAGAGAATGCAATTGCATTCTTGAGCGGCATTTTTCTGACACATAGCAGGAACCTGGTTCAGGATAAAAGAGATTTTTTTTTTAAATATACCTTCCATTGCCTATACAGCCACAGGAGTAATCTGGTGCCATATTTTCACCTCCTGTTTTTAAGTATATATGTCCAAATTTTTTATGTGAACTAGCTCTAATATTTTTTTGGCTAATTGGATATTTATTCAGGAATACAATCTCAGTGGTGTTGAGATGAAAAAAAATCTAGGTGTTCTCTTTATAATAAACTAAAAAACTTCTACTTTTGCTCATACTTTAGGATGCATTGCACAGGTATTTATAATCTGGAGAAGAAACTAGCCCTAAATGTCAGTTGGTCATGTATATCCAATGGGGTGCCTTCATGCAAAATTGCACCATTTTTTGTTTGGTATAATAGTATCGTTCGGTCATTTTCATATCAAATAATTGCAGAAAGAACATGATGGAAGAAAAAAAATGAAACGTTATCAGCAGGGTAAACTGTGTGGAGTGCCCACAACAAACCCTTAGTGTCAGTGTCAAGTCTGAATTAAAATGTTTGGGTTTTATTTTTATGTCCTGAATAAACCAATAGGAACTGTATACCTATTTTGGCAGAACTAAAGCCTACTGAATCATGGAATCACAGAATGGTTGATGTTGGAAGGGGCCTCTGGAGGTCATCTGGTCCAGCTGCACTTCATGAACAAATAATAGAAAAGAAAGAAGTCTTTGTAAGTTAAACAAACTTTTCTCTTTTTTTAAGACATGAAAAATGGGACCTCCTCCTCAAAGCATTATCTCATGCCCAACTTCTCCCTCAGCACTGAAGCAGGACACTATTTTAGCAAGAGCTAAAAATCAGCTGTTGATTTTTGTGGCAGTAGGAAAACGTGCGCTGGCAGCAGAAACTGGGAGGGTGGTGGGATTCTGGGTTGCAGAGCTGATCTCCAACTGCACAGACATCTAAAGCAGGCAATCTTTATTTTAGTACTTTTCCTTCTACTTTGCCATGGCCAGGCTCTGGGCACTGAGCGCAAAAATCCCACATGCAAATCCAGGCTCAGAGTCTGTAATTACTTTCTATTGTTTTAGGTTTCTTCAGTTTAAAACAAATATGTTCTGTTCTTTCAATATCATTTTTAGAGCATAATCACCTCATGCATTTAGCTCCCATGTTATCAGTAATAAAAAGTAATTCAACAGCACTCTAATTTTATGTCTGATTGTCAGAGGGATCTGCTAATTTCAGATTTATTAAATTTGGAATCATTTATTCAAGAGCTCTCTTCCCACCTAGGATTCTCACTTCTACTCTCCTCACTATGGATTTCCCATCTAAATCCCCATTTTTGTACATTTTAGCCTAATGCAATGTATTAGCTTTAAATCTTTGATTTTGTCTGGGGTCCAGAAAAAAACACTTTCAAGCACTGGGTGCTTGGACATGAATGAGACTATCTTAGCATAAAGCTATACGCATGTTTTTTAAAGACAAATATAAGGTTATTTCTATATTTACTGTACCAGTAAATAATACTGAAACCTTGGATGAACAACAGCCAAAGCAATATCAGAAGAGCAGAACTGAAGACCCCTGACTTGAAGATGTTTTTGGGTTTGAGGTGGTTGGTGGCTTCGTGTTTGCTTTGTTTTATTTTTGCAGAACAGGAAGCATTCCACTATGACAAAATCATAACAGTCAAACACAAATTCCCTTCCAAAGCCATGGAATTGTAATATATATAGGGATTAAATAGGGATTGCCTTTGTACCTGTTTGGATCAGAAATTCTGAGTTGTAAATGAATAGGAAAATAGATAGATGTAACACTATATGATGCATGAGAGAAACTGAGCGTCTTGGAAGAAGATTAATGAAATATGTATTTAAGATTTAAAGTATATTATCCATTTAAAGAAAATTTATTTTCTATTCTTTAGATCTAATTATATTAATTATTATGAGATAGGGTATTTTTAAATAATCATGGAGCCTAACATGTTTACACTGAAAAAATTTCATTGTTATAGAAAAATAAAATAACTACAAAGTTTCTAGGATTATGACATAACATTTTGCCAGTTTCTTGGGAAGTGAGGTAAAAGGAGAAAACAATGAAATACTTTGTGGTATCAGAAGAGATATTCTAAAAGAGAAGTAGAATACACTTTGGATAAGTCTGAGGACTTCAAACAAATTGTCCCCTTTAAATCCCTAGCATAAAAGCAACTCCTGAATGTTCCTGTTTGGTGGTCTTTTAGGCCACAGCATATTTTAAGAATATATACATTGGGGTTTTTTCCAGAAGTAGGGAGTTGTAAAAAGAACATGTATGAAGAACAGCTGAGTGCGCACAGTACCTAAATGACAGGAGGACAGCTCTAAAGCCTTTCAGACATCTGCAGAAGATTTTATTTGGAATAATAATAAAAACACTTTACCAGCCTGTATAAAAATGTAAATAATATACAGATAAGGAAGCTTATAACAGCTAAAGTTCTGCAAGTCTCACATGGGCTATCAGGATGTTTCCCTATCAAGGAAAGCTATTGCTCCCCTCGGTTTTGTGTTTGGCTAATAGAAGTTTTTCCCTGTTAGGAAAAGAAAATTGTCTTCAATTTATTTTAGTAAATACAATTCCCTTGACCTCTAGTGTTTCAGGAGGGAGCAATTGTATCGATTTCAGAAACTGAATTAATGACAACAATTTATATGCATAACTATCCTTTAGTGCATTTCAGCACAACATTGCCATTTTTGTTCGATGTGTTTGCAGTGTCCCCGGTCCTTTGTGTCAAGCTTCAGCACAGAATACATGCAGCAAGGAATTGGCTGAAAAAATATTTCATGTTGCTTGGATAATATTTGCTGTCAAGTAGTTGGTTTATTTGAGAGCTCATTCTCAGGATGTTGATTACACAATAAAAACATGCATTGCTTCATCTGGATACATATACCAAGCATGTATTCATATATTGATATAGATATTCTATAGATATACATTCTATATGTATTTTAAATATATATATATACAAAATATTTCTATATTTCTTTATGTAAACCAAACTCATATATATATATATATATATATATATATACACATAACAATATAAATCAAGTTAACATCTTTCTGCATTTACAAGCAGGTTTCTATAATAAAAGACAGTCACGTGATAGGGATCGACAATGTGTGTTTCTTTCAACATCTGTATATTTATATGACTAAAAGAATATGAGGAAATTATTGACATAGCCAGGAGGTATTATGGAGAAGAACACAAGCTTGCAAATTCTTTGAGTCATCCCATGTTTAAAGCTGAATAAAAAAATATTTCATTTTAGCTGACACAAACAGTTACTTTAATATTCAAATAATTGAGATTTTGGATTCCTTCCTTTTCATGTTTTTCTCTGACTGAAACAATCTTTAGCATTTTATGTAATGAACAGTTAGAAGTCAGCATAAATTACAGTATGTGGTAATGCAAATGGTCACATATTTTGTGAATGAGACAGGATTCTCCTCATAATTTCAGTCTTTCTCATTCTCTCCTTTTGCTGGTTCATTGGGTACTAACTTGAATATTCTAATGCTCTTCACCTGTTTTATAAACCTAATAATCTCATTGTTTGTAAATCTATGCCCATCAAAATCCCATCAGTATTCCTACTCTTTCCAAAACCTATGGCCTTCTTATCAGTGTTTGTCTATTTTCCAAAAAGTTTGCAATATAATAGATGAGGTTTTTCTTCCCACAGAGATTCCTAGCATCCTTTCTGAGTTCCTTAATCTGTGCCTTTTGACTTAGAAGAGTTGCTCAGGTGTTCAAATCCCTGTAGAGGACGTTATTTGCACCAGTGATTACTTTTCAAAAGAGACTCAATATTGGTCCCTAAAATCACATTACAATTTAGACCTTTTTGGAGGGAAAGGAGTCAAAAAGTCTCTCAGAACCATTAAAAATTTAGTGTTAAGCTAAGATGAAACTCTATACAATGGTCATGAACAGATAGCCTTTCATACCACAGGCAGCTTTGGAAGAAGCACAAATACTTTGAAATGCTCTCAAAACATTCACGTATTTCAGCCTGGCACTGCATTCCACAGAATAAGGATTATATTTCCTTAGGTATCATATCCAGATTAATTCTTCCTAAATCTAGATAATTCTTTCTAAATCTAGATTTATGACTAAGGTGAGTGTTTGAAGAGATAATTTACCTGAACTATGATTACTAAGGGATAGGCACTCTTTATTAAAATAAACAGCTTCCCAAAGGATTCAGAAGTACAAGGAATGGACAGATATGTATAGATTGTTTCCAAATAGTGCCTCGAGACAAAATGAGTCAGTACTCTAGGGATCACCATGCACAAAGACTCTGGGTTTAAAATTCAGATTAATTTTTAACAGTCTCCAAAAATTACTTTTGTGCTAAAGACAGTCAATTTAAAATAATGTGCAAATGTCAACTACAATACTGTGAAGAAACCAAGTGAAACAGGAATTAGAATGTTATATAAAAATACAAGATATTCCGAGTCTAAAATGAAGCGTTTAAATAGATATTTAATCAGGGCAGTTAACCAGTAATGACACCAATTAATCAAGGAGTGGAAGCACATTCACCTTGCAACCCTTCCCCCACACCAAACCCATTACATTTTGAAAGAGATTGATTGTGTTTATTAAAAAAGTCAACAGTGTAATTTAATTATTATAAGACAATGTCAAACAGCTTGTGAATTCTGTGAGCACCAGAACTGTGGCCCTTTCTCAGACTAATGTCTTGTATAGTTTGTAGACATTTTACTGTATAAGAAGTACAGGATTGGGCATTGCATGAAAAGTAGGAGCTACATATTGGGGTAGAAAGAGATACAAAAACAAAAACTTTCCCCCCACAAGGAAAATAGAAAATTACTGAACTTAAATTGTCTTTTTCAAGTATTCTAAAAAACAGGTCTCATAAAACTTAAACTTCTGAACTTGCCCAGACAGTTCTCATCCTGAGACTCATTTTTATCCAGATAATCAAAAGAGGCTTTACAACAAAGTAAGAACAAATTTTCTGAGACAAACATGTTTTGAGACTGAGAAAGCTAGAATAAAAAGAAAAAAAAAAGTTTACTAATGCATCAGTTGAGAAAATTGACATACCTATAAAAATGCAGTAGCACCAAGTGCCTCTGACAGAAAACATGAAGCTATGTTAGTGGTAAGCATAATTTTTAAATTCCAGTTTACCACTCCAGTTG
Organism: Melospiza melodia melodia; assembly: GCF_035770615.1. Classification (NCBI taxonomy): domain Eukaryota; kingdom Metazoa; phylum Chordata; class Aves; order Passeriformes; family Passerellidae; genus Melospiza; species Melospiza melodia. Next base: position 109,608,691 of record NC_086195.1, on the reverse strand, counting down.
GCTGACATTTAATAATCCTTCTTCTCCTCCACACAAGTTAATTAAATCAGGATTACATATTTATTTGCTCATGTATTTCTTTGTCATGAAAACACTGTGATGACTGCTTAGCTCCTTCTGCACTTTTTAAAGTTTTTTTACAGCCACTCACAGTGTACTCCTGCAACACCAGAAAGAATAAGACTCATGCAGGATTCTGACAGACAGAAGTATTCAGGACCAAATAAGAAAGAGAATATACAGTCAGATAACATGAACTTGACATATTGGTACGAGAAAAAAAATCAGAGCTCAAAAACAGGACTGAATTGTCCTCTTCTCTCTTTAGAAACTTTTTAATGTTTTATAGCTTGTAGCATTCCAGTTACAGAGACACCTGATTAGAAATGCTTTTAGAAAGAGGTAGAAGGTAAGCAATCAATATTTACAGCAGAAGTGAAGATCTGCATGCTTTGTGAGAGGATCGTTGGCTTGAATCTAAACTGTATTTAGCACCTCAAAAAAATCCCAGTAATTTCCTCCTTGGTCTGTATGGTGAAGCAATTACTGAGGAAGAAAGCCAGAAATGGATCTCAGAAAGGGCTGATTGACTCCTGGGGTGCATCACACAGGGCATTGCCAGCCAGACCAGGGGGGGATTGTCCCACTCTGCCCCGCACTGGTGGGACTTCACCTGAAGATCTGCGTGCAGTTCTGTGTGACACAATGCAAGAAGGACAGCAAAGTGTGTCCAGAGGAGGACAAACATGTGAGAAGTCTCTAGGGCAAAAGTTATGAGGACCAGCTGGTTTGATCATCTTGCAGACAAAACGGCTGAAGGATGAACTTTTTGCAGCCTATGATTTGCTGTTAGGAGGGCAGCAGAGCAGGAGCTGTTGAGCTCCTCTCTGGTGATCAGGGATACCAAGGAAATGGAATGAAGCTACATCAGGGACAGTTCAAACTGGACATTAGGAAAAGGTTTTTCACTGAGAGGGCGACTGGTCTCTTGAACAGGCTTCTCAGGGAAGTGGTCATGGCACCAAATCTGTCAGAGTTCAAGGAATATCTGGATGATGCTCTTAGTCATATGACTTAATTTTAGGCAGTCCTGCCAGGAGAAGGGAGTTGGATACAATGATCCTCATGGGACTCTTCCACCTCGAGATGTTCCATGATTCTATGTCTTGATTTTGGATTCTAATTTTCCTGGGGAGAAAAGTTATTTCCCATCCCACATAGCTGGACAGGTGCTATTGCACACCACAAAACAAATGGATAATTTGTTTTGATAATAATTGATAATCATTTTTGTTAATTGATAATTAAGAATGCAGAAGGAGCCCTTTCAATACAGTCTGACATAGAGTAAGCTCTCAAAAAAATTGAGGAGAGACTGAGCAGGCTGAAAGGCTCTTTCAACCCTTTAAACAACTGGACTGCGGCTAAATTTAAGATCATTTGAAGTCTAATAGCTCTTGGCAAGAGGTTTGACATATTCTTCAGCAATTACTGTAATTTAATTGTAGTTATCTTATAGTATTAAAGTGTACTAGGCAATTTCCTGTAATAAGCTTGATTAAGATACCTCTCAAACATCTACCATCAGTTGTAAGTCTGCTTTAGAAGGTGAATCATGCCCCATAGACCCTGTTTCTTTTTATTGCCTGTAAAGAGTGTCCAGATGGTCAGCTCAGAGGTAAAAGACTACTTTGTACAGAGATATACTTGGCCAGTTGAAGATTCTTCTTTGTGTCTACAATCTTTGTTTGTAAAAGAATGGATCTCAGATTTTGAACTAATACTTTGCCTTTTTACTATGTAAGAAAAATCAGTATTATACTTGATTGTTTTCCTTAAGTAGGAACTTCTCCATTTACAAACACATCACTTCAAGCCTCAGAATCATAAGGTTAAAAAGTAGTTTTAAATCCCAAAGAAGGAAGCACAAAGTTGGGATGTGAGTCACACTTCAAGGGATGCTGACTCCACTACTTTACTGGCATGTCTCTTCCAATGGTTTAGAACACTTCCTGTAAAGAAATTTTTCTAATATGTAATATAAACATTCCCTGGTGAACCTGATGTCATTTTCTCTCATCCTTTCCCTTGTTACTTGGGAAAAGAGATTGATACCCACCTCACTACAACCTCTTACAGGAGACCTGTGAACTTTCCCCTCAGGTTGCCTTCCTCTAGGCTAAAAATTACCAGCTCCTTCATTGCTCCTCATAAGACTTGTCCTGTAGCCCTTTCATCAGATTTATTGCTCTTCTTTGGATTCTCTCCAGCACCTCAATGTCTTTCTTATAGTGATGGGCACAAAACAAAACACAGTACCTGAGATGTGGAAAGTCAGTTCCTAATTGCTTTAATTATCAGCTGAACCACAGCAAAGGTCCAGTCTTGGCAATACCAAGGATAATATTTCTCTTTACAAAAGCATTTATGCAGAAATAAAACCAAGTTTCAATGTTCTTCTTACAAATCCCTTTCTCTGCCTATGAAACACAGTTATCAACTGGAGTCTTTATAGTAAGCAGAATTTTTTTGTTGAGAACATCCATGAATTTTGTATTGATGCTTTTTTTAGCTTTCTGAGTTGCAAATCATTAGACAACCTCATTTAGAAATGTCCAGGCTCTTTGTTGTTAAGGTGCTATGATCTTTAAGGTGCTCTTTTTTCATTGATTTAGAGTGAATGAAAAAGATGTATATTGAACTCTTGAAAAACATTTCCTGTATTAAAACAACAGTGAGTACAGGAAGAAGACTGTTTTAAAGATTCTCTCAGGTTTTAATATCCTTGAGATGGAGGTGAAACTTGACTTTGTCAAAGGTCAGTTTCCTGTCCATCAACTCATGAAGTTACATGGATATCCCTGAAATTCTATTTCTTGTGTTTCTCATGCTGTTACCCATTCCATCAGTTTTCTAGAAGTTGTGGTTTTGTTTCACATCTTCTTTCTGGAGGGATGATTCTTTAATAAAAGTTTTGGTGTCCTTAATAAGTGTAATGGCGACAAAGGCATGAGGCAAAGGCTGGCTTTGGTCACCAGACCATTTGTATTTTACCTTCATGATGACAAAGGCTGAAGCATTGAAAAACTAGAAATACAAACTCTTGCTATTAGAGATATGTGGCATATTAGGAAAAGTGACAGGAAATAATTGATAGGCACTAATAACCAGCAATTCAAGAACTGATGTGGTTCATAAGTACCTATGACAAGTGGCATTGATATAGTTAGCAATGCTAGTTGCTTTCTTTGTATGTTTAACAGATATGGAAGGATTTTTCTCTGATAATACTTCAGTCTTCTCTGGAAATAAAATGATGATATTTTATAACCCTGAAATCTTTGTGGCTCATCTGCACCAGAATTATTCTGTTCCAGCATGAAATGGACATAAATCATAAAAGAAAGAAAGAAAGAAACAAACAAAACATTTCAACACAACAAACTAATCATTTTTTTCTTTCAGGTATTAAAAGTGGCCCATCAGATCTTCCGATATTGGTGCAAATTTGCTCTACCAAGGCTTTGACAGCCTACAACTATGTGTTACTTGTGCAAACTGTAAGAGCTAGACTGAGACCTCTTTAGAGTTTGCTACAAAATTATGGAAAATTATCTTTTATAAGTGACCTACTTTATTATCTAAAATTAATTTCCTTCTTGCATAGCTATATTAGCAAGATTTTTATCTATTACTTGAGTTTTTAAACTGGTTGTTTATAGTATGTTTGCATCATGGATAAAAACATGGATTACAAAATAGCTGAGACAAGATGTTTGAAAAAGAAGCACAAAGAAATTGACTTTAAGGCAAGCAAGACATGTTTTTCCTATGGGAAATGCTTTGTTTTACTATAGATCAGCCACAGATTTCATTGAAGTGTATTTACTGACGGCATGTGAGGAAGACACACCATAGCTTTAATTGTCTAGCTGCCTTTATGAATCTTATATAGACATTTGCAATGGGAATATGTGGATAAGTTCCTTAACTACTCTCATCCAGTGAGTTTGCACAAGATCCTTAAGGACATTTCCTGCTTTTTACTCCACTCCATAAATATTGTCAGAATTTTATTTTCTTTCATGTTCATTCCTACTAAGCGCTACTAGTTTCAAAAAGCTGCCTATAAAAATCTTAAGACCTAATTCCTGAGTAATATCACCAGTTATTTAGTACTCTGTGGTCATTTTGCAAATGTCAACCATGAGTATAATTTTTGTTATTAATAAATATATTAAATACTCATGCTCTTCTTGAAACCTTTTATTAATACTATGAACAGCATGGGATATCTACATCCAGATCCATAAGAATCTCTTCATCTAGATAAGCTAATTGTTTGCTCCCTATGTTTTTTGTTGTCTTCAAAACTTAATCCCTAAACTTTTTACAAGTCTTTAGTGGAGACTTGTCAACTTTTTTTTATATCCAAGAGCACTCTAATGGGTATTGTGAACCATGGGTTCATTTTACAAAAGGCATTTCAGCTGTTTCTCAATGTATCATGTTAGTCTGGAGTTAACTCACTCCTCTAAACAGCCCCTACATCTTTCTTAACAAACTCATCAGGCATTTTTTCCCCCTCAGGATTTCTTTTGAAGCTCCATTTAAAAATTGGCATTTGCCCCTTTTGTGGCAGTGCTTTGGCAACTTTCAGGAGCATTTCAAGTAAAAGTGTCCATGCCTATTTTTCCAATTAAATGTTTAAAAATGTTAGGTGATTAGCATGTGGTCCTGGTAATTTGCTGCAGTTCATTTGTCAGCCTGTTGTGCAGTGTCTTCCAGTGACACCTACCAATTTTAAACTTGCTGTTGTGGAGTGTCTTCCAGTGACACCTACCAATTTTAAAATTGCTGTTGTTTTTCACATCTCATTAAGGACCCCCTCCAAGCTTCTCTGTGTGGATCAAGGAATAAAAACACCAACATTTCATTTATGCTATGGCCATGGATTGTTTGAGTGTTCTCTCATACTTGTATATTGATCTAAAACATCCCAGATGTATTTAGAATGGCCAGAAGTTATCTGCAAGTGAATTTTGTAATTCTTTGGTTTAGAAAAGCCAAAAAATATTTGTCGGATATTGACATACTGTGATAACATAAATATTTCTGTAAGGCATGTTTTGGTTTCACCAAGAAAGTTAAAAATGGGCCGTTTTATACTAAAAGAGAAACTGTATCTGATACCTCACATTGACAGTTAACATTGCAGTCCAGTCCACACAAAGCAGCATTTTGTGATTCAAACCCTTTTGATGGAGAAAAAGAAAATGTGTATCTCTACATCTTACATCCATCCCTAAAGAACCTACCAACCAGAAATCGTTTGTCAAAAATGCATTAAAAGCACATTCCAGGAGATGAAAATTCAGCAGAGTATGCAAAGAAAATAAGATATCAGAGCAAGCCCTCTCCCTTTTTGACGCACCTTTCAGTCCCATCTCATGTAAACAGAACTTGATGTAGGTTAAAACATTGAAAATCCCATTCTGAGTAAACTTCACCTGGGTAAATAGGATTCTTGCCTTGAATACTGCTGTTATTTTTCCCTTGTGTAGTATACTCTCTCAGCATGTAAATATATATTGTTTGGGATTTTTTTAAAGTGATATGGATGTATTTATTTCAGCTAAAAAATGTTCTGGTGTTATTTGAATACTCAGGCTCTTCAAGGTAGTAGTAATATGAACTGTCTTTCTTACACTTATTATTGTAAAAATGGCTTTTCTAGTCATTCTTCCCCTTTCACAATGTGAGCAAAGCTGAGACTAGATTCTAGCAACAGATGTTTCAGCTCCTTTATAGTGCCAGGTAACATAAAATCTCTGTGCACAAATATGTCAAACATTGTATTTTCAATAATATAATGGGAAAAAAAGAACAAAGAGTCTCCAGTGAACTTGTGTATGCATAAGCCAATTTTCAGAAGTGCTAGTCCTAAGAATTGCTGTTTGACAGACCTACTTATCCGAATGAAGTAAATATTTATTTATCAAAGATAAATTGTGAATGTATGATTCCTGACAATAGATGTGCTACAGTTCAAAACAATTTCCCACAGGATCTTTTTCACTGCGTTCAGACTAATAAGCTTCTTCACAGAAATGTTTCCTTCTATCTGTGTCAGTAGAAAAGAAGATGGTAAAAACAGAGCTTGCACTGTATTTGGAAAGAACTATTTGTGAGTGCATTGCAAGACCATATTTAGTCCACTTGTCTATGACAAAGATACATGAGCTTTGAAAGATATTACTGAAGTCAATTAATTTAAAGCGATTTTAATTAAAATTTGATTGGTTATGGTAAGCAAGTGGAAAGTCAATTTTTTATCTCCATGATTTTTCCTCAGAGACTGCAGCAATTCTACTCTACATCATTATAACTTTGAACACCATTGCTGTTTGATGAGATCAAAGAGAATGACACAGGCTAAACCAGAACACTCTGAGATGCAATGTGGCTGAGATGCAATAAATCATCAAAATTTTAAATATAATGTTCAAATTATTTAAAAAGTGAATGGGAAAGCTATCAACCAGTGCTTCAAGTGGGGTTTTTTACAGCATTGACATATTATTAAGGGAAATAAACTTTTTCTTTCTTTGTGTATAGAACAAAAAATTAAATGCTAAATATTTTTTCTAACACTCCATAGAAATTTTGAATTTAGTTTTTACCTTAGCAGATGAATGTTTTCTAAGGTACTACCTGAATTTAAAGCAGAAAGCTATTCTGGTAATTGTTTAAACCAATTGAGACAATATTTGAGGTTCATCTTGCCAAATCTCGGACAATTAACTAATTGGCCTACCTTTCTTTAGTGAATGTAGAGAGACCTGGACCTTTTGCATTCCTGGAATGTCAAGGATAAAGACCTGTCTGTCTCAGTGTGACATTGGGGCTGGCACTGCCTGGAACAGGTTGGACTGGAGAGCTCCTGAGGTTCTTCTAAACTGAACAATTCCATGATTCTGATGAAAGAAAGGCAATCCGAAACACATTATGTAAGGTTCCTTTTTACACAATGGTATTTATTATGTTTCTGTTTAGGTTTTTCACCCTGAAGATGGTCTTGTTGCACCACAGCCACATGAGCATCAGTATGAAAGGTAGATGCTTTAAAATTGGTGTTGCTATGGCATCACACCAATGTGTATTAGAAACCAGCTCTGAGAGTAGAATGGGAGGGGTTTGGGGTGAAACAGCTTTTAAGCCAACACATACTGGGAGCATATTGAAAATTATTAAAAACAGAGGCTTTGAGTGCTTTTTTCTCATCTACATACTGCACAGTTGTAATTGCCCTTTGGAAAAGTTTTGTTCCTTGGATTCTGAAAACAAGGTAAATATCCTAGAGATTGTTTATGTATTAATCAGAAACACCTAAAAATATGCAGTTCAATGCTCAGTGATATGATAATCTGGTTTTAAAAAATGTGCAGCTATTTTGATGCTACCTACAAACACGTATCACTCTGATTCTCAGAAGACACATTAAAATCTTATAATGTCTGTTTAAATGAATGCCTGTGTACAAAACAGTGTGGTGCACCATATGACAAATTTTTTCCCTGCTAGGCAATAATTCATTGTGTCTATTTGTTTTAAACAACTACCTCTGAAGGAAATGAGTGATAAACAATTTATGTGAAGGGGACCTGATAGCTATCATGGTCCTCTGGAAAATATGCTTTAATCACAGGTTTGTTTAACAGTTGCAGTTTATAAGTTCATAAAATGAAAGCAAAGTATTCTAAACCAAAATAAAATGCTGTTATACAAACCCATTATTCTTAAATTCTTCCACTGTGATTCATATCATATTCATATTCACATTTAGTTAACTTTCAAATATTACAATGTGATAGCAGATTTTAACTGGTTTAGACCCACACAATTTTTTTTAATTTTTCAAAAGGTTTTTAACATGTAAAATAACATCATGTTTTTTCTTCAACATATTACTCATGATTTGTAATAATTCAGCCATTGTGTTAGTTTCCAGTACACAGGCTGATTATGTCAGGAACTTACATCATGTACTTTATATTAATAAAAATTATGACATATTAAGCATTAAGTTTAAAGTTTGTGTCCCCTGTCTACGGCCTCCTTTCTGCTTTAGCAAAACAGAAACACTGAAATAAAGATACACTATGTCATAGGCACTCTAAAGAAGTTTGAAGCACAGGATACAACCTCCCACAAAGCTGCATGAAGCATGATGGATTGGAGGTTCACTATGGTTAATGATAAAGGAATATTCAGAAAATTCCAAAATTTATATTTCTTGGCATCTGAAAATTCTCCAACTTTATCCCCAGAATTACAGCATAAGTTTAGGAGAAAAAGCTTTCTTTCCCCAGCTAAGCAGAGAAATACACATTCAAACTGTGACAAAGAGAAACATAACAAATCTCTGGGTTTTTCCATTGCCCCAAAACCTATCTCACACACAGCTGCTTTCCCAATTGTCACAGTGAGACTCTCAGATTGCTTCTCACTCAATCCTTCCTTGACAGAGCAGACACTTAAAATTTGTCTTCTTGCCATAAGACTTAGGAAAAAAACCATACTTTTTTCTTTGAATGGGTGATGGAGAGAAGTTATTTATGAAGAAAAGAATTAAAATATCTCAAAAATAAAGAAACTTAAAATTATAGCTTATGCTTAACCACTTTGATATCAGTCATGTCACAAACCACAAATGCCATCAGTGCCATAAATCACTATGACACACTTATCTGTACTTGATTTTTATGGCTGATTGCATAGATAATAGTTTGGGTGATTAGCTGAAATGCTGAATGCTGGTACAAACAGAACTGTTCACTAGAAGGCTATCATTGAGCAGATTGTGGTTTCTACTTCTAAATAACTTGGTTTCTGAAACTCCTGTTCTCCACTTCCTCCAGATTTTTAAACAGATAAACAAATAAATCCCATCTCTGAATTTTATACTGTCACACACAGGACTATCAAGAGGACGAGACAGAGCAGGGGATGACTACAGTGAAAATTTTACAGGTGTTACAGAAATGAGTCTATCATGCCAGTTCATTTAAGCTCCATTTATGCTCAAAGTAGTTACCAAGAAACTAAAAGTGAACAAGCCCTGCAGGGCCTATTCAAAAGCATTAGCAATAAACCAGCCCCCACTGTGTCACTTAAAAGTTACAAGTTCTAATTTCATGTGGGAGTTATCTGGAAAGTTTGTCTCTACTATGATTATATCAGCCTGATTTTATTCCCCCTGTCACACAAAGTCTCAATTTTTTTTCATGCATAATTGGCACACATCGTGGCTCTGTCTCTAATCTGCACAATTATCTACCTACACCGATTTTCAATTAAAGGATCACAGTGCACATGGTGATAGCATATTCTTGAAAGGCCACAGCCTCTATATGCAAGCTCAGAGTTTTGCTATCAGAAAAAGGCTATGCACTAGTTTTTACCTGACATTTTGCCTTTGGTGTAGCTCAGCAGGTACAAGAAATATGAAAAGCAATCCTCAGTCTCTTTCACTGACAAATATTTAACAGAACAGCAGGGGCTGAGAATGTTGGTGGCCTTGGCTGTGAATTGAAATGTCAGTAGTAGCACCATAATGCAGTGTCTATCTGTTCACACACTTCAGAGAATGAAATCCGAGTGCTATCCTTATAGCAAGACACTTTAACATTTACCAGTGCACACACATGGACACAGCAAAGAAACAAATGGCACAAAAATGTTTCAATTATTGCAAGAGGTTATGTGGTATATTCTGAGCTACATTTTCAAAGGTCAAAAAGCTCTGAGTTCTGAATATGGAATTACAGACCATACAGTACAAGTTAGCCAATTAAAGTGTTTTTAATAATACATATTTTGTCCTTCCATAGATGAAGTCTATTTTCTAGAAAGTCAGGTTTTGTATTTTGGAGGGAAAAGATAATGAATGTTGCTTAATTTTTCTTCAGGGAAAAACGCTGCTAAATGTTTTTGTCTAGCAAAAAGAAGGCATTCAAAACAAGCAGACATTGGTTTAGTGCCATCTTGGTTTTGGTTTGTGTCTTCACATTTTTCTCTATGACATCCAGCTCAAGAGCTAATTTCTTTTGATGTTACTTGACTAAAAAGACCAAGAAAACAGTGTCTTGCCTGCAATCAAGCCTATCAAAGTTCAGTTCCACTAACAGATTCTGTATGAATCCTCAGGGAAGATTGTCTGGAACCCCATTTATTTAGTCATTTAGATAATAACAGAGACATGAGCACTGTCTTCTGTGCTCTTGCCTCTGTTTTAACAACTCATTTACATGGTAATTTGCTTGCTTAATCTGCTGTTGTGTACATGAAATTATTAAATTCCTAGGTTTTGATTTTCACTAAAGAAAACCCTTCTGTAATTTCAGTTTCCCAGTATATTCTCCTCACAGTCATGTGCTTTGTAGCTTACTTCTGTTTCTGTTGTCCAGTGTGTCATAGTTTTTCACTTTTCATATGAGCTTTAATGTTTTATTTGCTTCACATCACCCATAAAAATCTCTTCCTCCTTCTTCCTGAGTAATTTGAGTAAAAATCATATGCCTTTAAAAAAATATATATATATATAATTTTTCATTTTATCTTCTCTGGGATATTATTTAATTAATTACATACTCATACCTTAACTAGCTCTGAATACTTTTGGACCTCAGAAAGATAAAGGGACTCTGGGTTATAACTATAATATTACTCATGTACAGATTGGACCACTTGGTGAATAAAAATTTTAGGTTCCTACTGTCTCATCTCTATTTGGTTTACTTGTTAGGCAGATATGAGTTACTTCTGCCATGACCACATATACACTCTTCTTTATTCAGCTGTGTTGTGGTGATCTTTTAATAAATTTGCTTATTTTCTCTGCCTACTCCCTCACATCCTGTCACTAAATTTCCTGGTTTTATATCCTCTACCTCTACAATGAGCATGGACTTTCTCTAGGAAAAAGAGAAGCAGTCCAGTAAATTTTACTTTCCCATTACAACCCCTTCACCTATTACCAATGTCAATGCTTCTCATCTGCCTTTTTAAAGAGATTTTATTTTGTTCATCTGAATTAAAGTAAAAGATTTCAATGCACTGTTAAACAAAGGGCAGATACTTTGAATAGTCTTCCATTATGAATCTTAGCAGTAAATTCTAATGTATTAATTTAATATCACTCTGTGGCCCAGAGAACAGTCATAGATTATGTAGATAAAATATGCATAGTTATCATGTCATCCTCTGCAGGTTTTTTCTCCCAATTTATTATGCTGTATATATTGTCATATATCCGCACACAATGAAAAAGAATGCTATGAATTTCTCCTTGTAGAGGCCTTAGCAAAGTAGTTTTTAAACCTCATAGTTAATTCTAGCCATTCTCTCCTTAAAACTAATATTAAATAATGAAAAGCAATCTAAAGCCAGTTCTTGGTCTTAGATGAATGGTGAGTATGTACAAGGTTAGATTCAATTCTGTGCATTCAACATCTAAGTGTCTGGAGGTTGACTATACACTAATTATCTGTGCATCTATCACAGTCAAAGGGCATCTGGGGATCTATTCAATTTCCTTAATAGAGGCACACTGTGTAATTTGCCATGCTTGACTGTCACCACAGCTTCTTCTTCATATCTGAGGTCTGGCATACCACAGCATTCAGGCTCATTGGCCCTAAGGGCCCCAAAGACTCCATGTTCAGGTGACCTACTTCAGGGATGAAGGAGTAGCTCTCTGAACCGTGCTGGGCACACCTGTCCATATTTTCTTAGGTTCCACCAAAACAAAAAAAAAAAAAAAAAAAGCCCCAGCATCATAGGAAGAGGGGGAATGGATAAGGAAAGCAGGATGTGACAGACATACTCCTCTAGAAGTCATTCTTCTCTAGAAAAGTAGCAGGGTCCGGGTAAGATACTTTAGTGCACCTGGAATGGCAGATTCAGGAAACTAAATCCCACCTTATATTGCTGATCTTCACCTCACCTGCTGATAGCAGGGGTGGGTGGGTTGACCCTGGCCAGCAGCTTGTTCAGTCCTCTTGTGCCAAGCAGGATGGGGAAGAGAATTAGAAGAGCAAAAGCAAGAAAAACTAATAGATTGGTATAAGAATAGCTTAGAAGGAAGGAAGGAAGGAAGTGGCGGAAGGAAGGAAGTGGCGGAAGGAAGTGGCGGAAGGAAGTGGTGGAAGGAAGGAAGGAAGGAAGTGGCGGAAGTGGCGGAAGGAAGTGGCGGAAGTGGCGGAAGTGGCGGAAGTGGCGGAAGTGGCGGAAGTGGCGGAAGGAAGGAAGGAAGGAAGGAAGGAAGGAAGGAAGGAAGGAAGGAAGGAAGGAAGGAAGGAAGGAAGGAAGGAAGGAAGGAAGGAAGGAAGGAAGGAAGGAAGGAAGGAAGGAAGGAAGGAAGGAAGGATTATAGCTAGATTGACAAATGTTACCCAAGTATTCTGTTCTCCTGACAAAAAAAAAAAAAAAAAAGAAAAAAAAAAAAAAAGAAAAAAGAAAAAACAAACAAGAGAAAAACCAAACAAAAAAAAAAAAAAAAGGAAAAAAGCCATTGGAATTAAAAATAAGAAAACCACAATATTTTTTTTATTCCTTTTGGCTCTAATTCCTTGAGTACTATATTCAGAAAGGAGCACTGTAAAAAAATACCTGTCACTAAAAAAAGCCATCATGAGAATGAAAAATGTTAAGGAAACAACCAATTTATCTAGCAACATCTGTACCCTTGTCTCATGGTGCTGTTTTTTGACTCTGGACATGGGATTTTCATGATAATACTCCAAGTTATCTCGCTTTTTTGGTCTGGTTAAAGATGAATGACAAAAGCTTTTTGGGCAAATCTAGGCTGCACCTTGTCAAGGGGGGATAGGAGGAAAAAAATCAACACACACTTTGCAGAGTTTGAGATATTCTAGATGATTTAAAAACTGAGTAAGAATAATTGGGGAAGGAAAAGTCATTATTTATGTAACTGAGTGATAGGTGAACACATTTACAGTTGTCTTTATCTTTAGAAAATCTTGTATGTTTCTTATATTCTTATATTTGATAAATGTAGCTGTCAGAAAACTAAGTGATTATGCTACCATTTTCCTTAGGTTCCTGGTAACTACAATGGGAAGAGTAGATGTTTCCAACTGAAGGAGATTGTCCTTAACTCAGCAGGATCCCAGTACAAACAAGTCTGTCTGTAATATATGCTTGCCTATACAATTCACACAATTACTGCTGTCAGAGCATAGCTCACATTTCTGTCCCTTACCTGCGCCATTTACATTTGATTCCTCGGTAAACACTGCCTCAAAACCCAGGAATTATTTTAAAATAAATATTCTTTATTCTTTGTTTCTTACATGTCATGGCTTTGTACTTTAATTTCCTGGTGAAGGTTGCAGTGTGGTTCCAGGTCACCATCTATCTCACATCTTAGTTTTGGGACCAAGCTCTTGGATGAGCATCTATAGCAAATGTGATGAATTATTATTGACAAAACCATCTGGGTTAGTGAACATGACTTTTTTTCAAAATCTCACTTTTAAATATGATAAAAATATATTCAATATAACAATGTAACTATTTTAATAGTGTTTTTAAAATGTCTTTATATATTTCAAATTTCTCACTTCCACATAGAGAACTGTGGAGATACAAATATTCCTATATAAAGTTAAAAGTACAAAAATCTTGCAATTCACATGAGAAGTTATCCCAAAACTGATGTGTGCAAGAAAAAAAATACTCAAAGGTATACAAATGCAGTAATGAAGAGGCCAGGGTCATAAAGCTTGCTATTTTTTACATGCCTCAAGGAAATGGCTGACTATAAATTTTTAGAACTGAGAATAAAACTGTTGTGAAAAGCTGAGAAGTTTGAAATCGAAAGGAATCAGACAGTATTGTTATAAGTATCTGTGATATAACAGAAATTGGAACTAAAAATAATTTTTTTTTTAAAGTTTCTGCCTCTTAGAAAGGACTTTGTAATCAGTTCTTGAATGAAGGATGACTTCATCTTTTCACCTGATGAAGCTGGAAAATCTATGTTTAAATCATGACTAGAACTCTAAAACTAACATTTATTGATAAGTATGAATTTTTTAAATTTATTAATAGGTATTATTTTTTTTAATATTTACATCTCTTTGCAGAGTATAGTCCGGAGGTTCATTTTGAATTCCAGCTGACATGTGGTGGCCAAAGTAAACTTTCCATCTGCATGTAACAACAAGGTTGCAAACAGATTTTAGATATAATGACTGTTATCTGGGCTTATTTTACCTTTACCAGAATTGACCCCAAACATATTTAACTGCTGAAATAATAACCTAATTTAAACTCATCAGAGGGCTTTTAAAATTTTATGAAAAGATAGATACACCTTCAGAGTGTGATTCATCTAATCTGAAGATAAATATCTAAAATGATTGGGAGGAATAATCACCCTCTGAAAGGGTCTATTTTGTCTCTATGACTGCCAAGCAAACCTATATGACTGTGAAAGGAATGAGACAGTGAAAGCAATTCTACTGACTGACATCCAAGAATAAGAGCACAACATAACTCAAGGAAGAACACACTGAAATAACTGAGCAGCACAGGATGGCATTTATGTCCAAATATAAATATCTGCTCTAAAATGAACATCTAGGTTTGCTCTGTAGACAAAGCCACTGGGAGTTTCCATGGCTTGCTTCTAACAGAGGTGTTTCATGATGTGAAACTGTTTCATCATGTGAAAGTGCTAAAACCAATGACTGTCTCCAAGTAATTTTGAAATATGGATATACAAAATCGTGCTGCTGTGGACTTAAAACCTAGGGGATTGCTCTGTCTTCCAGAGTGCACAGCTGATATTTAACCATGACCAGAGACAGGACTGGAGGAAACAGCATGGAGCTGAATCAAGGGAGGTTTAGGCTGAATATTAGAATAAGATTCTTCACCCAGAGGGTGGCTGGGCACTGGAACAGGCTCCCCAGGGCACTGGT
The DNA here is from genome assembly GCF_035770615.1 of Melospiza melodia melodia. Classification (NCBI taxonomy): domain Eukaryota; kingdom Metazoa; phylum Chordata; class Aves; order Passeriformes; family Passerellidae; genus Melospiza; species Melospiza melodia. Next base: position 109,593,680 of record NC_086195.1, on the reverse strand, counting down.
CACAGCATCAACCTGACAGAGGTAAAGAAGTGTTTGGACAACGCTTTTGGGCACATGGTGTGACTCTTGGGGATGTTCTATGCAGGGCTAAGAGCTGGACTTGATGGTCTTTGTGGGTCCCTTCCAACTCCGGTTGTTCTGTTTCTATGATTCAAAGTATCAACAGGAAAATGTTCTTGGGATAGATTGGTTCTATTCATTAGTCAGTAGCTACCCATGCTTTTCTCCTTTGTCTCTGAGGAAAAGTAAACAGCACCAGTGGTGCAGTGCTCCAACAAACTTCCATCAATTTGGACTGATGCTACTTTTCAGTTATTAAAGGAACATTAAATTTATTATAATAATTCAAATACACAGACACCCATGCACTCAATGTAAAGTCCCAGTTTAACAGTATTTTGAACTGTGACCTGAACATTAAGAGGTGCTCCATATGAATACCCTGTGTACTACATAATTTAGGACAATGATTGTCATTAAAGCACCTTCCATCACCACTCAGTCTCCAAGAAATTTTAACTAATTTCCTTTTGGTTCTTCAGAGTACAGCTAAGAAAACCAAAACCAAAGAACCTCAAAATAAAAGATTGTCCAATAAGGTAACATAAGCAAGACTGATTCCTTATTTAAATCACATTAACTAATCTAATTTCTTCAGATAGCCAGCTGAATGTAATGCAAAAAGAAATTCCAAAATTGTATACTTTTATATAAAGTATATTTTTTTATTAATGGAAAATAGTTCTAGTTAATGAAAGATTTGTTAACTCTTTATAATTTCAGTCACTAGAACAAAATGTCAAGAGTAAACAGTGCAGCAATTAAATATTAATCTACTTAGGGCTTATGTATGAAAAAAAATTGTTAAAGGAAAATTCAAGCTCTAAGAGAAAGAAATAACTACGATGAGTATGTGCAGCCCTTGAGCAGTTATGACATTAATTGTTCATAACTAAAGAAGCCATGTTGTGTCAATAACAAATAAAACATCAACAGTACTTCTAAGGAAATGCCTGTAAATTAAGGTTTATGGATTAATGTATATCCATGGTACTTCACTGTCAGAGAAGTATCCAGCTTATCACACAGCAGATCCACCAGAGAAACAACAGCAAAAAATGCTTATATTTGAAAAAAGAGAAAAAAAAAAAAAAAGAAACAAAACCAAAACCTTTCATAACTTAGTTTGAGAAGGTATGTCTTAAGCAAATCTCACAGCAGCAGTAAAACAGAAAGTGCTCATTTTCCTGTTTCATGTGATCTTTAGAGCTGCATCACCAATTATCAATTTCCTACCCCCTGTGGCTCCTGGATGAAGAGTCTGACACACTGATCAAAATGTTACTAAAGCATCAGTTGGCAAGTTGGACGCTATTTAAACACTTTGCCCTTTCATCAGATTCAGAGGGAGGTGGAAAAAGAAAGGAGTTTCCTACCAGACCATAATATTTCTGAAATAAACAAATGCATTCTTATTCAATCCTTCATATATAAGCCAAAAAGTAGAGCTCACAAAAGTAAAATCTATTAATTACTTGTAATGTAAAATTTTACAGGAGTTATACAAGAAAGCAAATCATTTAAACAGTGCTTTCCACTATTCTGTACTTCAGAAACTTAAGAGCTGCTAGGCAGTTTTAAAGATATGAATTACACATGATTAGACAGCAGGGAAAATGTAATGTGACTTTTTCTGTTGCTGTGACTGACAGTGTTAGAAGCCAAGCAGAAAATACGACACAGCCTTCTGATAATGTCAGACTCGGCAGCCTCACAGGGTCCAAATGGAGTCCTCTCATTGCTAGCAGCCTCCAAGTCACTTAGAGCTGGGTATTGCCCAAATTCTTTTAGCTTTAGCTTAGATTGGTACATACATGTGGTACAATGGTTTTTGTTATAATATTTTTGGTGAATTTCTGTAACAAACAAATTGTTAAAAAATAGTATTTATTCCTTGTACTTATAACACCATGAACCGCTAGAGCAGTATGTCAACAACCCCCATGTACAGCTGGGCATATCTGACTTATGGGATCATACCTCCCATGACACTTTTCCACATGAATTGCATCTTGTTGTTGGAGGACAGAAAATAAGGTCAATTTCCTGTCCTGTTTTCATAGGGAACTTCCAAAGAGATTGGGAGGACTTTCAGTATCCACTGGGAATGAAGCAGTAACTACTCCCAGTTGTTTGTTAATACAATACAAATGCAACAACCACTACATTGAGGGAAAAAAAAAAGGCTTAAAAACACAGCCTTTAGAGAATTCGTTCCCTGGTTTAGAAAAACTGCTCTTAACAGCAATAAGCTCCAACAAATATTTAACTTTCAGGTAATAAAGCATGTCCTTGGTATGCATTTTCTCATTTAACAATGCAGTTTTTAAAACTACTGTAGATCACAGATTACCAAAGGACAGGATTTTGAAGCTGTTTCTGGTTTTGAAAATGTTATGTGAAATACACATGGAATCAAAATGCAGTTGTTATAAAATAATAGTGCTATTCTTTGGGGTTACAGTGTTTTCCTGAGAGATATAGAGATAATTTTGTGTGTCTTGATTTTATTATCTCACCTGCTTCTTCTTAATTTCATTCTATTTCTTTCCTCTTTTTTATTATGTATTAGAAAAAAAGTAATACTCTTTGTATTATGTGCCCAGAACATTAACAGATGCATTCAGAACTCTTTTTACAGCACCTTAAGGATTAGAGAGTATTTTATTCCTATTTTAAAAACAATTCTTTCAATATCTGGCAGATATTCTGCTGATCAGATTCCAACAAGATGAATAAAAATATTCCCTCTGTTGCAATGACTTACAAGTTTTATCTCCTAACTCAATAAACTCAGAATATATCCTATACGTTACTGAACATCAGTGAGTTGTATGCTATGAAATGTTTTCTCCCTGCTAGTTTTATATTATCCAGTTTAGAGATACGAAATGTTGAATTTTACCAGCCTGTTGATTTTTACTTTATTTAAACTAAACAGTGTACTTGACAAGTATAATGTTGGAAAATTTGGAGACCTACTTTTAAAGGCTAACGGTAACCTATAAGATTTATAAGTAAAATGGGAAAGAGGGCTGCTATACTAAAAATGTTTTTCTATATGTCTATCTATCTATCTATCTATCTATCTATCTATCTATCTATCTATCTATCTATCTATCTATCTATCTATCCATTTATCCATGTTTGTGTTTATGTAAGTCTATATTGAGATCACTGTATGGTGATTTCTAAACCTAATCAGAGATAGTATTTTAATTTCAAATTTAACCTCCCTTAAAAATCTGCTTAGGAAGTGATATTTTGTGATTACCCAATATGCTAAAATAGTTCACAAAATGATGGATTTTTCACATAGGGATATTTTAAAAATTGAATTGTTTCACAAGATATCTGCATAGGGTGATTAACTTGTTCAGCATTACCTTTGAAACACTTGTTTATATTCCTTAGAATAGTAGCACATAAAAAAAAAAAGAATCTGGCAGTTATATAAGAGCCTGGAAATCTGGATGCCTCAACTTCAATTTCCAGCTATCACATCTCTAAGGCTGATTGCTGGGATCTTGTCCATTGTCCATTATGCAACAGAAAAAAAAATTAAGAAAAAGTTCAATAAATTCACTCATTTCCAATTTCAGAGAAATTATGTTAGTAAGAATTGCAGTTTGGTACGGCCCATCTTGATCCCTGGAGAGGTAATCAAACAACTAATCCTGGAAACCAATCTGACAACCTTCTATGAGTTCTATAAGTTATTGGCAGTTAAATGGGCACAAACTAAAACACAGAATGCTCTCTCTGAACATCAGGAAACGCTTTTTCACCATGGAGGGGATCAAGCACTGGCACATGTTTCCAGGGAGATTGTGGAGTCTTCATCCCTAGAGATATTCAAAAACTGTTTGGACATGGTCCTGGACAGTTGATTCTAGGTATCTCTGCTTCAGCAGTGGGGTCGGTCCAAATGACCTCCTTAGGTCCCTTCCAGCTTCAACTATTCTGACAAAATAGTTTAGTCTAACAGTGGAAAAAAAAAATCTGTTTATATTAATTTACTTCTCTCTACCCAGCTGATCTCCATGTTACAGCCAGCCTTGTTTCAGTCCATCAAGATTTCTGTAAAGACAGGTGTGTCTAGAACACAGCATTTGTACCACAAAGTCCATTTGTAAGTCTTCCTTTCATTGAGGTCTGTCCACTTATACAATTAGATTTTGTCAGAAATTGGTCAGTTTTCCTAAACCTCCCAGTTAAGGGTTAGCAGAAGAGTTCTGAGATCCAGCATATCTCACTAGTTTTTCCTTCTCACTCTTTCACTGTGAGATGATATTCCAGATGCCTGAAAGATAGATTACTATTAGCTTCGGGTTTTTTCAAAGCCGTTTTACTTGACTTCAAGCCAGGATGGAACTGAACTGAAGGAGGAACTAGTGCATTCCAACAGGTAATCACATAATAACAATAAAAACAATATTAACAATAAAAACAATAACAACAATAACAACAACAAAAATAATAATAATTACAATAATTGATGATGATGAAGATGATGGTAAAAACTAGACTGGAGCTAGACTTCATTAAAACCCCTCATATATTTACAATGCTGGTCCTGGAAAACAAGTGTTTTTCTCCTCAAATCCCACCAAGCCGCACTACTTGCTCCAAAACAAAGTAGCACCTCAAAAGGGTCAAAAGAGTGGTTGCTGTCAGGTGCAAAAGAATGTTTAGATGGCTCGCGACTCTCAACCATCTGTGAATAAAAGGGGAAATTCTTCACTCATTTTGTAAGAGCTCCTAAAGAAGCACTTTTTATACTATAGCTCTAGAAATGAAGTTTAAAATACATTTTACTTTAATATAAATTTGCTCACTTAACTACTGCTGACCTGGACTGGATTTCATGAAGAGCCCTACAGATAGTGGCAGCATGTTCTCCCATCACTGGCCTCTTGGATCACCCAAGGAGTCTACTTCTTCCAAACCACAATATTCCAAAAGATCTCCTAATCCAATTTTAGATGTTCTGTAAATAAATAATCTTTTTTCTATAGGAAACAGATGAGCAGATTATCATGCATCTGCTTATTTTCATATGTGAAATTCTTAACTGTACCTACTACTTGACCGCACACTTGAATTCATCTGTGAAAATATAGTGATGCTATTTACCCAAGAGAACCATTTACTCTAGTCTCCTTAAAATAAACATTACAGGAAGATCCCTGGTGTTTTCTCACTGAGAAACGTACATAATTTATAACATATGTAGTTTCTATATAAGGTACTGCATTCAAGATGGATCAAAACTGAAATAATAATGAATTATTTTGCACCTGAAGATTCAACGACTGCTCATGCAAAAAAATAACTCCATGATTTGTAGATAAACTGTTTACCTCTTTGTTTTATTTAGGTGTGTTCAAGTTTACTATTTGACATTAATGTCATCTGTCAATCTATTCTATGACTATCAATGTAGAAATATACTTTTAATTTTCTGCCTTGTTCTAGAAAGATGAGTTTCCTTCAAACTTGCACTCGTGTTACTATGAATTCTGCTCTACTATTTCAGTTTAAAGTTAAAAATACATTGAGCATTTTTTTTCAAGCATTTTGTCTCCTCCTATTTCATCCCTTTGATTCTGCAGCTGGAATAGCACAATCTTGGTTGTGTGTATAGACCAGGGGATGGAGGCTGGAAAGCAGTGCTATGGAAAGGGGCGTGGAGGTCCTGGTTGATGGCAAGACAAACATGAGTCAGCAGTGCCCTGGCAGCCAGGAGGGACAAACCTGTCCTGGGATGCATCAGGGACAGCACTGAGAGCCGGGCAAGGGAGGAGTTTGTCCTGCTCTGCTCCGCACTGAGGGCAGTTTTGGGCACTGCACTATAAAACAAAGACATTAAGCTATAGACAGTGTCCAAAGGAGGGCAATGAGGACCGTGAAGGGTCTGGAGGGGAAGCCAAATGAGGAGTGGGTGAGGTTACTTGGACTGTTCAGCCTGGAGGAGACTGAGGAAAGACCTCACCGTGATCTTCAACATCTTCACAAGGGGAAGTGGAGGGGCAGGGAGTGATCTATTAATTCACATGACCAAATAAATAAATAAATTAATAATCACTCTGAAGTTCATGTTCCAATGTACTGCCCTATTTCAGAAATTAGATTTATGGATTTCAAAATACAGACTATATATCACCATTTTACTACCCTGCCCTTCCCCCCCCCCCCCCCCCAATTCTTTCTGTTGGGAATTTAGCTGACTAGAGACTGGAAAAGTACAAGGCCATGGCTAATTCCAGGTCCTGCACCTGCAAGGTGGCGCGTCCTTGGGCCTAGTTGGGTATGATGATGGGTGGACAGAGAGACGTGGGAAATGAGGAATGCAGACCCAGGGGAACGAGGAAGAGTTGATGGTATAGTTTAACCAATGGATCGCTTGGCTTGCAGAGTATTTGTAAGCTTATTGCTTGCTGTATGGGTGTCTGATGCCCTCTCCAATAAACGGAGCTTGCTGATCTCTCATATTGAGTGTCCGAGTCTCCCCTCACCGACAAATAGCTCATCCCCGACAACAGACCTTTCTGCAACACTTTCTAGTGGGTAATTAAATTGCACATAATATACTTTTCATTTCACAGTAGATGCCTCTCTAGGAACAGTGTAACAAGTACTTGGTATCTATTCAGCCTCCTAGACCTTGCTGTTATCTCATTCCTATTTTCCTCCACAGTCACAATAAACAGAAGAGTAATGCATCCCAATTTTTGGTAAAAGAAGCATGATCTCAGCACTCTGTTAAATCCTCATCATTGTAAGAAGCTTGCTCATTCCACTGAAAGACAATGCACAAGTTTGCAATTTTTCTTTTGTGCGCAATGAGGGGAATGTGGCACACAGCAAATGCTTCTGCTAAATCTCAACAGAAGCTTCCAGAACTAGCTCTAACAAATTTACAAAAGAATACTACATAAAAAATCATTCTGAATCTGCTTTTCTTCTTGCAGTTGTACTCCCTTGAACGAAGACTATGGGCAAAGACAAAGTTTCATTTTTGTATGAAACTAGCTGTAAAGGTCCGCCCACATCTTGATGTGCAGTGTTACCATCTCAGTGATCCTTTTCCCAGTCTTTTGAGTAGCCCTGCATACCTGAGATAAATGTCATTTTTCATGAAGCTTAATAGTGCAGGTTACAAAACATATTTATTCTCCTTCCACAGGCACTGAAAAGTAATTCATGTATGTCAATATTTTATATTATATCAAAGAGCGCCCAAAACATCTGACTGCAGAGAATGGTATGGTTTGATCAACTTCTGTTACCAAAAAATTCCCCATACCCACCCCCAGGTACCCTGAAAAAAGGCTTTGGACTGGATTTAGCAGCGGTAATGTACTTCATGCTGACAGGAAGGAAGCCCAATTGGGAAGGATTCATCAGGGGCTGGCAGAAGTCCTGTTTCCAGTTCCAGAGAGAGGTTAATGGGAGCAGTGAGCTGCACTCTCCTAAAGACTGAGCTGTACTTAGCCTCACGATTGGTCTTAAGAACGGAGGAGTTTCAATGGTTGAACTTGATTATCCTGGAGGTCTTTTACAACATTGGCCATTGCATGGTGGCATGACCTGTGAGAAGTCAGCAGGACACTCAGGAGCAGAGGGCATCAAGCACTGTCAGCCAATGAAATGGCTGTTATTAGTGGGCAAATGCAATGTGCACGATGACTGCCTAGCAGAGTTTTCAGTGTTGCTTCTACCGGGGGTGCCTGTAACAGGGACACCAAAGAACCAGGGGATTCGCTACAGGACCAAAGATGAAAAAGATAAATAGACCTGAAGTCTCCCACTCTTCCTTATCGTATTTAGGATTATTAACAGGAGATTGCTGCAAAGCTTTCCATCATCTTTGTGGCTACATTCAGCCAGTGCTGTCCATCAGGTATTTCCACAATAAAAGAAGATAAATTATTTTTTTCCTTGTACAGTTTCACAATCTCAAAATAAATATATTCAATTAAATTCAAAATCTCCATTTTAAAAAACAACATATGGATTTGATGGGTCCTTTTTAGCCCAAAAGTTTTTTAAATATTCATTGAGGTATAAGTCAAAAGACTCTGCAGTTACCACCAATAAAAAAGAATGACAGAGCAAAGAGAATTCTTCAGAGCAATACTTTCTTCATGTTTACATGTTTCCCTAAGCATTATATTTTGGCTGTTAGGACAAGCTGTAGAAGCAAAGTAAGAAGTGTAATTTTGCAAGCTATCTCTAATTTTAAAGCTTAGAAAATTACTTATTGCCTCATCTTTGCACTATTTTTAACTCGTTAACTATTTGTTGCTGTTTTTGATAATATATCACATGTATTTATCCCTTCTGGAGCTCATCTTAACATTGTACTGCATTGCTGAGCCTAGCATTATGCAGAAGTGTACTGGATATTAATGAGTTATCATCATTCATTCAGACAAAGCTGATATTATTGCAACATCTAAATTATTCTATCTTTGCATTATGCTCTTTTTATTTCCATTAAAATTCTATGAATCTATGATTATCCAAAAATGTTAAACTGGGATCATGGCCTTAAACTAACGATTCTGCATGATTTTACAGGTTTATACACTAATATCTTCTTTAACATTTAAATTATATAAAATGCACAAAAAAATAGTGGTGAAAACATTAGGTCTTTTAGGACATAGCTAGAAGTCCTAATTCCCAGCTGCAGAAATGTGTTGTCTCATGAAGGTTTCTCCAGAATGTTGTGAATCTGAACTTCCTGTATGCAAAGAAGATTGGCTTCAGCAGAAAATAAAGAGGCAACTCCCATCTACTCCACCCTAACCTAAAGCAGGAGTTTCCAACTGATTTAGGCTCTTGAAAAACTGATGTATCCACAGTTACATTTTGGCAATGTAAGGACCAAAAGACTGCCTTTTTGATGAAGAAGTGTCAGGGAACATAGCTATCTGAATATAGGAGTGAGTTTCAGAGACTTGCAATAGAAATTCAGAGCATAAATCCCAGTGAGCCTCCTTTTCAAGAAAACTCCTCTCTGCTGCCACTTGTGTATCCTTTGTATCATGAGGGCTCTGATGACAGTCCTTGGAACTCTATTTTCCTAGTAACAAGGCAGTATGTTGAGTGTAAGATTGAAATTTCATTTAACATTTTTCACAATCAGCATCTTACATGGACTGTGATGTTATAAAAGGAAGAGAATCAGAATGAGCAGAAAAGGAGCTGATGTCCTGGGAAACAGTTCTAGACATGTGAGGTCTGATTCTCTCAGATATTGAAATGGGGTATATGGGACTTCAATGAAGCAGAGAATTAAGACACACGAAAAAAAATTGTTGTGATCACTGCTCAGCTTTAGAAACTATTTTGAGGCTCTTCCTTCCAACCAATAAATATCAAAATTATTTTGAAGATATAATGATTTCTGACCCAAGAGTCATCCTGTGTGCTTCACTGATTACTTGATGCAGTTATGATAACAGCCTAGACCTCTTAGACTACTGAACATCTATCTGGCTTGAAGTTTTCTATTATCACACAGAGGAAAAGACTTGGAAAGAGAAGACAAACCGTGGTGATTAGGCCAAAGTCTTGGCCAGAAAAGAGCATCAATCAGCAGTTTGTTTCATGCATGTGGATACCTTTATCCCATCTCCTCTCATATTCATTGTCCTCAGTCTAGCTAGACCTCCCCTTTCCTTGCCTTTGGCCTTTCCCATAAGCATTCCACTGTAAAGTTTTGCTCAATCTAACAAACCCCTTCCCACATCCCAGGACAGGTTTTTATGAAAATGCTTTTTACCAGTCAAAAATTTGTGGCTGGACATCCTCAAGGCTTTGGCTCCTTCCAAGGCCTATCAGTCAGCGATCTCAGAGCTCTGGACTTTCCCAGTGACTCTGTTTCATCCTGATACTTAGTTTGTGCATCTGGCTGCTTAATTTATTACTTCACATGGTTCTTTATAATGTGAGTTAAAAAATTCACAAGCTGCCTTGCAAACCAGGTGTCCTTACATTGCCCTTACATTCCCTCACACTCTGAGCATGCACGTCTCTCCATCCAACTGCACAGACTTGATTGTAACTCAAATCACTTAACGTGGGACAGGGTTCAAAGAGAATTCCAATTTAAATAAAGCAGAGCCAAGAAAGTTAGTGAAATAAGCAACACTTTTCACAGGCCCAATATCCATACAAAATGAGAAACCAACTACAGAAGGGTTCCCAGGAGTGAGTACCAATTAATTTGTTAATATCTAAAAGACTTACATTTTTGGAAAGAAAAGCATTGACTCTTTTGTCAAAGACCATTTGGCCAGCAAATCTATGTAACAGGTCACCAATGAACTTTTTCATTTGATCAATAAAGAATTATTATTTTATTTACTTATCTTTTTTTATTGCACATTCATTTTTAGTATGTATCACTTTCATGTAGAACTTTAACAGCAGTGGAAAAAATACGTTTTTTTCCATTTAGGAAAAGGAAAAAAAGAAAATGTCTTTTAAAGAAACAACACCTTTCATGAAAGGTAGTCATTCTATGAGAGTCTGAAGTTTAAACATCTATTTTAAGATGTAAGAAGATAATTAACAATAAATGCACTGCAAAAGACAAAAATAGGGTATTACAATCTCAAGACAAAGGTTTATATAATGTGTAAAACTTTCAAAACATAATCTGTCTTTAAATATGCTGACCATGTGGAATGTGCTCTTTGGTTTCAGCAGCAGTGCTCAGGATTTTCCACTAAAGTTGTAAATGTAGAGATATTTACAATGCCTCCACAATGAGAATTGTTAATTAAAGCTGTTTTTCCTTTAAAAGAACACATATCAGGTTAGAATCGTACAATCATAGAACCGTAGAATTCCATTTGTGTTGGAAGGGACCTTAAAGATCATCTAGTTTGAATCCTCTGCCACGGGCAGGGACACCTTTCACTACACCAGGTTAATGCCCTCTCCAGCCTGGCATTTCCAGGGATGGGGGAGATGAAGGGTCCACAACTCCTTTGGAGAATCTATTCCAGTGTCTCATCACCCTTAAAAGAATTTCTTCCAAATATCTAATCTAAATGTACCCTCTTTCAGTTCAAAGCTGGTTTTGATCTCAAACAGTCTTTGTGCTTATTCATGCTCTAGCAGCTCAAGACTTGGACTCTTCTCATGATGTCTCTGCTGTAATTACTGCAGCAGATATTTTGGTGACCCACTCTGGACCCTCACTTGATACGGACTGAAAAGGTTCAGGTTTCATCTGTGCTCCCTGGTAGTGATTGAAAGTTGGTTTTTGGGACACTTCTGGGGCAGTGAGGTAGATGCCTTCTGGTAGGTGCTAAAAGGGTTGGGTACTGCTAGAAAGTAAGTGGAATGAAGTGGTGGCTGGGACCCAAATGGAAATTTAGTTTTCCAATTTACAGGTCATGCAGGATTTAAGGGAACCAGGTTTAGTCCTTACCTCCTCTATTAACAAGTAGAAAAAGCATCCCAAAACTTCAATTTTTCATCTCAGCTTCAACACTGGAAATGAGTTTTGGCTGGTTTGGGGCTTGGGGTTAGTGTGTGTTCTTGTGTGAATGGCAGCCTCTAGAGAAACCAGAGCACTGGCTTCAGGCTAATCTGGGTGCTGACCACATGCCATGATCTGGTGGATGACTGGGTGAGGAGGCCTTTCCTCTGATTAAAGAGAGATCCAAGACAATGTGGTTTCATGTGTGTCTAGGGTCAACAGACAAGAAAAAGCTTCTTACAGCACTCAAGCTGATACTCATTACAACCCTAACAAAATACTTACGTGAGGGAAAAATACATTCAAGTAAAGGGTACCTTTCCACATTCTTTTCAATAACCAAGCTAACACATGCAACATGGTTTAGAGGATATATGGAGGAAATTCTAAAGGAGGAAAATTAGCTAGAGAAACAAAATATACAAAATCTACCGGTCTTCCTGAAAGCAGGTCTGCAGAGATTAAGGCAAACCAAATGTGCCATATTATAGACAAAATATTTAGAAAATGCTCATATTTAAGTATCTGAATGTTCAATTTATGTATTTGGGGTTTTTTTTCATCTTTGATAGCACTTCTTCCATAAAAAAATGAACCTGCTAAATTCTTGACTGCATTAGAAGGTCTTCAAAGCTCTGTTCCCGATAGCAGTTTGGAGAGGGAAAATAATACCATGAGATATCAGCCTACCCTCATACCTGGAAGGAATTGCTTTGACTCTCAGCAAGAAAAAGTATAAATGATTCTGTCTGCAATCCAGGTGTAATCAAGTTCATTTACTCTCTGAAGCCTTGCCTTGGAGAAATACTTTTCTGATGGAGTGCAGCTAATTACATTGGAATTAAAGTGCAATATTTCTGCCTACTAAAGAATTTTAACTCAAACTGAAGTGAGAAAAATTGCCAGATTAAGTAAAATAAACCTGTTGTGGTTCTGTGGGCTGGGCAGAAGAATATTGATGGGCAGCTAGGATCACTTTTTATACATGGTAATTCATCTTAGAAAGGGTAATCCCTAACATCCCATTTTTTTTAACTAGATATGTTCTGAACATATGATAGTCATTATTTTAAGGCCAAACAAGCACTATAGATTTATATGTGTTTCTGAGACTTCAAAAACATGGAAAAACAATCACAAAGTTTAATAGCTGCATTCAGGACACTGATAATTGCTACGACATCTATAAAGATGTGGAAAGAAGGGTACATGAAAAGAGAAACTCATTTGTTTACAATGAAAATTATGGAGAACCATTAATGGTTACATTGCAGTTTCATCTGAGGAAATGAAGTCTTTGATTTATTTAGTATGTATTTGGTGTTAACTCACAAGGGAACTGCATCTCGTGCAAAGCAAATTGCAATGTAAGAAGTTTGGACATACTTTTCCCTGCACTTAATGTGCTATTTCATTATTTGGAACATAAAGTAAAAGTCAATTAGACACTAAAAAAGGAGGAAGGACTTTGAGAAGAAATATTTATCAGCCATTTAGATGGCAAGCTGAAAATACTTAGAGTTCAGACTCAATGGGAATTTATGTTCAAAAATATTTTAACATCATATATTGAGGAAACCCTATACTTCAACTTCTATATGTTTCCTTTATAGGAACTTTTATAGGAAAGAAAATAAAACTGTTTATAAATGTATCACTACTTCAGGTTTTAACATTTTATTTTGATTCCCTTTAAACTGGTTTATTTATACAAACATTATTTAGCTCAGTATGCTCTGTTTATCTCATATAAACACATCTTTTTTTTTTTTTGTGTTTGATATTTTCTGTCTTTAAGCTAACAAATGAGAAATGTTCTTTTCTTCCTTGTTTTTTCACAACTGTTTAGTATACAGTTTCTATTTCATCAATGTCCAAAATCTGAGGATTTTTGGTAGAATTTCTGGGCCATCATTACAAACTTATTTTTGCTCTTTCAGGAAAGATAAAGTTATCTGGAAATAGAAGCAAACAGGTTATGAATGTCATAAGTTGCTAAATTAAGCGTTCTGATGAGGAAAGAAAACTATAATAAGGTCGAACAGGTTAAAACAATGGTTAAAAATACTGTCTCAATATAAGAAGAGAATGCAGACACTTAAGCTCTTACAATTTTCAAAGTTAGAACAAGTATTGAAGAAAAACCCCATAAAGTGTAGTAATATATGAGAAGATACAATATATAGGAATGAAAAATAACACATCAATTAGCTATACGGTGTTTCAGCAATTGGTTATATTGTGTGAAGTATTAAAACCTAGATAGATGGAATTGATTGATCAAAAGGCGAAATTGAACCACTACCAAATTTTCACTGCTAAATTAAAGATTGCCATTTGTCTTCCCTCTATTACTTTTGCAGTCTAAATGCACACAGAGGGAGTCAGAATCTCGGTTTAAACCACTCAAAATAAGACATCATAACCAAATCTTTTCCAATATCTTTTTCATGTGCTGAAAAACTATGAAGTTTGGTGAGCAAAGCTTACAGGAAAAACTCTGCCTAACTAAATTGCTGTAAACCATTTATTATTACTGCAGTAACTAAGAAAAAGAAACAGCAGTGGTAAAAGTATTAAGAAGCTATTAAATCATGTCCCTTCACACGTAATAAGCTCTAAGTATGACGTGAAAATTGAGGTTTTATGAAACATTTACAACTTTTACTCTTGATGGTAGTGCACTGCTATTTCTTACAGAAAATTAGACAGTGGTCAGTGTAAGAAGCATTGCAATAATGAACAGGCTGGGAATATCTGGGAACCTTACTTCTAGTTGGAAAATGCCATGTTTCTTAGTCCTGGGAGCAAAGTCTAGTTAAAACTACTGAAGACAGAATAGGAATGGCAAAAGAGTGAGGCTAGAATGCTCTCCTGAGTGTTGAAAGAGGCAGCTTTTGGACTTTTGATATCACATCTCCAGCACATGCCAAGCAAGCAAGAGTGCTTCCAGTGCCCTTTGTCTCACCTACCCTTTTGAGGCAATTTTAAAATAAAATATTACTCTCCTGCTCTGAAAAGGTTCAAATGCTTACACTCAGGCAAGAAATAAGGGTTATATGTTATCTGCTGAATCAGGTCCCGGGAGAGGTGCTGCAAACACTCCTGTCACCGTCCTCACCATTTCTAATAAACTCATTTCTACAGCTCACTGCTCTATGTTGGATATTGTTAATATTATTCTAACGACTTCCAAAGGCACAGGCAACTCTGCAGCTGCTGCACCCTTCTCGTTTGCATGTGGGAGTGAGAGCAATCTTCCACTGTTTGACCTTGGTGCAGGGTAGGCACATACCATTGAAAAACAGAGATGTGAGGACCAGATGTAGAGTGAACGACTCTTTCTAAGGCAATTGTTGATGGCTATTTCCCTGAAGTTCCTGCAGTGGTGATAAAGTATTACTGAACTGTGGGAAGGACCTGCTTGGTTAAAACATAGGTATTTAAAATTACTTACTAAAGAAAATTCTTAAAGACTAATTGCTCAACAGCATAAGAAATTAAAAAAACCTCTTAACAGTCTTAAACCAAGGTACTCTAAAATGTTTTGGAAGTTATGGGGAAACAAAAGGGTTTACCTTTCAGAATTCTATAGCAAGAGAAGAAGTTTTATTTGAAAACTTTGTTTTCTCTTGCAACACACTTTTCAATAATCTTCTCATCCACCGGGCAGTATCAGTTGCCCATTAACAAGCATTTTATGATAAACAGCTGCACATGAAAACTGAGCTGGATTTGAAGCCAGAGAAGTGGGATAACTGCATTCAGTCTGCAGAAAATAGAAATGAATATTGCCATGTTTTCCGTGGAAAGATGTTACGACAACATATAATATTTTGCCTAAATCCAGTAAATGAACACAACTGGCTCAACTCATCTCAGCAAGGACAAATCAGATATTTCACCCTTCTCAAACCATTTTACATATGCTTGCACATGTCCTGGAACACTGGATTGTGATTAATTATGATTAGTTCAAAACAAGAAATTTAAACAATAATGGTAATTTTTTTATAGAAGATTGCAGGAAATTTTATTTAAAGGCTGCAGCCAAAGGCAACACTGTTGCTATATTCAAGCTTGAAGTTTGTTTCTACCTTTTTGGATTAATTTAATTTGGATTAATTGTGATATGGATTAATAAAGGTACTTGACAAATTAAATTACAAAACATATCACAAAAGCCTGCTGTCATAGTCCTTTTCCTTCTTCTATCACTTAGATTATATCAGACCTAGGGAGAGTCAAACTGTGATGAACCTTGCCTTTTGGAAACTTGAATGCATTCGACTTGCAATCAGTCTGAAGGCCTAATAAACATTTTACTCCTGAAACTGTTCCAAAATGTTAAGAATTTGTAATTACATTTGTCTGGAAGTATTATTATATTGCCAACTGAATAATGTTGACCCAAGTTAGATTTCAGACCCCTTTTACTTTGGGAAAATCTAGAGATACTAAATATAATTGTTAAAGAATATAATTAAATAAGCACATCATTAGATCTCTCCATAGACTTATTTAATTGAATTGAAAAATTCCACATTGAAAAAATATGTAAAAGTATCAGTCACTACAGAAAATTTTAAAAAATTGCCCTGCTATATTGCTGAAAGCTTTATTAATTTTACCAGTTTAAACTTCTAAGCAGAGAACACACAAAATTTTGTTAAAAATTCTCAAATGTGCTCAATGTTTATATAATGATTCCTCTTCACAGATGAAAGAATGAATGGAGAATAAATAAATTGTGACCTTCCTGAAAAACAACTTTACCTTTAAAGATGGATCATGTAGGGTGATGCTTCACTGCATCCAATATATTAATAGTTATTAAGCTGACAGAAAGTCAATTTCACCATAGTTTGTTCTTTACCAGAAAGCAACAGTAAAATGAAAAAAAATAAAAGGAGGGCATTCAATCCATGCTTCCTGTAAATGTCATTGTACATTTTAATAGAAAAAAACCTCTTCATAGACATTAATGAATAAGCTGTACATAAAATTTATGAAACCCAAACCCTATATATATTCCTATCATGTACTGCTCAGGCATTGACTGATTTTGTAGTGCAGTGATCCTTTGAAGTCATGCAGGACAAGTGTGTCAAATAGCCAACAGTTCCTGATAGGAGTAGGATTTCTGCCACTCCTAAAGCAGTACTGGCAGAACATGAAATCATACAGTCATCACTACTATACAGCTATTTAGAAATAAATTATTATAAAGGACAGCTAATATAATTTTCTATGGCATACTAGTTATTGCATACTAATAAGGATATATGAATAAATAACGTTTGACAGAAAACAAAAGCTTAAGCCTTAAAGACAGCAAAAAATTCCAAATTAATATGCTAAAAAGATACACCATAAATGTAGAAAATGAGGCATTTTGGATTCTGGAAATGAAAAATACCAGACAGATTTACACAAGGATTGATTTATATTATTTTTACTGTACCTATTGTGAGTAAATACTGAATATATTTTCAGCCGCTCAGTTATTTTAACTGACTGAACATATGCAGTGCAACAAGAAGCTGTTACATGACATGGTCATGCAATTATCTAGTGTATTTTATTAAACTGCAGTTGCACATTAGGAAGCCACTACAATTTAAAAAGTGATAGCAGGAATCAGGCACTGAAATTCTGATCCCCCTTCAACTTTGCCTAAAATGATAATCTGAAATGAATCCTCTGTGCCTGATGGTGAAACACCAGTGTTTTCACAACTCGGCCATCTCAGAGTTGTTTGCTTCTAATGAGATGAGTAACACAAGCTGTTCACAGAGATTTTAAGAGCTGAGCTTTTCCATATGGAAACTTTAATGTGCAATCTAAATGCACCTTGGTGAACATTGGTGTTGCAGGGGGTCCAGAAATGCCTTACAGAGAAGGGATAGAGAACTATTTCTCAATTCAGTATGAATAAGCACTCCATAAATCTTCTTTTTGTTCACAGAGCACAGGCATTTCTAGAGTCAGAGCCAAAGCGATAAACACTGTCCTAAATGTTATTTCATAAGTGTTACTTGGAAATTTACTCTTTCAAGACTGCTTTTTTGTGCAGACTTTAAACTGCTTATGTATTAGAGAAATATCCTTATATGGCAACTTAAATTAAACACAGATTTATAATTTTTTTAGTCTAAAAATACAGTGCAATGGAGTGACTTGCAAACAGAATAACACAGGACATAATAAAGAAGATACATAACAAGTTCACTGAGACAAATGGCACTTAAAATCTTGCAAAGACTATGAAAAGTGAAAAAATCCTCTGGTGTTAGTATTTCAAAAAAGGGCCAAGCAATTATTTTAAACAATCAAACAGTTTGTTTTCTGTTAAGAGTTATTTATTTCATATACCCTTGTAAATGTGCAGCAACCTTCTGCAGAGGACCATACTTCAGAATGATTTTTCTCAAACATTTTGAGTATTGCTACAGGAGAGGTGATCAAAAGTGAAGGGTCCCGTGGAGGTGGGGCAGCGCTGTTCTGATCCAGCTTCCTGCTGTGCTTTGATACTGGGACTCATTCCCATCCTCCCATGTCATGTCCTGGAGAAGGGCTGGCTGTGCAAGATACAAGATAACACCTGGAAAGTCAAATTTACGTAAGAGGCCTGCACCAGGTTAACTATAAAAAGACAGATTAGAAAGATCTTGCTGTTTAGGGTCTCTGGCATCTCTTTTTTCCTCTCTTCTCTGCTCTTTTGCTTTTTTCATCTCATTGTTTGCCCCAGCACTGGATCATCCAGGTCGGGATCATCCAGGCAGCAGCACCAGTGGAGGATCTAAGGACTGGTGCTATTGTTTGTTTTTTTCCTTGCTTTGCCCAAGCAAAGCACAACCATCATATTCTATTCCATATTCCATGTTAAATCTCTGCTGTGGGAGTGGGGAGTACACTGCTTGTGTGAGGGTGTGTTGCGGCTTGCGAGCCAGACCTGTGAGGCGTTTCTGGTGTGAGCTGAAAACTTTTTGAAGTGTAGTTGGCAAAATAAAGGGCTTGCTATCTGTCACCTGTGGAATTCTACTGTATGAATTTACAGGCTTGTTAGCCAGCACCTTCTCAGTCTAAATAGAGGGCTGATTGCCAAAGTTTTGGTGACTGTAAAATAAAACAAGGCTTCCCAGACACATTTTTTTGTTCAGCCTCATAAGAATTTACAAAGAACACCACAACCCCTACCTGTGGTTCATGACTCTCACTGGTAGGACAAATGATAGTAGCTGTTTTTTATAAGAGCTTAATTGTTGATATAATTTTATAGCACTCTATTAGGTATAAGGTGTGCTAGAAGATGAAAGCCTGTAAAGGGACTAGGAAAAAGACCTGTTCTAATAGAGTTTTCAGGAAAATGCCACAAAAGTGAAGTTAATCTAGGAATTCCAGTAAGAGATGCAATCATCTTACTTAAGGGAACACTTTGGTATGGGGTCTATAATGAATCAAAAAGTTTATAAAGCATTGCTAGCATGTAGATTTGAATTCAAAACTGTTTGATGAGACCCCTGGAAAAAGACAATAAATTATTTTCACATTGAAATGAGTGTAGCTAATATTTCCCCTACAAAAGCACAACATATCTGAGATAGCAATTAAATACTGTGTATCTGATCTGGTTCTCCATTACACTTGAGCAGCACAGGTAGAAACCTGTACAGTACATACAGCCCCCAGGATTTCTCTGTGATTTCACCTACTCTCTGCTACACAATGAACTTATGAGGTTGAAAATTATTCTTTAAAGAATAATTTAACTACAGCCTCAAATTTTCATTCTATAGTGAGAGTTAATTAAAAATCTATTATTGCTGATTTATTGAAAATATGAGTACTACTAGTTTTTTTCTTCATTTCATTTGATCTGTCTAAACAGGTAGATTACACATCAAGAAGACACCTGGGTGCTATAGGTATGCAAATCTTTCCCTACAGGGAATTGTTTGGTTAAGTTTCCCAGCAATCATTCTTATGATTGAAGACATTTAACATTTTTGATTAAATCACCTTGGCACAAAGACCAGGAATGTATTCATGAGGTCTGCTGATGACATTCTCATCACTATGGAGGACTGGAACTTCTCAATAAAGAAGATCCAGAAATAACTGGATCTTTCTGATGTATGAATAACAGTAATTGTATGAAAATCATCAATGGTATAGACTGACTGAAATAAGTAGGGACTGAAGAGAAACAAAAAGAACTGTTTCTTGGGTTGGTTAACTACAATAACCACGAACCATCAAATAAGGCAATGGTGGAGGACAGCGTTGTGCTGGCTTCATCGCATAAAGTATTTTTAGCACAGTTCTGCAGGGTTTCTGTAAAACCACATTTTGAAAGATACAAATTATTATCTCAGATTGGACTTGATACAAAGACAAATGAAAAAAAGCTGGTACTACCAGTCTATCAGTAGAGGTAGTGAATAGATTTTCACTACAAAGCCAATGCATTGTGAATGGAATATAAGGTAGCCTTTGACTGCCCCCAGTGTCCCAGCTGATTCCCTACTTATCAGGAAGCCTGTTTTCCTCAACATTTTAGGGGTGTTGTTGGGAAAAAATGTATTTTTATACATACAGTTAATTCAGATCAGCAAAGACTTTCGGGTAGGTAGAAAATCTAGGCTTTTAAAAATAGAGATCAATTAAATAAAATACATGCTATTCTGCACAATAATGGTATTTTCTTTATTTTTGCTCATGAAATAAAATGTTATTACCAAGAAGAATATTACCTGTGGTAGGGAAGGTAATATTATTAAGCTGACTTTCATAAAAGTGAATGCTAATTATAGCTGTTAATCCAATGAGACACATTTCAGAGGTGTGCATAATCACTACAAATTTCACCTTTCTGTGAATATATAATGAAGCATCAGAGACTTATTTCTAAGCATATCAACTTCTGTCAAGAGATTTTCATTACATCAAACATTGATTAAGCTAAACTTAGGTCTACCACACAAGCGATGGCTTTGAAGTGCTGGTAGGCATCATTTAAAATGTATCTTTGCAGAGACCTCTATTACAGTGTGTGAAAAGGAAAGAAGGGAATATTGTCAACTTGCATAATGTACTTTAAAATTAAAAAGTAGAAACTTTTGTGATTTTTGTTAATTTGAAATCTGGAGACTGTGGGGAAGCAAGGATAAGCAATGGAGGTAATTATAATTAATGCCTTTGACGGTTGTTGTTCTTAATAATAGAAAGCTTCTGTTAACAAACTGTGATAAACTTGTCATGCTGTTAGGATGCATGTGGGATCTTGTGTGGAAAAAAGAGCTAACACATGTACATCCCCTGTATATACAGAAGAACATATACACACTTTACATATACATACTCTGATACAGGGTAATTCTTCCCTGTAAAGAGAAATTCTTCAGTAGTTTATGCAAGTTTTATATTACAGACTTAGACAAATGCTATCCTGGTAATCTGGTCTCATCTGTGCTACAGTGTGTACATTTCTGTCACAGCAAGTTCTGTTTATTCATTTGCTGAATAAAATATATGAATATGTGTATTCCAACATGCTGCACTGCATCTTTATCTGGTCCTGCCAAAATGTACTGCAGCACATTTTCAGGACTGTGCTACGCTATATTTGAAATATTATCTTTCTGTTTTACATAGGCTGGTTTTGAGTGGGACAGAGCTAATTTTCTCCATAGTAACTGATATGGGGCTGCTTTGGATTTGTGTTGCAAACAGTGTTGATAACTCAGGGATCTTTCAGCTGTTGCTGAGCAGTGCTTGCACAGGCAGGGCCTTTTCTGCTCCTCACCCTAACTCCATCAGTGAGCCATCTGTGGCTGTGTGGGGACACTGGGAGGGGACAGAGCTGGGGCATCTGATCCCAGCTTATGAAAGGAATATCTAACACCATATAGTGCCATGTTTAGCATATAAAGATGGGGTAAAAAGAAAAAAGGAAGTGATAGTTTTGAGTGATATTGGTTTTTTTCCAAGTCACCATTATGTGTGATGAAGCTAGGCTTTCCTGGGGACGGCTGAATGCCTGCGTGCCCACTGCAAGTAGAGAATGAATTATTCAGTTTACAGTAGATTGTACTGTTGTAGTCAGTATAAGTACCCAAAGAATACAAAAATGGTACTCAATATTTCATTAATGCCCAGAGAGCCTTCTGTCTCCACAAGCAATAAATCTTTTGAAAGAAAACAGAATAATTCTTCAGTTTGTAGGAGGATCCTGTGTTAAGTTAAGCTCATTTCTCACAGCACTGAGACACCATCTTCTTCCACTATTTCTAATAGCAGTTTAGAACACTATATCTTCCAGGAGCCATTGCTCCAAATTTTATTAAAAGCCTTTTTAACACAGTACTGTGCTTTGAGGAGTCTGATAGTTCTCAGTACAGTCAAGGGAAAACCGAGGTGTTCAAAATAAAGCATACAAAGCAGCTACTGTCAGGGTGTGGCCTCATATATTATTTTTCACATTGAGTAAGATTACAATTTTCTAGCCCTTTACTGTCACTATCCCTCTGAACCATCGCATCACCACTTCATAAAACTCCATGCACAAGTTTTCAAGTACTTGGTCCTGTTTGGGTTCCTGTTGTAGTCCAGCCCCTGGTGTTCTTATAGCCCTGATCAGCTGTCAGGGAGAAATGCAAAGGTAACTCTGAGGGATACAAACAATGTAACTGAGGAGCTGCACACTCCAGGTTAACTCTAAGCCCAGTAGTGTTAAGGAGGTTCATTTTGCAGCTTCCAAGGAAGATTCATGGGATGAAATACACATCCTAGCTCACTCCAAAGGCTCCTTCCTCAGACAATGGAGAGAAGTGTTTTCAACTAGGAAATTATGCACTTCAGCTCCAGGGACTCAGTCAAATTGCCTAAACAAGTCTGCTGAAATTTGAGCTAGGATATCCCACATGGTCTTCCACTGACGCGCCAGAAGGGAAAAATTCTGTTGCAGAACGTATAATATTGGGGTTGGAGGTCTTTTGGAAGCATCAGGAGAGCAGTTTCAAACATCTGCCAAACCCTAAGTTTTGGATTCCTTAAAGCATCTTAGACACCTTTAAAGCCCTCAAATTAGCCCTAGATGTCTGTATGAGAATAAGATATGCCCTAGCAATGCTTATTCCTTTCCTTAGCAAAGATGTTCAAGGGTAATGAGATCAGATACAGATGACTGGAGTCAAGTGAGATGAATACCACTCTCTATTACTGCGACAACTCTCAGTGGTGATTAGGTACTGCTTTGAAAAACATCAACCACAAAATGTATAGGAGTGCTTCTATTACTCCTCTCCTACCCTGCCTGCAGCTATGCTGTAGCAACCAAAACTGCAGAACTTGCAGGTTATATACTGGGGAAATCATGGGGTCTCTGAATACTCTGGCTTGGGGGCAACTTGTCTCTGATATGGTGCATTTCATAATAGTCATCCTGAAAGTGGCATAAATACCACCCATAGTTCTTTCTTAGGGAAAGGTTCTACTAAACAAACTGAATCTGCAGATATGCAAGAATGGTGTAGACATTTACTAGCAATAGCAAGGTTATAAAAAAATCCAGTCAGAACTTCCCTTTTTCTTTTTCACTCTATCTTTACCTTTTAAAATTAAACCCTATATCAGTAATAAATACAATGCTCTTCACTGCTGCTTTGAATTAGTATTGTAGTTTATTGCAATTGCACTGATCTAACAAGATTGTCTAGCCAGCTGTCAACAAACAACATAGACAGGAGAAAGAAAGGAAATTAAAATTAAGTCAAACAGACACAGTTGAAAAGTGCTAATTAGCATGTCTATAGATAATGCTGTAATTTTTGGTTTTCTACTATTTTTAAGACCATATTAAAACATGTAAAAGGTTTTTGGTCTAAGGACACATTAAAGGGTGACCTGGAGTGGTACAATTATCAGGTCTGTTTGTGCACCTCTGTGAGACAGGAAACCCTGCAGGAACTGAAGCGTGCCAACTAAACACTGTAATGGAGTTCCACGACCTGTATTATGTTTTGGGGATGCAATTTCAGTTTACGAAGTCTGAATGGAAGACCAGATTACTGGGAGAGGTCATGTCTGCTCCATGGAGTGGAACCAGAGCTGAAAAATCATTGTTCAAAGTGGCTTTACATAAGAAAGGCTCCTGTTTGGCAGGACAGTTTCCAGCACTCTAGAACTGCTGCACATGTTCTGCAAAGGCGAAATCAAGAGACTTTCAAAAGAAATTTACAAACAATCTTCATTTCATTGGATTTTTAGAACTGGCATATCTATATAAAGTACTGTCTCTCTAAATTCTTTTTTAAATTATGTAGCTAATGTGGGGAGATTGCAGTTGTAGCCTTACATGCTAGTATTTGCTCATGAAAGTTTTGCTGATGAATTGCTTGCTTATTTCTGTCCTCAGTCCTGCCAATCACAGTCTGGAATAAACATGTACATATTTTTTATTGAAATCTAAAAACATAGTGTAAAATGAAAATTAATCACAAAATTTCCTTCAGTATACCAATAATACACTATTTTAGGATTCAAAGTACAATTAAACTGCTGAAGAAGCTATTGAACAGCAAAACACTTTTTTTTCTTTAACTGAGAGCCAATACCTTAGAGGATAATATCCCTGTTAACAAAAAAAAAAGGGAGATAATTAAAATCTTTATAAAGCATCTGTCATCCAGCTATACTCATTAGGGATTGAAAAACCACACAGATTATAAAACATGAAAAAAAAATTAAATCTGAATTTCTTCCCAAAATAAAACAGAAATATTAAAGAAAAACAGATAATGGTCAAACCTTTGCAAAAAAGCACAGATATATTAAACCAAAAAACCCCAAACCCCAAGCCTATAACTTTGAGTATGGTTCTGATGTGTAAACAAAACAATCACCATGTAACATTTCCTGAGAAAAAAACAGAATGATGAGCTACAGTGTGGATCACAGATTATTGCACTTTAATTTCTAAATGAGCTTAGACATCTGTGAAATTAAAACCCCAGGGCGGACAATTTATGTGACAGTATGTTGAGAAAGGAACAAAGCTTTGAGATGCAAATTCCATCTTTCCATTGCGTCAGACCAGGTAACCTTGCAAACAACCTTCACACAGACCAGTCTTCTCCACTCTGACTGATGTCTCCCATATGTATCTATTTCTCCTCTCCGTTTTCCAATCAAGTTGACAGCAATTCCCAGTTCGTTTTCTAAGGAGACTGATAAAAGCCAGGCTGGACCTGTACCTGTTATTAACCTCTCTTGTACCATTATTACTTATTTTTCTCCTTTGAGATAAGCAGTTACGTTGCACTTGCTGATCTTTGCATGTGATGTGTTATTGCATAAAAACGGTACTGCAAATGTCAGCCTGTTACTGGGTCATTAAAGTCAGGTCATGATATTTGAAAATTTGATGTTCTCAACCTTTTCGGGAATTAACCAACATATATTACAGGATTATTTATCTTTGTTTGTTGTTTTTGTCATGGTTGTTGTTGCTTACATCAATTATTCATGAACACAAGGGCATATATTATGCTATAAAAAGCCATGAAGTCTAATTGATTTATTCATATTATTGAAACTATGATTTAATCATTAATAGTGTTTACATATTTATTTTCACTGGCCAGTTTGGGTCTCCTTCATCATTGTGAAGAAACAATTTTGAGCTTTGTATATGCACAGTTACTCGAATGTCTTCTATACATATACACAATAGCATAAGGTTGAATAAGATGGAAAATGGCCCCAAGCTGCAGCAGGGGAGGTTTATTTTAACACAAGGAAAAATTTCTTCACCAAAATGTTGGAAGATTTCTGGCTGCCCAGAGAAGTGGTGGAGTCACCTTGCCTAGAGGTATTTAAAAAATGGGTAGATATGGGACCTTGTGGGCATGGTTTTCTGGTAGACTTGGCAATGCTGGGTTAATGATTGAATTTGATCTTGAATATATTTTCCAGCTTAAATGATTCTTTGAACCTATTATTCTGTGATATCCTATTTTTCTAAGTGAAAATAAGGCTTTTTGTCCTATCATTAGCATTCCTGAATCTTCTTCAGTTATGTACACCTTCATGTTTGTTAAAAAAACAAGGCTAAATGACAGATATTTCTCATTTTCAATTGTAAACTAAAATATTTGATATAATATGTGTTTGAAAATGGGACAATTTTTGTCCTGATATTTTTCAGATATTAATGAACTGCAAATCTCAGGTAATGTTTAAATACATCATATGATAGGCATTCTAAGATGCCAGAAATTATGGCACTTTCTTATGTAACTGCAGCTCCCAAAACCAAAAATCTATGAAGTTCATTAGTTTTTGTAGGCCCAGTATTATTTTGTGCCAACAGCTGAGGGAAAAAAACCAAAAAAGATAGTATTCAAATACCTGCCATGTTTGTTTTGAATTGGAACCAAAATTCTTCAGAGAAGCCTTTCAGAACAGAAGGTATGAACCCAGACTCCATCTTCTACTCACATAGTATAATTTTCTAAATAAATCAATTCAATATTTTTTTTCTTGACTTCTCTGCATACCACATGGTTTCTCCAGACTTTTGTCTTCCTTTTGGTTATTACATTAAAATTATTCTTTCATAAAGAGCATACAAAGAATATTTTTTGCTAAGTGTATACCTAAAAGTTTACTATAAAAATTTTACTATATATAAATATATTTTAATTCATTCATTCAATATACTTGATGAAAAGATGTCATGTAGAAAGTCTTCTATGAGAACCTTCTTTGATTGCTAGTATAATTTGAGTAAAGTTGCTAAACAGCTCTGTGTAGGTATCTTTTGCTAGATTTTATACATGCATTTGTAGAGCAATAATGCTAACAGCATACTGGCCATCTGTCGTAGACATGTTTTATGGAAAAGCCTTTCCTTAGGATTTTTCCTCCTGAGAAGCTGAGAGGCCTCAGGAACAAAATGTAAACATTGATTATCTGCTGCTGTGGAATGCAACAGGTGCATCTGTGATTGGTCTCATAGCGTTGTTTCTAAATAATGGCCAACCACAGTCAGCTGGCTCGGACTCTCTGTCAGAGACAGAAGCTTTTGTTATCATTCCTTCTTTTTCTATTCCTAGCCTTCTGATGAAATCCTTTCTTCTATTCCTTTTAGTATAGTTTTAATGTAATATATATAATAAAATAATAAATCAAGCCTTCTGAAACACGGAGTCAGATCCTCGTCTCTTCCCCCATCCAAAAACCCCTGTGAACACTGTCACAGCCATCTACTGTCCAGCTTTAAGAAATGAATTCTCATTCTTCAAAACCAAGAAAATACCTTTTTTTTCCTGATATTTTGTTCGTGGATAAATACTCTTGAAAATTTAAGACAACTACCAAAGGAACAAATCACTTTTTACAGTGACAATATTTAAATTCATTTAAATCAGGCTGTTTACAATACCATACTAGAGAAGATGATTTGTGTATCTTTTTCACACTCCTGAGAACCACCACTGAAACAGGGCCATTTTATAAAACATCATTAAAACAATCAGTAGTTTTTAAACTCAAAATAGGAACTGTAAGAATGCATCCTGTCATTACAGCAATCACTCTTGTTTAGGAGAAAAACAGCACAAAGCTGTCAAAACTTGTAAGCAAAATAAGCTGCTAAAAAAAATAAAATCACAGATTAATGATTCTAGCAGTCATGAAGATGTAAGCTCCAGAAGTGATTTATTACCTTTCTGGGGAGGTGAATGGGCAAAGTGTGATAAACTAATTGCAAGTATGGGTATTTTTATGGAAAGCTTTTGCTTCATGTCAGCTCAATATGCTGTTGAATCAGTTGCTGATATGACACAACCGACCAGCAACAGTGAGAGATGCATCAAAAAGCCATTCGCAGAGGGAAATATACTATTCTTCCTGGTAGTCCTGGGGTGGAGAAGCTGACTCCAAAATGCTAGCAGCATGGCTCTTCTGACAAAGCAGAATATGCCTTCACTCCTTCTTCTGGGTCATTTTCTACAGTAAACTTCTTTTGTCGTTTGTTATTGTGTTATTACTACCAAAGCAATCCAAAATCACTGGAATGCTCATTAAAGACATTTGTTTTTCCTTAAGAAACCCTCATTCTTTCATGTTTTTTCGGACCTGTGGACCAAGGCTATATATTTCATGGGTGGCTTGATCCCATCCATCAACAAAATCTTTTAAACCTTTGAATTTCTTTTAAAGACAGTGTGTGTCTTCACCATATTAGGACAGGGCTGCCTAATTTACCTTTACTTTTGAAATAAACGTTTCTCTGGAGTTTTGACCATTTCTCCAGGGAAATATTCCCCAGACACACTTGAGAGATAAATTGTCTAAATGAACTCTTTAATAACTTTTTACACAGTATCTAATTGTGGACTAGCCTAGCAGGCAGCCTCAGCAGGTGCATTTCTATCAAAATAATTTCACTGCATTTTCTATATAATTGAATTGACTAAGTTCTGCTGCATCATGATGTTTTCTCTCATTATAATGACAGCTGTGATATATTACAAGTTAGTTCTTGAGAAGGAGAAAAAAGTGAGAAGAAAAAATATACATTTGAACCATAATTTTTCAAACCAAGCATCCAAGGGAGAAAAAAAAATAATCAAGCAACAAATCATTACCCCAAGATAGGAAGCAAATAATCTTGAAAGGCAAATATTTTTGTTCCAGATGTACCTAGACTTTTTTGGAAGACTTAGCATATTTAGAGTAAAAATAAAAATCCTTTATCATTAATATGTGTCCTCAAAATATTATTCCTTGTGGTAGAAGAAAAAAAAAATATTACTACCATAGAGAAACTCATGGTGTTCTTCAGTTTCTTAGCAGTGAAATTAGTCCTGAAGTTCTTCCTGGTGGTGTAAATAAGGCTTTCTTTCACTTTTTTCACCAGAAACACACATTCCAAAACATTTGATAAATATAAGCAGAAAATATATTGATCATCTGAGTGTCATACTGTAAACTGCAATTTGCAGCCATTAAGAAAGTGCCCTAAGAATAACTAACTCTTTCAAAAGCAGAGCTTATTTACTAAAAGAAAAAAAAAATTATTCTGTATGAACATCTGTTTTCAAAAAAGTACAAGGAGTAATTTGCTGTCTTTGAGAATGGTGACCACTGAATTAAAAGTAGCTTTTATACTCCACTGTGTTGAAAGAGTGTGTTCAACTGTCTAATAGTCAGAAACAAGATTCCTCAAATAGGACTTATTTTACTACCATAATTGTGACTTCTTAGTCTGAATATTACTTTCTCTTTGCATTTGTAAGCATACATGGCACAACACATAATAAATTAATAACATTATTGGGCTATTGAGTAACTAATTACTTTCTCATTAATAGTTTTCAAAGATTTCACCCATTTCATCTGAACTGAGAAATTGTTGTTGTTACAAGCAGCTTTTTCATGCTTATTGGAAGAAGTATTTATATTATCACTTTATACCCCCTCAAAACATGTTGCCTCTGTCAAGACCTTTTAGATTTCATTGAACTGCTACTTTTCACTACTCCATGCAGTACTTTTGAAAACAGAAAAAATGATGGAATGAGATGCCAAAGGGAAAAATTCAGTTGTGGCAGAAAGGCAGGCCCAAGGAAGAAAAATGTAAATTAGTTGTGTTCATCTTAGGCAATGCCTTCCATTCCTCATAGATGAGTGTATGTGCTTCTTTCATAGTCCTTCATCTGAATGACATGCAGACCATATGCACTTCTCAGTGGTCAACAGCCTATTGCCAGCTCTAAAATGTTCCCCTGTGCCTCTAGTGCCAGCTAAAGGTTCAGGCATGAGATGGTAGAATGCAAGAGAAAGCTCTCAGGAAATAGAAAATGCATTATTGTAGGGAAATTGTTGGCCCAAGGGGTAACAGGGGTTTGTTCACTGCACAGACTGAACTTTTTTTAGGAAAGCTGAAAGCAGGAATGGACTTCAACATTTAGCCTATAATTCTGCCTTTAGTGGCAAAGCCCATTCCAGGCTGGAGAGTGGACTAAGCCCTTGAACTCCATTGATTCAGATAAAAGTTTATAAACCTGCCATATACCTAGACAAAAACACCTTTTGAGAAGTCAGGAGTATCCAAAACCTCCATTTGGGTTGGCGTATATTGCAGAAGTCTTGTGAGAGGCCTGTGTACTTCTGGACCAGCAGAAGGAGAAGAAAATTGAATCTCTGAATGCATTAAACACCATAATTACAACAACTGGACCATGACATAAGTGTCTGTAGGTGAGTTAGGTCAGGGGATCCCCAGAACCCAGTTCAGCTGCTCACATGCAGACACTATGTTTGGGCACAGCCTGATTAGCTTGGGACAAATGAATAAAGGACCTACATTTGGTTATTTCCTTGTAAATGCCTACAATCTGGAGCTTTACTTGGGGCACAGCTCAATAAATCACTTGAATGATCACTGATCTTTCTTTCATGACACATGAATTCTGGCTAGTGTCTCTTGGAATTTGTTGAAAAGAAAACTGGAATACTATAGAAAAGAGGAAGGGAGGTAAGATAATGGAAATATATTAAAAGCAGCATTTTCAAAAATTTTAGGAATTAATTCTTCAAGAAAGTATCCATTTATTTCCAAGAATTTATGAAATGTTTTCACAGATTTGTGGAAGGACATTGTATAGGAAGCAGGGCAAATTTTACAGTCGTTATTGTTCATTTTTTACAGAAATAAATAACTTATAAAAGCTGCCTATCGGTGCTTTCTCTAGCAGAACTTCAGCACACACATGAAGTAGAAAAATGCACTTACGTGATAACACAAATCTGATTTAATAAAGTTTTGGCACAAACCTTAATATGATACCTAACATTGACTAAAGTCACATAAAATATAGACTGTCTGTATTATTTACTGTTGGACAGTTTATTGATGTAGTAGCTAATTAGCTATGAGAATCTGAAGGTTATCTGCTATGCACTAGTATTTTGTAAAGGAACTATTTTTCTTTAATTTTTGTCCTTGTCAATAACACTCTTGCTTCTCTAATTCTATCTATGGCCACAAGGGAATATTTATAATCTCAGTGAATGATCAGAAAAATTTTGTATTAATTCATATCAATTTCTTAGTACTTCATGTTGAATAATCTCATTTAAAAAGAAATATTTATTTAAAGGTAGGGGATTTTTATTTCTAGTCTCTGAGCACCTAATTTTGACTCTTCTATAATAAAGATATTGTCATAAATTATCTGCCTGTATCAAATCACCTTGGAGGATATTATCTCAAAACCTGCTTTGTCATTTACCACTTTTCCCCAAAGTATTTACATAGTATTCCAGATAGGTCTTCACCTACATTTCATGCATTTTCCAGTTTCATATATTATCAGAACTTCCAGATATGAAAAATCACTGTAAAATAGCAATTCCATTGTGCATGAAAAGCTGATTTCATTTATAATTGATTTACCTGTCCTCAAAACAACTACAGATCTAAGAAAGTGAAAGGATTAAGGGAATTAATATGGTTTTAGGGGACCTACTTATCATGACCTTAAATTGGACAGGGGTTTAAATTACATGTAAAATTACATGGACTAGGGTCAAAGATGGCCTCTCTCAGACAAGTATATGGTTCATCTGATCTACAACAAAAGTGTCTAACATATGCTTTTATGGACTGCATTCAGGAGCTTCTTGATGAACAAGACTGTATTGGGTTTGCATGGCTAGGTTTTGGTAGGGCAGGGACTCCAGGGGTGGTTTCTGTGAGAAGCTCCAGCAGCTTCCTCCATGTCCGACAGAGCCAATGGCAGCCGGCTCCAGGACAGCTCTGCAGGCCAAGGCTGGGCCGGTCAGAAATGACAGTAAAGTCTCTGTGATAACATTGTTAAGAAGGAAAAGAAAGTCATTGTGCAGATGAAATTGTGGCCAGGGAAGAGCAGGGTGAGAACACGTGAGAGGAGCAGCCCTGCAGACACCAAGGTCAGTGCAGATGAGGGGCAGGAGGTGCTGCAGGTGCCAGAGCTGAGATTCCCCTGCAGCCCCTGGTGCAGCCAGCCCGTGGTGAGGCAGCTGGGACCCTGCAGCCCATGGAGGTCCCTGGGGACACAGAGACCCACCCCCAGCCCATGATGGTCCCTGGGGACACAGAGATCCACCCCCAGCCCATGGAGGGCCCTGGAGACACAGAGACCCACCCCCAGCCCATGATGGTCCCTGGGGACACAGAGACCCACGCCCAGCCCATGGAGGTCCCTGGGACACAGAGATCCACCCCCAGCCCATGGAGGTCCCTGGGGACACAGAGATCCACCCCCAGCCCATGGAGGACGCCCACAGCAGGGCAGGGGGTGCCTGGGAGGAGGCTGTGGCCCCGTGGGAGGCCTGTGCTGGGGCCTGTGCTGGGGCCTGTGCTGGGGCCTGTGCTGGGGCCTGTGCTGGGCCTGTGCTGGGGCCTGTGCTGGGCCTGTGCTGGGGCCTGTGCTGGGCCTGTGCTGGGGCCTGTGCTGGGGCCTGTGCTGGGCCTGTGCTGGGCCTGTGCTGGGGCCTGTGCTGGGGCCTGTGCTGGGGCCTGTGCTGGGCCTGTGCTGGGCCTGTGCTGGGGCCTGTGCTGGGGCCTGTGCTGGGGCAGGTCCTGCAGACCCATGGAGAGAGGAGCCCACCCTGGAGCAGGTTTGCTGGCAGGACTTGGGATCCTGTGAAGGGACCCACACGGAGCAGGCTGTGCCTGAAGGATTGCACCCTGTGGAAGAGGGACCCTTGCTGCAGCAGTTTTGGGAGGATTTGTGGGATGGGATCACATTGCAGCAGTTTGCAGAGAGCTGTTGCTCGTGGCAGGGACCCCACGGTGCAGCAGGGGAAGGACTCCTCTCCCTGATCTGCAGGAGAAGCCTCAGGTCATGAACCATAACCCCCATTGCCTGTCTCTCTCTGCCATTGGGGAAGGAGGTTGAGCAAGGAAGAAGAAAGGGGGAGAGTGTTTTTAAGGTATATTTTACTACTCATTATCATGCTCTGATTTTGTTAGTAATAAATTTAATTAATACCTCTAAGTTTAGTCCGGTTTGCCCATGATGGTATTTGGTGAGTTGTAGTAAACTCCTCAGGTTTAGCCAGGGCCCCTTGGAGAATAGAATGCTGACACAGCGGCAAAGAAGTTTCCTGTCTCCAGGGGCAACCGCCTTGTACCTTATCCCTATAGCCATGTAAGGCAATATGTTGTTAACCCTACTATTGGTCACTTATGGTCACTCTAACACCTTTGCCATTTTGTCAGGATTGGATCCGGGCCAAGTGTATAAAAGTAGCATACTGTACCCCTACTAACTCAGAAGAAGAAGAGCTGAGACCCTTCACGGACCCTCCAATAAAGCCATACTCGTGGAACAGCCAGTGTCTTCTCCTTCTCCTCTCTCTACCGTCTGCTGGAGCCTTAGGCCAAGGGAAAAGCTACCTAGCAAGCAAAAGAGCTTGAAATCATAAGAGCTGCCTAATCACTAAGAGCTGAATATTCCCTGCTTGCTAGGGCTGTCCCACGGCCTTGGTCTGAGAGCGAGCTGGCTTCTAGCACCCAGTCCCCTTGGGGACTGAGCTCTGGAGCTGTAACAGCTTGCACAGGATAAGACCAAGCAAGGCTCATTTAGTGAGTGAGCTCTCTCTGTCCTTATCTCAGCTGATGAACTCTTCATTATGTTTTATCTCCCCTGTCCAGCTGCTTAGGGGAGTGATGGAGTGGCTGTGGTGGGTGCCTGGCCTCCAGCCAGGGTCAACAGACTAAAATGTCATCATGGGAACAGAAACAAAACCCCAGCTTTTCCATCACCCCAGGAACAGGTATATTATCCAGCAGAGCTACCAGGACTTCTGTTCCTTGATTTCAGTTCTGCCCCTTGCACCTCACATTGCTGGCTGTGCAGTGGCACAGCTTTGCCAGAAGGACATCATGCCTGTGTGCTCCGTGCTTGAGAACTCTCAGACTCTCATGATGATACAAGTTTAAAGCCCCTGGGGACAGGAATGAAAAGCTCCAGATATTCCAGTCCTGAAGCTCTACTTCACCACTCAGATAACAACTTTTTGTTGAGAAAATTTTGGCATGTCAGCATACACTATAGTGTCTCCTAAAATGCAAACTATGTCATAAAAAGTGAGATGCTGATGAAACTCCCTGAGTAGAGATAGGAACAAGCTGATCTATGTGACCCTATCCATGTATCTTAAAAGCTGATATGCCATTTCTTTTCACATTTTGCCACAGACCAGATGTGCTTTGATATGCAACATGTTTGAACAGCTAATTAATATTTAAAAGTGTCATTCTGGCATAATCTGTATAAACGTACATTTGGAATTCACAACATCCTGTCAAATACAATTTTTAAAAAATTGTATTCAGAAAAATGGTTATGAATGCCTATATGGGTGGCAAATATTTCTGAGTTTATTGAAGAAAACACAGGGTTTTTGCTATTTCTTCCTTCAGAAAATGAGATTCACCTTCAAGTAGATAAATGCAGAGAAAAAAATATTTCCAATTAACAGCCTTTTGAAAAAAATTCATTACATCTATTTTCTTAAAAGTAGTAGGTTTCTCCTTCAAAGTCAGAAGTCATTAAAAAAACTTCCCAGAATAATTTCATTTCAATTTAAGTACAAATTTTAAGATTAAACCATTGGAGAAAAGGGATGCAGTAATTTTATAGTTTTGTAGAAAAGAGAAACAAAATGATATCTTCACTTCCAAAAGTATAACTAGTTTGCATATATATTTAATACTTATATAATCATATTTGGAGTTAACTATAGCTAAATAAAGAATTTACACATTTAAAATCCCAGTGGTATTATTTCCTTAAGAAATGTTTCTCAGACATGCTGTATTGACTGTCATGCTCAGTAGTTGGTTGCCTTTTTAGCTTTACCAGTTCTTTAACTGGTTTTGCGTTTTAACACTTCTCTGAGTGGAAGAATGTGGATGTTCAAAAACTCCTTAAATTCTATAGTAAACATCTTCAGGAGCTTTTCTGCAACACTGGGTGGGGTACAGCTACAATCAAAGAAGACCAACCATAACATTTCTTTTTTAGCCAAATAGTTAACACTAAATATAAGCCACTTATGGCCTTGCAACTTTTCTCAAACAGCTATATTCAGCATTTCAGAAAAGATAATGTGTCTGTGAGCATATGTGTAATCACAAATAGCTTTCCTAGCAGAAACTAAGTTGAGTACATTTTTAATCCAAATGTACCAATAAGTAATAACAGTAAATTAAAAAATCAGTAAGATAATGCACCTACTAACTTTTCATTAAATCAGGACAGTTTGTGGAACTTAATAACTTATCTAAAAGACAAAATCATACTTTGCTAGAGTATTTAATTCAGTGCTGGTAATACATAGCACATTTTACAAAAATACTACACAGCAAGCAGTGGTGCTTTGCATGATAACAATGAAAGGTACAAGTAATCTGCCCCACATCATATACATAGATATTTTAAATCTTTTTTCCCAAGAACTGGTTTAAAACTTTGTCTTTTTCACAAGATGTTAAATATGTCAGATGAATAATTCTCTACAATACTTATTTATGCTTATGGGTTACAAAATAACGTATTTTATTTAAAATATAGGTGTTCTGTATTGCAGACTATAGGGTAGATAAAAGATTATAATCAATTTCCTCAGATACTGAGTCTTACATAGTCAAAGTTTTCCATTTTAATATTTTTGGAGTTAGCTTTGCAATCAGATATTGCCCAAGATCTTGAAATGAAACATGTCCCCTCCTCAGCATGACTTCATACTTTCCAAAGCTCTACTTTAAGTAGATCTACTGGTTTATAGTTCTGTGAAGCCACTGAAAGCTATGCTGTTGTGTGCCCTTTTCCAAGTGTATTTTAAAATCAATTTTTCCTACACAAAATATAATGCATCTAATCAAGTTTGGGTGACTTCTATATTTAATAAAGAAGTAGTTATTTATGGCACACAATGGTTAACAGCAACATGTTGATTCATTAGAAATCAAGTTATATTATCTATATGATAAACTATCAACAGTAGATATTTAATTATTGATATAACCACAGTTTAAAAGATTTTTTTAGGATGCAGTAATTACTACATACCAGTTTTTTTAATTTAAATTTTTTTTGTCTTTTAAAACTCACAGATTACTTTTGTAAAAAGCTTCATATCCCAGGCCACCAAGGGCTTGTTCATATGAGCTTCATGTTCTGAATTTGAATATTTCATGTGTTTTTCAGTGAAAAGGAAAGGAAGGGAGGAAAGAGCTGACATAGCTCAGTCTATGGGGCTTTTTCATACAATACATCAATTGGAAAACTTCCAACAAAAAAAAATGAGGACATTTTTCTCCAGGGAGAGAGGAAAAAAATAGCTATATTTTTGATATATACATGCATGGACACATGTAGCCTGAATTATAAATATATAGTTTTATAGATATGTGAGTGAAGGTAAACAGCACCAGGTAAAAAATTCTTTTCAGTGCCATAACTCTATTTTTGTACTGGCTCTAGGAGATCCAAGTATGATTAGACTCTAAACTATAAATAAATAAATAAAGTGCAATCACATCCTTTGAAGGAAAAAAGCATGATAAAGGAAGAGACGTTGACATTCAGGAGACCTTTTTCTCTCTGACTCTGTTGTTACAGCAATGTAAATTACAGCATTAGCTCATGAACTGTTTCAAAAGCAGACTTTCAAAGGTGATCACTTGAGTTTATTAAGGACATTTCCACTGTTCTCAAAATATGTCATTGAAACAACTTTGTGTTTTCTGTAGCAAACAATTATGTATTGTTGGATTGCTGTGTTGAAAAGTTTAAACCTTTCATCTTTGATGCTCTTGCATTTCAGAGAAACATGAACTCTATTTATTGTATGAAGTTTCTAAAGCCTTTCCCTGTGGAAGACAGACTGTACATAAACATAAGATACTGCATCACAAAACTGGAGAAATCTTCTTTTATTCATATTCTGTTCATACTGACTCCTAATGAAGTAAATGGGAATGTTGCCACTGACTTTGTTAGATCTGGAATTTAACTCCTCAAATTTGTTTCCTATTACCTTCAAGAATCCCAAAGCATTCTTATCCCTTTTTCTCAGACACCTTCTTTACTTATAGATCCTTCCCTCACTAATCCCCTCTCAGGTAGAAAGAAGACAGTGTATCTGCAAACTCATTTTTTGATAGCATTAATGTCTAGACCACAAGGCACTTGGTAATGTCTCTGCTTGTCTGTAACACATATAACTCTCAGGTTCCTTCCCTAAGTGACTTACAGCTTTCAGCTAGCATTTGAGTTAAAGCCTTTTTCCTTGATTTTATGTTTAAATTGCTCCTTTTGCTCTCTCAATTATGATTAAAAGCTTCCTTAAGTGAAAGAGCATTCTAATTTTTTTTGATGTCATCACTTTTAAAATGCTTAATCTGAGCAACTGTGGCCATATTACATTATCTCTGTGATATATCACATATCTCTGGGATAGTTCTCTGTACAGCACAGGAACATAGATTCCTGGAGTCCAGTTCCTTCTTTAATTGATGGGTTACATGAGTTAAGAGTCTGTACCAGACTAGGTAAGGTATATATATATAATATAATATTATATAACAGGATAATATACCTGTTCCTGTACCAGACTAGGTAAGGTAAAGGTGAGGAATTGCAGTATACACCAAAGAGTGGAGTGGGGACGTGGTTTGCTTCAGAGTAAGCTACAGACCTGCAAGTAACTGCTACAGGAGCTCCAAAGTAACAAGACTGAACAGTCTTCACTGAGTATGGAGAGGATTCTAAAAATACCTGGAATGTGTCACATACACTAACATGACAGCATTACTCTACACTTTACCAAGAGATGTGCAATACGTAGGCACGAGGCAAAGCCCAGCTCTCTTTTGCATCCTCATTTATCCAATATCACTGGAGCTACATGAAAGTATGAAGTCATGATTCATAGGAAATTTCAGTGAAGTTGTTGGCCTCTAAGTTCATGTTAAAAAAGGAAGATTACGATCCACGAGATGTTAGAACTGACAATTGGCTGTATGTATCTGGTAACTTGGAAAAGCCTGTGAGTGATAGGGGCTGCACTGAAAAGGAAACCATTTGTGTTCCTCTGCCACTGGACTCCTGCTGAATGCCTGGCTTTGGTAGCTGGAGACTGTGAAGCTGAATTGACAATTAATTCAATGAACTTCAGCTCCAAAGAACACAAACCACTTCAGCCTCTTCCAGTATAAAAGAGATTACTTCTGTTGTAAAGCAAAGAAGAAATATCTTTTTAATTTCTTGCAGTCAATGGATTTTAACTGCATTATAATCTTTGCCTTTTGGTTTTGGAGCAAGTACTCCAAATAAACTCCCATACAAGTTGCTGCAATAAAATCCCTGTTAAAAGAAGTTATAGACAAACTGACATAGATAAAATGCATTTTTAAAGAAGATCGTGGATAAAATATATGCTTGATATTGTTCCTTCCATTATGCCCTTTACTACACTTTGCAATATCAATAACCTAATAATATAGAAGTAAATCCCTCTGTTCAGTGTACTATTCAACTACTACAATAGGAAAACTTGAATTTGTTTTTAAAATATTATAAACCAGACCTGTGACTATTATAAAGAAATGAATTAGAATAATCCTTAAAATAGATATGTTTTTAAAACAAATCCAATTTTTGGAGAATAAATTGTTTTTAAATCCTACCCATTACCCATGTATTTTAACCCCTTTTTTCACTGCCACTTTTCCCTTCTAATAATTCTGTATTTTTTCCATATTTTTACCTAAATATATAAACCTTTAAATACAGATTGCAATCCTGAAATTAAACTAGCCTACCTTATTCATCTGGCCTGCTCCTATGGGTCTAAATATCCACTGGCATCTGGTAACAAGGCAGCCTGCAGCACTGGAACAAGAAATGCTATAAAATCATAGTAGTGAAGATATCATTTAATGGGGGCCATATGTACAATGCACTATGCAAGTTTGCTTGTTCTTTAAACAAAATAATCACCATGTGGACAGAAATATGCACCAAGATTTCTGAAGCATTTAGTCTCAGCAGCCTCTTCTTTTCCAGCTTTTGCTTATTTATGTTCTATTTTCCAGTGTTCAAATCCTAATACATCTCCTAATTTAACTGTTATGTGCAAAAAGATTTTGTGCCATGGAAAATAAATTATTAGTTCAACTTGCATATCATATCTGTTTTATTAATAGGTGAGTGGTTATTAGAAGATACATACTGATCATTTATTCAGGAACATATAAATGTATATGAATCATGAAGAGAGGAAGGGAAATTGTTCCCATTTCCACATTTTCAATAGAAATAATATTTTATCAGATTTTATAAATCAAAGCTGCTCCATGTTTTATTTCCTCTCAAGTGTTCATATTTTCCTTGAATTAAGTTTTTAGTTATATATGAACTTCATAGTAAGTTTTGCTATCTTACAAAAATAAAGGTTGCCATATGCTTTCATAAACAGAACATTTATTTGCTGTTATTAGCTTGCTGCATCAACACAGAGCAGATTGTTTTTGAAAGATGCAGTTTCAGACTGCCAAAGAAGATCCAGAAAAGAATGCACCATATTAAAACTACAGTCCATTTCATGAGGATCTCTTCTTTGAATGAGGTTTGATTATATAGGGCCTACTTCAATGTCAAGACTGCAATCTAAAAAAGGCTGGGGCTCCATCCTGCTTTTTTCATATTTTTTTTCAAACTTCAGTATAACTGGAAAAACATGAAATCATTATAGTAATAAGCATATTGGAAATTATAATAACAAACATACTGACCTACCTTCTCTTTACTTGTTTCTTTTTCTGTTGTTCTACACCTTTATTTGCAATGTTTTAAATATTGCTTTCTTTATACTCTAGAAGTTATATAAAGTTGTTCAACACAGCATCAAAATAGATACAAGGACACGCATTTGAAATGGATATTTCTAACAACTAGATTAGATTTTCAATGATCTGACTGACATTAATCTCTTTAGAAAGTAACAATTCATAAAAAAAACCCAGCTTCAATTCTGTCTGGATTCATAAATATTCTAATCTCATTCTCACAGGTAAATAGTGATAAACTGTTAATGTAATTTAGCATTCTGAACTGATAATTTCAATTTATTTTCCATTATACAGGGCAATATTTTCTTCATTATTTTTGTTTCTTTGTACAGTGTCATTTTGGTTAATAACAGCAAGGTAATTCAAACTTGAATGATGAAGGTAAGATACATCTTATTATCATTCCTCATAATACCTTATTTTTGACATAAATTTCTATGTTGCTTAAAAAAATCATTAAAATGTTTTTTTTTTTTTTTTTTTAAGTAGTCATAAAATTAGAGTGCAGGAATTAGAATGCTGAAAGCTCAGGGGTAATTATATTTGTTATGCTGGCTGCATTGGTACAGAAGTTCCATGAAAAATCACAAGCAGTTAGTTTTAAAGATTCTCAATGCATGTGAAATAAATGGAAGGAAGACAATTTGACAGACTATTCAGTAAAACATCCTCACAGAAAAGGGATCTTCACATCATACCATTATCATGGCGAATAAACTATACACCACACACTGAAAATTTTAGTGTTGCTATTTAATGAAAAGATAAGAATTAGTGTACCAAATCTTCTTTAATTAAGATAAATTAATTTAGAAATCAATTATGAAAAATAATGTAATAAACTTGAAATGTAGTGGAAAATAGATTCTTCTAACCAGAGATTTTATAAATTAGCATTTTCTGAGCATTTGACAGAAGAGGGTTTAGGGAGTTTAGAAATGTTTATGTAATAAACAAAATGCTGATCTTAGTTTAAGAAAACACTATTTTTTGACTACTGAAATTAAGCATTAGGCATTAGACCATGTTCAAAGTTAGTGAATAATTCAGAATTTCTGTGTGGAAAAATATCTATTTTTACTGAGCCTCTAGAAGTAACATCAAGATCATTTAAGTATATAATAAATTAGTGCTAATAACAAACAGTACATTATTGGCACATTTTGACTTTACAAAGTCAGGAAATCAGAATTCACTAGCTATGCACCAGGTGCCCCCAGTGGTAATTTGAATAACTGCCCCTTACTCTTGTCTGCTGAGCTGGGTGCAGTGCCCTGTGTTCACCTGGAAAAGCTTTGTGATTGCACAGAAGAAAAAATGATATGAATGGCTGTAATTTCAGAGAAGTCAGTTTCCCAGTCTTTATTTCTACACAGCTGCACAAGTGCCCATGCCAGAGCAGAGGTGATGCAGGGGCGGGAAGAGGTAACTGGGATGGAACAGAGATTCACAGGATGAAAGAGACACCAAAAAAAGTCAATAAGGTGTTACAGCTGGAATCACATTAACCTCATTATTGCCTCATTAACACTGCAATAAATTAGGGTTGTTAATTTAGATATCTGAGTGAAATACATAAAGACATGTATTGACAGCATTCTTGCCCTTTCCTTCCCAAAGCATATATTTAATGTTGGTAAATAAGGTGAAAGCCAGGAAACAATACAGAATTCTCACCATTTGTGCAAACTAAGAATTCTACTTTTAAGAAGCACTCCAGAGAAATTAAAGGAATGTTGTCAGGTATATCTACAGCAGGACTTCAAGAAAAAAAATTTCTTTTCTTTTTCAATACCATTTTTAGCAGTGATGCTTTTTCTCGTCTCCTTTTCAGACTAACAGTGAACATTATTTTCCCATTTCTCTCTAGAAAGCAGCAAATAAGAACACAGTAAAATTTTTAACAGTTTACTGCAATGTTTCTTGGGACATTAACCATGAACCTTGTACTTAGACCCTATCCTCATAGTTCTAGTATGAAAGTTTTCTGTGTTTTGCATGGAGATTCTCTATTACTGAGATGCCATTTTCTCCATGATGTTTTGAGCTTCTAAAATGCAAACAGTTAAATTGGCAACATTTTTTCCCTAGTCCCTGTGCTAATAGAAAAAGGTTCCTGTATGCCAAGCACTGCCAAATACATCATTTAGGGATTCAATCTGTATTTCCAATCAAACAATAGTAGCTATACCTGTTAAACTAGAAACTCAAAAAGAGAGTAGCAAGGTATAGAAGGAGCAATTGCTCTTTCCAAATGCCATAGGTCACAGTTAGTTTGTATCCAGAGTTTGGGAAGGTAGAGATCATTTAAATCTCAGGTTGGAAAAAAAAAAAAAACTTACGACAAATTGAAATTTTTTCTGACTATCTTTCTTTGGTTTCTGGGATAGTCCTTTTTTTCAGATACTTAGATGGCAGATTTAATATTGCTGTTATATTTGTGAAAACAATGCAGTCCGTAGGGCAAGAAGACTTAAATTACACATAGGAAATGTTTATTATTTTCCTGAACGAGCGAGTGTTAAGAAATTGTCCTGAAATTCAACATTATAAAAGCTTGTGGTACAGGGTAGTAAGTTCCTACCTTATGAGCATTTCCACAGGATCCTAGTACATTCAAGCTCATTCAAGCACATAGGACAAAAA
This sequence comes from Melospiza melodia melodia, assembly GCF_035770615.1. Classification (NCBI taxonomy): domain Eukaryota; kingdom Metazoa; phylum Chordata; class Aves; order Passeriformes; family Passerellidae; genus Melospiza; species Melospiza melodia. The sequence continues at coordinate 109,551,549 of NC_086195.1, read as the reverse complement.
TTAAGGTCCACTTCTATTTTTTCCTAACTTCCATGTGTTTGACTTTGAAAATCTCAATTAAATTATTTTAATTTGTTTCTGAATACAATACAGTACCAAGGATATAACTGGATCAGGAAGGAGGTAATAACTACAATGAAACATATTTGCTTCTGGGCACTCTTTTCATGTAAAAATGGAAATAGTTTAATTTAATTTTCTTCTCATTATGGCATGAGGGACAGCTCACCCTATTACTGAATGAATCCCACTATTAATGAACAATTCAATTGATGAGGTAATCATGCAAGCATTATTTTTTTTTACAAATCTTATATTTCTAATATACAAATAATGATTATTTTTTTATCTTACTTAGCTCCTCCCAATAACACTTAGAAGTTTTACTCATCTCCCCTTTACTTCAAACAAAACAAGATTTTCTTATGTATCCTCAGCAGAGGGAGCCAGAAAATTCCCAATCCATGTGAAATCTGAAACTGAATAAACAACAGCAGTGACTGGCCTAGTCCTCTGACATGAATTGTAATATTCACATGACTTCTGAGAGATGCTGATCCAGCATTAAGTGAAATTAATTCTTCATTAGACTCACATGTTCAGCACACTGACCTCAGTTTGCTCTTTTAAGGTGAGTCCAAGACTGGCACTCACAGACACTCCAGACAAAACAAATTCTCCATTAGTATTAGGATGGACTCCATTTTACCACAGATATTTGAAGAAGGAACTTTCTGTCCTCACCAAGCAAGACAGTGCCAATGTCTGGCCACGTATTGGCTTCTACAAATCTGAAACTGCTACACTGGAAACACAGGAGGTCAGAAGTCAGTAGGTTTTATATCAGCCACATGTAACGCAATTCAAAATGTACAAAATAGATCTAATTAATTTATATCTACCTACAATTCTGTCTTTCTTACACCCTTAGGTCATTCATTATTTCTTGTAACAAAAGTACACTCCAGAGGTAAGTTTTGATTGGACTAAGTCTGGATGACAGCAGTTAATTTTCTGGGCCCAAGATAAGTAATCCAGAAACACTTTTTTTTCCCTTTTTATTTAATCCAGTTTGATCAACAGACAAATGGGTTAATTTTATGTCTCCCTGTGTTTGGGGGTAGGCTGCAAGATCCAACTGAATTCTGGATTTCCTGGGAGAGAAAGTAGGACTAGGAAATAATCAATCAATGGCCAATGCCAGTTACTCCTTTAAAATATGGGCCACAAGTAATTAATATTTTAAACCATGTATAATTAAATAAATTTCCTCAAAAGAAGACACATTATTTAATTTAAATTGATTTGATTTAATTAAATAAAAAGCTATTTTGAAGGCCCTATGGCTGAAAAATGATGAAATGGAAAAATACAGTTCATAATAATGAAAAAGAAAGGTGAAGCCAGCATTTCTGTGCTTTAGCACTCTTTTAAGGACCACTTTTAACTAGTTCTGCAGCTAAAAGGTCTTGCCAAGCTTTCTTAATTTTGTGGAATGAGAAGGCCAGATTCCAAGCTCCAGTCTGGTAATTTGTCACAGGTAGCTATGCTGTTTTCCATGGTTATTTTTAACCTTCTAACTTGCTGTCCTTCCAATCTTTCTTTTCATTCTGCTGCTTTGTCTTCCACTAATGACTTCAGTTGTTATTTGTGTGAGGAAATAATGTAGTATTTGATTCATGGCTAATAAGGCTTTGAGAAGAAAGCCTCTGAAAGGAGAGATTATGTTTTGATGGACTAGATATTCAAGTAAAATTAAAATGAAATAGCTGTTGAAAATGCAAATACCTATTGTTTCCAAGCAAGTTTTCTATTTTAGAAAACTCATAATCTGTGCTCTGTGTTTAAGATGGACAGAGATATTAAGTTCATCTGAGAAAATATCATCTTATATATTGGAGTAGTGCAGAACAGGAATGCTTACATAGGTGAAGTGCAATTCTGCCCACATGTCCCCTACAGGGGAATACCTCATATTTATCTGTCCCTACAGGGACAGATAAATATGAGGCATCATCCATCAGGTGTTCTTGAAGGAAATCACTGTAGCAATTTAAAAGTAATTACACACTGTAGTCAGGAAAACTATCAGCAAGGACTCAAGCCTGAAAGAAGAAAGTAGATTGTCTGGGTTTTGGAACCAAAATGTCAGCAGAATTAAATGAGCATTTAACACATTTGTTTCTTCCAGAAAGCCCTCTGGTGAAATAGGATCATGACTTGAGGATATCTTCTTCTCTGTACATTATAGGTAAATATACTGATGTTCCAAAGCTAGAAATTCTTGAAAGCAGAATTTTGTCAATGAGGTTTATTTGCCTTTGAAAAGGAATATAATCAACAGATCCTCTAAAGCATTCTGAATGAGTATCTTCATTTCAGAAGTAGTGTGGATAAAAAATAAGAAATGCCTGTGAAACATTTATAAAATGGGAGACTATCTTGCCTACCCTGTCAAATGAAATAAGATCAGCATTTAATGAGTAGTAAAAGTGAGAAATGCAAATATAATTATCTTATCTTATCTCCTGTTCTGGTCTCCTGCTTCAAATCCAACAAGTATTCCCCTAGAAAAGAAATTGTAAATATTTCTACTCAAGTTGCACCATGCTTTGTGTGGAGAATTACCATTGCACTTACACACATATTAACAGTACACCAGGAAAATTATGCTACTGTGTTGAAATTAGGGACTCAATAGGTTTTTTAATAGGTTTAGTATTTCAAATAGGTCAGATCTGGATGGGTTGACAGTCACAGAATTTGCTAGTAATCAGCACACAAACTGCTTCAAATTGTGGAAATTCTTCACAGACATGTTTAATGGAACAATAAGTGGGAAAAAATTCCCTTGTTTTTTCTTGATTTTGGAAATGACTGAGATAATTCTTTTTCCTTCAGGTTTCCACACACAGAGAAAGAAACCTTAATCAGAGAAGTATAATGTTTGACCAATCAATAAGCAGAGAAGAGCAGTGATTTATAAGAGAAATTACTGCATCACCTTGATTACCTATGATTTGAAAAAGTGAAAACTATGAAGATTTGTAAATAATCAAAGTGAATAACCTGTCTTCCTCCTCTTTCCACAGCACATTTTGATTTAAGAGTACATATTAGAAGTAAAATTATTTTAGAAAGTTAAAAATAGCAATCATAACTTGTTTGTATAGGACATATCTTTCATTTTGACTAGCACCTTCCTTTACAAATCCCTAAAATTATTTCCATGGGATTATGGTGGATTAAATGACTGTTCAGGGTAAAACTGGCAGAATTAGGTCCTAGGAGATTTCCTGTGCTATGCTATGATCCCAGAAGAGAAGGAGCAGGAATTACACTACTAAAATTATTAAAGTCAAATTGGGATTTATTATTTAATATACCCTTTGAGAAACATTTCTGCATTAACAGGAGGACAGACAGGATGACATGGAACTACATATTTTACTTGAGTCTCATTTGTCACTCATAGCTTGGTCTTTGACAAAGGTATTGCTACTTAACTTTATTTTTAAATCTGAAAAAAAATGATTATTTATATTCCCTGAACATATTAAAATTTTCAGCTCATAAAATAAACCCTTTTACAGAATGGTTTGGATTTCTTCATTGTGTGTTTTTACTTGGATTTTTTGGTTCTTTCTGTTTTTAGGATGGAGAGAGAGAGACAGGAGGATACAAAACTATGGCCTGCCTATGAAATGGCAAAAAGCAGGAACTGAGAAATTATATTGTGATTTATTTCATTAAAAGAAAATATAACTTCTCATTGTACACTGAAAATGAGACATTTGAGACACTGCAAAAATGAATTTGCTTAATACATTCCAGCAATTGAGAAATAGCAAATGCAATACTTGATACCCCATCCACTGTAAATATTATCCTTTTATCTTATCTGCTTCAGCTGTACATTTTCTTACCAAAATGTTGCAGTATTCAAAAACTATTCAAAATGTTTTCTGTGAGAGTTTTAGGAGAGCAAATGAATCGTAGTAAGTGTGCATCAAAAGGACTCAGGAGATCTTTGAAACTACAAATAATCAACAAAACTCTGTCATTCTGAGTTCATTCATATAATTAAAAGACAGAGAAAGACACACCTTGCAACTTTAGATATCTGCCAATGGCAAGAATCTAAGGGTCTTAAAGTTCTAAATTGTATTTTAACACACTAATATGTCAGTAATAAAATTAAAATCCTGGCAAGGAGAAGGATGAGTAAAAGCAAAAGATATCTTTGGAGAAATTATGCAAATTTGTGGAGAAACATCAATTTTAAATCTTGAGAGAAGAGTGGCTAAGCGGATTTGATTATATCTAATACTTTTCTTTATTTCTATGTTTCTGTGTATATTTATATACACAGAAACATACTTTTACTATAAAGTTACTATACTTTTCTACATTTTTATGTTTCTGTGTATACTTATACTTTTCTTCATTTCTATGTTTCTGTGTTACTATGTTATCCATAGTCTTCTAAATATGTTCACAACTTTGTGTCAGCAAATCTGCAGTGACTTTTAGTGTTTAAAAACATGTCCATGTCCAAAGCGTACTTTATCAAGGTTAACCATTAGAGCTTTAAATCCCATCATATCAACCATTTTAAAAAGGGAATTATTATTATTATTATTAGTAGTAGTAGTAGTAGTAGTTGTAGTAGTAGTAGTAGTAGTAGTAGTAGTAGTAAGGGAGAGATAGAGATGTAATGCTTTACAGAAGGAATAGTGGTTTTTCAGAATTAGTACTATTGCTTTGCCTTATTGATCCTCACAGAGCTGCTAAAGCTTCATCCGATATGGCAGAAAAACTGTACTGTATACCGTAACACAGATGAGAACTCAATATAAACAAAGTAAATAATTACCTTAAAAGGAGTTAAATATAGCCTGAAATGCACAGTGAGTCCAAGGAGTGGATGTGGAGTCAGTAGAAGGCTTCCATTGTCCAGAATAGAAGATAAAGGATCTGATCCTATTTTGTACTCTCCTAAACTCTCTGTTAGAGACCTCTTCTGTTGAAAAGAGCACAATTTGCCAAAGCAAAATGCCCAGTAACTCTCTGTTGTGAGCACTTGCACCAGGGATTTTCTTTCAAAGTCATGCACCTCTGTCCTCCTATTAATATGAAAGTTTAGTGAGTCTGTGGCTTTTATTTAAACATTTGCTACCACAGACCTGTGCCTGCTGCAGGACTTCCTATCAATTCCAAGGTGTTTTTCCCACAGCTGTAAGTCCCATATTCTCTAAGGAGGACACTGATTTCTATTGGGATGTCATATCACCACAGTCATTGTGTTCTCAACAAGATTTACATTGCACTGTCCCCAAAGAAATATGGGGCTTCACAATTAAAAACTGGCTTCTTTCAGTTTATTTATTAATTGTATAAGAGCAAAGAATATTGCAAGCACCTCACAAATATTGAAGAGGGGACACTGTTTAGAGTAATTCTCATTTTCAGGCTATTTAATAGGTTTGGATTTGAATTACTGCATTAAACTCAGTGTAAAAAAAATCACCAAAAAGAAAGGTCATGAGACTCACTTTCGCTATGAAAAAAGCCAAAAAAAAAAAAAAAAGGTTGCAAAATACAAAGTTAAAAAGGACACTAACAGGATAAAAGTCATATTTTTTTAGTGGATGTCATTTCCTTAGCTACTAATTACATTAGATTTATAAGACTGAGAGAGGAAAAGGTAATTTAATTTTCAGCATTTGTGTTGTATATTGCCAAAGGTCAGTCTCTTCACAGCACAGTATCTACCTGCATCTGATAGTATGTAAATCAATTCACAAACAATTCCAGAAAAAGAAAATAACATTAAAAAATAATCTAATGACACAGTTTATAAGGGATAGGAGAGATGCAGCTTTGTAAAGTATTGAGCCTTGGAGTGATACAAAACAACCATACTGAGTACAGGGCACATCTCCATAAGGAACCAGCAGGGCTTTGTGTTTGGTATTAACCAAATAAGGGAAATTGCCAAATTTTTCATCTCAGCAGAGTTTCTGCAGCAAAAGAACTACTCCAGCAAAAGAACTCTTCCATTTTCTCGGCAGCTGGAGGTCTTCAGACAGTTTAGAAATCCTAGATTAATGATCACTACTTCACCCTAAATTATCTTCTCTGATTACAACAAATGCATTTGGGGCTGAAAGAAATCTTATTGCTGTCTGACTACTTATCATTATTAGTGCTACAGTTTGTAGATGATAGTAACTAAATGCAAATAAAATAGTTCACTTGCTGTTCAGTGCTTAAATAGTAACCTTGAAAAGAGCCAACAAAATCTATTACAGCAACCCTCTGATCTGTACTGTGCCTCAGATCATTGTTCAGAAGTGTCAGGGCACTCTCACATTAAATATTCCCTTCTCTACTGAAGAGGCACAGCAGTCAATACAAGTAGTAGGAAAGATGACAGCACAACAAAACATTTATGAGAGCTCTTGGCATCAGGTGCACTTGGGTACAAAGTGGAAAGAATGAACATAGAGAGACCAATGCTGCTGGAGGGCAGCAAGGGTACGTAAGCAAGGCACAAGCACGTTAAAGTGGTTCACAATATCACTGCAAAGCATAGCTGGATCAAGACAGAATGAGAGGCACCAGGACAGTACTAATCCTAAAAGAGAAGAAGATAATGCACTGCACTAAAGAGACAAACTAAAAGTCTGGTGCTCCATATTGTTTCTTCAAGTTTCTACAGAGCTCTACTGCTTCTAAGAGTAATGGCATCAACTATAGGCTGCTACTGGAAAGAATGGATATTTCAATCCACTTGAAAAGACACTTATATCAGAATAATAGAATATCCTGAGCTGGAAAGGACTCAAAAGGGTCACTGAAGTCCAGCTCCCGGCCCAGAGCAGAACAGCCCCAAGAATCACACCAAGTGCTTGAGAGCATTGTTCAAATTCTTCTTGAGCTCTGTCAGGCTGGTGCTGTGAGCACTGCCCTGGGGAGCTGTTCCAGTGCCCAAACACCCTCTGGGTGGAGAACATTTCCTGATATCCAACCTAAACCTCTCCTGACACAACTTCAGGCCATTCCCTCAGTCCTGTCACTGGTCACCAGAGAGAAAACACCAGTGCCTATGTCAGCACCTCACTTTAAAACAGAATGCTTGAGCAAAGTGCCAAGACTCAGACTTAGAAAAATATTTGGTTTATGAAAAAGTGAGTAGCACCCATTCAGAAAGAGACAATGTAGCAAACCTTTGCAAATGTAATAAAAATAAAGCTTCTGTCCAAAAGACCCATTCTGATTCTAAACAGGGTCCAGTTGCTGGTTACAGATCAAAGGCTAAAGAAATCTGACTAAAATTTAAATGATAGGAAGTTTTTTAGTCTCCTGATCTCATAGCATTGCCTGACATTTTGCTCTTAAATAGATAATTTAATAGGAAAGCAATTTTAAAAAGAAAAAAATTACAGATTGCTGCTTTGCAAAACTTAATGCAAACATTTTAGAGACACCAAATTCATCATGTCTATGTAAGTAGAAAAAAGATTTCACCAGAGGGCTAAGGTTAGTATTCAACAAAAACTTAGTTAAAAAACACATGACAGTAAATTAAATACTATGGAAAAATAAACACATTTTAAGACTTCATTTCTTTCATAGTTAATTAATTCATGTTATTCATAGAAGACATGTTTCTTTCCACAGCCTCTATTGGGCATCCTGACTCTTAAGACAAGACAGCTGTTTTCTTTGAGGAACCGTTTTAGACAGTTAAATCTGCAGATTATTGAATGGTCAAATCTGTAGGAGTCCCTTAGAGGTTGTAAAACATTCTTCTACATTTGTAATATTAATACCTAGTTTATCCTTGAAAAGCAGCAAAACCCATTTCCTGCTTAAGTTAGAAACCTTTTTTGTAATCAATTATGTGAGTACTTTAAGTTCTGAGCAAGGAGTGGCATTGCCCAGGATAAAAAATGGAACATAGGGGATTAGATTTATTTGGTTCTTGTAATAATTGTTCTTACTGGAACAGACAGAAAACATACATGTTTATACTGTGAGACTAGAAATTAAAAATTATACCAAAAGTTTGAAGAAAATTGTCCTGGGGTGACGTTATGATGCTTGTATCCCCATTCATCTGTTCTGTGCCTTTAAGACCGGCTCTGAAGAGTGGAAGTTTTGTTTGCGTTTCTCTTATCAGGGACACAGAGACGGGCAGTACATAGGGCTGTTTTTCACTTCTTGCTTCAGCTTGCTGCTTTGCTTGCTCCCTTTTCTGCTCTTGCTTCTGCTCTGCTTTGGCCTCTGCTTATTAGCTAGTTTAGCTAAACAGTCCACATTCCTTCCTGGACTGTTTCTCCTCTCCTGTTCCTGTGACCATCTCGAACCTGCTCCGGACTGGGACCCGGGAACACCGAGGGTTTGCACTGTTCGGCTGGGGCAGCTGCCCCAGCGCCGGAGGGACTGCGAACAGAGCAACCACCCCCGAAAGAGACTTTCTGATTTTGTCATCTTTCTCAGACCGGTGTCATCGGGCATTGTTCATTTTGTGTGCTGAGGGGTGCTGTGCCTGAAATAAACAGGTTCTTTCCACCTCTCTCCAAGGAATTTTTTCCTGAACTGGTTGGGAGGAGGGGCCGTGTGGGTTTTGCTTTCTGGAGGGGCCCTCCTTTGCAGATTCTTTAACAAATTTGCCCTAAACCAGGACAAAAATTATATGGAGCCATTATTATACAACATTAAACAGTCTTGAGATATTAATAATTTTCCATCTGTTTACTTATGTTCTTAGAATTTCCCTCATGAATGTACTTGAGATTTAGCTCTCCAGTGTTGCTAAGAAAATTTACATAAACACTGAGTTCTCAAAGGACTTCTAAGATGTTACTAATGAAAACTTGGCCAATATCCCCACTATCAGAGTTTGATAAAGTAAATACAAACATAATTATTTTTTAAAAAAAGGAAGACTAAAATCTTATATGCATAATTATGTAATGCGCAGCATGCAAGTTATTATGGTCAGTATTTTTTAAATATACAAATTTCCTTTGGTGGAAAAGCATAGGTCATTACTATCTGTCATTACTGAACCAGTAGACTGCTTTAGAAAAGTAAGTTTCCACCAGCATCAAATTCTTTGACAAAAAAACAGTGCCAAACCAGCCAAAAACAATAGGCAAAAAGCAGTCATATGTTCTGTTATGTATTGCTAGCCTCATCACATATTTGGAAGTTCAAATCTCCCAATTCTTTTTTAAAAATGCATTTCTATTTGTTTATCAGTTGAACTCAGCCCTTTTGCAAGTTAAGGTTTTCTTATTACTTTTGGTTCATCAGAAATTCAAATATAATATTTCCATTTTTTTCCATTTTTTAATATACAGTACACGTAAACGTTTTTAGAAAAAATTTTTATTCCTTTTTTGAAAATTAAATCATATTTAGGCACATAATTATTTCTGAGGATGTAGTCTATAAGAATCCCAGCTTCCATGAAGAAAACCAAAACCTTGGGCATTTAGAAATCAAGATGACTGTCTAAAATGCCTGATATTTTTTGAAAATCAGGTTTATAAGTTGTAACAGAAATATATTTACACATCCTTCAATTTTCTGAGTGATCTAGAGTCTCTGTCTTGTCATCATAAAAATATAGCTACCTATGGGGAAAAATTAATCTATGTTTTATTAATGCCATAGTTTTTGATCAAGAAAACTTTATTTTTAATTATCCAATTTTCCTGATAAAATAAAAGTGAATCTAGAGTAGTCTAGATTTAGGAAATGACCTTTAAATTGAGACAAATCCCATTTTATATCACTTACAATCATTGTTTGAATAAGAAAAGAATTTTTAAAAAATCTGTATTTCTCCCATATTTTGTTTTATACTTGAACTGAAAGTTAGTTATATATAAGCTGGCTAATAATAAAATTTGGACTCTGCATCTCACTAATATATCTGAGAAAAGGATTAATAAAAATGCTGATGGGTGTAAAAAAATCAATTTTGTCTGAGCATGAAAACGTAGGACACATTTATAGTATGATGCATTGCAATTTTGGACATTATTTTTACAACACAGGGAAAAGATCTTTATATTTTAGGAATTCATGAGGGCATAATAGCTTACAGTGGTTACACAGAGTTAAATTCTAGTGTGATATAACACATGGCTTATTTATTTAGTAAGCTAAATAAAAACTGCAAGAAAATTATCTTTTCCCTATAGCCAAACAGACTAACATTAGGTATGAGCTTAAGTCACTCTTTAATAACTCTTTCATAGTTCATTATTAAAACAAATTTTAAAAAGCGATAATGTGTTGTGGTCATGCAAAACACGTCAGACTTTCTCTTGTGGGACAAATCACATGCAAGTTACACTGAAGAATAAAAAAAAATAATGGAAATGTCATTGGAATGGATTTCAGATGTTCTGTGGCATTTACAACTGGTGTGTATAGGTGTAATTACCTGACAGGTTATATGTGGTGGGCTGACCCCAGCAGCAGCCAAACCCCTCCCAAGACTCTCACTCGCTCTCCCACAGGACAGAGACGGAATAGAAGGAAAGCAAGGAGGCTCAGGGTTCAAGCAATTACAATATGTGAAACTGGTTTCTTTAAAGATGTCTATACAAGTCTATATGACTATCTAGTCAGAAAACTGAGGTTTTCTGATTTCGACTTCTAGGCAACCCACTCATTATCAGCAGAAATGACAGCAATTAAAAACTGGGAAAGCACCACCAAGACTATTATACCACAGTGACAAATACTGAACTACTCAAGAGTCAGAAAACTGTTCTAGGAAGGATTTGTTTTTATTTAATTCAGAAATATTTCTTTCACATGAAAAGTAGATTTCCAAATATATTTACATTATTTTGGTTTCTTTGCAAGTTAATAGCACTTAAAACCCTGTGTAAATATAATAAAAAATGTAACCAGTTTGTTGAAAGACAAGGATTTAGAAAAGAATCCTGACAGAGATTAAGCAGCAAATAGAAAATTCTCTGTAATAGAATCTGAGACAATTATAGCACCAATGATTGAATAACCCATTCATTTTCCCTTTTAAAGGATCAAAAGAAAGAAAAGAATTTTACAAGCTGAAAATTTTTAGATATTAAATGTAGCACATTAAATTAAGATCTTCCCTCTCAGCCTGCAAAATGCTTTATAGCAAATGCTCCATCTCATTCATATTTAAATTATATGAGTTCATAGGAACCTTAGAAAAAGTCTGAATTAATTTAGTCTTTTTAATGTTTGCAAAATGCAGGTTATATCAAGGTCCTCAAGTCTACTAAATCTACAGATAAGCATGGATCCAAGTGACAAGAAAAGTATCTACAGGAAACTTTGCAACTGAAAATACAAAATTCCTTCACTGACTGCAAGTTGACGTATATTTCTGAGTATGCTATTACACAGTTTTCCTTTCGGATTAGCACCTGTAGCTAATAGACATTATGCTAAACTCATGGCAAAATGGAAACAAATACAAAAAAATACCATTTCTTAAATAAACTTAGATAATTTTTATCTTAATCTGTCTTTAGATTTTAAAATAAATCATTGAGTTATAAACTCTTGAACAAAAAGAAGAGTATTGTTTGTCACACTGAATTTCTATAATGTAATTGCCAGCACCTAAAAACAGAAGAAAAAACCTACTAATTAAAAGAAAAAAATATCCCCCATTTATGGATTTTTGTTTCTGATAGACAAAAACAAAATATATTTAAATTTATATTTATTTGTAGATTTTAATGCATTTATTTGTATCTTTTATAACAAGATAATTTAATGATTATTTGATTTTTATTTTTATTCTGATGCAGTTCTTATGTTCAATTAAAAATTGAGAAAATTAATAAAGATTAAATATGTACTACTCCTCAAGTATTGTATAATAGGACTATAAAGTTTGGTTACAATTTTGAAAATTAAAGATGTTTCATTTCAAATAATACATTTCATATCCATATAAATATAAATACATCCTTTCAGAATATCCAGGCTAATATGGATAAATGTGTCATTCTAAAAAAATTATTTTCATAATCCTTGATACAGTTCTTAACATATGTGCTTTTCTCTCTCAAATTTGATACTTTAGAGAGAAGCATATTAGTAGCACTGAGTTAATTACACTGTTACACTGAGATTTAATTCAGGAGTTCAAAAACTTCATTTGTTTGAAGACCTTTCTCTGGGATATGGATGGGTTAAAAAAGTTCTGTAAGGATAGGTCCATGTTGGAATACATAAAAACTCAGTTACTTACATTTTGGAGATTTCTGTTTCCCTCAAACTTATCTGTCTGATACTCTTTAGTTTGGTGATGGACAAGATGATTTTACCATGAAAAATATATGCATTCAATTAGACAATTTTTAAATATTCAAGGTATTAATCATAAATTCTGGTATAGGGAAAAAGGCTTATTTACACTCAGTATTTATTACCACATACATTTTGTGGAGAGTCTTCCTATATTTTATTGATACAGCATATAGGCAGGTACAACAATGCTCTATGTTAACTTTCCAGAAATTACAGAAGTAAAATACGGTTACTGAAGTTCACCATATGTGCCTTTAAGATTTTTAAAAATAGGTAACATTTATCTAATCACATACATTTGAAGACAAGGGTGTTTTTTTAGCAGTGATTCTATTCCTCTAGATGTTAGTTTTGATTAATTACTAAAGGCTTACTTCCTTCCTGTGATTCTCCAAACTGACACACTTTAGCGAAATAAAAATGTCAGAATGCCAAAAGCACAACAGTCACCACGACCCCAAGATAAAACAAATGGAAATAGATTCAGAAGTCTTTCTATTGGGTTTAAGAATAAGGGCTATTTTTTAAGAGTAATCTGGAATTTATTTTAAGAGTAATCTGGAATCTACAAAAAAGGAAGATATAGGAGTAAAATTCTGGAAAACCGACAGCTATTCATTAAGGATAAGGCAAAGTAAGACAAGCAATGGAAAATTTTGAAGCATTTGGTGATTTATAGAAGTTTAAAGTAGGAAATGTGATTTAATACTAATGGAGTACAGGGTTGCCACTGTTTTACTGTAGTTGAAATAATCTAAAGGGGTAAAAGAGAAGTACATTATTTAATTTCTATTTTGGATATATTCATGTGTGCATGCAAATTAGTCTCTAAAGAACCAATATCGATACTGGAAATACGGCTGGGATGGTGAGATCCATAAAGAGATTTACCAAAGAAAAAGCCTGTATTCTGACTGGAATGTTTTTCACAACACTAAAGCACTCGTACAAGTGAGTTGTTGCACATTCTGTGTTACATAAATGGACAGAAAAAGCCCAAACAAATAAAACAGTAAATAAAACAGGAAAGGCTTAGAGGCCAGAAAATGAAAAGTTATTGTTTTCTCTAGAAAAAGCAAGGATTCCTCCTAAAAGGTCAGAATTTCTCTTCCTTGGAACCATTCCTTATTGGTAGTAGATCCACCTGGAAGATTTCTTCTTAACTTATAAAAGATGATGTGCCAGAGGAAGGATGTTTCTGAAATTAGTCTAAGTTCAAAACAATTTATACTGCCTTGTACCTGGGAAGGGCTTACAGCCTACTCTAAAAAATACCTGCTAAGACTCAGATGTAAAGTGATAATATGTCAAGCTCCAAACTCAATTATGGCTTATAAATGTCACTGAAAGAAAAGATGTATGCTGATTTAGTTTAAAAAAAATCTACCGCTTAGTAATTTGACATCTTCTGTTTCTACATTTTCCTTTGTAAACATTTTATTTCAATTATTCACCAAGGAAAGATCAGCTATTAATTCTGTAGGGAATGAATGCTAACACTTTGGAAGGGAAGATCTGAAAATCTCTATAGATCTTGTCAGAAAAGATAAAAATAAATGTAAAATATATTATTCCAGACTGTGTCTTTAATGGTGTATGTTAGACAAAGTCATACCACACTGCATTTGAGGGATTTGGTTGCATTTGGTATTAGATAGGAAACTCAATGGCAGGAACATTCATTTCTCTGAAATAACTTAGTGTGGCCATAGTACTTCCTCATATCCATTTTCCCTATTCTTGTTTCTAATGACCTCGTCTAAATGTAGTTTTTTCTCTAATCACTTTTCTGCTATGCAGGAGTTTAAAAGTGTATTGGTATCTTCTCTTTTGATGTTAAACTGAACTTTACAGGGTAATGTGAAGAGATCATGAAGACAGCAGGCTTAGTATCCTTCAAACTTTTTTTATTTCAAGCCCTGCACACATATATCGTGTATAAGTATAATTTTACTTTCAACCGAGAAAACTGCACTACACACAATACCATTGAAAAGTTCTCTTTAATGATAACACAAAACAAAGTTACAAACCTTGCATTCATTCCTATCACTCTTTAAGCTTTCAAATTAAAAAATAAAAAAATAAAAAAATTGCATATATCTACACAGTAAAGAGCTGTGGAAAATAACCTAGGATCAATATATTCACTTAGAGAGTAAATAAAATTTTTTGCAGGTATGTGGTCTAACCCTGACCAGCAGACACAGCCCCACCCAGATCCTAGCTCACCCCTCCCCAGTGGGAGAATGGAGCCATAAGAAGGGTAAAAGTGAGAAAACTCGTGGATTAAGATAAAGACATTTTAATAAAAGGAGTGAAAGCCATGCACAATGCAAAGCAGAACAAAGAACTCTTTCATCACTTCCCATGGGCAGGCAGGTGTTCAGCCATCTCCAGGAAAGCAGATTCCATGCAGCAGTGTGAAGACAAACACCATCACTCTGAAAGTCCCCCCCACTTCCTGCTTCTTTCCCCCTCCCTCCCCTTTCCCCATGCTCAGCATGGCACCAGAAGGGTGTGGGATATTTGGTCACCTGGTCACAGCTGCTCCAGCTGTGGCTCCTCAGCCCCCAGGGAGATTGGACACTGTGAAAAGCAGGAAGGGCCTTGACACTTGATAGCTAATACATTGCTGTGTTATTAATCTAGGTTTGGTCACAAATCCAAAACACAGCACCTTATAAAGGACTATGAAGAAAATTGATTCTATCCCAGTCCAAAACAGCACAACAGATAACTTGTTTAATTCTGTGCAGGGGACAGCTGTTAGAAGAAAATACACAGTTCTAGCCTGGCCCCTCAGTAGCATCAGTCTTACTGACATCCTTAGCCAAGCTGGATAAAGGGCATCCGAAGCACAGCTCCTCACATTTCAGATGTGAGACACAATTCTTTGACCTTGGTTTGCAGAGAATTAAAAATTCTGGTGTACACACATAGTTTATCCATGGGGAGAGAAAGGAAAAACAAACATGATCTGACAGACTATGCCATGTTACTTAAGATTATTGTTGGCCCTCTGATGACAACCATGATACAGGAACCTGAGTAGAAGCTGAAAGCACAATAAGCATTCCTTTCAATCAGCTAGTAAAAGAGAATTATCTATTATTGATTTTTTTCATCATTTTTCTCTTATGTAATTACATCAGACAACAGATGGCCTCGGTTGTTTCACATCATTTTAAAATACAGAAAAGGCCACTCTTGTTTTCAGTCTTTGACTGCCTTCTCTTAAAAAATACATTCCTGTTCAGTGTGGATCTAATTCATATAAAAAAGGCATTGTCTTACTTTTATTATAAGGCATCATGCTGTGTGTTTAACTAAGCTGTACAAAGCAAAAAGAATGTACCTTGTTAGCCAATGTATGCTATTGCATATAAGCTGCAAAACCACTACTATAAATAGGACATTAATTTCAAGGTAAAGAACAAAATAATTCCAATACAGTTGATTCAATTAAATCTTTAGTAGCTTATTGATTTTTCTTTTTTTTTTACTGGTCCTCATAATTAAAGAATAAGAGTCTGGCAGTTGAAATTCATTTTGTGGAGGAATCAATATTTGATATTAAATGTGTTAAAAAAATAATTTGATTGCTTTTTGCAAAGGAAAGGGTACTCAGACCAAACAAGCCGACAATTTTCATTCTACAAACTGTATGGCTCACCTAAATACCCTATGTGTAAAAGAAAAATACAAGATCTGATAGCTTTTACAAACCAGTCTCCAGCCTCTGAATACTTTTTCATTCTTCATTGCCTCAGAAAAGTATGAAAACAGGAGCAGAAATCCATTAGCTGTTTCTTCAGTTCTTAACCTACTTGGCAGAAAACTATTTTTTTTATTTATACAGGTTAAGAGGAGCAACAGAGCAGATATCTGTGCTCTGTATTCACTGAATTGAACAATATGATCAATATAACAGCTTTTTAGATCAATATTTACTGAAGCTGGAGATGGCTTAGGCATGGGGGGGTTTGCCCACATATGAATGCATGGTAACACCACAGTATGTAATATCCCCTTCCTCCTTTCTTGTCCTTACCTTTACTGATTGTAAAGGTAAACTTGAGAATAGGAATAGATAAAGCAAAGGCCATGGCCAGGGCTGTATTTCTCTCTGCTCCCAAAGTCTTTGAATGGATAAAGCCAGCTGAAGTTATGTCAGCTGTCTCAAATGATCAGTTTCTGGATATTTGCTGCCCTTGTAAAAGGCAGAGCTTCATGAGTCATGGGGTCACAGGAAGATGGCCTTTAATATATTTTTAGCATTGCTTATTGTTGTGAAAGAAATTTGAAAATTTTAAATTATTATGACAATAAAAGTAGAATAAAAGGAAACAAAATGCATTAAAATACTCAAGAGGAAATTCAAACCTATTTAAAATCCAATTTTTGAGATGTCAATTTTTGCAATGTATATTCAGTGAGACCTTGTTAAAGCAGCATGAGGGATTACATGACAGCACAGAGATTATGCCCAGTCTAAAGGAGAGTTAGTAGTTGGCTTCAGATACATGGGTGAAATGGAAATTTTCTGTGCCAGGAACGGCCAGAGAAGATAGGAAAGCAAACAATATGGTGAGG
The DNA here is from genome assembly GCF_035770615.1 of Melospiza melodia melodia. NCBI lineage: Eukaryota > Metazoa > Chordata > Aves > Passeriformes > Passerellidae > Melospiza > Melospiza melodia. The sequence continues at coordinate 109,534,608 of NC_086195.1, read as the reverse complement.
AAAATACCACTAATATACTTCAGAAAAAAAAGAACCAAAGGAAAGAGCACCTTCAAGACACATGTTCTGAATTATGCACAAAACAAACAAAACTGCTATTTGCTTCTTACTGTATGCAGGAAAATAATGAGATGTACTTCCATAAATTAAAAACAAAAGAGGTTTTGTCAGTATCAGTTCCTATTCCTTGCTAAAGTGTACACAAACCTGAAGAAAGACTCACTAAATACTTAGATCACAGAAGAAATGAATTGCAGATAATATAAGGAAAATTAACATGTTAATGACTGAAAGTTTCCTGTGATCAAAGATTCATAATTCATGCAAGAAGGGATAATTAGAAAAAATATTTTTCTTTAATCTTTTAATATGAGAACAGCCATTCTCAAGATTGACTATTACATAACCTAATTGGTAGTATGCTAAATATAATATTCATTCAAATAATTGATATTTACAATTTTAAATATTGACTTAATTACTGGATTAAAAAACTATATACAGTCTAAGAATGCATTTACAGGATTTCTTTCAATGCAAAATAAAAATCTAAAGGAAAAGGCATTCTTGGCAAATATTGAATTTTTTAAAAACAAACAGCCAAAAAAAAAGAAGAGAAAGATCATAGTCTGAAAAAGCAACATCCTTCAACACATGATGCCATGAGATATTGCCTCACACAACCTTAATAAAATACACTATATTACCATACTTCAGTCCTGTATGTAAGCTACTGGTTCGGCTTATTATCAAAATCACACTACAAAATTTAACTAAAAGTACATTCATGTTCTGTTACTTTCTGCTTTGTATTTCTGTTATATTTTAATAAAATATTAGTATGTGTTGAATTTTCACCACCGGGGTTCGGTAGCAGGGGGCCTGCAGGGGTGGTTACTGCAAGAAGCTGCCAGAAGCTTTCCCCACTGTCTGACAGGGATAAGGTGAGCTGGTTCCAAAGCAGCCAAGGCAGAGCCCATCAGTGACAGGGCTAGCGCCTCTGGGATAATGTAATTTAAAAAGGGTGAGAAAACCCCACTGCAATAGCACACAGAGAGAAGAGGGAGAATATCTGAGCGAAACAGCCCTGCAGACACCAAGGTCAGGGCAGAAGGGTGGGCAGGAGGCTCCCCTGCTGCACCCCACAGTGCAGACCCCGCGAGCCAGGCTGTGCCCCTGCAGCCTCTGGAGTCCATGGTGGAACAGCAGATAGCCACTGGCAGCACGTGGAATGCCCCATGGAAGAGATGGGTACCTAAAGGAGGTGACGGTCCTGCCAGGACCTGTGGCCCCATGGAGAAAGGAGCCCCTGTTGGAGAAGGTTTAGTGGCAGGACTTGTGATCCTCTGGGGGATCCATGCTGGAGCAGTCTGTTCCTGAAGGAATATGCTCCATGGAAGAGATCCATGCCTGGAAGGGCGCAGAGAAACTCTGTGAGGAGTGGCAGAGACACATGAGGAATCTCCATTCCTGGCCCCCCTGCATGCTTGGGAGAGGTAGAGAAAATAAGGAATGAAGCTGAGCCCAGGCATAAGGGAGGGGGAGGGCCGGTGGTGTTTTAAAGGTTGGGTTCATTTCTTATGACCCTACTCTGATTCCACTGGTATTAAATTTTAATAGTATCTCCAAGTCAAGTCCATTTTGTCCCTGATGGTAATCAGTGAGCGACCTGTCCCTGTCCTTATCTCACCCTACAAGACTTTCCCTTTATTTTCTCTCTCATATTCTGATGAGGAGAGAAATAATAGAATGACTTTGGTGGGCACATGGCATCCAGGCAGAGTCAATTCATTACATAGTGAAATTTAGATTATTTCATAAAAAGAAATATTCAGAAGTGGTCCATCAAAATCTTTCATTTTAATTACTTTAAACATTTTGTAATAATATTTACCACTGATATTTTCCAAAAAAGAGATGTGGGCACAGCTGTGACTAAATGCTTCATCACAAATTATTTTGGATCCATCATACTTTTCTAAAGATAAAGACGAATTCAATGCATCAAAACAGGAATAAGCAGTTTGTTGCTGCAACACTGATGTGCACACTGACATAATATTCACTGTCTATATCACTGGCCTACCTATGAGTCATCAAAATAATTCTCTATTGCATACTAAACACCTCAGCCACACTGTGCTTTGTCTCTCATCTTATATTTGGTGCCTCTGAATAATGCATGTGAACCACAGTAAACGTGAAACCCAGGGACTGTGGTAGAGATTGAGTTAGTTTTTGCTAAAATCAAAATTAGGTTTTATGTGGGTTCTATTTAATTCCAAATATACCTTTATTCACAGTTATTTTTAGCTGTATTTAGGGTAGAATAAATTCTATTTCCCAGATAAAATTGTTGTAATTGCTGGTGAAAATACCATACATTTGTAACAGATGGGATACACATTTTATGTACTTTACCTTCTTTGCCAAAAATGTACTCTGTTGATGCATTTAACATGCACTTTCACCTTTTAATTATACAGCTCTAAGTTAAAAATATAAGTACTCAACTTTAGGGTGTATTTTAGTATTCACAAAACAAAAAGATGCAAAGATGAGTTGCTATGGAGAAGTAATGAAGAAAGTTTTACAGCAATGCCAAATAAAACAAATGTCTCAAAGTGTAATTACTATATAACATTTTATTGGTGGATCCAGTAAGAACACTTATGTTCAGTGCCTAGGACTGACTATTTGCTATTATTACACCAATTTCATAAGCTGTATTCAAGTCATATGATTGTTTCAGCAAAAACTTTTGATGGCTTTTTAATCAAAAATGGCAATAAGCAGGTATGTGAGTTGTTGTTTTTCCTCAGAGTAATCGACTCTTCAATAATCTGCCACTTGACTAAATATCCTTTCCCATTCCTCCCTACATACTTCTTCAGAAATTGGAAAGAAAGGACAGAATGATCAGCCAGTGTTTCATGAAGACAGGTGAGAAAGCATTAACTTCATTGTAAAACACATCCCCAATTTCCTCACCACCTGGTGGAGCTCAATGTGCCTTTCAAAGCCACAGCACAGAGACCAGGCTTTTAGTCTGTATGGAAACTTAAGAATTCTGATAACAAAAATTCCGGTAACAAATTCTGTTTTTTCACTAAAGAGATGATTACTAACAGAGGAGCTACTGAACAGGCTGAATAGATGTGTTGGATGTGAAAACAAACCACTTTTGACCAGTAGACAAAAGGAAGGCATTAAACATGGGTGTTTGGGACTTTAGAAAAGCTTTTGATACTATCACAGCATTTTAATGAATAAAATGTCCAGCATACAGCTAGACATGAACACACAACATGATGGGTGAACAACTTGCTGAAGGATCAGGTTCGAAGACTTATAGTAAATGAGGTAACACCTCTCTGGTGGCCAGTCACTAGTATTGAAAAATCCTAAATTCTGAATGAGAGACCTGCTTGATCTCAAGACGTGAGGTCTTTATATATTAACTGAAAAAAGAGAATATTGATAATACATGGCATAAAATTTGCATTGTGCAGCGCTTGTGAGTAATTTTTCCACCTTTTGTGGCAGAAAAACCTGCATAATTTAAATTGCACAGCAGCATTCTGATTGTCCATTTGATGACACTCACATTTGACAGTGGATTGCAGTGTCCCACTGGACAACTTAAGTGCACACACACTTTGCTTGCTTTCTTATGTAGGCACCCTGAGGACAAACAATTAATTAATAGAGAGCTTGTTCAAAGGAAGTGCTTTTAAAGTGCTTCTTCCTATTGTAATTTTTTATAGATTATCAATTTGAACCTTTTTTGACCATCATACCATTGCACAGTAACCTTCCTTCCTCTTCTCCTCTGTCACCAGCAAGTAGCACAGCTTTCAAAAGGTAAAATGTTTAAATTGCTCCAAAAAGATAAATAAATCAAAATAAAATAAAGCATCCTTTTAGGTAGACCTTTTGGAGAAATATTTTCTGGCTGCCCTGTTTCTTTATCACCTCGGGGAAAACCTAGTTTCTAAAGCTAGTGATGGACTGCCCACTATGAGAATTTTTAAAGTATAGAAAAAAAGGAAAAAAAAAGAGAACCATGACACTGAAGTAGATAGATGATCTCAAACCTCTCTGCGATTAACCGGATACAGAAGAAAATGAAAGAGTAACCTAAGAACACTATTTTTTCAAAGTGATTTATATGTTATATTAAACAGCAGGAAAATCCTCTCTAGAAAAATCCTTTGGAGAAAGAACATGTACTCCTATTAGTGTTTGGTACACTGCTGCAACACATAAATATTCAAGGCAGCAAATACAGGACTAGGATTGCAGTTTATGAAATTATGCCATAAAATAACTATTTCCTTTAATTCCCAATATGTAGTTGGTTTTATTTATTTTTTTTAAAATAAACAAATATTGCAGAATCTCATTCTCTCACCAGATTAAGATGCTGTACTTTTAGGATACTCACAGTAATACCTTCTCAGGTGCAATCAATCAGATGCTGTATCTGATAATATTCATGTTCTTCTCCCCTGTCATCAGCCTTTACTGTTTGTAAGCGAGTGCTACAGTGGCATCTTCTGGCATACAGAAGAATTAATTGCCTTCTTGCTGAGAAAGAACACTGCTATTTAAAAAGGTAAGTTAAGAAACAAGACTGAAGAACTGAAATAAAAAGCACCTGCTGTTCTTCAATTATTCTGTTTAGAGCAATTGAAATAGTAATGAATGGTGAGAAATTAAAATCCACTTCCTTGCTAAGTGGCCGTTTGGACACAGAGTTTATGTGTGAGTCAACTGCTCCTAAGGCTATTAGTATCCTACATAATGACTTATAATTATGTCAGTTGACATAAAATGACAAATGGCAGTTAATTAGAAAAAAGGAAGGAGCAATAAAAAAGGAAGAAAAAAAGCAATAGATAGCACTAACTAGAAGAGAAATAAAATCTGATGGTGCTCTTTTTGAATCCATAGCTAAACACTTTCTTTTACATTTTACGACTTACATTTCTTAGAAATTGCTACACAGTAAAATAAATTAATGTTTATGGATTTGGGGATGATGAGAGTTGTTAATGAACTGAATATTACATTTGAAACTTTACTAGAAAACTACTTTATAACTTCATAAAAATGTTACTGAGCTCACAGCTTTTAATCAGAATCTCTTTAATTATATATTATATTTTCCTTTTCTGTGATACATTCTATGTCATTATGCATCACATGTCTTGCTAAGTGCATTCAAATAAGAAGTGAATCTTGAGAAGCAGAAGCAGCAACTTCCTCAGTCTACTCATAAGAGCCTGAAGGTCACACAGGTTCTGAACACAGGCTGTGACAAGTTGCATTTTTTCTACTATCTGTTGAACTTTTCCCTTTTTTGTGGAAGTTGTTAACACCAGTATCAGGTTATCAATCACAGGGCCACTTTTCACAATGGAAAGCTACTGGGATTTTCGTAGTTAGTGACAGATTCAGGATTAGGTCCTTTGAGACAATCAAAATACTTGGTACAGGAGCATGAGCAGCAGAAGTCCTGAGTGTGCATAAGCAGATCTACAAGCAAATACTCAATAACTTAAAAAAATAACAGATCTTGCCCTCGACAGGCCAAACCACTGCATGTGTGTGCAGCTCTCAGCTGAGTCCACAGGACTGGCCAGAGATCTCACGGCTCATGACCACGGCCAGTGATTAACCTCAGCCAGTCCCCTGGGCCCTACTTCTAAAGGTCATTCCCTCTTGGTAAATACAGGGCTCCCCTGTGTTATCTGACACACCAGTGCCCAACATGCAGTTGCACTGGGTGTGCGTGTAGGGGGATAAAATCTAAGTAAATAAAGGCAGTATAGAAAGTAATCTTACCCCCTAAAGAGTTGCAGCTGGGTTAATTATTAAAGATTAAGAGCAGGCCTGAACTTTAACAGGCCACAGCTGTAGCAGATAATGAGAAGAGTGCTATAAAAGAGTGGATTGGTTGGTTGATGGGAATTAGAGTCAGTTGGCTACTGAGAGGGCAAGGAGGAGTCAGTGCTAGAGGAGTTGCCTATGAGAAACATCAAGGAGGGACAAAACTCTAGCAATATGGAGCCTTTGTAATGTAATGACAATAGAACTCTTGCAATATAATGGCAACACGTGTGTGCCCTACTGAGGGCTGTAGGGCTCATATCTGTGAGGAGAGACTGGCATGCCTCATGCCTGACACAGGCATTTGCAGCAGGATTCTGCAGATCCATCCAGGGCACAGCTCAGCCCCACCAGTCAGGACTGTGGTGCCCCAGGGACAATGTATTTTAAAAAGGGCAAAATTCTGCTTATCACTGAGAAGGAGGAGAGAAACTGAGAGAAACAACTTTCTGAACACCAAGGTAAGAGAAGAAGGAGAGGGAACAGGTGCTCCAGGCACCACAGCAGAGACTCCCCTGCAGCACCTAGAGAGGAGCTGGTTACCACACTGCAGCCTGAGGAGGGCTTTGTGTTGAAGCAGGTGGATGTGACCTGAAGGAAGCTGAAGCTTTTCGACAGGACCCACAGCTGCACAGTGTTGTCATCTTATTGCAAAGCTCCCATACCTTCTCAGTGATGTCTCATGGGCAGCGCCTCGCAGCACTAACTTCTCCACAGCCCAGCCAAAAAACTCCATATTGCTTCTCAACCAGCTAACCCACTCTTTTTTAACACTCATCCTCACTGGACACAGCTGTGGCCTGTTAAGAGCAGGCCTGTTCTTAATATTTGGTAATTAGTACAGCTTTAATTCCTCAGGGGTGAGATTACCTTCTGCACTATCTTTATGTTCTTACATTCTATCCCCCCACAGCACAGGAAAGAAAATGTGAGGAGAAAAGGCAGCAGAAAGGAGCTGTTATGAACAGGCTGCAATCAATCCCTTTTCCTGGTCACCCCTGCAACACCCAGTGTCCGAAGGAGGCAAAGGAGCTGGGAATGAAGAAGTAACATAGATTGAAAAGAAGTGGGTGATGGGGGTGAAGCTGTTTGGTTTTTACCATCTGACTCTATTTTAATTGGCAAGAAATTAATTTTCTTCAATTTGAGTCTTTTTATTTTTGGGATGTTAATTGGTAAGTAATCTTTCTGATTTTATCTTGACACAAGAAAGCTTTTGTCTTATCACACTATATTTTTATCATTTGTTGAGGACAGGGAGTTAGAGAACAGCTGAGTAGCTATCTGGCAATCAACCAAATCAACCCTGCACATCTATATTAATATATAGCACAAGCACATTAAGTTTGCATCAAAGTTTTGGTCTGTATTAAAGAGCATCATTTGTGGTTCAGCTGTAGTGCCTAGAAGAGTTACAGCTCCAAAGGATGGGCAAGGTGGGCAGCGCAGACCACATTCACAGATAAATTGATTTGCAAATGATAATCTATACTCTTAGTTTGCCTGTATTTGAAGTGTGTCTGGGTATCTTATGTGTCTAAGTCTTGGAACTACCAGAGAGAAGCAAATTGTAACCTGGAAACAAACTTATTCAAGTTCCTTATTATCATTCAGTTCATTTAAATGAGTAGGCATTTTCAGTTGTTGAAAACAAAATCCTTGATGTGCACTTTTAATTAGCAAACCCTTAACAAACAATAAATGTTTTAATAAATCTCAAGGTCCTCTGCAAGTCATTACATATGATCAATATTTCTGTCCATAGCTAGTTTTTGATGAAAAATTTTATTAGGAAATACCTAATAGTTCCTTCCTTTTTTTTTTTGGCCAATGACTGTGTTTATATATGTAAGGCAACAACACAATATGTAATAAATCATTATTTTGTAGCTATTTAGTTCGTATGTAGCTACTTCCTTTTAGAACAACTCCCACATTCTGGTTTTGCTCCCTGACATTTCAGAAATAGTTTTTTTTTTAACAGCTAGCTGTCTCCACTCTAGCAACTGACATATTTTGCAAATGTCACTGTTACAATCCATAAGATTCTCTTAAGAATATTATACTTTCTACATCACTATCAGCTGTGCAAGTGCCATAAACTGTGTTTCTCACATCCCAAAGCTGATCACAGGATTTACTCTTTAGCCTCAGAGATGCAGACTTACATTTATGAGCATTTCTACTTTAGACTGTGAACACTGGGGAAAAAAATGAAAAATGGTGGAAGAGACATGGTAAAGGTAGTGTACAAGGACATTTCTGCATTTCTCTCTTACATCCTCCTCTATTCAGACTTGTTCTCATTCAGATGTCTCAATCAAACACTTTCCTCAAAAAATCCTCTTTGGTATTTTCTTATTCTTAGATATTTTATTTCATCTTATCCCTGTTCTCAAGGCTACATTTTTGCTTCTGCAGGCTAGATTTCAGAGACATTTTGGCCCTGAATTAAAATGACATTGATTGAACTATGTCCATAGGGCATTAGTGATAATAAAATAAAAAGTGTTTCATGTCCTTTCTAGAAATCTGACCTATCTTTCCGTGTGGTCTCTCCATGTTTATAACAAGCCCAAATCTTATGCCTGTATGAGAGACGTAGCAGCTACTCAGGAGGCCCTGAACTCAGTTTGTGCTGTAAAAGCATTTACCTGGGGATGACTGCAGGCAGCATGAACTTGAGAAAGGAATAGAAATGGGAGGAAACATCCATGTTTCAGAGATGTAATGGGCTTGACATAAAAAATGCTAGTGACTACATGGCTCCACAAAGGATGCTTTGATGAAGTCTGTGGCTATTGAGCTGTGGTGTAACCTTCTCTTTCAGCATATCACAATGAAGCAGGAGATTTTTCCCTTCCTTAAGCACATCTACTGGCCTTGAGAAGTGTCTGCCTAATGGGGCTTTAAATAGGGAAAATAACTAAAGTTAAGCATGTCTAACCTCACTGCTACTGGCCAATATCTGGGAAAGTTGTTCTTGTTAGCCAACCTGTGAAAACCCAACAACTGGAATTTATGTCCAGTTTAAATTATCTAAATGTAGGTATCTAGAGCAATCAATCTGAGCTAGCTTCTGCCATAGGGACTGGAAAAAGAGTTCATACAATCAAAATAAACCAGTGACAACATACAGAAATGGACTCCTGAAATGATCTGCTGAAATGACAGCTTGTCTAAGCAACAGAGTCCCACCTCTCCACTTGGGTATCTGCTATAATGTTTTGCCTTGCAAAATCTTTTCCACACAGCCTTGCAAAAACCTTTTCCATACATTTAATTCTGGAAACTTAATATCAGTACTAGTGCCTATTATTAGACTGCTTGTAGAAATGAGACATCACAATCCTGAACCAGATTGGAATTATACCTCACTGCTTCTCTTCAAAATAACAAAAGAAAAAGAAAAGTCCACTTGCTGTCTTCCAAATACATTATTTTACAGAATAGAGGTCATAACTGAGTATTTTGAATAGTTTCACTCTTTTTTAGGGAACTTCTGATGATTTTTATAAGTGTGTGTATATGTGTATATATATATATGTATATGTATATGTTCACACAAGTTTTGCAGATTTTAAGATCTAGATCTTTCTTAGGCTTGTATCTCCCTTAGATTGTTTCTTGGGGAAAAAAAAAAAAAGATAGTGCTAAGCTTCTGTATCAAACAAAAATTAATTGATTCTCTTTTATTTAAAAGTTAGCAAATGGTTTGAGCATGAATTACTGAGAAGTAGATTAGTCAAGGCATTGGAGTTATAATCATTAATAGTGGAAGACACAAATATGAAACTAATCTAATTTAAATCTCTGCACAGGTTGCAAAGGGAACTCTCAGGATATCACACACACTTTGATTTTCTAAAAGAATATAATAAAGCCTGGAGATGCATGACAGGCCGAAGAGCTACCTTTGACTATAAATCACCTTTGAGTAAATCCAAGTGTGACATTTATCATGGTTACAGTCTGTTTAAGAAATAGAAATATAACAGTCTGAAATCATTCACAACTTTGAAAAAGGACAGATTCTTTCATAAGTATATTTTAAAAGTGTTTTACAATTCCTTTTTGATTCAGTGAAGTAATTTCTTATTCATGTAATGGCTATGAAAGTTTTGTGTTGTTATATTTTTACATTTATTTTTTTGTTCAAAATCTAAAAGGAGAAACAGGTAAAAAAGATACCAAGACAGTTTGATAACAAAACACATCATGGTATTTACAGACATTCCCAATTGTTTTTTCACCACTACCCACTTTCTACATCACAGATGATGGAGAATAGGAATGATTTCTTCTCCCAGCAAACTAGAGCTTTGAGACAACATGAATTCTGTTTTACAGATCTTATTAGTTGTATTTGCAAGTACCCCTCTATTTTTTATTGCAAGAAGTCATTAGTGATACTGACAATAAGACTGTGAAGTACATTTAAAGATATTTAACCCTTATCTAAAAGTAAAAATCAATATTGAATCAGAACCAGAGTGAATTCAAAAGAAGCTAACTTTGGGAAGGCCTTTTCTAACTTGAGGTATCTGTACTGAAGGTACTAAAGCTTGTCCCTTTACAGACAGTTGAGAGAAACAAGGATTGTAGGGCACAATTCTCAACAGGCATGCTTAATGTAGGCCTAATGAACTGTGTCCTCATGTGCTTACTCATTTTCAGTGATACATGTTAATTCCTTTATAGTGATTATAAAACCAGTCTAAATATTTTAGCTTATGACAAAAAAATCCCGTCTCTGTGTCTATCGTTATTAAAGGAGGATTGCCTACTAAGGAAAGAAATGAAATACACAGTAGCCTATAGCTGCCTCCAATATTCATGTTTAGATTTTGGATGGTTACAAGTAGCATTTTTACTGTAAACTTGAAGTAGTGAATAAAGGACAACTCATTTTGAGGCTTTTGGTCAATAGAGTAGAAGTAAACCAGAAGAGTAAAAGAATCATCCATGGTTGGATAATAAAAGCTATCACAGGTAGTATGGGAAATGGAACATCAAGAGTGAGATGCTGCTCTTCCCCTCCTTCTGCCAAAAAAAAATTAAATGATAGACAGATTTAAAAAGAACACTTCAAAATTATGAAGGATTTCTTGTAGAAAGATCTCCTAGGCACAATAAAATCAGTCATAAGGGTAACTGGAGATGAAAGTGACTATTCAGGAGGTCTGTTCTTTAAAAATGCATTGACTTTTAAGGGCTTATTTGAAGTAAAAACTCTCATGTCTTTGAGGATTAGACATCACTACTTAGAGAAAGGGATTGATTTAAAATACAATTAATTAGGAGGAATGTATTTTTGCCACAAAAGATCTGCTCATTTTTGTTTTGTGTAAAGGAAAACATTATAAATTCTCATCCACTGAATTAATGGAAGTATTTGATTAAACAGTAAATGTGGTTAGAATACAGGGATCAAGAGTTATAAAAATGTTTTCTCTTCATATCCTTAATACATTATTATGAAACACATTTCAAAGAACACATTAAAAATAAATATTTGAATATGATGAATGAATATTTATTTATTTAATTAATTATAATCAATGGCTAATCAGAAATTATTAAAATATAATAGTGAAATTGGTTCAATTAAATATTACATGCATTAAAAGGCTCCAAATTTCTACCAAGTTCAGAAGTAGTGATATTATTAGAAGGTAATGCCTTTAAAAATACAATTAGAACTTTTTAATTCCATCTGAACTTATTACTTGGTCTCTCTGGAAAATACAAATTCATATGAAGTCAGTGAAGTGATGCCTACTCTGAATAAAGTGAATCAGAACTAATTTCAAACCTAGCAAATTAGCCTTATTATTTTCCTATTAACCATACTTTGCATAAACTAGCAGTGTATTTTGACTTGATTTTGCATATATCAGATGCACATGCAAAACTAAATAGTCCATAACCTAATATAGAATAGATAAGGAATTTTATTGTCTAGTATGGAAAAAAAAAGATGGTACACTTATTTTTTTAAGAGTTGTTCCCTTGATGAAATTTTCAAAGTTCTTCTCTGTTAACAGGATGAATCATAAAACTTTAGAAGTTTTTTTAGAAAAACAAAACAAACCTAAATTCAGATCAGACATTGGTGCAGTGGTTATTCTGATTTTAGTCTCTCTGCCAGCTGAATGGTTTTAACTATAGCTGTAGAGACTTTGCCTGATTATTATCTCCTGCTCTGTCCAAATGACTGAAGAGTCTTTGCCCCAGAGAGAGACGCTTACAGTAGGTAGAGCTAGGAAACAATGTACTTGGGAGAGCATGCTGCTTTTCGAAGGATTAGCCTTAACTGGTTTGCCACTGGCTCATTTGAGGGGATTAGATCAATAAATAACACAAACTCTATGGTATCACATAAACCATTTGCATTTATAGTCACATTTTATTCTGTGTTTGTGGAATGTTTATGGTTAACCATTTCTTGCTTAGCTAGAAGAAGTGGCATTTAGTGATTGCTCTTGATGCATTTTAAAGAATTCAATGTCGGCTTTTTTTACCCTTATGAATCAATCAAGAAAAGGTCTGTTTGTATTCCCCCTTTCAAAATTTTTTTCTAGCTGGTGGTTTGCGTTCGAGATATGTCTGAAAGATCCTCTAGAGGAGGAGGAGGAAATGAGGGAACTCACAAAACAATCCACCCCATTTCAAAAGAGGGAATACAACCTTGCCTTATGTAGGACAAAAACTTCCAGACAGAAGGTGTTTTTACTCTCCACCTTTCTTAACAGTACCATTCAGAATTAAATCTTGTAGTCCACAGTAGGAAATTTGACATTCACTGTCAGGTCAATTTAAGCAAGGACTGTATCTGTACTTGGCTTTCTTTACCTCTGTAATTGCTTCTGTGCTCTTTGGCATAAAATTTAGGTGAAATAAGGAAATGGTATTAATTCTTCTATCAAGTTACTTACAAAGTATCTAACTTGTTGATTGAAAGCTTTGAAGCGTTTGCATCTCTGGAAGACTGATCACAAGATTTTGGGGTTTTTTCCCCTATCTCTATTCAAGGAAATAGCCTGAAGGATGTCTATGCTGGTCAAAAGTTAGAAGAAAATGCATAAATCCACAGAGAGGAGTTAATTGGAGCTTTAGTGTTCTCCAGGCTGATAAATTACTCTTTTATTAATCCATTACCACATAAAGTGTCTATCTCCACAAAGATATTAACTTTATTCTGATGTATAGCACACCAGGTCAGATGAGACACAACCTGCATGATACCTTGACCACACAATACCATATTCTGTATTTCTCTGATATTTCCAAAAAGGAGCTCTTGAAGAGTTATAATCTTTATATGTAAATATAGTATTTGATATATAATTTTTTTGTTCTTTTTATTTTTCCTCTCTTCACAGGAGAATCTAGAGCAGAGAAGGACATACTGGAGTATATCTTCTGTCCTCAAGTTTGGGAGGCATAAAGCCGTAGGCAGGAAGTGGATTTTGGAAGTTTTTAAAAACTAGTAATAAGTAATAAACCAGAATTTGTTGAACAGGCAGGTGCTGTACAGTAGCACTTTTGTAAGAGTGGCACTGGCTACTTTGATTCTACTGCTTTGGAAATAAGAAAGCATTTAGGACATTCTCAATCCTGATAAGTAGCTATGACACCTAATATCTTATTAGGTTTCATCAGGAAATATTATAGAATGGATGAGAAAGCAATAAACATTAGCACTTTGCCAGAAGTTTGTTTCTTTACTGGTAACCGCGAGGGAAAATATTTTTACATTTGTACATTTGCACATTATAAATATTTATGCATTTGTTCAATGAAATAATACATGTAGTAAAAGACTCCAGATTTCTGGTAACTTCAGAATTATTGATATTATTATAAGGAAATTCCTAGCCAAATATAACCCCATGTTATTAATGCAGGTTGTTTGTAATAATTTCACTGCTCTGATGTGCTGTTTTAGTCCAGTGAGTGTGCTCATTAAACACTTCATGATAACTTAAAAACTTTGAAGAAAATTGTTCTGCTTTGTTTGTGTGTGATAGCTGCTGTCATAAAAATCTTCATGTCAATGTAACATATTAATACAAGGCAAAAAAAGTTACACTGCTGCAAAATATGAATTTTTATATTATTTGACCTAATTTCAGTCTCTGTGTAAATTCCCTCAGCAAATTTTACATAACCCTTCCCCTTGTTTGTTTTTGAATTAACAGTCCATCCTCACAATACAGTTTCAATCCATTACTCGGGTTAAATGAATCACTCAAAAAGTAGGAATGTTGATTCATGAGACAACGTGCTGAGAGAGAGATGATACTCTTTAAATAGAATACAATCAAAAATTGAAATATTGTCTTTTTTCAAATGCATAATATCATTATGCAGGTCACGCCTTTTTGCAAAATATTGCATAAGAAAGTTGTATTGTAACTTTTCTCAGTTTTTCAAGGGCATTTTAAGCGCAATCCTTTTGGTTTTTCTCTCACTGCTTGTGTTGGTTCTGGCTGAGCTGGAGTTCATTTTCCCATAGCAGCCCCCACAGTGCTGTGCATTTTGGTGGCACTTGGCACCCGTAAACTCACCACAGTGCCTCATGTTGTTATACATCTGACAACTTTATCTGTTCAAACTTCACTGCCTGGTGAAAGTCTATGCTTAAGAACCCAAAAGTGTTTTGGGGAATTTTTCTTTTTTTTGGTAGAAATCTTTGGAACTCGTGCATCCTTTGTCTTTGTTTATGTTTCAATAATTTATATCATCATGTATTTTTGTGCCAACACTTGATCATGCCCACGGAAAAATCTTTGAACTTCATATGTGTTGACAATATGTATCTTCTTGCTTAGTATTTACTAATTCTGGAAATGCAAATTTTTCATGGGAATGTACTAACTGCAATAAATCTCTCTCTTCAAAAGATTTTCAGCTCCACAAAAGACAAGAGCTATGAGAGAAAAGAGCTCAGATTATGATAAGTCCTTATGTGAAAAGGAAGGGTGAGATTCTTCAAGCCTCTCAATTAACAACAGCCTATGAGAATGTTATTGTTAAATTTATTATTGCAATATTTAGACCAAATGTGGCATTCACAGCAAGAACTTTTTTTTTCTTATTCATTTTTATTAGAACTGAGATGTTCTGAACTGAGTGAACTATGAACAGTGAAGTCATGTAGCCCTTCCAAAGACACCTGAATAACACCTCACATTAACATTTAGGAATTAGGAAGAATACTCTAGTGTGTAAATAAAACCTGAAATCCTACTCAGACATAAGGGATGTCTTACTTTACTGAGGTAACAGAATGTAGATGAGAGTTAAAAAGAATTTAACAGATGGCAAACATCATAATGGAGATTTTATTGCCAGCTTTAAGTAGTTTTGGTCCCAGAATATGCCACCAGAATCAGATTTAACAATGAGAAAAGCAACTATAGTGAAGTGGGTGAAGGAGCAGAAAGAGGAGAAAGGACACTGAGACTTGAGAATGCAGTATAACATCAGGCAAGAGACATAGACTGGTTTATTTATATAGAGATCACAACATAAAGCCTTTTCCAAGGCATTTTAACTCTCCAGCATGATTTGAACAAAAAAATTAATAATCCACAGGTTAAGAAGCCTGAGAAATAAAACATTTAGGAGACTTCTTTCTTCAAAGAGGATAAGCATCGGGTGAAATTTAAAAAAAAAAAAAAAGTAGGAGACAAGGTTTGCCCATATATATCTTAAGCACAAAGATATCCTCGATATTTCTGCATATGTGAGCCCTGAGATCAGGGAGATCACTAGAAGAGCTCTGGCTGCAGTGTAGAAACATGTGTGCTGCATGTTAAAATGAGCAAAGAAAGACAGACAAGTGGTAGAGCACTTTCCAGTGAATCGGTGGTCTTGCTAGAAGTATTATGAGAATTTTGATAGATGGTATTGAGAACCTCAATGGAGTGATATTGGGATTGGCCCCTC
Organism: Melospiza melodia melodia; assembly: GCF_035770615.1. Classification (NCBI taxonomy): domain Eukaryota; kingdom Metazoa; phylum Chordata; class Aves; order Passeriformes; family Passerellidae; genus Melospiza; species Melospiza melodia. The sequence continues at coordinate 109,518,756 of NC_086195.1, read as the reverse complement.
CTCACAGAGCTATTTGAAAACAGATTCAAATCAATATGTAGGTGATAAGTATTTGTTGTTATTACTGCTGCGTTCCGCAGGGGGTTTCAAAGAGGTAATTCATTGTGGCACACGAAATAGTCCTGTGGGAGCTCCCAGGTTAGAGGAGAATAAAACTAGCAAATGAAGTGTCAAGACTTTATACTACTGTTTATTTTATACATTTAAAGTACACTATCCTTTCTAGTACCATTTCTTCAAATAGCTGCACGATTTACCGTATTTTAAAAGTACTTTTGAAAGAGAAACCAGTCAGCACAATTGCAGCACTTTGAAGCATTAAATATAATACATTGATTGGACTATTTGAAATCTAGATTTTGAAAAACTAGATTTTTTAAAAGATATATATTTTTTCAAAATATAACACATTTTAAACATTTTTGTAATGCAAGGCTATTACTTCTATATTACAAATACCAGATCTCTTCATTTGCCTTCTAAAGCCCAAAGGCTGTCACCACAAATTTGTCAGTCTTCAGCACCAAATGAAATAAATTCTTACATCTCTAACACTGAATGTGGAAACAGGTAATCTTCCACTTCACAAGCTACATGTACACATAAAATTGGTAAAAGTTTGTTTGGCAAAAGTATATCCCTTCCCTTCCTCTCTGTTCCTTCTGGGCTTGAGTATCAGGCACACATCCAAAAGGCAATGACATAGCATCAAAAAAAAAGGTGGATGTGTCTTTATTTTTATACACAGCAATGTAATAAGGGAGGCTGGTTCTGTATCATACTTTAATAGCTTATTAAGATCATTGATTTGTTGCACACAGGATTATCTCCTTGGTGAAAATGTCTGCAGAAGCTACCAAGAGAGCTTGGGCTATGGCTAGGACTTCTAGATTCAACTATGGAAAAAAAAATACATAGCAATCCCCCTTTCTTTCCTGGCTGGTTATGAGAGAAAGCAAAGTTGTCCAGAAATAAACAAATGCAGGAAGTTTTTTGATAAGGAAAAATAATACTGACTTTATGACTCTGTAGAAAAGGTAGTGCTGAGGATCAAAATTACTGTGGTCAACTTGTACGCTTGCCTGAAATTCAGACATACTTTTCAAGTAGCTGTAAGCAATGTCATCATAGTGATTCTATCTCTTCTGTTTAAAAACTATGCTTTTAATTGATACCAGTCACCCAAAGCTAAGAAAATTACACAAAATTATATATGTTGCATAAGTATATGCATAGATGTTAAAAATATAACCCTAAATTCTTATTATGTATATATTTTTTTCATCATAAGTATATGCACATAAGTGCATATGTACATACGTACATTTTTTCAACATAAGTATATGTATAGATGTTAAAACTATAAGCCTAAATTCTAATTATGTTTATTTTTTTTTCAACTCTAGTTCCTCACATAAAATTTTAAATCTTGAGAAGACAATTTTGTTTTCTTACTAAAATGTATTGGTTCCCACTTTAAATCTAACTTTAAATTCCCAAAGTCCTACTCATATATCAGTGATGCAATAGAATAATTTTTCAAGCACCTGTTTCATTTATCTTAAACATACACTTTAACATATACTTAAAGACACAAGTGATTTCTGAAAAAAAATCTTGATCTATATTGTAATAAAATTCTACAAAATTGAATGTTTTAACTGTTCTGTTGGACAGCCCATACCTGATGCCTCAGAACAAAGTAGGACTCTTTCTGGTACACATTAAAGACAACTTTTAAGTTGAATTCCAAAAAAGGAATTCATGCCAGCTTAAATCCATGAAATCACAACATGAGAAGTTGTGATTTCATGGGAGGTACTAGTAGCTCAAGGGAGGTATTAGTAGCTCAAGATTTATGCACAAGTCAAAATATCAAAAATTATGGGTTCATATTTTTGTTCTATAATATCTTAGAAAATGTTCAAATGAAACAGAATTCATGTAAATTTCACTATGCCTAGCACACAGCTTCTAATTCTGGCAATTTAGAAGATGTAGGATAAAGAGGATATGAAGGTGTGAGAGTCTGTCCGAATTTTCCCTCATCTGCCTCACGATCGTCCTTGGGAGACCACTGAAGAGAAGACCCCCCCCATCTATATCTGGCTCTGAAGGAGAAAGTCACACGCCATGGGCCCTGAGACCTGAAAGCTCAGTGTAGAGCTATTGTTTTCACAGGAGTGTTTGCTGTATGCTAAGAAGAGGGCACCATGCCCCATTTGCCACAGTAGCAGCTCTGGAAGCTGTCCCACCTCTCGGCCTGGCTGGATTTCTCCTGAGTTTCAGGTGGTCTCCCACAGAAGACCCTCACCTGTTTTACAACCACCGTGACAGACAGACTGAGATGGAAGAAGTTTCTCCATCAAGGACTGAGACATGAAACTCCTAAAAGGCCCCTCTGCTCCTTCCAAGGATTGGGACTGAAACCCCCAGCCCGGGGGAGGTGTGTGGGGAGGCAAGCTGACCAAAGAGAGGTGTTTGCCTGCAGGTTGTGACCACTGGAGCAAGAAAACAATGGCTCTCATTTACTGCTGAGAACACAGACTACCTGTTACATCTATCAAGCTCATTTACTGCTGAGAACATACACTACCTGTTACATCTGTTCCCTATTGTATCTGTTTCCCCCCCCCCCCCCTCACAGTTTTCAGTAATAAAAACCTCTGAGTTAGCCAGAGCCTTTGAGATCTCCCCAGCGTAGCAGGTGGACCCTCGGCTGGACTGGACCAAAGGACTTCGTCTCTGCGTTGGTAGCTATATTCGCTCTCTCTCTCTCTCTCTTTCTCTATCTTTTTCTCTCCCTTAATCCCTCTATCGCATTTTTGCTGTAGTTATTTCAATAAAACTGCATTTGTTTTGATTATCACTGCAAACCCCCTTGTACCGTGTTGGTATTTTGCACTCTGAGATCATTCCTACAAACCATCAGGTCATCTGTCCATTAGGACGGACCCTGACAGAAGGCTAATTATAATTTTGACATTTTGAAAAGATTGCACTAAATATATCAATATTAAGAAAATTCTAATGCAGTAGAAGAGAGTGAAATGAAATATACTGTTCTTGAAATTCTTTTTTCATTTAATACTTTCTTAATAGCTCTAGTCACATTCTAAGACCATTTTACAGTACTTCAATACCACAGTGTGTCATTATCAAATAGATATATATGCAGTATTACAAAGAACATCTGGTTTTAAATATTTGAACTCCTAACTTCTTTCTCTAAAGTTAAACCTCCAAGGGCACTCTAAGGAAGTAAGTGTCCAAACTTTTTTAGATATTGCTCAAAATCCCATCTAGACTTTTAGTAGGACTTGAAAATGTATAGATTAAGTGTCAGTGCAAGAAGATCTTAGGCTGGTTTCAAACTGAATTGTTAAGGCATACCCCAGAATGTTCTGTCACATTTTTCCAGCAGTTCAAAAAGAAATGGGAAACTACATGATCTCTACAGCCACATTTTTAATTGCCTCTTTACTGTCAAGTCAAAAAGAACCTGGATTTCACATCTAAGCCTGAAAACATGCAACACCCTCAAATTCAGTGAGTACAGATAACACAAAATGCAGAAAAAATAATTCAAAATGGAGAAATGGAGTTTAGATGAAAATATTTATCCATTGCCACCATCTCTGCCTATATTTCTACACTCAAAGAGAAATAAGAAGAGAAATCATATGTGCTGAAAAATGTCCTGATTCAGAGCAGTAGTAACTTACTTTGCTTGTGGTTAGAGTTCTATGCCTATCAAGTGCATAGCCACAGGATTTTTAATGAGAATTATTACAAATGTGAGCTACCTGCCCTAAACCTCATGGTTTGCCACAGTTCCATCAAAAATTAGTTCAGTTTCTCTTTTTAACTGCCAAATCTCTTACGTTAATGTAATAACTCAGAGGGACATGCCACTTTATACCTATTATTTGACTAAAATACTGTGTTAAGTCTATATTGGGCCAAGTGTATTTTAACATGTGTTATGATAAAACTGATACTCATTGATACTGTGCTCACAGAAATCCTATAATCGTAGGCCTTTTCCTGTAAATCTTGCAGCACTACACAGGCAACTTTTCACATATTTTCTGAGATAACATAGTGGCATGTATTAGTGGAAAACATACCAATTCACTCTTAAAATGCATGAAAGAAACAGAATCGTGGACTTACGGTCTGTTATTTTCAGGACTCTTTTGAATTCTCCACTTCCAGATCCTCCACAACCATCTTCATCATCACAATCCCCACTGATTTGTTCATCTACACCTCCACCACTGCCTGTTTGTTGGAGATCCCATTTGTCATATTTTGGAAATGATTTGCCCTGCAACAGCTGAAGACAAGATATAGTATGCAAGTTAGCAGTATATGTGGAGAGCTTCAGAGAGTACCAAAAATTTCACATAAGTCCCTAGTAATTACCTGATTTGAAAAGGAAATTTCAGGATCAACAGAATGAGAATTCTGAATTTTTAAATTTTTTTTCTTTAACACTGACTTACAGATAGATTTGAAAGAGTGGCATTTGGAGATGTATTGTTTTGTTTTAATTTTAAACCCACAAATTGTCTTTATCACTATATAAGAAAATCACCAATTTCTTGCCCAGAGGCCAAGTGGAGTGGTTAAGTACATAGAATCACAGAAAAGTATGGGTTGGAAGAGACCTTTAAAGGCCATCTGGTGCAAATTCCCCTGCAATGAGCAAGGACATCTTCAACTAGATCAGGTTGTTCAGAGCCCCAACCCAACCTGATTTTAAATCTTTCCAGGGCTGGGTCATCTACTGCTTTCCTGGGAAACTTGTTTCAGCATCTCGCCACCCTCACTACAAAAAACTTCTTCATTATATGTGGTCTAAATCAAACCTCCTTCAGTTTAAAACTATTGCCCTTATTTCTACCACAACAGACCCCACTAAAATGTTTGTTGCCCCTTTCTTATAGACCCACTTGGAGCAGACAGCATCTGTGCTGCTTAACAGCTGGATCTGGATCTTTTAAAGGCCCATGTGGCGTCTACTGACACTTAAGATACATTTATTGTTTTATGTGAATTTATCGCATTTGAAATATCTGAAATAGTGTGAGAGCTGTGTTGCAGTTCCATATTGGTGAATCCAAAACACCCTTTTCTGCTCTGAGTGTGTCATACAGAAATGTAGTAGAAGCTGAAAAAAAAAATTGTTGGGATGATATCAAATGCCTGACCAAGGGACAGCAGACCAAACTAGTACATTCAGAGGCAGGGCTAGCATGGAGACAACTGTTTCCAAAGGACATCCAGGTATTACTTGGGTTGAACTAATAAAAGTGAGGTAAAATAAAACAAAGGGGTAGCTGGTACTGGCCTAAGCAGTGTAGATTATTCAGTTCCAGTAAATAAGATTGTTCTCTGACTCCTTTTTATTTCTCACTGTAGAGATTGCAATGATATCTGCATTTTTTATAAGAAAACAATAGAGATCTGTTTAAACATTTCTCCACTCTGTTGAGCAGTGCTGAGCAGTTATCTGAATAATGTTAATCTCTCTCATTTATCAAATGTACAAGTGCTGTCATACCGTATTTAAATACGAGGTGGTACAACTGTCATATACACACAAAGTGCCTTCTTCCCCATTCAGATTCATTTCAGTTTATCTGTCAGATATATATGAACACCATCACCTATAAAAACCCAGGTTCTTACAAATGTTAATAATTCTTATAACCTCATCTCATCCAAAATGCCAGTTTGTACAGGTTTGTACATTACTCATGCTTCAATCTAGGAAGACTTCTTTACACTGGCCAAAACCTCACTGTCTCAGATTCTTTAATTTAATAATCAGATAGTATTTTCTCTTTAGGAAGATATTAATTAGTTAGAAACAGACTCAGTTGTTTTATAACTCCAAAAATGTGTTTGCTTTGTTGTTTAACAAGATACTGGGTTCATATGTTCAACCTACATACTGAGTTTATTTTCAGCTTATGGAATCACTTCCCAGACAAGGATCTCTTAAGTGCTGTACAGTGCCCAACAAAAAATATTTTAATCACTACTGCAATGAGATCGTTCAGATAAATCTCAATGCTTCCATAAAATCCACTTGCTCCTCTGTGTAAGAACAGGAGAATGCCTCTCACCACTGAATTAGCAGAGCCAATTTATGCAGCACTTTTAATTCAAAAGTTTTATTAGACATTTATATGCTACCTGAAAGACAAACTACTTAGCTAAGAGGAAAAAAAGATCCTTGGTACTGCTGCTCTGCTCCCTGCTCATTGTGTAAGCCGTGCCAATTTCTAAAAAATAGTATTTATTGAACCAAAACACAGACTATTTAATGAACTACACTCAGTTAAAAAACACACTACTTTTTCACCCCAATTCATATTGTGACACATTCCCAGGGCCAGTTGTGTGATAAGGTACTCTATTCCTGAGATCTGTGGCATAAACATGGGCAGGAACTGCCAGCAAGACAGACAGTTTTTCAAACAAAATGTGTTGGCAAATTTTCTACAATATGCCATATACATATATACCATATATACAATATATATCTAGTGTTTGTATATATATATATACATATATATATATACACCTATCTGTGTGTGTTTATATATATATATATATATATATATATATATGTAAACACACATTTTTTTCAGCCAGAGAACATGCATCCTCCTCTATATCTCTGTCTCAGTCTTACAAATATATTGGCTTAGTAAGGTTTTATATTTTGTTGCATCTTTAAATTTCAGCATACTTAGTTATTTCTCTTTCCTGTCTTTTTCTTCCTTTTTTTTCTTATTATTATGCATTATTGACTTATGACTAGAAACCTAAAAATACAGATGATCCCACTTAATTGCTTTAAAGGTAGGTCCAGTATTGAAAAAGTACACTAACTTTTTTCAAACTTTTCACTATGCTTGAAATAGTAGAAATTAAATAATGATTAAGCTCATTTGTTATTTGGACTTTGTTATTCTCAATTCAGTCTCCTTAAATGTACAAGAAGAAATTTTGTTTCCATATAAGTTCACAAGTCTCAGTGCTAGTCCTCTACTAAGCAAGACTTGGATCTAGTATAAATTCTTTATTAAACAGAAATCCATGTAGTGCTTCAAAGCTAAATTGATTCACATTATAAATAAAGATAAAAGTTGTTTAGAAGAATTGTTCTCTTCTGCTGCACTTTTTATAAAGCTATTCTTTGAGAGGAAAATAAGTACATGTTCTAACTGGAAAATTCTGTTGTATATACTTCCTGGGTCTTCCAGCTGAATGAGGAGGGTTATTAGCTGTATACTATCTGCCCCTCCAAAAAGTACAATGACTGTTTTCCTGCTGTGTCGTAGTGTAATAGTTTCTTTTCTTCTTTTGTCTAAAACTTATTCCATTGTATCAAATTTTTTGTCTCAAAAACCCTGAAACCACAAACGCCATGAACTGAATCACACATCATTGTCTTTCAATTTCAATTAAAGAGGCAGCAAATATTCTTGGCAACTGTGTTTATTTGAATGAGTGGCAAGGGTTAATTCACCTCTGTTCTGAGACTGCAGTAGATACACCAATATTCTAGATTTGCTGGTTCTTAATGTTGATGGAAGTTTCTTGAACTAAGACTTTGGTATTAAAAGCATTTCCTCTGCTAGTGGTGTTTTATTTTCCCAGAAAATTTGTGCACCACTACTATGGTATATGTGCATGGGGGAATGATTTGGTATAAATCAACTAAAAGGTCCTTGGGAGTCTTCAGCTTCACAGCTTTCCTGCATAGCTTTGGGAAGTCTGGCCTCCCCCTTAGATCTTTTAGTGCTCAGTTGCCAAAATACCTCTCAGGACCAGTACTGATGGCTTAGTGAAATGCTTTCTTTGACCCAAAAGCAATTCTGAACAAGGTTATAATACCAAAAAGAACCATTAATAAAATTTGTGACATTTCACATTTTAGAATGGAAATATTTGCATTACAGAAGTTACATTGTTGTATTAAAGTACTTGCAAGGTTCTGTAAATATATGACTCTGCTCTGTAACATTTCAGTAAGAAAATGAACTGCTTTCAGCAGCTACAGAGGCATCTTATGAGGGTTGTTGAAGCTTCTCAACAAATCTCAGAGTATAAGCATAATTAGGAAAATTATCACTAAGGATGTATGATTATTGTACAATCCTATAGGGCCTTGTAATATTTCAAGATTATTTGAGACTTTTATTGATGATCTGCAAAGCAAAATGAAAAACCAAGTGGTAATGATACATCTCTTATTGCCACGGGAACTGGAGAACTACTAAATAACAAAAAGAAGTGACAAACTTAGAAAATCTCATCTGGCAAGTGAGGCAATTGAGTGAATTTTAAAATACGTACTACAATAAAATACAGACAAAAGTAAATTTGCAAGTCTAAATATTGTATTACATGCATATTAAAGACAAAATATTCTGTTTCGTAAATTAATTGTGGGTGTCCTGTGTAGCCAGTGGAATATGAATTACTCAGAGCAGTGTTCTAGCCAAAGATTTTAATGGGATATCTTTGGGGACATAAATAGGAATACTAAGTCAGATTAGGGATGTTATATTACTCCTAAATCCCATTCTCATTGTCTTTGTTCAGAAAGGATGGCCCAGAAGTGAATTCCATTACAGTGATTAAAATGGAACCAAAAATCCTTTTGTTTTAGCCACAGAGCTCATCCTTTCCTACACTCAGAAAACCTTTGATCTCAAGATTTAACCAGCCTTATAAGCCTTGCAAGTGCCTATATGGCAAATAGAGATTTAACAGATTTGGCAGGCCAAAGCATAATGGCAAATAAATTTCTTTTTTTTTTATTTAAACATTCAAAGTGAATAAAAAAAAATCTATGCTACAGGAATCATACATTTAAAAACATTCAGATTGATCTATATAAAAAAAAATTCAGTAATTAATAGTAATAATCAACAGTTGGGGTAAGGGGGATTCTTTAGTTTGGTTTGGTTTATTAAGACTTTTGGGGGGGTTTTGTTGTTTTTTTTTTGTTTGTTTGTTTGGTTGGTTGGTTGTTTTTTTTCCTGGTTCACATAGACTTTGGTCTTAAAACATGAATTAATTCAGAAGTTCAAGGACATGGTATGTGTGAGGTTAAAGTAAAAAACTGAAATAGTCCCTTCTACCTCTCAAAAATGTATAAATTCATATAAGTAAATCCAAAATGGCAAGAGTGTACTCTGTTTTGTATTTTTCTGCTTAACAGGAAGTTACAAGTGATTTAATCCCTGTTGTTCATCTCGGCAGGAACACCAGACAGCCATTCACTCACTCCTCCTCAGTGGGATGAGGAGAAAATCAGGAAAATGGTAAAACTTATGGGTTCGGATAAAAAAAGTGTAGTAGGACATAAAAGGAATGGCAAATAATAATGGTGAGGGTGATGAAAGAATGTACAAAACAAGCGATGCACAATGGAATTTCTCACCACCCAGTGACTGATGACCTTACCAGTGGATCACCAGCCAGCTCTCCCCAGTTTACATTCTTAGTGTAATTTTGTATGGTAAGGGATAACTCTTGGATCATTTGGGCCCATCTTCTTGCACACCTCCAGCCCTGCTCGCTGGCAGGGCAGCAAGAGAAGACAAAAAGTCCTTGACAGAGTAAGCACTGCTCAATAGCAATTAAAATGTTACTGTATTATTAACATTATTCTTGCCCTAAATCCAAAATACAGCATAATACCAGCTGCTAGGGAGAAAATTAACTCTATCCCTTCTGAAACAAGGACAATGTCTAATGAATGATGAACATTGAAAGGCAATAAAATTTTTGCAATAAAATGTTTACATGATTGAAACTGATGTGATTCAAAAATCTAGTATCCTATTCACTTATTCTACATCATAGACCTTAATGGGAAATATGCATTGTCTATACATTTTATTGTATTGTATTTCAATGAAAATATCTTGATGCTCTCTTGCAGTTCAGTGTGAACTAAGCTCAGTCACAGAATTTCCTCTCTTTCATTTATGTGCACATCATAAGTACTTTTGGAGGGTATCTTAAAGGAGCTCAGCAGTGAATCCAATTTAGCTAATCAAGTCAAATCCAGAAGAATTATTTCTAGAAGTCTTGCTTCCTTGAACTCTTTCAAATGAGAGGAAAAAACTGCTATTTTTTTTACCTCTGCTTATCATTACATATCTGTAGGGTTTCATTTCCTTAACAAAACTATGCATTCCAAATTAGAAATCCAGCTTATATTGGAGACTGGTATTTAGATCACTAGTACGAGAATTCATAGTCCCTTATGAATAGTGAGTGCCCTGTGGGGATTTTTTTTAATTGAAAAAAAAATTATTAAAAAAATTATGTAGTTATGTACTTCACACAAAAATATGTATTTTTGTATGAAGTACATAAGTACATCACCTCTTTTCTTTATTTTTGATAATATTTTCTCAGAGAGGATGAGATTTCTAATCAGCTATAACCTTTATACCTTTGAGATGATACCAAGTACAAGCAATGTATACATTGCTATGTCAAACCCACTGTTTCCTGCCTAGATCCAGAGCTACAACTCTATGTTTCAAGCCTGAAAACTCATTCTTCTCCATAAAATCACCAGTAGCCTGAATTTCTGATGGAAGTAACACAATACTTCTCTCGAGTCTAAGCTAACTCAGCTGAGCAAAGAAAGAAATAGACATTCATTCTGCTTACTGAGCTGCAAAAATTAGAAAGGTGGCTGAGCACCAGCACTGCACAACACACCTTCAACCTACTCTTTGTGCTTTCTTGACATACCTTTACTACCTCAGGATCAAATCAGTTGCTGCCTGAATAGCAAAAATAAAAATCACCCCAGCTTGTTATTACACAACTACTTCAAAATCCTTCTCAGTAGTTATTCATGTAGCATTCAAAACCACTTAGTAAGAGAACAAAATTTTCAAAGAAAGCTAATTGCTAAATCAGGTAGCAATGACTAGCAATTTTCATTGAAGGTACAATTCCTCACAGTGGGACTATGGGTTCAAGCACAAGCACACACTGTACATTTTATTCCATCCCTAGCATGCTTCCTGACCATCACAAAGTTGAATTGACCTAACTAGCACTCTCCAAAAAAAAATGCTTGACCCCAATTTGAGCCTTAGAATAGTCTACAGACTGTTCTGAGTAGGCAGCCTGTATATGGTTATTCTGCCGTTTTTTTGGGATGTCCACAGTGCCAAATAAAAGAGAACCAGGCAATAAGGTACAGTGATAGACACTGAATTCTCAGTCTTTCTAACTTACATCTGTTCACCAACCAGTCCTCCCTAAGCCACTTATTAAGAGGCTCTTTGTAATCACTGGAGATGTGGAGCAGTGTGCTCTCACCCTTTTTCCTCCTTTTACTGAGTAATATAGATACAGCTCCTAAATGGAATTGTCCATTCACAAATACCCTTTTCCCAATTTTTTATGTATAGAAATCTTGCTTTGTATCTGGGATTGCATTTTACATCAAACCCACCAACTCAGGTTCTCACTTGAGTTCTGTCGTGAAAAATTACTTTTCTTTCCAGTTGTTACTGGATCTGAGTGAGTACAAGAGCAAAAGCTTGGCTCTTATCCCTTGGTGCAATCCCTGCCACCACAGTTATGCACACTATCAACTTGATTTGTTTAAAAATATTTACGTATTTCCATCCATAAAAATGCATGTCTTGCTAACATTTCACTGCAGGTTTAAATCAGCCTCAGAAAATTAAGAAAATTAGTTAGAAAGAGTTAGACATTTCTGAGATAACAAATGAGAGCAAAACTAAACCCCAGAACCATAGAAGGTACTCTTATTTCTGGCTAGCAGCTGAAGTAACAGAAAAAAGTCACATTTTATATGATTAATGTTTAGAGACTAATATTCTTTGCCTGTTTCACTCATCCATGCATATGCTTGTTTGGTTTTTTTGTCACTATTCTTTTCTGTTCATCTGTTTCCTCTTAGTTATTTGAAGGTTATTGGTTATAACCCCTTCCAGTAGATATTACAAATAATTTTTCATATAATTTTCAAATAACTTTATCCTTTACCTTCTCCTTATCTGAATTTTTGGACCTTTCTTCCTTGGCAAGGGATGATATAGAGAGACATATATGACATATATTAGACAGTTTTCTTTGGTCCTAATAGTAGAGTGAAATTATGTCCTTCCAGAACAGAATATGTGAATCACTAGACAGCTTAATATCGAGTGCTTTAATGAGTGATTAATGAGGTATAACCAAAAAAAAAAGAAGGATTGATTTAAATAACATGGCACACTGTGATCAGATAAAACTCATTTGAACAAACAGAGCCAGGATTTTGGGTGGGGTTGGGCTTCAGAATCATATACCTGAGTGTAGATGTCAAAAAATTGACATGTTTTTATGTAAGTGAAGTGTCTAAAGTCCTCAGTAGTTAGAAGTTTGATTCAGTTTTGTGAAGATCATTGTTTAGTGCTTTTTGATATGACCTAGAGTATCTGGTGTAGAGAGACAGGAGTGATAGAGAATTTGCAGAAGACATCAAGCAACTGCTGGAGGCCAAGGAACATCGAGCAGCTGGAATGGTTCCAGGCATCTGAGCACATGCAATTGAACCATAATCCTAGTTAAAGCTGGGAGTTATTCAGCTAAGCAAAGGCTGGAATCCAAAGATTCCAGAAAAGAAAATAATATAGAAAAGAAATAACTAAAAAATGTTTATCAAGAGGATTCTTAATTCTTTTAGCCAGGCAGTGCAATTTTTGTTTGTTTGGTAACAACACAGCTCATAGCACAACAATGCACAACTGGATAAAAGCACAGTGGGATACTAACCATCTATCTAAATCCTATAGATATAAAATTCACTGTTTTTCTGTATGTTCCCTCTCTATTTAAACAGCAAAAATAATCAAATTATTTGTGAGGAAAAATGCTGATTACAACTTAAGAATCAAATTTTCTCAAAGAAAGTTTCAAACCAAACATTTTCAGTGATACCAGCTAGAACTTGGAAAAACATATGCAGAATTAACCAGAATTACAGCCAGTTTCAATAACCTCATGACTATCATTACGCAGGATGCAGTTTTTCAAATAAAATAGGAAACCAACACATACCAGTGAAGCTGTGCAACAGAAGAGTGTGGAAACCCAGGGCACCAGGAATATTTCTCTGTCTGCTCTGAAGTAACCCTGACCCCCAGGGGAGCACTGACTTTGACCCTCATTCATAGAGAACATTTCCTAGACTTCAAGATAGACTAGAATCCAAAAAAGTGTGAAATAAATTATAGAGAGTACTGTAAGTTTATCACTTGGTAAAAAAGTTAAGTTTTAAGTTTTTTTATATGTTGTAAATAGAAATAAAATAGAAAACACAAAGTGTCATCCTAAGTTTCTTCTTCATGATTCTTCTCATAAATTTGAGCAGCATTTTGTAATTAAGCAGAAAAGTCTGCATTGCAAGCTTTGAAACCAGTTATTGAGTTAAAAAAGAAAATAATCTAAGTGTCCATTCTTAATTAAAAAGTTTAGTCTTAAAAAACCTTGTAACAAAAGATTAACCATTTTGTGCCTTCTAATGAAAAACTACCAAACTCACAATAGTAAAACTATTTTACTAATAAAAAAATAATAAACAATTAAATTCAAACATAAATTATTATCTCAAATACCTTCAATCCAAATCCAAAAAAACCCAACAACTAATACCCCCACAGAAGAGAATTCACCAACCTGCAAGATTAATATATGCAGACATTACGGACATGAGTACACGATCATTAGCTCATTATCATGCACTGATTTGTACTGATGGTAACATCAATCTGTTATTAGTCTGGCTGTTACTTGGACATAAAAATCATGGCATTAGCAAAATGTAAATGTTTAATTTTATTTTTTAAGAATAAAGTTTGTTCCGTGGTTCAACATGTTTTTATTAAATTGCTACTGAACAATAAGCTATAAATGGGTTCTACAGCAAATTATCTATAATACATCAATTTTCCACCTGTATATTTCCAGTCTGTGGCAATTTGGAGCTTATGGCTACAAAACTAAGACATAAGCTTTGTTTTACTCCCTTGACACAGCTTTTTACTTAACAGTTAATAATCTGTAAACCCTAGTTTCTTCTCATTATCAGTGGAAACAGAAGTTTGATGTTAGAGCTGAAGTAAATTAAGCTTCATGATAGATAACGAAAATCACAGACAGGCTATTTCAGGTTTTGATTTCTTCTTATACTTCACAGATCTGCAAGTGAAAGGGCATAATATTGAGCCATTTAGAAGAAGGACCTTCTGGAACACTTTTCACTTTATAAGAATATGCTACTTGACATTTCTTCTGGAGGGCCATTCAGAAGACATTATAGGAAAAGCTGCATTGAAATAATCTGTGATGCCATCATGAGCAAAATTGTGCCTATACTGTTAGAGGTACATTTCTTTTGCTACCCTATTGTGAGTGAATAATTTGATGATTTATCCAGTGAACTGATTTCAGAGAATTCAGCAGTCAGTGGAGGGGACCCACCAGCAGTGCTGACTGACACACTGCTTTCCTTTATCCAGCAGCAGCATGATAAAGCTACTTTTCTCTTCTGCTTGGTGACATTTCTAGCCCTCCCATCAGTGGACTGGAGTGAGTGAGGAAAAGCAACATCTGCTGCGTAAAATTCATGAAGATTAAGCTGACAGCAAAGCCAATATTGTGTGACTTCATAAAACTAGTATGCTTCTAGCAACAATTGAAAGGAAATTAAATACAAATATAAAATAGAAGGAAGCTTTTACTTTTGCATTAGGCATTGCTCTGTAGATAATGCAAGCGAAAAATGGTCCCATATACTCAAAAAATTGAAACATTAAAAATAGATTTCCCTCTTCAGCAGCTGCATATGTACTTTTCCCTTAAATCAGAGCATTCTAAATTGATCTAGAATATGATATGACAGTAGACACCTATAAAATTTAATGCAGAACTCAGTATGAAACAAAATCCTTCAGTATTCATTTCTCTCATAATGGACCATAGCAATGTTTTCTGTGGAACAGCTTTTGTGGGGAGGGATTCTCTATGCAAATATATTGTCATGTCCCATCTCTCCTACCCCCTCCCCTGCAATACAAAAGATATTATGCAGAACCTTAATATAACTGATATAACTTATAGCCAGGAATCTCCTTATATTAGTTAGACCAAGTATCAATCACAAAAGCATACCTCCACTCCTTATCTGTGACTTTGTTTGGCCCCATCCTAGAATAAGAGATTGCCACAGAAAAAACATGGATCCAGAATCTTCTGCATTATTTACCAAGTTTTTCTTAAGGTCCAATACATACTCTTTTAATTTTCAGAATATATCCTTCAGACAGAATGCCAGTATAAACTCTATTACATAATTTATGCCACACTTAAGTCTTACACTGAAAGTTCTCCAGTCACTGAGATTGTGTGCCAGCACTCTCCAGAATACAAGTGAATTCTTAATGAGGTTAAAACAAGGCCTTCCTGCCACAGAATTTGCTCCTTGTCCCCATTCTCAAGTTGTCATTTCTTTTCATGATTTCTGTATAACTACACTTCTCTGGTTATATTCGTGTAGTAAGGCTGCTTTGCATAAATTGAGACTTACAATATATGAAGGACTGTGTTTTTAAATCTTCTTTGCCTCCAAACTATTCATAAAATAGTTCCCATTGCCTAGTCTTGTCAAAATGCATCATGCCTGTTTTTCAAAATCTTCAAGAGAATTAAGGCATCCTTGAAATATGAAAGTGGTCGAGGAGCAGACATGTACATTACTTGAGAACAGGTTTCTCGGTGCATAAAGAAGTGAACCATTTACAATCAGAGTCTTCTCAGAAAGATTTGCTAGAACAATTCTTTAGATCCCATTGGGTCTTTGTATGTGTGATAAGATTACAACTTTTCTCAGAAAAGCTAGCTTCAAGTTCAAGTAGCTGCCTATGCTATTTCTCTGCAGCATTACTTATTCAGATGCAATCAAGTACCATGGAGAATATTATAAAATAGAAGAAGCCTTTTTTGAAATTCCTGAGAAAGCCTGGCTCATACATTTTGCAGCTGTAATATGTGCACAAAAGTCTAATTATAGTAATCCTAATCTATGCAGACTATGTTATTAAACGTGACATATATTTTAATTGTTGACAGATGGCTTTGAACCATGTATAAATATTTATAAAGTCACACATATTCCTATAGCTAGCACACACAAAATTTCCAGGTATATTAGTCTGTCTTTTCTGAGTCCTTTTATATGCACATGCAAACTCAGGATTTCCATTTTAATAACTATTTTATTGTTTAGGTTATCTGAAGACATAAAAGGACCATTTTCTTTTTAAAGTGAAATGAATATTGCATAGATTACAGACAGTTTTGATTACTGTGGAAATCAGAGTACTTTTTCATCAGTGCATTGTATTGCGTTAGCACACGTGCTCACAGTTATTAAATATTGCCATTGTGTGTTTGTTTCATAGTCACCCATCTTCTCTCATCCCTACAGGGAAGATATCAATAGAAACCCTAAAATCTCCATGAACAGTGCATAAAAACAGGCTCAATCCAGCAAGACTATTCATTAACACACAAATCTAATGCATGTTCCTCTTATTTAGAACTCAGAAATCCTCATGTAGCTGGTTATTAAAAAAACACCTAAAACAAGAAGAAAATGGGTAACATTTACAAGAACTACCATCTTGGAAATACATTATCTGAGCTCTTAAGAGATGTCCAAGGGTAAGCTTAGACTAATGAATAAGGTGAGGGCTGAGGGATCCCACAAGTCAGAGAAACTGCTTACACATCTTTTCAGCTCTTAGGGTGGGACTCACTTCATGTAGCTCTAGAAATCTAAACTTAGGCATCTGTCTCTGCAGAAAGACAGGCAAGTCCAGTGGGTAATTCATCTCAGCCTAAAGTTATCTGTAAGATGTTTGTTGAAGTCAAAAGTCAGATTCTTTGCTGATACATGGTTTTGCAAAAAATCCCAACCCACCAACCAACTGGCCTGCCAAACAACTGCAACCAAACCAACAACAAAAAAACTTGTGCAAGTTTACTTTTTATTTTCCCCTCACATTTGTATTCAACTTAAACACCTCCAGGCTATTTATGTGGCACTAGTTACCTTTCAGAGTCACTAGAGCTTTTAGAGTCAATGGAAAGAAACAAGAACATCCAAAAGCCTGACCTCACCCTAAAACAAATCATGCAGGGATGTATGGACATCTGCATTACTGATTTTGGAAGAGCATAATATGGTGCCACATATTCCAAAGAAGGTTAAATTTTTTTCTGTGTGGATTCTTTCGCTAAAAGCTCATTGTGGCACAAACTGCTTTCCTGCAGAAAATGGAGGGAGGAGGCAGACATTTAAAACAGCAAAGTGAAAATTAGAAACCTTAGAAATTAACTTCAAAAACTGTAGCCATGAAGTGATAGGAGACTAAGTCCTTTCAGGAGGGTGTGATAATTTCGTCCTTGAAAGTCAGGTGGAGGGATGAATCAGCAAGGAAGGAAAGAAAATAAATGTCAGCCATTTGATGTCAGTCTTCCTACTGTTTCAAAAGTACAGAGAAACTATTTTAAAATTTTTGAGAGTAAATTAAAAAGCTATTTGTTAAATTCATTTTCCTTACACTTAATAGAAATTGTTATGACAAGTTTTTATGCATTTTTAGCACAGTGACAGTAAGCTTTCAGTTCTTTTCTTTGTATCAAAAATATTTCACACAAAGTGTGCCAACAATCCAACATCAGAAATAGATGAATCAGCATTCTAAAGAAATACAAAAATATATTGAATTCCTTTGAGATGAGCCATATTTATTGTATTTTATTTTCTCTCATACAGAGCATCTAATTGGGGAAATACTGCAAACTCCTGTTCAATGCAGTTATACATTTTTCATTTTATTAGAAGTATGAATTTCTACCACTAAAAACTTTCATACAAAAAAAAAAGTCATTGTTGAAGCCAAGCATAAATATGATATACTCTTTGCAAGGCACTTTGGGTGTTCTTCAATTTCTTATAATCCAATTACATATCTGCATGTCCTAACTTCTCTGGAGATAATATATGACAGATGCAGTCTAAATTTTCTTTCAAATGCTAGTAAAACTTATATATTGTACTTAACCTGACACAGATTTCATTACTGCAATGTGTTCATTTCTGCATAGTTTTGTAATGTAAATTCATGTAGAAACAGGAATCACTAAGAGATCAAGTATTAATGTCAAAAAATATAGAATGCCTTTGATAAAATATAAGACACAATATATAAAAATGTTAAGTCTGAGGTTTATTTTCAAGAGTTCAGTGTTCCCATTTCTCTTTATATCTTTCAAAAATTGAATGTGTAATAATTTACAGTCCTAGAAGTTGTTCAGGTCAAGACTTTTACATACAATCAACTGGATATGCACAGTATAAATGTTAGTAAAATACAGTTGTGTTTCTAATAATAGAGCTTCAATCCACCACATATAATGAAATTTGATTTTTTTCTTTTACTGTAGTGTTCTTTTGCAGGCAGGGCCGGGCTATACCGCTCCATAAATTGCAAAGAAAGCAGAGCAGTTCTAATGTGAGCTGGTGCACTACAGTGCAATACCAGGGGCTGCCAACGCTCATGCTCCAGCCTGGAAAAAAAATAACCCCCTAATCACAGAATCATAGAATAGTTTGGGCTGGGAGGGACCTCACAGATCAGTTAGTTCCAGTCCTGCCATGGGCAGTGACACCTTTCACCAGAACAAGTTGCTCAGAACCCTACCCGACCTGGACTTGAACAATTCCAGGGAAGGGACATCCACCCCAAGAGGCAAATGTCCCCAAGAGGCAAAGATTTTTTTACAAACACAGCCCTAGGAAAGAAGATACAGCTCAGAAATCAAGCTTTTACATGCCTCACCCTATGTTAAAACTCTGTCAATAGAAGAACAGATATCACTTACTTTCTTTCATATCATAACTTATTTATTAAGGTTTTCATGCAAAAAATGAGAGGCTCAGGCTGAAACCCACACCCAGTTCAGTGAATCCTATCCATATTTTTTCTATTACCCTAAATTTTATACTATAATCTAGTTCCATTTAAAAAGACATGTTCTCAAGATATTCTTACAAAAATGTATCAGTGAAGAATTAATTCTTAATATTTCATTGACCCAAAGTACTAAAGAGAAATCTGAGATTTGTAACCTCTTAAACACCTGAAAGTTATATTAACTGAAGAATAAAATTCTTCCTCCTCAAAGATCCTGTAGTTTTGATGTAGAGACACCCTCGCTAGAATAAGCTGAACTAGGATTTCTCAACTTGCACTTCAATCACAAAATATTATTTGGGAGTGTGGGAACTCAGCACATCACTCCGGATGTCCAGAGTTACCGAGACAACCCTTGGGGGGCTCGGAAATCCTGGAATGTTGCCAGAAGCGCCTGGTGGTTGGACTTTGACCCTGCAAGGTATGTGCCACCTGTTTGAGGACAAGAGAGTCACTTGGGAACGAATGGTGTAAGAATGAAGTATCTACAGGGTGAAATATAGATTTTGGGATTTTGGTACAGGGAGGAGACAAGATGGAGGGATCAGGGCATGTCTTGTCCTTCTTTCTTCTTCTTGTCATCCATTTTCTGTGGTGATATTGGCACTTTGGGGTTGGTCCTTGGTGAAGGTGCACTTGCTTATATGGGTGAAAGGTATTGGGAAATAAAGGTAAATATGATGTACGTAGTTTTTAGTATAAAAATAGACACCCGCCCAGTGGGAGGTCAGAGTGTCCTTGGCTGCCTTGCTGGTCAGACCTCTGTTGGGCTGAAAGAAAATTTTGTAGATAAGAAATAATAAACAATTTGAAGACTGAAAATCTGAAGAGTCCAGATTCATCTTTTGAAGCGCGGGCTGTCCCAAGGCCATCCTACAAGTGTCCATGCAGAGACAAACAGCCGGAGCGGTCAGGGAGGAAAGAAAGAAAAAAGCAACATCTTTTTCTCTTAGATCATTGTTTAAAGACTGTAATGTTTAGAACAAGTGATTAAATTATCATGTCTGCCAATATGAAGGAGCATACCCGTTCCAATGTCTGGAGGGGAACCAAAATCAGCCAGATAGAGATGAACCCCCATCCCAGCCATCCCATAAAAATCCTAACTTAATGGGCTGGGGTTTATCTGTCTTCCAGACTCTATGGGGAAAGATCTCCATGGATCACTTCTTATACTGAAGGAGTTATTTCCTAAGAAATGTGAAACACTTCTAGGATGCAGGGGAAGAGCCTATTGAGATTGCACAAAGCTTAATATGAGATGCTTAGAGGCAGAACCAAAGATGGGGAAACATAGAGATCAAGGGGTTCTGAGGAGGAGCAAACATGGCAAAATAAAGGGGCAAAGAGATTAAAAGGGCCTGTTAATTTTAAACAGGATCTCATCAGTACATTTAACTATCTATGCTCTATATATGACATGCACAGCCTGCTCTGTACTCCATTTGTCTCCCTCTCTAAGTGTTATTTGGGGTGAGATACTGGACAGGTCAGAGGGTCAATGAGTGGGTCAGTAGAAGGGCCAGGAGGCCATTTGCACATTCATGTCAGTATGGGAGGCCACCTGCGACCAGAGGATCCCAGACTGATGGTAGATGTTGAATGCCTAGGGGTAGTTACCAAAAGGACCTCTAGTCTGTGTGCCTGCAGGTATGGATGGGCAAAGGGCATCTGCCCCAGGAGGAGTCAGACGGTAAGCCTGGAAGTGGGATAGCATGCTCAAGTGCCAGCAACTGGGGACATCAGATTTCAGTTCATGGACAAGATAGGTGTCCAAAGGCTAGTTATTGAAGGAATATGGTGTATGTGTGGATGAATATATACTACATATAAATACAAATATAAAAATATATATAAAAATATATATTATGCATAAATATATGTATATATAAATATATATATATATTATTTATTCACAGTGTGTGTATATGTATATATATATGTATGTATGCATTTTTCATTAGCTGGTTTTTGTCCTGACCAGTCAGCCAGGTGAAGAGAATGAGGTAGTTGGTGCAATTTGTGTCTGCATGATCACAGCATTTGCCATCTATGTTGACATGTTGCATATAGCCCTGCTGTGTGTTTATACACGTTTCCTTATTGGGAATACATGCTCAGCCTTGGTACTGACTGAACCTGGGAACATGATGCATCAGGTTTGACAAGGCCTAACATTAGGCATTCACATTAATGAGGTTTTTTTTAAGGACACCACCCTCATGGTCCATGTGTGTTCAGCAATCTTTGAGAATGATTGCAAAAATGAGCTTTCCAGGACTGCTGCACAGAGAGACATCTTATTTTTGTGTCTGCAGTTGCAGAACTTTGTGGTTGTCACAAAGCTCTTCTGGGTAAGACAACTTCACACATGCAGAAAGTTTCCTATTGAAAATTTTAATTTAGATTCTCACCTTCTTGGTTTTGGGGTCTTAGATTTTTGGTTTTTCTTTTATTTTTTTTTTTTTCAGGGTTAGAGGAGGTCCATCTACCCTTTAAGGAAGACGAACAGAATCCTGAAGAATGGCATTGATCACAGCAGATACCCCTATCTGGTCAGTAGGCTGTGCAAGTTTCACATTCTATAAGAGCCCTCTGTATATTGGTGAATAAAAGATAACAGTACAAAGATAATATAATTTTAAAAATTCCCTGTGAGCCACATGACATTCCTCCTGGCATGAACCTCATTCCACAGAGCATTTACTTTCAATGCCTGATGTTGATATCCAAATTCAGACATATTTTTCTCTTTTTTTTTTTTTTTCCCCACAAATAAGAAAAGGCTCCAGGCCAGAACCTCAAGACACCATGCATGCATAAAAGAGCATTTATGAAAATTTCATGCAAATTATAAACAATTGCATCGTATATCAAAGACTGTATATTGGCCAGCCTCTGATATTCTTCAGTGTACTTCTATTGTTTTAAAACAGTTTTGCTATAAACCATCAGTCCTGTTCTACTATAGCATTAATGAAAGCTAGAATTGCAACAGCTTCTTCTTATTCCTTTAGAACACACTCTCACTGTTGTGTTCCTACTTCACAAGCCAAATCTCAACTATGCACTACTTGGTACATATCACTAAATCAACATAAATTAGGGTTACTAGCTGGCCAGATTAGATATAGAATTAATAATTCACTTGATGAATAATTTTGAGAAGACCCATTGCCTAACTAATTAAAATGTAAGCGTTGGCAGAGTAGATTACATATACTACGAAATCCCAGAGACTCATTTGTGTTCCTGCCTAAATTTCAGCCCTACTTATCTGGAATTAACCTTTTCATAGGTCTTTTTGACCTGAAAAATCATAAATTGAATTGTTTGTTAAGGTAAATTTCCTAATTTCCTTCCCTTAACTTGCAAAACCAGCACAATTTGAAAGAAAGTAGTATTTGCTTTGCCATATTTTACTGAATTTAAACAAAAAGCCTTTACTCTCCAATTTATACTCACAGAACACTGTGAGGATACACCCTGTAAAATACACAAAAAAAAAACCCTCATTCAAATACTCAGCTCTAAGAGGATAATTATATGTGGCAAAAAATACAGGTTGCAGTAGCTCACCATATCTTGAGATAAAACATATTCTCAATAATAAAACCCATCTGCTTTCACTCTCTTGCTACTTCTGTTATTTCATTGAGTCACTGTCTCTTTTACCAGATCACTTTTCTCTGATTTACAGCTTGCAAGCAGCATTGAGTCAGGACTTTTGAAATGAGGGCCAGCTATTACAGCAGATAAATATATTCTACCAAGAGAATTCAGAGCAATATACGATCCAAGAGAACATCATTTCACCTATGTAATTTGGACACTGAGGCCTAATTTTCAATTATTCAATTATTCTGTTGAGTTACTACAGTTTTAAGTGTTTTGTGATAATCAGCAAAAACTAATTAGACGTAAAACTCTGAGACATTCATTTTCAAACACTTTATTACATTGTAAATGCTGATATTAGCAGATTACACAGCATTTTGTTTGGTTGCTTCATTAAATGATTGCTAGAGAATGCTCTAAAAGCAGTAACATTTGCACACCAATACCTTCAGAGTCCACAGTAGATGCAGACTACTGCAGGAAAGACACAAATTATGTACATTTACTGTCAAGCATACTAGATGGATAAACAACCACTGCTTACATTCACAAAGTTGCAGAGCGATGTCAGAACTGCTTTTTGTTAGTAGGAGCTACAAAATATTTCTGGACGTGAATGAATTAACAGAAATGGTCTAGCATATTAGCTCAGAATTGTAAACCATCATCTCCACAAAATAAAATCAAATACAAAAACACCCCCAAAACCAAAAGCAAAACCAAAAAAACACCCAAATCTGAAGAGACCACTAAGGTAGCAAAAAAAAAAAAAAAAAAATCCTAACAGCAGCCAAATACATCAGTGGAATAATTCTTTCAATGGAGACAGTACTTTTTCAAGGCCAAATGCTCCAATATCTGCAAGACTATATATATTAATTTTATTCTGCTATTTCCATACAGTTTTCTAGCTTTAAAGTACCACCAATTTGCTTTGTTAATATCTCTGTAGCAAATTACTACCCTGCTATTCAGATTTTTCTTCTTGTAACATGAAGATTATAAATATTAAGCCAAATATATTAGTATGACATACTACTGGAACAAAACACATACAGAACCTTTTCTTAACCCTTGAAAACAATCTGTTGAGATACTGTTTATTCCAGGAGTCTGATTTAATAGCAGAAAAAGCTACGGAGAAGCAAAACAGAATAAAAAACAGCTGGCTGCATTCCTGCCAGGCACTTTCACAGTTCATAAACCCCCAAAACACAAATGAAATACATTAACATCAAGCAATTCTTATATTTTAACAAAAATCTTTAACTTCACAGCTGAAAAATATAGCATAATCTCATTTTTCCTGAAACTGACTCACACTCTATTGAAAGTCTCTCTGCAAAACAATAAGCATGCTGAGAGATTCAACAACAACAACAACAAAAAAGTAAGTACAGGACTAATTTGCTTCTTCCAGGAAATCATACGAAAATATTAAAGACTGCAGCTTAATCCAGAGCTACTGTATTTTCTCTGCTTTGAAGGCAGGCCATGTAAAGGAATGATTACATTTTTATATGAGACAGAATAAGAAAGTATAGACAATGATAGCATGCATAGAATGCTATGGAAAGTTAATATTTCAACACTGATACAAAGCACTTGTATTATTTCCCTTTCTAACTTTAAAAGAAAACTCACCACATATTGACAAAGCTGCACTGTAACTGTACCAATGGTATATTAAGTAGTCTACACACTGAGGACTCATTTTAATGTAGGCACAAATAATAAGCAGAACACTTTGAAAGACAGCCATAGAAACTGAAAAATGCATTTTCCTAAAACAAATAAAAGCTGAAATTTTTGTATGGCCTAGGAAAAATGCTTGGAATGGGTGTTGTCTTCATGCCTAATTAATTTTTGAGTCTAGGAATTTTTTCTCAAGTCAGGGTTTTGCAAAGTTTTACTTGTGTAATTAACTTGCATTCTGAAGACCACACAAAGGTGTCCATACCATTTAATAAACAAGTTGTGGCTGTTGCTCAGTTCTCAGCCATAATCATTCCTACTTTCCTGAGAATGTTGTAGAATATCATCTACAATATCCTCTAGCCTGTATCAGCTGGCAAGGGCCACAACTTGTAAAGAACAAAATAATATTTAAATTGTAGTTTGTCTAAAGTGGACACTTCATTGTCTCCATGCAACCTCCTAGTGTGGATACAGCCATCCAATCCATCAGTTGAATACTTTGTGTATCAACATGAATCCTTTATTATAAAAGCAATATTCACAAACAGATGACAGAGGTGTTCAGCAGTTATCACATAGCTGTTGAAACCCAGAATTAGACTGCCCGTGTACAACCTCAAATTCATAGAAAAGGGAGCATGTTAAATTTGAACAGCAGCTCTACTCTGAATGTTGATACTCTTTATTGCAATAATTAGCCTCATTGAGTTTCTATTCCTAAAAAAAATTAAAAGCAAAGAGCTTAATAGAAATCTTTTTTAAATCAATCAGAAGACTTTATCTGGTTACTGAGGCTCGTGAATCATTCCAAAAGCATGAAATAGGTTCAGTCTGAGAAAGTGAAAGTTTTAAGTAGAAGAGCATAATTGTTTTAAATCTATCCTCTGTAAAAACACATGAAATATTTCCTATGCAGAACTCAGACTGGAAGTAATTGTCAGAAATAAAAATCAATAATACAAGAATCAAGAAAGACATACATTACACTAAAAATGTGTAACAACCTCCTAAGACAAAATTTGAAAATTGAGTTAAACTTTTCATGCAAAACACAAAGAAATACCAGAGAGTTCACTTTCAAGTAAGTGTTTTCTCTTTTGAATTCATTGTTTGGTAGGCCATAGCATAACTAAGCTTGGAATTCATGATTCACATTGTTCTCAGTTAAATATTTCCCAGACAGCTATCATTGCCTACCAGCATAAAGAAGAAGAAATCAGCACAGTAGAATGAATTTTTAATTATTTTTATCAGTGAAGCTAATGTCAGGACCTTTAAAGCATCTGCTATGTTTAAGGAAAAAGTATGGACAACTGGCGATTTTGCTACTGAAAAAAATTTAGAGGAGAAACATATGTTCCAATGGCAATTTTCCCCCTGAGTGCAGAAGGTAAGAGGCAAACAACATGTAAGCTCCACAGTTACTGTTCCAGAGTCTTGCATATTCTGAATTGCATTCCAAGATATTCAGGGTTTTTTTTCTACATTTGCTGGTGGTCAAGGGAGCACAGGGGACAGAGTAAGTAACCAAACTGTCTTAGGATGTATGCACAGTTCAAAGTGAACACACAAGGATTCATATGCTGATGACTGAACCAGCTATCTGATCACTCAGACACATTCTGGATAAACATCCTGGAAACTAACAAAAAAAAAAGTCTGGTTTCCTGTAGATACAAATTATAAACTTCCGTCTCTGCTACTTGTACTATTTCATGGTTCATCCACACTTTAGGAATATCCACTTAGAAGGATTTTATAAGGCCCAAGGCATTAGAAGTGGGCAGAGGGTGTTTTTCAAGGCTGACAAGAATTTTTTTCTTGCCCCATTTGGAACTGACCCATTCTGAAGCACTCAGTATCATACAGGCAACTGTGATAGCTTGCCTTGCCAGCATCTCAGCTGCAATTATTTCCCTTCCTCCCCTATGTTACTGTGAATAAAAAGACAGAACACTTTTTGCACCTGAGCTTGTGCTGAAGTCTGTCTTTTCACAGGACACATGAAAAAGCAAACAGAGAATGAAGCTCCCAACTGATTAAAAAATTATCTGAGAGGTATGTCTATGACCTTGGCAATGCTTATTAGCTGAGGACAAAGAACCAAACCTTTCTGTGACCTTCATATGGCTTTAAGCAAGCTCTGACTCTAAGGTATAACAATTCTTTCATGGGAGTTTTTAACTTCTGGGTCCAGAATAGCATGAGGAAGCTGTGCCAGCTAATCAGATATGTGAGGTTTATGCATTAAAAAGCAAATACATGAGGAAACTTTTCTGGTTGTGGCATGTGACTATGTGGTGGTGCCTGGTGGTGTAAAGCCTGCCTGAGTTACTGCTGAAGGTCGGCAGAGACCCAAGGAGCTCAATGTAGCTGAATCACAGAACTACCTAAACAAAGCTCTCCCTAAAGTGAAGCAATTTTGAATGATGTATTGGAGAAAGATTGGGTTTTACATACATAAAATACATTCATGAAAATAACATTTACACATACATTTGCTGCGTTCTATGGTCCTCACAGAAAGCACTGATTATAAATCAGGGCAATGCAGTACACAAGTCATTTAGAGGCCATCCATGTGAAAGGAAGACATCATGAAAAGCTTATGTAGAGAATACAGCTGCTACTTCTTATTTAGCAAAACTGACCTGAGATGACTGCACACCCTGTTAGGGTTTGCAAAGGACATCAGAATTCCCTTACAGTTTCTTGTACTCAGCAGGCATCATATGCAGTGCCTAAGGAAAAACATTCTTTAGAAAGGGCTTTAGAAGGAAAATGTGATCAGAATTCTCCTTGCAAAAATTCTTGTGAAAACTGCTAAGGAATATGGTACTTTCGAAATTAAATCTCTCAGTACAATGAAAATTAATTAGGGTTGTATACTCTTGCCTGAAATACAAAGCTAGAGACATATTTGTAGAAGTGACAGGTGGGAGGTTCTAATGGGCAACATGCCCAAATCAAAAGGGAGAGACAGAAATGTCTTCTAAGAATTTTAATACAACTATTGTGAGTGCAGGCAGAGTACAACAGAAATAGAGTATAGATTATTACCAGGATCTCATTCTCCCTAAACAGTATCTCCTATTGCTACTGTAGGAGCAAGAGTACTGAACTCAATGGACCACTAATCTAAATGGAAAAGACTTTCTGGTGCTCTTAATCATTTGACACTGAAGGAATAGCCATTTGGGAGGAGTCAACATAACAAAATACCCTTTGTGTAAAATAACTAGTATTAGTTTTTGGTAAAGGAAGAAAATAATAAAAAACTTTAGACGATAGATGAACAGCTCTGATCTAGGCTAGAATAAGTATAATGCTATATTTTAATAAATTTTTGTATTTTGCATTTGTCAGTAAATATAGCCTACTTCTGACTAACATCACATTCTGGTTTTTAGTCTGGGGATACAAAGAGTCTTACTATACTGTGTTCCTCCAAATTCATACAGCATCTGATGACATAGATATCATTGAGTATAAGCACGTTAGTTAGCTTCAGACATATGAATTATAAGCTCATGGGGACACAAATGCAAGGCAAATATTTGCACAGAAGTGGCTCAGTAGGAACATTTGTATGTGAAATAGCTTTTGAGCATTTGGATTAAGAACCAAAGCTGAGTGGGAGGGATGAAAACAGATTATACCAGACACAGATGTCTTTCAGTAATATGCCTTGAGATGCATAACCACAAAATTTATGATTTTACACTGCAGACTTTACCTGGTGAGAAAACTGAAATAAAAGACCAGGTCCTGGGAATGACTTCATTTGAATATTTCACTATTTCAATATTTCAATAATTGTCTTCATATTAATTTGTCCTTCAGCTTTTAAACTGAAGTTTTAAAAAAACAATGAATCTTATTGTGCAACAGTCACAAGTGCATTAATTATGAGAATTTTTGTCAAGAAAATATTATTCATTTATCTCTTTAGACATCTACATTACACAAAAAGTCAGAATTAAATACTATAAGAAACTGGATAAGGGTTAAGTTGCTTACAATCTTTAAACAGAGTTAGATCCACTGGTGTTACTCTAACAAATTTCTGTTTAGTCATACTAAAAAAAAAGTCATATTTCATTTTCCACATGCAAGTCATTATTTATGTAATGCAAAAATGAAGGAAAAAATAATTTCTGCATTCCCCTGAATTGGGACGTTCATGACAGAACATGCACTCCTTTCTGCAAACTTCTGGATTATTCAGCTATTTGGCTGCATGACCAAGCATACTACAGATGATTCAGAAGTATATAACCTAAGATTTATTATTTCTAAATATAATGCAGTCCTTCCACCAGACTAAAATCTAGCAAAATTGGTCAAAATATTAAAATCCTGATTTTTGGCATTCTCTGTTTTGCTGTTGGTTGTTATCTTGACATACATATATTAGATACAGTAACTAAAAAGCAAAACCCCATTTGGGTAAAAAACCTTTGCATCCATATATAAACTGTGGTAATACCTTTAAGGGATGACTAAAAATTTCTGTACAGGATAACCTCTGATATTGGTTGTCCTATTAAAAATGCAGACAGAACACACTGCGAGCATTCAGGCTGAAGGATTGTTTTAAGCTCAAGTCAACCTTCCAAACAGGTCCGCTCCTGCCTGGGTGGTGGTGGTTCCTGACATGCAAGAAAGTAAATACAGTTATGCTTTTGTTCAAATATGTCTGGCATTTATAAATGAAAATATTTTAACCAGCAAATATCTCGTCAGTGACATGAGAGTGGTAGTTGTCAGAGGGACTAGAAATATGACTGATGGACAGAGAGAAAAAGAGAATGAAAGAAAGAAGGAAAGAAGCAATGAAGGAAAGAAAGAGAAAAAAGAAAAGAAAGAGAGTAAAAAGCCCCACCTGCCTTTTCCCAAAACAACACGAATGTTAATCCAGATTCCACAACCAAACTTCCATTGCTTTTAATGACATAATGGGGTCTTCAGTCATAGAAAGACAGCCACATTTCCGTGTAGCACCAAGAACTCATTTACATTGAGGAAAGAAATAGCCACCTAAAACTAAAAGTTTTTGTGCATAGCTTTATATGAAAAAGACATATGACCCAATTTCATTTTGACAGAAACCATGCAGTGAAATGGCCATCTGAGGTAAAATGCTCCCATTAAAATTCATTTGTTCTGTGAGCTTTAATTCTTAATAGAACTTGGGCCATACAGAATTTAGGTACAAATGCAGTTATTAAATCATGCAGAACTTAGCACAAAAGTTCTACTTTCACTTTGAGTCCTTCACTTGAAGGAAGAAATTGCCTACCATGACATTTGCTGTAGTTACAACATGACTGAAAGGCAAAACCCTTCCAGGCAGGAAAGGGAACAATTCCAGAAGAAAACAGTAAGTCAGTAGTGTTTTTCAAAGGTTTTGATTTTAAGCAGGCTGACTACATGCCCTAATACAGCAAAACACTTTCTACACGCTTAGCTTCTTGAATATTTCCATCAAAGTCAATGAGATAATTCAAGTACTTGCAGGATGAAACAAGCATTTGAGCCATTTATACCACTGAAAAATCAGCTTGAGCAAAGAATAGCCTAAACATTATGAACCTTATTCTTGATAACTGCAAATTCCTATTATCCCCTGAATTTGTTTTAATTCCATAGACTTTCAGCCATTGATGATGTAAGGGCATTTAAATTGTTTAAATGCAACTTCTTGGGAGAGGTGCAACCATTTAATCGTTATTTTATCTCTAACAAAGTGGAAAGATAATTTAGATAGTTATAAATAAAGCCTTGTTTACACAGTTATTTATAATAATATTCCACTCATTTATAGCATTTAAATAATCTATTAAAATTGAGCTAATAGATTCTGTAAATTTTATAATATAGTAAGATCAAGAAAAACAGTTAACCTATTCACAAATAGTCATCTTACAGTTTTTCTCAAAGTCCAAAAACCATTAAAGATATGAAAGACACTAAACTACAAAAATCAAATAAAAGGGATTTGAAAATTACATTATTTAAGCATTGAAATAAATTGTGTGCAAAACCACCCCAGAGAATACAATCTATACTGAATTTATTTCTTTCTTATTTTGTGCTTAAATATACGACCTGGCCTCTACTGACATTTTTAAATGCTACTTTTAGAGTTATGTCATGCTTTAAATAATTCCAGTTTGAAATAATTGATTCATGAGCAGTTTATCTGATTTTCTTCCCTACCAGATGGCACAGAAATGTTCTGTGTCATGAGCTGTGCTACTGGATCTGGCTGAAAGACTGGATTATTTTATGCATTGCACCTGTAGTGCTTTTTAGTAATGAGAGCCCTGTAAATTAGCTCAATAAATGAATTTGACATTTATCTTTCAACAATCACTGATTTTTAGACTACAGGAAAAGAAAAATGGTTCTGGATTTGTGTTAGCAGCTATGGTATAAGAAGTTCCCTCCTAGGTATCATGAACATATACCTTGAACAGTCTCATTTAGTGTGATCAAATACAGAAATTCAAGCAAAACCCTCATTAATAGTTCACCCTACGGGATATGTAAACCCTGAAAAGTGAAAAAGATTATGATATAATAAAAAAAAATTAAAAGGGATCAGTCTCAAATTCTGTATTTCAGTATTCAAATTGAAAGGAAAATTATTCTGGCATAAATTTTTGGACCCTTACAAAGTGCCATATAAAATTTTCTCTATCAAAATCTACTTCCATTTAACATAGTAATGCTTTAAAACATTAACTACATCCAAAACTGTAAACATGTAAACTTCATAAGTTTAAGGATAGAGTTAAATTCTTTCTCTTTCATTGCCTGATGCTACATAACAATTTATGAGATGAATATAGGAAACACAGAATCAGGAACTTTGAGAAAACACGCCACTTTATCCATTCAAATCATTAAAGAACCACACATGATTGAACATTTTGCTGGTATCAAGGTAGACACACTAGAATTATGTCACCCAAGCAGGAAAAGGATGCTGAAGCCACAGAAGTGCCTTCCTGGAAAGTTAAAGAAAAACTTTGCAATGCTGATTTATTAAAAAACCCCTGTTGGCATCTGCCAAAAGAGAATGGCAGCAGCTTTTAAATCCAAACTGTCTCACACAGATAGTGAAAAAAACCTGACAAAGTGTTTATGCCCAGAGCTGCCGTTACAGTGAGGAGAGTATTCTGTCCTTCAGAAATATAACACTATGTAAAGTGGTAAATGAGCTGATAGAAGGTATGCAAAAAAAAATTTCATATGAAAATTGAGTTCCATAATCACGAAAAATATTATCTAAGTCAGGTGTGGTTTGCATTATGAGCTAACTGCCGTGGGCTTGGGTTTGTGAGTTAGGGGTTTTTTGAATTTTTAATCTGAAAAAAAAGCAGCAACTGCAAAGAAAAACATTTTTTGTTGGCTCCTCACCTACAATTTGAGAGCAGTGGGTAAGTAAAAAGCTGAGACAAGGGATGAACATAAAAGATGCTAATATGGCAACCCATCACCTGATGCTTCCCAAAAAGGGAACCAAATAACAAACAGAAGCTGGAGGCAAAGAAATCAACAGATGGAATTTATTCAGAGAGGAATCACCGTGTGAAAACCATATCAGGCATGAAGAATTGATACTTCACCTTTGAGGTTTGGAAATAACAGTCACTCTGTCTCAAATCCAGCAGGAGAATTTCCACTAAGGGAATTTATACCCAGTGGTGGAGCAGCTAGAGGGCAATGTAGGGAATGGAGAGACACGGACACCCCATCTGGTAATACTGGTGACCAGACAATGAAGAAGTGACGCGTGGGAAGCGGGGCCCGAGCCATCTTGTCAGGTTCCCTGCTTGGCCATTTGCTGAGGAGCAGCCCTGGCTGGCACCAGGGACCAATGGTGGTTCCATTCCTGACAGATTGCTGAGGAGCTTCTCAGGGGGATGGAGGAAAGCTGAAGGACTGTCACTCATCCCTTCACTACTGATGGAAAGCACACACTTTGACATCAAAGAACAGAGAAGTAAAACTCTGTGAAATGGAAGTGTTAAGCACTGGAGAATGCTCTGAGGCATGTCCTCCTCTTGAAACTGCTGGAGCAACAAGAATGAGCAGCGATAGAAAGCACTGACAACGTTATGATTACTGAATGATAGCTGCTCAAGAAGGCATTCCAACTAGGTGTGTCAGATGCTTGTTCATATGCAAGAGGGTAGACTTTCTCCATGTCATGTATATGTTTCT
This sequence comes from Melospiza melodia melodia, assembly GCF_035770615.1. Lineage (NCBI taxonomy): Eukaryota > Metazoa > Chordata > Aves > Passeriformes > Passerellidae > Melospiza > Melospiza melodia. The sequence continues at coordinate 109,486,090 of NC_086195.1, read as the reverse complement.
CTTTAAGAAATGCCTTGATGCGCTCTCTCAGCAGTTGAACATTTCAGTTCTTTATTTTTTAATCACTTAGAGAATTTTGACCTATACTTCATCAGATAAGCAAGCTGAAGGGAACAAAACTGTTTTATTTATGTTATCTTATCTCCTCAACACAATCTGCCAACTTTTAGGGTATATTAAGACTATGTAATGTGGGAACACTTCTGATTTCCTGGACTCAAGCATTAACACCAGCCATACTGCCTCTCTGTCCTTGGAGATGTAAAGGGATGATACGTGATGTTGACATCATGCTATGGATGAAGGAAAAACCTTTCTACAGCATATAAACACAGTCATTGCTTTAATTTTATTCTGCTTTTAGACGCAGGATTCTGAATCTACGCAGGTGATGCTGCTGCTGTTTGTGCACAGTAATACACGCAGACTTGGTTTCAGTGGAGCACACGTGCTTACAGCCTTCCACATGCCATTGAATATGTATTTACTTTAACAACATACATACTTGTTTCACATATCCTGCTTAAAACTGCATATATAGTCAATTTCAGTAAAGAACAGTTTCCATATTTCATTGGCAGATTCAAAATTTAATCTTCTTGATATGTGGATTTAGTGTAGGGATCTGCCAAGCAACCATATATCTGGATTTTATTTCAATATATTAAATCTTATTTTAAGCCTCAAATAATCCCTATGATTAAAAAACTGAACTTCTGACAATATGTCTCTGATTCTACTTGTTCCTTGGGGTTCTTCAATGCTGTGAAGTATAGGTCAATAGAGAGATTCATATAATTGTGTTGATCATCATTTAAATGATCACTAAGTCTAATTCCTAAGAAATCTAAAATGATCCATTATGCAGTTGCATAACTTTTCCTGTATCAAACAAAGTAGCTTTTTCTTTCTGAATTATTATTATTTTACTACCAGTACCTTCAAAGACATGAAGGAGCAGATCTGGTCTGTTAATTCACTTTAACTATAAAACTGTCTTGTGCAACAGATAGCACTCCTGTGAATTTTAATTCATTTAGTCTGGTGTACTACCAGAAGAGTAACACCATTATATGGATGCTTTGAGCAATCAATCAACAGTGCTCCAAGGGAGGAGAAGCTGAGCTTTGGAACATTTCACCAGCAGAAACACAGCTTTTGAGCTTCTGAATGAAAAAAGGTTTCTTGCTGCTTTCCTCAAATAAAACTTAAAAATAAAAATAAAATATAGAAGAAAAAATGAAAATCAAACACTATTCCAGCTGGAGGAAGAGGAGGAGAAAAAGCCAGCAGATTATTCAGTAAGGTCCTCTCACCTATTTTTGCTCTGAACAATGTAATCAATCTCTGCATTACCATATTCACTTTGCATTTTCCCATTTGACTGATTTGCAGATGGAATCACTGTCACATAAGAGCACTAGACAGAATTACTGTGTCTTTTCTGCCAGCTACTGCATTACATTTATATTCAATATCTGGTGTTCATTTTCTTTTTTCCTTTTCACATCCTTATTTTACCTTCTCTCTGACCAGTGTCATCCCTATTCCTAATTACACTCAAGACTTTGCAGGTACTTGAGGATGGATTTTCATTATTTATCAGTAGTTTATCTCCTAAGTGCTCATAATGCGCAGAATAGCCTCACAGTACACTGTATATGGGAATATGCATGTAGGAGCAATAACACTCTTTGAAGTGTTTCCTTCATGCTGTGTGCCAAATCTAACTCCCTATGACATGTTTGCTGCATTAGTCTGTATTCAGGACATGAGATAGATAGGGCTATTATTATCACAGTTTTTGAGAAATTCCTCTTATTTCAAGAATAAAAGTTGAAACAGTTGGGCTCAGAATGGCATTTATAAAGTAACCAGCAGTTTTTACAATCTTTTGACTTATTCTGCTTTGTTAGCAAAACTGAAAAATGCAAGGATTAAATATCAGCGTGTCAAAAATTTCAGATGCCAAACCGTGAAGCAATCAGAAAAGCTATAAAAACAAGCTAGATTAAATAGTTCTAATGCATGTTTCCAAGTTTTTCTGTAAATTATGAGCCTACAGTAAACACTACAGTGTTACTCCCATATTACACTGCTGCTCACAGCTCATGGTACCAGGAAATTCAGAGCATATGGGTCCCAGAGCAGTTCCTTTTGCCACACATAAGGAAACCAGAGCCTTCATGCCCTGCATTCTCTAACTGCACTATGACCCTAAACAAGGCTCCATTTTACAGTGCCCAAATAGGAGTTTAACACCATGTCACCACCTTTTCCTACCACTCCTTCAGACTGATACCCTATCCATCCATTTAACTTCCTGGCACATCCTTGTCACTGATAGCTGTAATCATGTCTGGGAATATATGTAATCCCACAGCCAGAAGTCAGCCCCTCCAGACAGTCAGTTATTACTCTGAGATTGCTGAGTGTCAGAGATTTAGGTTCAAGAACTCCACAGAGGCAATGGTTAATCACTGATATCTCTATTACCTAAGGGATATAGCCTGCAACTAAGGTGAGCTTTTCCTCACAGGCGGTGGAATCATATGGATCTGTTTCCCATAAGAACATTTCAAGGTTTATGTGCACTAGGACGTCTGTAGGGGGACTGAAGCATTATGTTTTTGTCATTTCCTAGAATTTCATAATCTAATCAGGATACCTTTCCTGAGAATCAGGACCTGTCCAATCCAGAATACAGAAAACAGTAGTTTGCAAGTGTTTTATCAGGGAACTGTATTTGCAAGCATCAATTCTTTCTCCAAGGACTGGAGCACTTGAACTTTTTGTCCTGGAAGACAAAATAAACCGGAGATTGTGTTGTTTCATTGCCTGCTAGAAAACTCCTAAAATTTTTTCAAAGAATAATGAATTCCAGAAAAATTTCTTAGAGGGACTGGCATCTACCATTTCTATGTATCTCTTTGGGAATCAATGACTAACAGACATTTCAAAAAAGATGGGAAAGCCTAGTTGTATTTGATTAACTACTCAGCTGTGGAATTAGCAACTTAACATCACAGATGTTAGGGGAAGGAAGCGCAAGTGTCCAGAGATTATGTGTGCACTATACACTAGTAACATGCCTGTGATGGTAGTGACTATATTATTCATTATAATTTCATCTGGACCAAATAAATAATCACAATCTCTAGCCAATCTAATGAGCTAGTGTAGTTTATTCCTTCCATATCTCTAATTTTTGACTTTGGAATTACAAATGTTTAGTTCCATTGTTTGCTTTAATTTTGCCATTAAATTTAGTGTTTAGTAACTGTGAATTATCTAGAAATGGTGAAGTGAAAGTAAGACTGTTATTTGAGAATGGGCAGACCTGGTTTGACAAATCCAGATGGATTATAAGGTTTTCTCAAAGAATTTTGTTATTCAAAAAACTGCTGGAATCTAGCAGTTTTGAGAAGCCACAATTCAAGTAATATGTTTTAATTTTTTAAAATTGATAATACAGGTTGGTACTGAAATAACATTTTGTCTTGAATGAAATACAAAACCACTCCAACTAGCAAAAATTCACAGAGCTTTACTAGGCATTGATGCCACCTACTGGAAACCAATAAAGGCAGAAAATCCAGGTCTGAGCAGTGCTCAATTGCCCAAAGGAAAATCAGTGAATTGCTGTCACATACAATCACTAAACACATAAGCCTGATGTCAAACATGGACAAGCTCACTGAAAAAATCAAAATCATGGTACTGTATAGCTACACAGTAACAAAAGAGAGTGCTTGCAATTATGTGTACCAAAACAAAATCTGTCCATTGTGAACATTAAACTCTAAGCAAAAACCCAGAAGTTCTTAAAGAATTCTTTAGTTTTAAGAGGGGTTTTTGTACAAGGGACAGTCATACAAAATATGTGACAATATGAGATATTTCCCTGTAGCTTTAAGGTAAAGGCAATTTCTTTGTTGAGAGTTGAAATAGACCTTCCAATTACATTTGAATGCATAACCATATATTTCTGTTATAACTTGAAAAATCATGCATCTGCCAATTGTAAAATGAAGTCAACATATTATATAACCAAAATAAGGAGGGTCTCTAGACCATCCCTAATCAGAAATTAGATCAAAATACAAATTACTTTAAATGTTATTTGCTGATTTGAAAGGGAGTTAGTATAGCCACCTAATAATAAATGTTCTAAAGGAAAAAGTTTAACACTTCCACTCAGGCAATTAAAACCTTCTTTTCTTTTTCCTCTCACAAACACAGAGCATTCTAGGCATATTTATTTTGTGTCAGTTCAAATTTTCTGACACACTGAGACATTCCAAGCATCCTCACACTATATATTACATTGTGATCCTAATATTATAGCCCAGTAATCAGTGCCATGCACAACCCACCTACAAGTATGAGAACAATTTTTAATAACAAAGAAAAGTGTAAAAGTACAAATTATAATGGGGGAAAAAAAGGATCACAGGGTCGTGGAATCTTAGAATATGCTAATTTGGAAGGGATCCATCAGGATCATCAAGGCCAATCCTGGCCCTGCACAGGACACTCTGAGTCACACCATGTGCCTGAGAGCATTGTCCAAACATTTCTTGAACTCTGTCAGGCTGGTGCTGAGACCACTTTCCTGAGGAGCCTGTTCCAGGGCCCAACCACCTTCTGGGGGAAGAACCATTCCCTGATATCCAATCTAAACCTCCTCTGACTCAGACTGATGCTATTTCCCTGAATCCTTTCACTGGTCACGTGAGTGAAGAAGTTGGTACCTGTCCCTCCCCTTCCCTCACGAGGAGGTTGGGAGACTGCAGGGAGGTCTCCCTTTAGTCTCCTTGAGGCTGCAAAGACCAAGTGACCTCAGCCATTTCTCATAAGGCTTCCCCTCAATGCCTTCACCAATCTCATGGCCTTCCTTTGGACACTCTTAATGCCATTTTATACTGTAGCATCCAAAACTGCCCCCAGCACTCGAGAGGAGGCTGCCCCAGTGCAGAGCAGAGCAGGACAGTCCCCTCCCTTGCCCAGCTGTGATGCTGTCCCTGATGCCCCCCAGGACACGTTTGTCCCTCCTGGCTGCCAGGGCACTGCTGACTCACATTTGTCTTGCCACCAACCAGGACACCCAGGTCCATTTCCACAGTGCTGCTCTCCAGCTTCTCTTTCCCTGGTCTGTGCACACAACCAGGGTTGCCCCAGCCCAGGTGCAGAACCCAGCGCTTCCCTGAGTTAAAGTTCATGTGACTGGTGATTGCTCAGTTGTCTCTCAGTTCTCTTGAGGAACCTCAGTTGAGGTCCCTCAAGACAGTCAAGAGCTCCTCCTAGTTTAGTGTTACTGGCAAACTTACCTGGAACCTCTTCAAGTCCCACATGGAAGTCATTTATGAAGACATTGAAGAGAACTGGGCTGAGGATGGAGCCCTGTGGAACCCCATCAGTGACCAGATGGCAGCCTGATGTTGCTCCACTCCCTAGAATCCTTTGTGCCCAACCTGTGAACCAGTTGCTCATCCATTGTGTAACCCTTATTCAACTGAGTGCTGGATATTTTGTCCATAAGGATACTGTGAGAGACATTATCAAAAGCTTTGCTGAAATCCAAAATCATTAGATCTACTGGATTTCCTAAATCAAGTTACCTTGTTGTATGAGGAAATTATGTTAGACAAACATGACTCTCCCCAGGTGAAGCCATGTGCATCTTGGATATTCTCAAAAGAAATAAATTTTAAGTCATCACTGTCTCTAAAACAATGTTTTGTGGTCTTGTGTATTGCACTCTTCAACAAAAATAAAACTTAAAAGGTCATGTTGGTCCTTAGTATCTCAGCTGCTCTGTACAGATATACAAATGCAATACTCTAGACAGAAATAGAAACGGCAGAAACAAGAAAGGGCTTAGTGTAAACTTGCTATATTAACTCAACAGAAATAAAGAATCATAAAGATAAAATGTAGTAAAACATGAGAAGAAATCCTGCATCAGATACAAAATCAATTAAGAGTTAAAATTGTTTTAATATTGCTCTAGAACTCAAAATTAAATAGAAGAATACATTCACTCTATGCCAATTCCTTTACAACATACATTCCAACCTCATACAGAGAATTCTTGTCAGACAAGACTTTGTTAATTTGATGTATTATATATTTCAAGAAATAAAAACTTATCCCAAAGAGAACTCTTGTTCCCTTAGTCTCATAAAATTTCAGCATTTTTGCAGTGCCATTGGCAAAGGTAGCAGTAAAAAGCAGGGAAAGATTTTAAAACTGATAGTATTCTGCAAAGCTATAAGCACATTTAGTGGTTATGGCACAGGAAAAAAACCTTATGAAAGGCTGCACAAGACAGATATATGCTGAACCAAAGTGTAAAAATGAATAAATCTGGTCCTAAAACTATGCAGGATATCCTTTACAATTACTGACTGATCTCATATATGCAGTGACTGCATTCTTTTCAGCATAAGAGATCCCGTATCCAATTTCCATAATCTCAGCATAGTTATGGCAACTTTGAAAGGGCTTTAAAGTAAGTGCAGAGCTAAAGTCCTCTTCTCTCCAATGCTGCTTATTCCACATCAATTCTCACTGATCTCAGAAAGAATTTTAGAAATGAGTACAGTGAAGCCTAGCCCCATGTCTCCTGATATTTTTTCAAGTAGTAAAGATGAGTAGAATAGGTTTGTCAAAGTACAGGTGTAACTGAATGTAGAGAACTTTGAGGCAGTAAGATCCCTGCAGCTGGGAAACCCAAGCAGACAAATAGATCTGCAAAAGGAAAAGGGACAGGAAAATCTAAACAAATAAAAATATGCAACTTTTGGCATGGAAGAAAAGTTGACCATTCCTTGCCTTCAAGCTGTAGCCACTATGCTTAAACTTAGAGCTCCCCTCCAGAAGTGCTTTCATATCCTTGAATTTTATAAACCATATGTAAGACAATGTTAAAATCATAAAAAATCTTAGCTACTGGGAAAAAATCACTACTAAAATAATTGAAAAATTTAATTATTCAGATTTCACTGTGGAAATTCAAAATTAAACCCTGTGATAGTTAATGAGCTGGTAATTACAGTGTTTAGGTAGAACATGGACCAAGGTTTCAGACTTCTCTGAGATGAGCAAAGAGCAAACAGGGAAGGTGAACAGGGGAATCCCATGAAAGGATTTGTTTTTATTGCAGTACAAAATGATAAATATTGATGTTACAAATTAACCTTATTTTTCACTGAAGTGTAGATTACACTGATAACAACATTCACTTTCATCTTGGACATTTTATTATTAAATATTTCAGCCCCAGTAGGTCTATATTTGCCATAGGACCAGAGTATTTTGACTTACTTTTCCTTTTCAGTCCCCAACAACATCCACAGAGGCTTCTGTCACACAACCCTGCTTTGGTGTTAATTGTATATTGTTTTCATTGAGCTGTGCAGTTCTGACAGCATGCAATTCTTAAGTCTAGCCTGCTGTCACTCTTTAATGCTTCTCCTCTAAAGAACTAGACATATGCTCAGTTATATTTAGAGCATAATTCAACAAAATATTTAACTGCATGTTTAAATCTATTGCTATGAGTTATGTACTTAGATAACTTAAAAGATATGGGGTTTAAAGTGTTTGTCAGGTTTTATACAGACAGTGTTCTTCACCTTGTATGGGAAAATGTTTTTATTTTAAATATGTATTTATCAGATCTTGTCTTTTCAGTTAGCACTGTTGAAAAGAAAGTGTGAAGAGGCAATACTAGCTGACATACTGTCAAATCACAGCCAAAAACTGGATTTTTTAATCTCTAAGAAGTTAACACACGAACACTGAATCATTATTGGCCATAAAAAGATAGGAATTAATTAAGTCTTGTTAACTATTAATTGTATTTTACTCACATCTATAGGCACCATGATTCATCTTTCATTTTGATACATATAACAAGGAAGGAAAGAAGTTGTGTCTGGTCTCATAATCTTAACAGTTTAAACAGGTTCCTATAAAAAATAATTGGAAGCATTTGAGAATTTATAGAAAACAAAATTCTTCTCAGTGGGTTCATCTGATTTTAATAGGAATGGATCTCTGAAAAAGACATACAAAGCCAAATTCAGCAAAGCTCTCTATGCCTCCAGCAGAATCAATGCCTGCTCAGGTAACAGGGCTGTCTACACTGCTCACAGTAATAAGAGGTGTCTTTGATACTAAACATGGAGATATCCACGGTCAGAAGATGCAGCTCATAGAAAAAATATACAGAGAAAAACAGGGGTGTGAAATGCCACCTTTTTTTCCACAGTTCAAGGATTCCATCACCAGGAATCAGAGCCATTCTTTTGGATAAGTAACCAAAGAACCCACCCACTCTTAGGCTGTGACTGATACCACTTCCTATATGTATGGCTCTGTGCGTCCTGTTGGAACTGCTTTTACTGCTCAGCAAAGAATTTGATGAACAAGGTGAGTAAAAGGAGTAAAAGGCCAGATGAAAAGGCCACTTTGGTAACCCTGTAATTATGGCTGAGAAGATACTTGGCACGTGCTCTGTGTACCTGCTACAAAGGCTGTGTTTTTATGCAGAGGTGTTTAAAATGAGGTTTAATCATTCCTGAAATGAAATGCCAAGTTGAGTTTATGTTATGGTTCTAATGAAATGCCTGTGTGTTGGATTTGACACCTATAATTACAGCCAAATTCATGAATGTAGAAGTGAAGTTCACCTTTATTTTTTTCACTGCTTTCAACCTGGTCTAGGGGGACATGCCCCTGCCCATGGCAGTGAGGTTGAACTAGATGATCTTTAATGTCCCTTATTATAACTATCTTATAAATTAAATATTACTGAATTGTCCTCCTAATCATAAAATGATAGTGAAACCTGGTTTGTCACAGACATCTGTCCACTTTCCCATATGTTTCTTCTGCCTATTTTCATTGATATGGAACATGATCTCACCTCCATCCTATCCTTAAAACAACTCCACAGCAATTCTTCAGCTTTCCTCCAGCAGTTCCCAATTCAACAGTAATGACAGACTCTCCTGACATCCCTATTGCCTGCTTGCCACAATTTAGCAGACTTTCATCACAAAATCCTTCCTAAAATCCCCTCAGTTTCCCCTAGCAGCACATTCCTCCAGTAATACTAGCTCCCTTTCTCCATTTTTGGTACATGGATAAATTAAGTCAATATCACTGCAATGTCTTGCTGCTGAGTGACATCTATTCCTTAATTAAATGTGGATGAAGAAGGGTAAAAGGCACAGAAGTTATCAGGAGCATTGGTAAACACACCACCACTGCACAGGTTTTAGCTTCTTAGGAGGCTGAAAAGATGTTCACATCTGATTAACAAATCCATCTTACTGGAGGTAACATTTGGATAGTCATATTTCTCTAGGCAAAACCTATTTTGTGTTGCAAAGGTAACTGGAATCATGGTACAAATTGATTTATTTAAAATATTTTGCTGCAGTGCTGCTGGGAAAGCGTTTCTCATGTTATATTAAATTAGGTCAATGATGGGCAAGTATCTGTACAGTAGTAAGAAATATTTTCTTTTTCTTAATTCCAGGAACAATCTGCTGTATGAAACAATATTTATGCATCTTATATACATGAATGCATGTTGGTAATGCATACTCAGTTTTCACAGTGTATGGGATGCACACTACAGGCAATTCAATTTTAAAAGCAAAAAAAATTAACAGATTGGCTCCCTCTTGAATCCAAAGTGGTACTCAGACATGTTAGTCAAGTCAGTAACGATGCCTGCTGTTCAAGTTCATCTTGCTATGTGGTTTTGTGGAATTTTAAACCACATCTTTCTCTCATTTGAATAGCCGATTTCTTTATCTGGAAATAAATTACTTTTGGAGGCATTTTAGGAGAGAAAAAAGTTTCCAAGCATTTCTCATACATAAAATATATCAAGCCCATGTGAAATGCCTCAAACAGAACACTCAGCTTCTAGCAGAGGCTTTCAATTTTACCTTTTATTCTCTGTAATAGTTACAAGCCATTTCCCCCTTCTTTTCAGTATTTGAATGGCATATTTCATTCACACGTCCATTGCTTTCTGCCCAGCATGGTAATTCAGCTAAAGGAAAAAGCTTAGTATTTGAAAATGTCAGCTGCCCAAAAGATATTTAGAAGTCTGTGAATGTTAACCTTTCTAACATTTGCTTAAAGCCATCTGAAATTAATTTTCCTCTCTGCCTTCCCATATCTGAATAAGGAAAAAGAACTACTCTAAGATGCCTATTTAAGCAGAAACTGATACAAGGTGTATGATCTCTGGGGAAAACAGGCCTCCTAATATATGTAAATAACTCCCATTCACATTACCATAACTGCAGAGGAACAGATTTTCTCCCAAGATTTTTATTCAGTAAATTAAATTCATGTTCACCTCTCTCAGTTCCTCTTACTTATTCTCATAAAAATTTCTTTTTCTGATGATCTGTGCACACCTTTCTCATCAGTTCACTGTACATAAAATTAAATGAATAGAGATTTACAAGTAGCTTTAAATAATCTTAGTACCAAGGATATTTGTTTTTAACCATTGATTATCAATTCATCAAGTCAAGATTACTGGCAAACACATAAATCCTGAAGAAACCTTTGAAAATATTATCAATTCAAATATGACTTCACTGTGTAACCACAAAACACAACAGAACTACAGAGTAAAATGCCTCAATTGCTGGATCATCATTAATGTGAATGTGACACTGTCTAATATTTGTTTGATTGCATTCTCTCAACACAAAGTAAAATGAAACTGCAGATCTGATTAGAGATAACACACCATGTAATTATTTCAAAGCAATACAACAGAGCTAAAATTGTTTGTAAAGAAAAAATAATGATCTTAAAATGATTTATGCTTGAAGCAAGTAACTTTTTGCTACTGACACAGTTCATTCTCTATATCAAAACAAGGTTTTTAAAAGTATATTCCCAAAAATAAATAGTACGTACTCGACATTAATAGGTCCCATTTGGATAAAACAATGAGTTTACAGAGGCAAATCTAAAATTTTCACTTTTTTTTTTTCTTCCCTCTGTGTTCTTGAGAAAAGGAAAAGTTACACTCTTTCCTGCTGATGTGTAATCAGAGCTCCTGCAGAAAAACCACTCTGGGCCACGTAAATGGAAAGTGACCATGGCAACCAGAACAAATATTAGACAACGTGAGGCCAAAACCAAGACTTATATAAAGTCCTAATTTTTTACTTTTGAAATGCTTAGCTTCTCCTTTTGCTTTTAAAATCACATCTGAGCTCCATCTAGAGTCCACATTGTTCATTGTTAATCCACAGTGTTATCTTCCCTAAAGATGCTAGAGTTGATGTCCAGCATCCCACATCCAGTGTCCTAGCACACATCCTTCTCCTTAACCCATGGCAGATACATCCCAAGCCTACCCCAAGAGACAGAGAGCTTCCCCTTTGCACAGCAGAGCACTGCCCTCCCTGTCAGGAATTCCCTCTGTCCTTGACAGGAGATGTGACACAAGAGACACCTGTACCTACATGTAGGATCTTATCCTGTGCTATTGAGAAGAACATCAATTTCAAGGCTTAAAATTAGGAATAGCAGCATTCAAGGTTGAATCCCTAGGCTTCAATACATATTCTTCAGCATTTCAAGAGCACCTGACTAGCAAGAAAATGCTCCCCACTGTTGCAAACTGTCACATATAAGTTCCCAATTTAATATGAACCTGGTGGTAATCAAAGTCTAAAAAAATTGTTCTTCATTACTCCTGACTTTTGTGGTTTGCATCAACCACTTCCACAAAGCATCAGACAGCTTCATCCAAGCTGAACTCCTCAACTCTCATTAGGGTACCTATGCACACAACCTACAGCCAGATTCAAGATATCTGGTTTCCTTAGCATTTAGGTCTTCCAAAAGAGATTTGTGTGCTTCCATCTGCCTCAAAAAAATCAATCCCTATGTTACTAGACTGCCAGTGTACACTGTGAATGTTACCCTCCTGCTATTTTGAGCCACATATCCTTGTCTGGATTCTTGCAATTTTCAGCCACTACTGAACCCTGTGAGGCTAAAGATGGATATACACCTTC